>NC_048288.1:9804511-10424511 GCF_009762535.1 Notolabrus celidotus | reverse complement strand
ATCATGAGCTGAATGTGCAGAGGGCAATTACCACGATAGTAATGAGACATGAGACGTGGATGTTCCCCCGCTGCTCCGTGTTTGTTTTTGTTTCACTTTCTTGGAAAAGAAGCTTCACGATGGTGACAGTCCATATCTGTGTTAACCTCTTTCAGCTGGGTTTGTTTGAAGAGCTTTTGGCCTGAGGTTTGAGAGACGACAGGATGTGATTTCAGCCTGTGAGGTGAGCTGATGCTGTCTGACAGGTTGTCAGTTTTCTGCCTCATCAAAGACACCTGGAGGCACCTGAAGGAGAGCAGGCTGTGGTTATCCACTGCTGCTGAGGGAAGCTCTTCTTCCAGTCTTCTAAAACACAGAGGGATGTTTGGGAGTGTTGTGGTACCGCCTGTTATGAAGTAGATTTCTATTAACGTGTCCTCCCCACATTACTAAGCTATACAAAACTCTTACACTCTTACAAAACATCCATGCGATTCCTCATCTGCAGGATCCATCTCTTTATCTTTAAAGTCTCTTGGTGAGATATCTCCTCCACATGAATTATTGATGTTGGGGGGCTGAGCTGCTTTGCAGGAGGGTTTGTTTTCCACTCCATTAATGTCCCCTCTGGGCCGGGAACTGTATCTCTGAGTTTCTTCGACCCAACTATGAAACATGGACCTTGTCTCAACTCATTGGTTTCTGCGGAGACGTTTTGAAACTAAACAATGGTGTGCACTACGTTGGAAATGCTGACTCAACCTAACTTTGTATCAGTCTAGTAGTCACAGGTAAACTTTTGGAGTTGAGGCGAGCTTTTAGCTTCTCTGCAAACAACCATAACGGTCAACTCAGCTGGATGCAAAGATACGTTGAACTCTTACAAGCCCTTTATATGATCTTAACAGATGCGTTATAGAGATATTCACTCTTGTACAGTGTGTATGAATAAGTAACAGCTACATATCAAAAAAAGGTTTTGGAACCAGACGGTAAACAACATTTATTCCTACTAGCATGTGACCTAATAGAGTTTCCTTGGCTTTTGCAGCGAGCCTCAAGTCGACACTTGAGGAACTGCAGTTTTTATGCACTCGTGCATTGACTTATTTTTGTAAAGACAGATGTTGCCGCTTGGTTTTTATTCCCACAGTCTTTCTGCATGTCCAGTTATGGAAGGAACGATGGTGATTTTCCATCAACAAGTATGATGACTGAAGCAAACTGAAGACTTTGGAGTTATCTTCACAACCTGCAACGGAAACTAAATTATATCCAAAGTTTCAAAAGACTGTATTTATGACATTTCTAGTCAAATTTATATTATTACAATTAATATAAGCCAAATTAACCTGACAAGTCAAGATAAAAGACTTATTTCAAGATACTACAAGCCAAAAAGTAAGGACTTATTGATTTGTAGTGAGTAAAAATGGTTGCTAATGCAGTGTAGCCTGCACACACAACAGATATACTCAGTAAGATTTGAGTTTCTGAAATGTGTCCTTCATCTGTTTCAAAAAGTTATGTCATGGGAACAGCTGTGGAGAGACAGGAGCATCACTTTGCACTGCTTTTTGAATGTAGTGTCAGATTATCCGAGGCTTTCGCTCCCTTGAACATTCTTGATTTTCACTTTTATTTGTATTGGGAGCGCTCTTTTTGTTTTACCCTTATCTCTCAAATTCCTAATTCCTCTCCGTCCCCTGTTTTCTTTCTCATCTGCATTCCTCTCCGCTGTGCTACACCACATTTCACCTTTCACCTTTTGGCTGTACTGCTTATTATTTGTGGGTCATTGGGTCACCAGTCAGGGGGCCAACATATAGCGACAACCACTCGCACTCACATTCAAACCAATAATGCCAATAATCCTAGCTTTGATGTTTTTGGACTTCCGGAGTCCAAACGAGAAGATAATACAAACTGCAAGCTCACTTAAGTCCAGTGTCATTTTTTATTTGAATCGTTGACTTGTTTCAGTGCCTGGTGTGATTTCGCCTCCTGCTCAGGTACATCCGTAATCTATTGGACACAGTCCTTCCACCTGCTTGTCTAAGGGAGGCTGTGTCTGTGAGTTTGGATGAGTCAACAGACTCTATAAGCCACCTTCAGAGCTTTGAATGTGAGGAGCTAAAGGTCATTATTGATCCGTGAGGACCTGCTTTTATCCCCATGAAGGTCACTCTCAGATCATGCGCTGACCGGTCAGGACTGTCAGGTGTTGATTTGACACAGCAGCTTGAGCCTTTAGTTTAGTTATATCTGGCTGAAGTGTAGTATAGGTTTACATCTTTGCAATCAGACCCTGATGAGGAGAGTTTTATATATTTTTGCCAAATCATGTCGAGTATATCTGTGGGAAAGTGAAATCTGCTGGCCAAGCTATTGTTCTGTGTGGACACTGAGCTCTATGTGAGAGCCAAAATTCAGACAAGATTCATTTAGCTTTCACCCAGAGGGGCTTCACCCGTGACAATTCCCATTCCCACTATCTGTCTGTGTATGATTCTACCAAAAAACCATGGATGGGGGCAAACTGTTGTGGCTTGGCTTTGTGTGTCTGCAGGGGTTGGTTGGGTGGTGGGTGGGGGCTCCCATGGCGCTCCTCACAACTGGGTCAGAAGGATTAATTTCCTGGCCTTGGCTGATGGAAGCTAATAGCAGATTAGCATGGGAAGTTTCACTTCCAAAACAGCCCCTCCACCCACAGCCTTAAGCCAGGACTGCAAGTGTAGCAGCATGCTGCTTTTCACACGCCAGGGGCTCGAGGAATGTGTGTGTCGAGTGATGCCCGTTTATTGTGCCTGCGTTCACTTTTTAGTTGCCATGAATGTCCACAGTGGGGATTAGAGGAGCTAACAGCGGCAGAGGTGACCTGCAGAATACGTAGATGTACCATCAATCAGAATAAAGCCTCCTGACTTAGTAACAACCAAGCACAGTTGAGAGATTAAGCCACATTATGTCTCTCTATTCAGTCCTGCCTTTTGTGACTTGACTTATGTGGTTATGTAACATTACAAAGTACATTACAAGGACATTTTTTCATCTTATAAAAAGTTTCCTGCAAAAGCAATAACAATCATTCTTGTTTGAATCATTTATAGTCAAGGTTTTGCTTCTGCAGCCTCTATGATCCGGTCTGATCCGTATCTTGTAGTGGCTGACCTTATCAGAGGAGGGGAGCTTAATGATCCATTTCCAAGACCGGATCATTAGTCAATACCCTTGAAACCTTCACTCTCATGAAAACACACATCACAGCTTGTGTCCAAGTTTGCTCTTGATTGTGAATGGACTCAATGCTGCCTACACTCAATATTGATCCACTAAGTGTGTCCATTATTTATTAATAACAGACCTCACTGAGTAGTCGAGGTGAAACAGTCTTTGCAGGGAATAACTTTCACCTAAAACTGATTGTTTAAGGTATTAATTCTGAACTATAGTGAGATACAGTTTCTAACAAACTTTAGATTCTGATTACAAAGTCCATGGACACTTAAAGGGATGGTTCAAGTTTTTTTTAAATTGTTCATATAAAGTGCTTATAAGTGGTGAATGTACCGCATGCGGAGATCCCATTCTACGCCAGGATCAATGTGTGGAGCTAATAAAGAAAAAAGGTCCCTCAGCTTTGGTGAATGGTAGCGCCCATGGCAATAGTTTTCTCTTCAGCGCACTGGCGAGTCAAAGTAATATTAAACTTAACATTTTCATGCACAGTTAAGTCAACAGATGCAGAAAATATCAGCAGCAACTGTATAAGGTCCTGTTCCTTTAACTTTTATGTTGGTCTTTTCTTCAATTTGATAGACGTCTCTTTCACTCAGCTCCTTGGCATGTGTCATCATGTGACATCAGGTTGTCCCTGGTGTCTTGCTATGTAGAGTTAAATACCTTTGTTATAGGGTTGCGACCAATCAGAATCAAGTATTTACCACAGCTGGGTGATTAGTAAGAAAACCGTGTAATTATGTACAAGGGTGTTACACTTAGTGTTGATAAGTATCATATACAATCCCACTTCAAGAAACTGAACTATCCCTTTAACAAACAAAAATGTACTGTCATTTTTTATTCATTTATTTATTTATCTTGGTGACCATGGTATAATGCCATTCATGTGCTTTGTTTGGCATTGTTGCTTACATAAACACACTATGACTTGGATTCCCAACACCCATGGCATGTTTTTCAGTTCATTAAAGCTTCTGTGGGAATCTCTCAGTTTGTATTGATTTTGATGTCGCCCTGTGTCAAAGTTATATCTCCAATCAGTTTGATAATTGTGTTTTATAAAAAGTTATATAAGAATAACACTCATCCTGGTTTCTTTTAACATTCAAATGTATCCCTCATCGAGTCTTAACTTTGGAAACTGTAGGTAAAAGATTGTTTGTGCTGTGTTCTGTGAATCATCACACCTAGCAGTGATTTCAGTCAATCACTGTATAAAACAATCAGTCTTCTGTAGTTGAAAGTTTTGCTTTAGTAGGTCATATAGAGCCATTAGTATTAATTTTAGTCTGTTTCATAACCAGTAAAAAAAATCCTCACAGGAGCTTTAAAGGAAAAAACTTCAAGGATTAGGACTGATGTTGATTTTGTAGAAGTAAGTTATGTTAACTACCCCACCATTTCTAAAGAACATAGCCTGTTTGTTGCACTTTTAAATGGGAGGCATACAGGATATCCTTGAACATGCTTAAACACAGCTAATGTTAGCTATGCTAGCTAACATATTACGGATGTTTTGGTTCAAAAGACATTTCTGATTTAGGGGCCTCATTCTCCTCATATTTGGACGACTGTAAGAAGAGAACGTGATAAAAGGAAAGACGGTTGCTGTCATCACTCTTCACATCACTGTCCAGCCTCTAATCACTGTTGTGTTTGGGTGTTTCTGGCACCAGTGGAGCTGTTGTTGTGCTGGAAGTGATTTTAATTAGGTTTCATACTGTGTCTGCTGGCTCTGTCTCTACCGCCTCCTCCATCTTTCCTCTGCCTTCTGTGCTCTTCATCTATCAACTCAGGCATCTTTGTTGATGCGACATCTTGTTTGCCTGCTAACGTTAAAGCCCTTCCAAATTGCATGAAGGAATCTAGATTTTGTCCCTGAGAGAGGTTTGAATCTTTGCATTCATCTGCTCATATATTGCAGCGAAATATAGAGGTTGTAGTCTGAGGATTTTCTCACCTCTCATTTCAAAGGGTCTCAAAAAAAAGCAAGCTCCCTGATAGCCTGGTACCGTGCACAATTCTGCATAACAGAGATATTCAGTTTGTGTTTTGCCAACACCCTGAAGTATAAGAGAAATAGCCTCGAAAGTTTAGGAACTCTTGAGTCAGCTTCAGTGGGAGTTGCCACATTCTGCATTGTTTCATCAGGGGATGTTTTCATACTCTGAGAGGAAATGATGTCTGCAAGTGTTGCTAAGGCACACCACATTATGTGCTCTCCCTAGTTTGCTTTGTCCTCCTTTCATCTGTACATTGATATTATTGAAGAACACTCAAAGCATTGAAATTCTGCAGGAAGCCTACAGCTCACTAGGCTAACTCCCATCTGTCTCTCTTCTCTTTTATAAGGTATTGGAAAGAACGTCATCTGTGACCGGACAGCAACGCCTCTGGATGCCTTTAGGATGATGTCAGCGGCCCAGTACTACCCAAAGCTGCTGAGCATTATGGGAAATGTGCTACGTTTCTTGCCGGCTTTCGTAAGAATGAAGGAGCTGTTGGAGGAGGGGTACATCGGGGAGCTTCTGGTCTGTGAGGCCCAGGTATGACAAAACTTTGAATGTTTATCATATTGTGATAAATGGTTTGACAGTTTTTTTTCATGACATTTAGACTTTAAAATATATTGTGATAGTTTCTCTTGAGATTAGCTTCTTTGAGAGCAGAGCTGGTGAGGACTCTCTGACATGGTCAAAGTTATTTTGCATGTTGTTACCCTCAAGATTTTATCCCGAATACCACCCTAACTCTTTAATTCATGGCCTGATCACACAGAACAGACAAAAAGAACAATATAGATACAAAACTGTTATGTACGGCTCCTCTGGGGGTTTCTTTTTTCTCATCTTTGTCCTTCAGGTCCATAGTGGAAGTCTCCTGGGGAAGAAGTACAACTGGAGCTGCGACGACCTGATGGGAGGAGGCGGTCTTCATTCGGTGGGCAGCTACATAATCGACCTGCTCACATTTCTGACAGGTCAGCGTGCAATTAAAGTCCACGGCTTCCTAAAGACCTTCGTCAAACAGACGGATCACATCCGAGGAATCCGTCAGATCACCAGTGACGACTTCTGCACCTTCCAGATGGTGCTGGAGGGCGGTGCCTGCTGCACAGTCACACTCAACTTCAACGTGCCCGGAGAGTTTCGGCAGGAGGTGATCGTCGTGGGGACTGCGGGGAGGTTAACGGTCATGGGGACGGACCTGTATGGACAGAAGAACAGCGGGGGCGGAGGAAGCGGTGGGGGTCCTGAACTCCTTCTCAAAGACACCACGCCTCTTGAGAACGCTTCCCTACCGGAGAAAGCCTTCAGTGACATTCCCTCCCCCTATCTGACTGGGACGATTCGTATGATCCAGGCTGTGCGGCAAGCCTTTCACGACCAGGACGACAGGCGGACGTGGGACGGAAGGCCGCTGACGATGGCTGCTACCTTTGAGGATTGTCTTTACGCGCTGTGTGTGGTGGACACCATCAAGAAATCCAACCAGTGTGGAGAGTGGCAGAACATTGAGGTGATGACAGAGGAACCCGAGGTCAGCCCGGCTTATTTAATCAGCGAGGCCATGCGGCGGAGTAGGATGTCGCTTTACTGTTAGCATCAAGCTTACCTGACCTCATCTAATGACCTGTGCTACGTTAAAAAACTGGAGGTGGCATTGGAATAGCTTTGGTATTGTTGGATCTTTATTTATGCAGCTCTTACATTAATCACAGGTTTATTTTAGCGCTATCAAACCTGTATATGCTGTTACAGACAAAGAGGTTACACCACTATGATACAGAGGCTTCCTGAAACCCAACCTACAGTGAAAAAAAAAGCAATGTGATCAATAATCAAACATTTATTTATACGGAAGCCTTTCCTGAAGACTTGAGTCCTTTAATGTCGATGCACTTGTAAATTAAACTGATTCATCCAAACAAAAGATTCAGTCATGGAGGCAGACGAGGAATTGAATACTACTGTTTTCTGCATCACCATTACGGTATTGAGCCTTTCATATCTGCTTCTCTTAAATAACTTGGTCTGGAAGACGATACCTTACACTGTGGGTCCAAATGAGGACAGCCAAGGAAGAACGATGGTCCTCGCAGTTGAAACTGTGCCGCTGCATTGTTGCTATAATCCGAAGTACCTGTTAGTTTTATCAAGTGAATGTTCAAGGAAATAAGTGTGCTTGATAGCTCCGGTTTTGTCTGGTCGATATGCTTTTTCTGTATGTGTGAAACAAGGGAGTAAAAAAATCAATAGTTTGGCTTTAGTTGGGTTTCTCTTAGGGGAAACCTGTCTGGTGTTTGTACGCAATAATGTAGGCTGCAGTAAAAACCTTTTCTCCTCCAGCCAGGAGTAAAAGGTTAAAACAGAATATGATATGCCTTTATGCAGTTACAGTAGCCTGTGCAACAGTTTGCAAGTCCACTATCAGTTGCAGTGATTGTTCCTCTTATTTATTTGATGCATTTTATACTATCATGAAGCATGGCTGAAAATGAAAAAGAGATGTTGCAAACTGTGTCCACATCTATCCAGAGCCTTATGTGTGGATATTTATCGACTTGCAGTAATGTGCAGGTTTAATCAAGGCATCACATCCACTTCAGGTCAGTGTCATTATGCATCAAGCATGCTTTATAAAGCTTCTTTAAGATGCAACTTTAAATACAGGCCTTTCAATACACGCCACATGCAAGTTCACTTTGGACACACAAAGTAAGACTGTGATTGGCTGTCAATTCAAAGTGTAGTCCAGTAGATCATGTGATATATCAGCTCTAATTTCAGTGTCTTTTAATGGTTTTAATGCTGGTTTTGTTCTACGTTTTTCTTTTGTCACCAAATCTATCCAAAAGACCAAAACCAACAACATGGTACTAAATCTGTTAATATTGATTGGTCCTGAACCGGTAGATTGGTATTGAAGAACCTTCAAAGCTGCACCAATCAATATGTTTTAATGACAATGGGTCAAACAAGTCTATTTTATTTGGTAAGTGTCCTACGTATTGCTGCACGCACAGAGATTTATCGCCACTCTTTAATAACAGTGGGGAGAATTGCAAGTCTCTTTTGTCTATTTTGCTTCCCTCGCGCCATTTCCATTAGCTTCATATCAAATCACAGAAAGTGAACTTAGCTGAAATTTAAATTCAAGACAGTCTAAAGTTAAGAAAACACTGAGATTACAGTCTAACTGAGGGCAGTTTATTCAACACATGTAATCACAGGATCACAGACTCTTCATGTAAGTGATAGCCAACTGTTGCTAACATTAGCAGAGCTTGCAGAACCAGCCTTCAGTCTTCCTTGTAGGTTAACGTCTACATGCCTGTTCTGGTTATGCATTGCTCTGTGCGAATGGTTATATTTCTAGATAAAAACAAACAACGCTGTGCTACGAGATGCTTCACTCATCTGTGCTGGTTTACATCCGGGTAGTAGAGCATTATAGTGTTATGGCAGCAGCATATGACCAACAGTTCAGGCCTACAAAATTAGTACTTATTTGTTTAACCAATTCTGTTGCTGACTTGTGAGGGAGACGATGTTCAGTCGACACATCTCAAATGCAAATTGACATTTCTTTAATAAACAAAGACAAAAATACATAGCTCACATTTTAACAACACAAACAGCTCTGTAACGATGATCTTTTATTACTTATACCGGGGGGAAAGTGCATTTTTAACTGTTGACTAATTCACATTTGGTGCTGAAGTAAGAAGACAACACCCTTTTTCTTTAGGGTATTATTATGTTGCAACAGGATTCAATTAGCAGAGAACAGTAGTACAGAGATGATGAAGAGTTACAAAAACAAAAGGTGGGACTTGAGAAGGGATTTGACACAAGCATTACAGTTTTATTGTGATCCCTGTTGATATTTGGAGTGATTTTATGATTTGAGACGCATACAAAAATCCTTTGCCTCTCATTTTTTAGTTGCAGTAAATCCAACTATTCTTTGTTTTTCCTTCCAATAACAACAGAAAACAAACCATCCAAAATTATTTGCAAAAAAAAGCTTGATTTAAAGTTTATCACAGGTGAGAGGGGAGCACTGACCTACAAGCCAAAACGTTGTTTTTTTTATGCACCTCTGTTCCCCTGTGTGGTTTCCAGTTCTTCAACTGTGCTGAAATACTATCTATGTAACGACTACTGAAAATGTACATATGGAAATATTATAAAACATCAATATGTGTTTGTCTAAAGAAAAAAACAAGTACTGTATGCTTTTTATTTGTAAAAACCAAGGACGTTGAACAATGAGTGTTAATGTTTTAATGACTCTTCTTTGTGTTTGCTTGTTCAAGTTCCGTGGACTGAGCTGCAGCGTGTTTGGGAAATTTACAGCAGACTGAGGCCTTGGAGCATGAAGCTTCCTATAGTTTATAAATTATTGACCAAAATCCTCTGATTTCACACTGTAAAAGATAAAAAAAAAAGCTTCATGTTTACTTTTAGGATGCATCATAAATATAAGATAACGTCAATGTCATTGTGTGCAGACTCTGATGTGAATACTCAACCTGTAACATAACATTAGTGAAGTCTGAAATGTTTTTATCTTGTATACCACATCATGGTTTCTGAGGTCAGGACACAGAACATTCAACTCTGTGGATCAATCAGGACTCTACAATTGACTGTTCTACCTGAATAAGCCAAGTGCAACACTGATAAGCTATCACTCTTTAAGATAAGTCCAGTTATATTATTGCCCCTTGTGTAAAAAGCGCCTTATCAAACCTGCACATAGACTTTCCCCTACTTTCCTCAGACAGTCCTGATTCAAACTGAGACAATATCTTCACTGGAATCTCCTCTTCTTCTGTAGTTCAATATTTGTATTCTCTATTTTAATGACAAGTTAAAGCTGGAGTTGAATAACTGAGAATGCCTGAGTAAACGTCATGATTTAAACTTCAATTTTGCTCAAAGCAACCTCAGTCACATGGCAAAATACAGACACAGGATAGGTAGACACTGTATGGGAACATCCAAATAATCCAAAATCACAGTTTCTAAATTTAATCATTCTAATGTTTCTTTCATTCCCCATCAGGCCTGTAACCAAACTTTATTACTGTCTGATTTATGACTCTGCTGGAGTTACCTTGGCAGCTGAGTCTTTTTAAGTCTCCTGTTGGACTGATAGTCATGTACAGAAGATCTCAAGATGAGACAGGGTTTGTATAATCTGTGAGTTTATTGCTTTATGAGTGGAATGAAAGGTGAATAGATGATAGCAATTAAAGCTAACTGGAGCTGCTTTATAGGGCTACACTGTGGTGGAGTGGTTAGCGTGTTTGACCCACTAGCGAGTTTGCATGATCTCCCCGTGCATGTGTGGGTTTCCTGCGGGTTCTCCAGCTTTCTCCCACAGTCCAAAGACATGCTAGATACACTCACACTCACCTTCTGTAGGTGGAGGTGAGAGTGTGACTGGTTGTTTGCTGACGACCCGCTTCTCGCCCAATGAAAGCTGGGATAGGCTCCAGCCCCCTGCAACCCTTAACAGGAAATATGGTGTAGTTAATAAAAGGATGGGACTGCTCTACAAGAAGATTAACCCCCGACATAATCTTTAAATGGATTAGTCCACTGGTCCAGAGAAGGATCGTATCGTTATGATTTACAGGGTTACACTAAAACTTGAGGTCAACTATTTGTAGCTTCACAAATAAGATCTATTGTATGCCATTGTTATTAGGAATCACTCAGTAATTCCTACTCAGTAAAGCAGAGTGGAGCTGTTAGTTTCATTGGGGAGCAGTGTGAACCACATGAGGCACAATCTGAAGCACTGAATATTTAATGAGTGGAATTATAATGAGCTGATACAGCACAGGGGGAAGATTTTATACATTTTGAAAATGAGTCAAACTGATATTCTTATGTTTTTTTTCTAAATATTTCACTTCTTAAGGCTCCTCATGAAGATGTTTAGGTGAGTACAGGAGACTGAATTATGAAGCAGGTTCAGCCATGTTTACAGCGATTCAAACGTGTGCTTAAACGACCCACTGTTCTACATTTTTTGAGGTCTGTTTAGAAAAAAGCAGCTCTGTGCTTCAGAAAGTCTTACTGCATTAAAATAACACAGGAGGTTCCCCGGTTCCCTCTTGTTTGCAGACAGTCCAGACTATGAATTGCTTGTTCTTGCTTTGGCAGCATTCACAAACTGCTGAGGAAAGGTTGAGTGAGAGCAAGATGGAGGTGGAGGTGCTGGAGGAGGAGGAAACAAAATTGCTCTTTCTGTAAACCTCAAAGAGGAGCTTCTTCTGCCCTCTGAGAACGTTACCCGGCAACAGGAAGCCATGTTGCCAAAACTAGGTCTTTTTTTCTCTTTATTTTCCTTTGATTTTCGCTCACACAGTGACACACTAACCTCACTCCTCTACACCTCTTTTTTTACCACACACGCCCCCTTTCTTTCTCTCGCTGGCTGGTGTAAAAAAATATGTTTTCAAATGTGATTTAAAAGAAGATACTGCTGTCCAGCTTGCCTGAGATCCTCAGGCAGGTCGTTCCACAGTCGAGGAGCCCTGAAACAACAAACGTTCGGTCACCTTTATTTCTAAAGTTTGAGGCAGGAACTTACAGGATACTCCTGCCTGAGGATCTGAAGCTGAGCCCAGGTTGGTAGGAGGACATCAATTCACTTGCATACTCTGGGGCCAGGCCATGAAGTTCTTTAAAAGCAAAACCTTAAAGTCTATTCTAAAAGCAATGGGCAGCCAGTGTAAGGTCATTAAAAGAGGAGTAATGTACTCTCTCTTCTTATTTTTTGTTATAATAAGTGTCATATGAGCAACCTGTAGCCTAATGCAACACAGCCCATAAAGTATGTTCGACTCTTCTCTCTTCTTTTCCTTTTCTATTTCCTCTCTACTCTTCTCGTCTCTTTCCTCGTCTCACCTCCAATCATTGCATCCCATGCATCCCATCGTGTCTAAACTCTTCTCTTTTCTTCATGTAATCTCTTCTCATTTATTGTCACATCACCTTTTTCTTCTTATCTTCTCTCCTATTTCTCCCCTCCCCTCCTTGCCTCCTGGACAGCAGAAACTATCACAGCTAATTCAAAGTAAAACAATAACAGATAGATAAGATAAGAGTTGTGATCGCCTTTCCTCAGCTTGTTTATGAACACTTAATCTCTTTGTTTAATCAGAAAAATAACTAATATCTAACTTAATACTGTGTTGTGACTGTATCAGATATTAATTGTGCTGTGTGTGGCATTGACCCCTGTACATGGTGGAACTTGAGCTCTCACATGCATACACTTGGACCTTAATCTAGAGGAAGCACTAACTGGAGGAGTAATTGATCTGTTTTACCTGTTAAGGACAGTAAGCCCTCTGCAGGAGACTGATCAGTCACAGGTACAAAAGCTGCTCTGAGTTCTTGGTGAGCTGTCAAAAGTTAAAGTATGCTCCTGTTTAAAGCCCTGCCCCCTTTCTGTCTCTCCTTTTTTTGTTTGTTTGTTTAAGTGGTTCTATTGCCTCTTGATTGAACTGCCTCATCTCCACACAGTGCTCAGCATTGACTGAATGTGTCTGGATGAGTGTGTGTTGGAAAATGTGTGATTTTGTGTGTGTGTGTGTGTGTGTGTGTGTGTGTGTGTGTGTGTGTGTGTGTGTGTGTGTGTGTGTGTGTGTGTGTGTGTGTGCATGTGTGTGTGTGTGTGTGTGTGTGTGTGTGTGTGTGTGTGTGTGTGTGTGCAACATGGTTTTCTGCTTCAGCGTATCTTATGCTGCAGTTTCTATGAAATAAAAAACATGTAGATCTACAGTGACTCTAATTGTGTCATTTAATTTGATATCTTTTGGTCATATTTAACAGACTTGATATGACAGATTGTATATCATCATCTGTTAGGCCTATATCTCTGCATGCATGTCTTTAAAACACATCTAATGAAAGAGAAAGAAAATGTTATTTTAGTTATAGTTCTGCAGGATGTGCATTTGCTCCTCTGCTCCTTCTTGGCTGAATGCATCACATAGAAACTTCTGCTGCCCCCTGCTGGCTGCTTTAGAAGCTGCATATTTACTGCATTTTGTTTCCCTGAGGCTACAAAAAACGTCTTCCCCTAAATTGATGGAGAAAATAAAAACAAGTGCACCCAACTCTCAAAGCACCTCATCATTGTGGTAAAATGTTAAAGAAACATTCTCCAAAACTTTCATCATTCCTAGTATGATGCATTTACAATATGATGGTCATTGCACTTTTTCCGAAGATCTTATATACAGACAAATCAAATATACCTACTTTTCATTTTTGTTTTGTCGTAATTTCTATGTATATGCGATCAGTAAGGTGGCCAGATATCACAGTATATATTAGTAAATTGGTACATGATGTCATGTATAAGATGACATGTGAGTAAACATGTTTTTGTGTCTTACATTATATCCTTACAATAAGACAATGGAAGTTTGAGAAGCCATTTCTTCTATGTTATGTTAACCAGCTATATCTAAGTCATATAACGCTGTACACCATGCATGGTTTTAACATGGTAGTATGTTTTCTGTGCAACAAAATCCCCCTGAGTATCTACCCTCAGAGGAAATGTGTATGCTATCTTCTCTTTTTGTGACCTGCTGGAACAAGTGAATTTACTATATTTAGGATCTATAACACTTCCCTAAAACTCAAATGTTCCATTCAAGTCTATGTTTTGAAAGTCTAAATGATGTTTGGTGATGAAGTGTGTTATGATAAACCTTAAGGACCCTGCATCAGCTTTGATAATTTCTCATTCTGAAGAGAAAGGAAACCATTGTAACAAACCAGGCCTTTCTCTGTCCATATGGGGGCGCTACAGACTGCAGAGAACATGAGGAGTTACTAGCTGTTTCTCCCTGGAGTGAAGAAGCTCAATATTTAAAATGTAGTTGAAGAAAACTCTGGTGGTGTTGCAACCGGTTGCAACTCGACCAAACCTTTAATTAAGAAGATACACTGATTGCTGCAACCTAGTACGGTCTATACAGATTTCACATGTTAGCCTAAAAAAACTGTGGTTGGAAGTTTGTGCTCTATCATTTATCTGTCCGGTTTGTAAGAAACAATAAATATGAGCAACTTTAAAAGGTGAATGCACAGGAAGGCAGACACACAAAGGAAATGTTAGACAGATGTGTCACCTTCATGCAGAAGGCCTACCTCTTCAACTGTAGAAAAGTGACTGTAATACAGTATGTCTGCAGTCAAAAATCATTAAGTCTACACAATGTCAGGTCAAACTGCATGCTTTAATTGCTAGGTACAGTTTTTTTTGCAGAAACATGTGCAATGGAGAAGTATTCACATTTTATATCAACCCAGTACACTGCCTGATTCACTGCTGGATCACCATCTACTGTGATCAATGCACAACCAAACTGTGCCATGTGACAACTCTGTCCAAATGGGCCCCAAACATTTAACCCCTGCCCTGATCACAACATGCTTTTTACTTATTAACAGAACTAAAGTGTAACTTTCTTTGGTTTTCTTCTTTAAAAAAAGAATCTCTCTTAAGGTACATTTTAAAAAAGACACATTATTATTTGATATCAAAATGTATCAATTGTCTTTTTTTATATATCAAATCAAGATCAACATTTATTTGTTTTGAAGATAATTAGTTAGACCTCCAGTCCGATGCAGTTTTGTAATCGCCACATCCCGGAGTGGCCATCGTTTTCTTGGAAGTGATCAATTCTTTCTTTGCAGTAAGCGTATTTTAGAACCACTTCAACACAGTTTCCAGTCAGCTGAAACATCTCTGTCAGGGGCGCGCCCTCCCCCTTGGCTCCCCTGCAGCTTTGCTCTCTGTATCTGTCTGACTGTAACGAGAGGACGGAGCGCTCCATCCATCCACAGCGGCGGAGATGGCGGACCCCGCGGAGACCACTATCAAGGTGGTGTGCCGGTTTAGGCCGCTGAACAGCTCAGAGGTAGCCCGGGGAGACAAGTACATCCCCAAGTTCCAAGGGGACGACTGTGTGCTGATGGCGGTGAGTTTGTTTCTATATTCAGAGCTCAGAGGATGAACCGAACTCAGGACATCACTTCTTCCTTACAAGTGAAAGTTAGAAAAAATGTCCATAAAAACTCTATTCAATGTCTCCTATTGCCGTAAATAAATTGATCTGGAAGAAAATACTTCTCACTGCGTGTCAAACACGGGTAATCTCTTGTCTATGTTTCCTTTCCACACTGAGTGTTCCAATTTACATAGTCCTTTTGTTGTTTAACTTATATTAATGTTTGATAATGCTATGCGTAAAGAACCTCATTCGGCCGTCCATTGTGCTTTTACGCACTGACTTCTCTCGATTACAGGTAGACGTGTGGTCTCAGTCTCAGTCTCAGGTCATCAAAAACACTTTGCATTGTTAAAATCAAATAAATCTGTCTGCCACACAAATCAGTTGAGCCAAAACGCATCTATTTGAAGTAAGATTCAACCATCTCAGTGGTACTTTTACTGCATCGACTTCCTCTGCACTTCACCAACCTCGTCATTATAGGTTGGATAGGTTATTGCTAACTTTACCATACTTGATTGTTAAGGCCAGGTATTGCTAGCATGCTAACATCTTAGCATGTTATGTTAGTAATAAGCTTACCCTAAGCTGAAAACGTAGTTATTGCTGGGTGGTGAATCTTAATTGGGAAAGGTGAGTCAAACGATCATGTTGAAATGTTCAAAATGGCTTCACAGGCCATTGAGCAAACGACTCTGGGGAAGTGACAGCTTGCTAACAAGACCTAACTACTGTGATACGTTAAAGGCAAAAGTTGATTAAATAAAGGGAAAATATGCTACCAGTAATGCAGAATATCTGTGATATCTGTATGGTTTAAATAGTAAGACAACTTTGTGATCCTTCATGGTCAGGTATGAAGGAATACACCTGAGTCTGTTTTGTGATACTATTATTTATCAGGGAAACACTTTGGATTACATGTGAAGATTCAGGACAGCAGCTCACTTTTACATTAGTTCGACCATAGACTGTAATACCACAGGCAAGTCATCCATTGATTTGTGAACAACTGTTTTTGGAGGCTCAAGTTTGACTATTGGCTGTGCCATGATGTTATTTTGAAGCAGGAGGTGACTTACATGGTCAGATGATGTTACATACATATCTCTATGCTCCTGTCCTTGCTCAAACCTCTATGTTGTGGCAACTTGTCAATGACATACCCAGGTCCCAGAGCATAACCTGCCTCATTAGTGTATTAACTATAAATGGGACAGTTGTTTCTACACTAACACGAGGCTGGGCTAAAAAAGTAATAAAACCTGACAGTTGATGCTTTTAACGTATTAGGGAAACATAACAGAAGCAGTATATCAATGGAGATGGAGCAGCAGCGCTGAGATTGAAAAGTGGTCTATACCATGTCACTCTGTGGCTAGTGGCTTGCCGCGCCATGTCGCTGCATATACCAGAATCAGAATCAGAATCAGCTTTATTGGCCAGGTATGCTTAAACACCGATATGTCTCTCCTAAAACTGCGTCAGGTGCCATTCTTTACCAACATTTTTATGAAAAGAAATTCCACGTCTGGAGTATGTGTTTAAATAGATGGGATTTCAATACGGTTAGAAAAAGATTATTTAGAAGTGTAGTAAATATACTTTATTTGACAGTTTAAGAAAAAGTATCATCAAACATGATAATGTGAGACCATTTGATGACTGATCACAATAAATGCAACTGAGAGATGATAGTAGTGAGACAGAGAGTAGTAGTTGTAGCAGCTGGAATCTGGCATGTCTACTGCATGTCTATGGTAGTGACTCAGAGGAATCTACGAGACAAGGGAGCTCAGGGTCTCCAGAAAGGTCTATGGTTAGTAACTTTTAATGGGACAGGAAGAGTTAAAGTAAGTGACAGGCAGACAGAGGAGAGAGAGGGAAAGACAGGATCCCAGTGTGTCAGTTTCCCCAGCAGTCTAAGTCTATAGCAACATAACTAAGAGCTGGTCCAAGCCTGAGCCAGCTCTAACTATAAGCTTTATCAAAAAGGAAAGTTTGAAGCCCACTCTTAAAAGTAGAGAGGGTATCTGCCTCCTTGTCCCCGACTGGTAGATCATCAATATGTCAGTTTTTCCTTATAACTATCTCCCGTCTATTAATTGATTAGTTTAACCTCTCCATGATTACAGATGACTTTCTTTTTCTGAGGCTATTTGAAATGCGTTACATCAGCCTTCTGCCTGTTAAATATAACGTCTGAATGAAGATATGTACAGATGATCCATTTTCATGGCTAACTACAACCCCTGATGTTCCTCACCATCAAAAATAAAACACATGAACAGCTGCTTTGTTCAGAGGTGCAGACTTTCGGCCACAGGGTGGCTGATGATCAGTAACTTGACAAGGATTTGCGTGAATGTACTTCAGTGTAGATCGTATCAAAGACAATGTTACAGCAGGCCTCTGTTTTAACTGTTTCCAAAAAGAAACACAGAACGGCCATCCAATAATCAGCTGACCGATGAATCAGTTTATCTCTAGGATTTGTGATATAAGTTCCCTTCATTATAATACACAATTAAAACAGACAGTCAGCAGAAACAAGACATGCACAGCCACACAGACTCTGCAGACGCACTTCATGAATAGTGGTTTTATTTTGAAGAGCAAAAAAGTTCCGCGTGTTATCTTTTTCCATCCTTTCAGCTGATAGATTAGCACAGTTTGCGTGGAGATAAGTTAAGTATGTGATTAAAATGTACTTTTCCAAGCTTGAGGGGGAAAAGATCATGATCATTGGAGTCATTGTTTGGAAATTTACTGGGTTATAAAATGTAGTGAGTGAGGTTTGTGACATGTACCATGTCACAAACCTCAGGGAGTCAAGTGTCATGTTCTCTGTGTGACTGACCACGATCATCAGTTTCAAACATGAGTCAGCTCATGTTCCCTTTATTAGCAGTATTGCTTTTTTATTTTGTGTATTTTGTTTATCTCACATGATCAGATATGAAGTTGAAGTTGATGAAGTCCATTATTTGACATGTTGTAATCTATTTCTGCTGTTATGAGGAGTAGTTGTAAAGGGACAGTTTCAGCAACCTGCAGATCACTGCTGCTGAGATAATGACATGAACAGGATGACTAATTAAGGCATTGACTGTCATAGGTTATTTCTGTGTTTTTTTGTTTGTATCACTGATCACTGAAGTTTCTTCTGCAAGCTAATTTAACTGTAAACTGTATAAAGGAATTGCAATTCATTGCAAATTCCCTCCACCATAAAAGAGTTGTCACGTCATACCTGTTTGTCTGCCACCAGTGGGAGAGCAGCATGATAGCCCCCTTGCGTAAATAGATATTGTAGGGTTAGGCAGTCTTTCTGTTTCTTCTTATTCTGTCTATACCCACCATCCTCGCACTGGAAAAGGGGATAGGATATGAGAAAATACAGAGCAAGAGGTTAGAACGAGAACAGGGAAAGCACAACCAGGGTGAGAAGCCTGTTTGGGCTAGAGCTCAGCCCAGCTTGGTTGGACTGTACACTCTACCTCCTCCTATTCCACCGTTTTCATGAGGGCAAGAAGGAGGGCGGAGGAAAAATGGTATGTAAGAAAGAGGACAGGGAAGGCAGAGCCAGGGTGAGAAGCCTGTTTGGGCTTGAATTCACAAGTGACCATATAAAACATGGATGGATTCTCTGTGATGTCACCCTTTGGTTTCTGAAACAGAGTTTTGGAGTCCATAGTCGGTATTTTTCATATTGAACAGGCTGACTCACTTACATGAGAGGTGGAGATGAGACCTTTAGCCTCTTTGCTTAGAGCAACAGTGTGCCTGCCTGTCAGTCAAGTCAGTCATGCCTGATTATGATAAACTCATCACCTTATATCTTAGAGATTGATAAGCCATTTTACAATCCCCCTGTACAATGTGTGCAGATAGAGAAACTAGATGTTCAGACCAAAATCACTTTTTGTACATGGTTGCTAACATGTTTCTTTTTGCTGTAAAGATGGGCTTTTTAAATGCAGTTTTAGGACTTCTGCATTTATGGAAGTATATATGTAGCTTCATTTTTTCAAAACTTGTGCTGAGTTCGGAATTTCACATATTTAATGGCCAGGGATAGGGAATCAGACTTTCAGTATTATAATTCTTTAGAAGCAATTTTTACAGTGACAAATATATCCAAAAGGCTGCTGATTCCTCCAGGCCCTTTGGTCAAAGTTAGCTTGATTTCAGACAGAAATTGAACTCTCTAAACTCAAGCTAGTAGAGTAATTCATGTAGGGATTGCACCTACTACTGCCAAAATCATGAAAAACATATAGACACATGAGTGAAGAAAGGCATAAGGTTTGTGAAATTACTTTATTTATTTAATTACTACTTCGCCAAAAGCAACTAGAGACAAAGAAACACTGCAGCAGCAACACTTCTCTGTTCATTGCATGATCAAAAAATGATGTTAAATGTTGTTTTATTGGGTAACCAAACAAGAAATAGTATGTTCTTCCAGTAAGCATAGAATACCCATGCCTAAAATTTACTGTCACAAATGAATTATGTACTTAATTCATAAATTCTGTAATACTTTTAAACAATTTTCCACTTTGTTTTTCTCTGTGTATATTTCCAGTCTGAGCTCTCAATTAGTTTCCAATTTCAGGGGTTGTAATGTGGATTGATATAAACATGACTTTCATGCAACCCTCTGCCCCTGATGCTGATCCCTTTCCCTCCTCTGTGCAGGGAAAACCGTACCATTTTGACCGTGTGTTCCAGTCCAATACGACTCAGGAGCAGTTCTACAATGCTGTGGCTCAGAAGATCGTCAGAGGTGAGAAGTTGGGTAGAATAAAGAACTCTGTAAACACGACAATTCAAGCTCTATACCAAATGTGTTCTTGTTTGTCTTAATGTGTTTAGATGTACTGGAGGGATACAATGGTACAATATTTGCATATGGGCAGACATCGTCTGGAAAAACACACACAATGGAGGTAATGTAAAGAATCCTACTCTTCATTTGACATGGATAAAAGAAGCAATGACATAAAGGCTGAAATTTAGTTGTTCTCTGGTTATTATTTCATACATGTGTCTTCTACAGGGGAAACTCCATGACCCAGACATGATGGGAATCACTCCCAGAATAGTTCAAGACATCTTCAACTACATTTATTCCATGGATGAGAACCTGGAGTTTCATATCAAAGTTTGTTAACATCTCAATCAGCTGGTTTGAAACATCAGTGGATACTCGTCATATTGTTGGTTCAGTCTCACAGGATTATTTTCCTTTGCAGGTGTCATACTTTGAAGTCTATTTGGATAAAATCAAGGACTTGTTGGACGGTATATTTTTCATTTTCTTGCCACTTTTTTTTACATCTTGATACAAATAATTCAGACATGGTGGTTACCTTTCATGTCCTCTGCAGCAACAAAGACCAACCTATCTGTGCATGAGGACAAAAACAGAGTCCCCTATGTCAAGGTGAGACATTTTTGGAGGTAACTACGCTGTCAAAAGTTTGTCCCAGACATTTATAGCGCATTATTCCCCAATGAAATAAGATAATTTGATGACGACAATGTGATCTCCAGGGTCTAGGTTACATAAACCTCTCAATAAAAACTTTGACAATGAATGGAACTGTTTGTTTTTTACCTTTCACATTGTTCTAGACTTTAAAAAAAGAAATTAAACAGAGTGTTAAAAATAAAATGAAGATGAAGTAATCTGCTAACTCTTTATACCTTTCCCTGTGAATGTACCAGCCTGCCAGATGCAGTATGTCATGGCCTCCTCAGATAATAATTGTCTCTCTATGAGTCCCTCCTGCTGCAGGGCGGTGTAACACAGTATTTCCTTGTGTGCATGTGTCCTCAGGGGTGTACCGAGCGTTTTGTGTGCAGTCCCGACGAGGTCATGGAAGCCATAGATGAAGGAAAAAACAGCAGAAGCGTGGCTGTCACAAGTGAGTACATGAGTGCCTCCGGTGCTGCTGCTTCTCATGGGTTCAACCTCACCGGGTCTCCTGACTGCAGTGAGACTCCCATCAGCCAACACACTGTCTGTGTGCTTTAACCATAGCCAAAGAAGAAAGTGAGGAAAGTGAGGGGGAAGAGGTGTATTACACAATACAGACTTTGTGATATCACACCACTGTTAAACAGCAAGAGTGTTTGTAGTGGAGGAAAGAAAGTCAGACTAATTCATTACAATTTTACAATGTTACAATGTCATTTAGCAGACGCTTTTATCCAAAGCAAAGAACAACACAAGCAAAGATCTAGACAAGAGGAAACAAGATCAGTAAGAGTAACAAAGTGCTTCAAGTCAATTTTTGGGTGCAGTTACTGCCAAGCAGTGTAAAGGCAATGCACAAAGTAAGTAAGGAATTTTTTTTTTTTTTTTTTTTTTTTTTCAAAATAAGGAACATCTACAATGAAGTAACCAAACAATTTAAGACCTTCCATTATCATCATCAACAATTAACATCACCACAATAATGACCAAAGTACCAAGTGCTGGGTCACTCAAGAGCTGAACACAGATTCCCAGAGTAGAGCAGGACAGTGCGAGTCAGCTGTAGCTGGAAGACATGATCTGCCACTGGGGACAGCAGTGGAGAACAGTCTAGCTAAGTGCATAGTGCTTCCTAAAGAGCTGGGTCTTTAGCTGTCATTTGAAAGTAGAGAGGGACTCTGCAGATCGAATGGAGTTGGCCAATTCATTCCACCCTTTAGGGGCAACAGAAGAGAAGAGTCGAGCTAGTGATTTTGAGGCCTTGTGTGCTGGAAGCACTAGGCGCTTTTCAGACGCTGAGCATAGCAGGCGAGAAGGGCAGTAGACCTGGATGAGGGGTTCCAGGTAAACTGGAGCGGTTTTGGTGACTGCTTTGTAAGTCATGATTAGAGTTTTGTATCTGATGCGAGCTGCAACTGGAAGCCAGTGTAGCAAAATGAGCAGGGGAGTGACATGAGCTGTCTTAGGCTGGTTGAAGACCAGACGTGCTGCTGCGTTCTGGATCATTTGCAGAGGTTTGACTGTGCATGCAGGGAGGCCTGCCAGTAGAGAGTTGCAGTAGTCAATGCGTGACATTACAAGAGCTTGAACCAGGAGCTGTGTTGCGTGTTCCGTCAGGTAGGGTCTGATCCTCTTGATGTTATAGAGGGAAAAACGGCATGACCGAGCAATCAAGGCAACATGAAACTTGAAGGTTAGCTGGTCATCGATCATGACACCCAGATTTCGGGCAGACTTAGTGGGCATGAGGTTTTGAGATCCAAACTGGATATTGATCTGTGGGTCCACAGTGGGACTGGCTGGAATGATAATAAGCTCAGTCTTGGACAGGTTGAGCTGCAGGTGACGTTCCCTCATCCATCTAGAAATGTCAGCAAGGCAGGATGAGATCCGAGCTGAGACAGTTGTGTCGTCAGGTGGGAAAGATAGGAAAAGCTGTGTATCATCTGCATAGCAGTGATAGGAAAAGCCATGGGAGCGGATCACTGCACCAAGTGATGTGATGTATATTGAGAACAGGAGGGGACCAAGCACTGACCGTTGAGGTACCCCTGTTGATAAGTTATGCATATTGGACACTTCTCCTCTCCATGATACTCTAAAAGACCTCCCTGTGAGGTAGGACTTGAACCACTGGAGGGCAGACCCTGAGATACCAAGTGAGGAGAGTGTAGAGAGGAGGATTTGGTGGTTTACTGTGTCAAAAGCAGCAGACAGATCCAGCAGCATGAGAACTGAGGACTGACCCGCTGCTTTAGCCATACGCAACGATTCTGTTACCGACAAAAGTGCAGTTTCAGTAGAGTGGCCCCGCCTAAAGCCAGACTGATACTGATCAAGTAGATCATGGTTCTGTAAGTATTCTGAGAGCTGGTTGAAGACTGTGCGCTCCAGTATTTTTGAAAGGAATGGAAGAAGTGAGACCGGCCTGTAATTTTCAACCTGGGCTGGGTTGAGAGTGGGTTTTTTGAGCAATGGTCTGACCCTCGCTTGCTTGAATGTAGTAGGGAAAACACCAGTGGACAGACAGGAGTTAATGATGTTTGTTACTGCCGGGCTGATTGTGGGCTCAATCGCCTGCAGGAGATGTGAGGGTAACGGATCAAGCGGACAGATTGTGGGTTTAGAGGCAAGCAGAAGCCCGGTGACTTCGCTCTCACTCAGTGGAGAGAATGAGCTGAGTGAGGAGAGTTTTTGCTGATAGTCTGTCAAGTCAGTGGGTTGTTTGGATTTACGCCACTTTCTCTCAGCCGCTCTTAGCCCTGCCCTTTGCTCTCTAATCACCTCAGTGAGCCAGGGACAGGGTGGAGTATTTCGGGCAGGCTTGGACACCAGTGGGCAGAGTTTGTCCAGAGAGGAGGTCAGTAAGGAGCAGAATGTGTCTGTTGCTTCATTAGTGGAGAGTGTGAAGGACTCGTTACATGAAGCCATAGCCGCTGAGACCTCATCAGACAGCTTAGTTGGGTCAAGTGACCGAATGTTTCTGCGATACGATATGAACTGAGTAGTGGATTGTTGAGATTCTGGTAATCCAAGCGAAAACTGAATAAAATAATGGTCAGAGAGGTGAAGAGGAGTCACACTCAGATCAGCTGTGGAGCAGTTGCGTATCAGTATCAGATCCAGTGTATTGCCAGCTTTGTGTGTTGGAGGCGTTGCAATCTGTTTTAAGCCAAAGGAGGATAATAGAGAGATGAATCAGTTGCCTGTGCTTTATCCATCTGGATGTTCATGTCTCCCATAACTACCAGTGGTGAGCCATCATCAGGTATGTCTGAGAGTAACATGTCCAGTTCCACAATGAAGCTGTCCAAGTGTCCCCCTGGTGGGTGGTATACCACAACCATGTAAGCGTTTATAGGTGCAGTGACCTTTATTGCATGGTACTCAAAGCATGGTGTTATTGCTCATTGGTTTAAGCTGGTTGAAGTTCCAGTCATCAGTTAGGATAATGCCTGTATCAAGAGAGGCTACAGAAAAATGTTAAATCAGTTAAATATGAGAGGCTCAAAACACATGGGATCCTACATTCCCCATAATTCAACTTGTTGGTTACTTTTAATTTTACTTTATTAATATTGTCCCACCTGTTGCTGACACATTGCATGTCCTAAAACTAATAATAATAGTAATAATAATAATAGTACATTTTATTTATATAGTGCTTTTCAGAAAACTCAAAGACACTTCACAAATAGCACACAATAAAATACACAATAAAAAAACAAAAATATATAGAAACACAGTGTAAATAAAAACATTAACAGTTAAAAGCAGTTCTGAAGAGATGTGTTTTGAGCTGGGATGTGAATGTTTGTAGGTCAGTGTAGTTGCGTATGTGTTTGGGGAGGGAGTTCCAGAGGGCAGGGGCAGCAATGGAGTAAGCCCTGTCGCCCCAGGTAGTACAATGTTGCTTTGTCTGATTTATTACTCATCAGAATTGATTGTGAAAAATAACTTCTCTATCTATTAGGTTATATTTATTTATTTTTTTCTTTGATATTTTGGGGGCTTTTACACCTTTTTATTTTATAGAGGAGAAAACAGTGAATAGGTTAGGAAACTGGGAGAGACTGGTGGAATGACATGCAGGATGGGGCCACAGACTGGACTTGAGCGAGGGCCGCCAGCTTTGAGGGCGCACAACTTAACCATTAGGCTAAATCCACGCCGGAGTTAACTTTATTTTAACAAAGAGTTATTACTTGATGCAATATCACAATTAAAATATGAGAAAAACATTCAGAAGTCTCACTTCACAGTTCACACAGCTACATTACCAAGACAATTCTTGCAATAAACATGAAACTTGCTGTTGCTCATAATATTTCTGCTGAAAACAGTGTTAACCAATCAGCAAGTTCTGAAGAAAACTTTCAATGACTCTCTGGGGGTGTTGTATATTTCCCTTTTTATGCTATTTGAACATTGTTTGTTATCAAAATTGGGATTTAGATTTTCTTGAATGTTGTGTGAAGCTCCTAGTTGTGGGTTCATTATTATGTTCCTACATGTATACACATGAATGGATGATAGATACAGTTGTTAGGAAGCATTAATACAAAGAAACAGCTGGATTGGATCTTCATTTTGGAAATCTGATGACGTGATCGCAGCTGTAAGGAATCATCCAGAAATATCTGGTGTTTTGAATTGATATCCTTTTATTTTGTTAACAATATATACCATTACTTATTGTGAAATACGAGTCATTCAAGGGGATTGCAATAATGTGTGCATGAAAAAAGGCTAATTGTGTTTTTGTGTGTGTGTGTCAGACATGAATGAACACAGCTCAAGGAGTCACAGCATCTTCCTCATCAACATCAAGCAGGAGAACTCTAAGACCGAGCAGAAACTTACAGGGAAGCTCTACCTCGTCGATCTGGCTGGGAGTGAAAAAGTATGTCTTCACACTTTCATACTCCTCCTCCTCATCCTCATCCTGCATGTCACTGTGTCTCCTCCACTATTCTTCTTTAGCTTCATTGCGTCTGCATCTACATTTTCCCTTGTTATAAAAGCTGTTGGTTTGAACCCAAGACCCTACCAGTTATATGGTTGTAAAGGGTAGTTGTATTTTTTTTCTTTCCAGGACAGTTTGCATATGTGGACCGTCCTGTCACTCTCTTTGCTGTTGCTCCTGAGACACATTTTATCGCCTGCAGGGCTGGGTCTATTTAATGAAACCTTGATCACACACTGCTGCTGCTTCCTCTCAGCAGGGGGACACCACAGTAATCTGTCAGTCAGTATGAGATGTTAATAAGCAAAGACTGGCTCTAAGCTCCTGTAAATCCTCTGACATGCTCTGACAATCATCTTTCATTAATCTCCGTATTATTCAGTTAACCTCACACCTCCCTATCATGGTTTTTACTGTACTTTAGGACTGTTTGGGGGATCTTTTCTGTGATCTGAGAACTGTCTTGTGTTTGTGTACGTGAAAGGTGGGGAAAACTGGAGCAGAGGGCACTGTGCTGGATGAGGCCAAGATGATCAACAAGTCCCTGTCTGCTCTGGGGAATGTTATTTCAGCTCTGGCAGAGGGCTCGGTGAGACGGACACACTTCTAGTTTAATTCTGTTTTTGCATCATCATTATTTTGATTGATTAACCCTCCTGTTATGTCCGTTTCTTAGAGATAGCAATAATGTCCGTGGGTCGACTTGACCCGGGGCATGTTTAATTATCCAGAAGTGTCAGAACTAAAAAAAATCCCAATAAACATTTTTTAATCTCATCATTAACTCCATTACCAACCATTTAAATCATTATTTAGTGCAATTATTTAGAACATTATTTAGTGTTCTTTAATCCTCACAGATCATGGTTCAATGAGGATAACTCACTCGTTTTTTATGAATATTCATGTTAAAACTTTTTTTAATGTACATTTGAAAGACCTAAATATAAATACAATATTTTTCCATGACACAGATTTTTGTTTATTTCATTTTCATTTATTTATTTATTTATTTTTATTGAAGTAATGTTGATAAATTAACAGGAGACACCTCTTCTGTCACATGCTGCCCAGATTTTGATGCTGTATTTAGCTGGTTTGGAAGGCATATATTACCTAAAATGGAAGGAACCTCTGAATGCCTCTAGCCTTTCATCCACTGTGACATTAGGGCCTGGGTTACAGAGTAGTGGAAGTTGCTCTACCCACTTGTCCCTCACTACTCTAATGGCTGACAGCTTGTCTCTATTTGATTTCAGCTCCTGCAGTCAAATGCCGAAGTGTCCTTGGGCAAGACACTGAACCCCAAACTGCTCCCTCAGTTGTTCAGTGGTGTATGAATGTCTAGAATAGGATAAGCTAATACTGATGGTCCCTTACTATAGCAGCCTCTACCATCATTGGGTGAGCGAGTAATGTAAAAGACCTTCGAGTGGTCAGAAGACTGTAAAAGAGATATATGAGTACAAGTCCATTTACTATTTATGATGACCTGCTCAAAAGCTGACTTGATGTCTGTTACACGAGTCACTGCTATCCTAGTGGCTCTGTCTTTATAATGTTTTCTGGAGAAAGTTTTGCCTGACGTATATTTGGGGATGAAGATCGCTGTATTTCCCCATTTTTGATGTGAAAGTCTGCTTGGAGAAATATGAATATCTGTTTCCTCATTTGGTTCATAATCAGAATCATCAGACTCAGAATTGACCACAAAATGGTCTTCATCTTCAGACACACCCTCCTCTCTTTCACTGTCATGATCAAAGAGGAGTGCCAGGGTTATCACCTGTTTACTTCTGCTGCTCATTTTGTAAAGCTCTGAGAGAGAGTGTATCATGTGTCGATGCAGAGTATAATGTTGGTAGGACTCCCTTGCAGATAATCTGTATATGTTTTTCCCCTCCCCTGCTGTAGTGATGAGAAGTTTGGCTCTATTCAGAGAGCCGGCTCTTTTGACTCGGCTCCCGAAGAAGAGCCTGCTCTTTGGACACCCGAACGGCTCTTAATTTAGGACCTTTTGTAGCCTTATATTTTACCTTTACTTTGCAAAAGATAATAGTTTGTGTTGAAAACCATTTTACGTACAGTGTTTTTATGAGAGGCCTTATAATTGCTCAATTTTGTGCATTTATTCTGTTACAAAACCATTCTTACTTTTGTTTAGTATTTTAATCAAACTTTTTTATTGCACAAATTAACAAAAAAAATCAAAACATATCCACAGAACCAGAACCAGAACCAAACTCAAGAAAACAGAACCATAACCAAACTCAAGCAAACAGAACCAGAACCAAACTTAAGCAAACAGAACCAGAACCAATTCAAGCAACAGAACCAGAACCAACTCAAGCAACAGAACCAGAACCAAACTCAAGCAAACAGAACCAGAACCAAACTCAAGCAACAGAACCAGAACCAAACTCAAGCAACAGAACCAGAACCAAACTCAAGCAAACAGAACTAGAACCAAACTCAAGCAAACAGAACCAGAACCAAACTTAAGCAAACAGAACCAGAACCAACTCAAGCAACAGAACCAGAACCAACTCAAGCAACAGAACCAGAACCAAACTCAAGCAAACAGAACCAGAACCAAACTCAAGCAACAGAACCAGAACCAAACTCAAGCAACAGAACCAGAACCAAACTCAAGCAAACAGAACTAGAACCAAACTCAAGCAAACAGAACCAGAACCAAACTTAAGCAAACAGAACCAGAACCAACTCAAGCAACAGAACCAGAACCAACTCAAGCAACAGAACCAGAACCAACTCAAGCAAACAGAACCAGAACCAACTCAAGCAACAGAACCAGAACCAAACTCAGGCAAACAGAACTAGAACCAAACTCAAGCAAACAGAACCAGAACCAAACTTAAGCAAACAGAACCAGAACCAACTCAAGCAACAGAACCAGAACCAAACTCAAGCAACAGAACCAGAACCAACTCAAGCAAACAGAACCAGAACCAACTCAAGCAACAGAACCAGAACCAAACTCAGGCAAACAGAACCAGAACCAAACTCAAGTAAACAGAAACCAGAACCAAACCCAAGCAAACAGAACCAGAACCAAACTGGCGCAAACATCATTAATGTCCTCAGTGCAGGTTGGCATTGAGAAGTATCAGGTGCCTCAGCTTGGATGGGCTGATCCGATTTCTCCTCTCAGTGAGTATTTGCCCGGTCTTAAAAAAAGACTCTCTCGGAAGGAACAGATGTAGCCACGATACACAGCCTCCCCTCCATCACCTGTATCCAATATCCTCACATGTTCTGCTGTGAGCAGAGCTGGAGGTGAACACTGAGAGCTAAGCAGCGAAAGGAAAAAACTGGGAATCGGCTGTCTCTCAATGCAAGTCGGCTCTTCTGATTCACTATAAAGCATCGGCTCGGTGTGTGTGTTTGTGTGTGTGTGTGTGTGTGTGTGTGTGTGTGTGTGTGTGTGTGTGTGTGTGTGTGTGTGTGTGTGTGTGTGTGTGTGTGTGTGTGTGTGTGTGTGTGTACGTGATTAGGGTGAAATATGTAACACAGTTGCAAAGAAACAATTAGTATTTGACACTTCTGACTCTTTTTAGCCTCCACTTTGACCGCTGGGTCAAATTGACCCACGAACAGTATCTATGTAATATAAAGATGCAGGGGGGGTTACAAATATGTAAAAGGAACCATTTATATTTTATATGTTGATTAAGCTAATTAAGGCAAGTAGAAAAAGTTTCACACTGAAAAAACACTTTTAACATTTTTTATTTTATTTTTGAACTTTGAAAAGGGTCAATCTGACCCTGAACATAACAGGAGGGTTAAGACGTTAATGAAGGAGAACATGATGCAAAGTTCATCATTATGATTCCTCTGCAGAAGCAAAATGTGAAGTTGACCCAAATTATTTGGCAAATCTTTCAAAAGCTTTGTTAATGTGATCTGCTCATACACAAACTATAAAACTTCATCAATAGTCAAACTCTTAATTTCTTAAACTGCATCCATAAACATTGAATAATAACTGCTTTCAGTATTTGTCTCCTTTGTCAGAGCTACGTCCCCTACAGAGACAGTAAGATGACCAGGATCCTGCAGGACTCTCTGGGAGGGAACTGTCGGACCACCATGGTCATCTGCTGCTCACCTTCCGCCTACAATGACGCTGAGACCAGGTCCACTCTGATGTTTGGGCAGAGGTACACTCACAAACAGTCACACACAAACATGAGGAGTTATGTATGCAAATAAAACCTGAACATGCAAACCAGTTGAATCATTTTAATGTGAGGTTTCTAGAGGTCGAGGATAGTTGTGATGCTAACAGCCCAGTTATTGAAAGTGGAAACACTGTTTGTGATAATCAAGGGGTAATGTATGGTTAGCAGGTGGTTTCTGTAGTGGTCTTGTCTCACCCTGTCAGGATTCTAATTCCCATAACTACCTGCTAACCATACATTATACCCACTTATTACCCGGCTACTAACTTAAGATACAAACACGTTAATTAGTAGATTGATTTAAATGGTTTTAAAAAATAGTCCCAGTGATTCCACTGCAGTAAGTGTTCCATGGTGATGGATTCTTATCTGCCTGTAGCAGTCAATTTAACATGAAACTTTCCTCATTCAGCTCTCCTTCTTCTCAATATGTGGCTGGATTCTTTATATTTAAAACAGATAGATCCACACTGTGTTACAGAGCGTCAAAATTACACATTTATGCACAGGATGAACCTCACTCCTCTCTACTTCAGTAAAATGTACCCTAACTTATCTTCTATGGACCTCTGACCAAACGCTCAGCAATGCCCTGTGTACTCTGGCCTTATAGGACAAAGGGACATAAATATGTCTAATGAACTGTTATGAAAAGGAGAGCTCTTTGATCTACTTATTTTGTTATTTATTCTTTTTATAAAGTTGTATCTTCTCTAACTTGTTTTGGCTGTCAGGATTATTACCATATATTTTTTATTCTATATATGCTTCACTTTTATTTCCTCTTACTGAGTCTGTATTTTTAAATGATTTTACTTTTCTTTTAGGGGGACTTTGTCTGTAGAATGTAAAATGGCCATAAATTAATACAAAAAATATTGGAAAAAACAACAACAGATAGTCTCCACCGTCTCACCTTGTTGTCTCTATAGAGCGAAGACAATCAAGAACTCTGTGACTCTGAATGTGGAGCTGACTGCAGAGCAGTGGAAGAAAAAGTATGAGAAAGAGAAGGAGAAGAACAAGACGCTGAAAACCACCGTCACATGGCTGGAGAATGAGCTCAACCGCTGGAGGAGTGGTGAGGACTGCACTGCTGCATAACATCTCACTTTTTTTTTTTTTTTTGTGCCACATTTGCTTCAGTGTAACTTAGTCACAGAAGATAGCTTGAAGGGACCAAACTCCAATGTATGATAAATAGAATACATGTTTAATGCACAAAAAAGTCTTCTTTCAGCCACACACTCACTGAAGTTTCGGCCCCTACCCACCTTCTTTAGTCAATTTAAGAATGGATGAGAACTTTCCAGCCAACAAAGCAAAACATGTCCTAGAATATAGATTTACAAAAGGACAACTGTGTAGAAATACACAAGCTAACTTATAAGCTAATGTGAATCATGAATTTGATGTGAATGAGTTAAAAAAAAAAGCTTAGAAAAGAAACCCTTTGAGAAATTATATCACTGAGTCATGCTTTAAAGTATCCATGTCTTGGTTTGTTAGAGATGAATCACACACTGGTCCTATTAAAAAAATAAGTACTTCAAGAAAGAGTCCTTTGTTTACATGTTAGCAATGCAATGATGATTACTGGTGTAGTTACAGCTTTTAAAAGTGCATAATCATGCTAACAGTTATCTAAAGATTCATCCTATAAAGAGATTGATGTCATTTTTCACTCTGGGCACTATTCTATATAATCAGTGCTTAATAATCTATAGAGGTAATTGTGCCTGATCAAAACAGCATTGAGAAAGTGCCAGTGGAAGTTCTCGTTTTCTGTCTTGTTCGGGTTCAGATTGAAATTCAAACTTTCAGGCAACATTTTGCACATGATCCGTGCAAAGATAGCCCTTGGCCTCCCCATGTGCTGGGGCTGCAGCCTGGTTCGACTCCCAGTCACAGCCCTTTGCTACATATTATGCTCACTGTCTACTCCCCACATGTTCTGTCTCTCCTCACTGATGAAGGCAAAAAATGCCAGAGAGAAATACGTTTAAAGAAACAGCCTTTGTGGTCAATGTTAGATACTTTCTTTTGAAAAAGAAAGAATACAGACACCTTCAATAGTTTGTTTGTATTGTTGTGAGACTTCTGTGTTTTAAAGGTTGTGCTGCTCCGATCCAGCACAACTACACAAACTGACTGACACAAAGTCAGTGAAGTACTTGTGGACCAGCGACTCCTGTGTCCTGCGACGCAAACTCACTTTTCATGTTAAAGAGTCTGGTGGCAGTGTTTTTAACAGATGTTTCCAGTCAAAGATGATGTTTCCTTAACAGAAAGGCTTACACCTAAAGGAATAGTTTCTCGGGATGTGTGCGTTTAGTCCACTAAACAATTCAACTTTGTCACCCTTACCAGATTTACTAGTCGGTTAAATTAGGTATTAATATTTTCATTGATGAAAGCCCACAATGCAGTCAGCAGGGAGCATGCAGGGCTTTCCAAAACTGTTTGGGTGTTTTGGTTAATCAGGTGACCCTGTTAACTGGTGACTTTCTGCTGAATGGGTCTGTGGCTGTTCAAAGTTGACGCTGTTCTTTAACAGCCCAAAATATGAATGTAGGCTTAATCTTTCTTTTTTTGTCGGTCTATTAGTGGAGGTTTCTCTCATGATGGATTGTGATTTTTTTATGTATATTTTAGTATTTATGATGTTGTCTTTAAATCATTTCAATGATACATTTTATAGGAGTATGTACCATTTTTATTGCACAACCTGCAAATACAAATTTAAAAAGTTCTTTGGGAACTTCCCTAATAGTTCCTGGCATTTTGGTAGACTCTTAGAACAATGACCTGAGACTGTTCAGGGCCAAAAAAGCACTTTTTACTGACACACTTTGCAGCAAAGTACTCATACCCTGGGATATAAAAAAAACTGAAGAAACATAGGACCCAAGTTTAAGAATACCTTAGCTAAAACGAAACTTAAATTGAGTGAGTAAAACAGGAGGAGGGCATGGGTAGTCACAGACACTAGCAGAGAACAAGAATGATGTCCAATTTGCTGCCCCCTACAGGAGAGAATGTCCCAGCGGAGGAACAGTTTGACAAAAAGAAGGCCACAGCAGAGGTCCAGGCCCTGGACACGGCTCTCAACAACGATAAGACAGCACCCCAGCCCATGCTCAGTTCCCTGCCTGGAGTCAAACTCACAGACGCAGAGAAAGGAAAATATGAAGGCGAAATGGCCAAACTCTACAAGGAGATGGATGACAAGGTGAGGAAACATATCTTTTGGACACACTTTGGTTTTTTCAGCTGCAGGAGGAACTGTGGTTACCAGCAAGCACCTGTTTTAGGCCCTCAAACTATCCTCAAAGGAGAGTTCCTTGTACTTGAGATCTCCTTTGAGGATAGAAGAGTTCAGATTTTGGGCAGAGAAGACTGTTGGTTTGGAAGAGGTGTCAAGGAAGCCATCTATGTTAAGCTTGAACAACCTTCTCTCAACAGATGTGGTAGCCTAAGACACCACTTATCTGCAACATATGATAATGTTTTGAATTCTCTTTCAAAGGCCACACTCACACTAGGGGTCATGTGACCACAAAGACCTACAGACAACCAAAGACCTGAGCAACTCTCAGGAACTAGGTCTGTGACTCAGCTAACAACCCCATGGGACAACTGTTAGCATACAGACAACTCTTAGTGGCTTATATCTTCTAGCTCTGTCCACCAGTCTGATTAGAACTGAAGAAGCTTCTTCAAGAATGAGCTTGTCCTAGAGGCTTTTCCAAGAAACCAGCCCCTCCTAAAAAATAACATCCACCTTTAATAACTATTACAGTCACATAACAAACACATTGGGTTACAATGATACATTTTGAATATTAATCTGGTCTCTGTTCAGTATGTGATGCTCACGTGTAATATCTCTCCTGGTCAGCAGGTGGCGTGATTGGCTTCTGTTTAGTATCACTTGAGGCTGTTGTGAAATTAATAGGTGATGAGTTATATTTCTCTTTTCCTCTCCTTCCTGCAGGATGAAGAGATAAACCAGCAGTCTCAGTTGGTGGAGGAACTGAAGGAACAGATGTTGGACCAGGAGGAGGTGACCCAACTTCCCCCCTCTCTGTCCCCTCTCCTCCCCTCACTGCTCAACTCCCCATGCTGTCTTTTCCCCCCAGCCGTTCCTGTTAGCACAAACCCAGCCTGACAGCTGATAGCAGACCATTAGTCTCCCTGCAGGAGAGGTCAGACTGTAACTCACCCTCAGCAGGCAGCAGTGCTGCCTCACAGATTGAACGCATTAGCTGAACAGAAATTTAGTATGCAGATCCTGGTAAGAAGTTCTGACCTCACTCCCTTTTTATCACTGTCCTCACCCACAGCTCTTATCGTCCTCCCGCCGAGATCACGACACGCTGCAGACCGAACTTAACCGGCTGCTGGCGGAGAATGAAGCCTCCAAGGAGGAGGTGAAGGAGGTGCTGCTGGCTCTGGAGGAGCTGGCTGTCAACTATGACCAGAAGAGTCAGGAAGTGGAGGACAAAGCGAGAGAGTTTGAGGCCCTGAGTGAGGAGCTGAACCAGAAATCTGTATGTGATAATCGCTGTGAATACACTGAAAAAATATGACACTGATTTCTAATTATCTTAAACTTTGACCACAGTGTTTTACTCTCATCCTCCTCCAGAGCTCTTTGGCCTCTATTGACACTGAGCTCCAGAAGCTGAAGGAGATGACAATCCACCAGAAGAAGAGGGTCACTGAGATGATGTCATTCCTACTAAAAGACCTGGCTGAGATTGGCATCGCTGTGGGAAACAACGACATAAAGGTTAATGACAGAGACGATCTGACAGAGACACAATGGCCAGTAGAAATTAAAATTACACACTTATTTAATTTCTGCTGCTTGCATTACACGTGTTCTCCAGAACACATGCCTCCAATCTATCTCCTTTGTTTCACTGTGTCCTGTAAATGGAACAAGTCATGCCCTTTGTTCTGCTCATTTGCAAACCATTCATCATCGCCGTGTTTCAAGGCTGTACTTTACTCATATTAGGCTTGGAGTTATGTGGGCAGCAGCATACAATTACTTCCATTGTGAGTTTTCCTTTTGTGCATTTAGTACATTCATTAAGATCACAACAGTTTGAAATAACAAGTAAATGAGTGTCCTATTCTGTTCAGTAATGGTCTAAAACCCTCAAAATCCTTAGTTTGCTCTCACATGGTGAACAGAATGTGATGGTTTGCACATCTAACGTTTTCCGATTTCTTGTTTTGTCAAACCAGCAAGTATCAATCAATCAATCTTTATTTATATAGCACCAAATCACAACAAATGTCATCTCAAGACGCTTTTACAAACAGAGCTGGTCTAGACGGTACTCTATGTTAAGACCCAACATCAAGACGGGATAAGATCCAGTCCCATCTTACAGACAGGACTCAGTCTGATCTCACCTTAATCCACCATGAGGAGAGCACTTTGCAGCATTTAGCATTTAGTTACAGTGGCAAGGACAAACTTCCTTTAGCAGGCAGAAACCTCAAGCAGGACCAGACTCATATTAGACAGATATCTGCCTCAACCAAGTTGGGGTTGGAAAGAGGGATAGAGCAGAATAAGAGAGAGAGAGATGATGGTAAAACGGATAGAAGTAGTTGTAGCCACAGCAGCAGAACGTCTACGGCAGAGATCCAGAGGAAGATACGAGACAGGGGAGCTCAGGGACTCCAGAAAGGTCTATGGTTATTAACTTTAATTGGACAGGAAGAGTTAAAGTAAGTGACAGGCAGAGAGAGACGAGAGATAGTACCCCATTGTGTCAGTTCCCCCGGCAGTCTAAGCTTACAGCAGCATAACTAAAAGCTCAACCAAGCCAAGTATAATCTTTATCAAAAAGGCAAGTTTGAAGCCTACTCTTAAAAGTAGAGAGGGTGTCTGCCTCCTGAACCCTGACTGGTAGATGAATCTAAAGGAGAGGCGCCTGATAACTGAAGGCTTGACCTCCCGTATTACCTTTAGAGACTTAAGGAGTCTTAGTCACACCATCTTCAGCACACAGACACTCCTGTGCCTCTCTGTGTTCAACAACAGGTTGACAACAGTTTCATTCCTCTCTGCTTTTCGTTTTTGGAGTATTCTGAGCTTCAGAGTTCAAATCCTGCTTGATCTATTTTAAAACTGTACTTTTCTCCGAAAAGGAAAGGTCAAGCGTCTCGTGTGGAAACATAAAATACAGCTACTTTGTTTATGTCGACTGCCTAACAGCACTGAAGTGGATATTTAACCTATCCTGTGCCAGAGCTTCATCCCACGCTTCAGAACTGTAGACCTTCAGTGTCTCTTGTATTTTGGATCTCTATTTTGTACACTGCGCTTCTGAGATATCACGTGTCAAACAAACTGTGTAGATAGATGATACTAGAGTCAGTGTGCAAATCAAATAAGTGGACAACATTTTTTAAAAGTGATTAATCATCATTTCTCAAAGATTCATGGTCCCAGTTTCAGTGTTAGCGTTTTCTGCATCTTTACTAATCTTTACTAACAACATCTTTATATACCATTGGCATTTAAAAGTTTAGACGTTTTTCACCTGTTAGCAAAAACAGAAGAAGAAACTATTTGTTTTTTAATGTTAATTTTCTTTTACATTTCTTGGACCAAGCAAATCGAATCAACTTTATTTATATAGCACTTTACAAAAAACACAGTGGATCCAAAGTGCTTTACAGCAAACACACAGAGTTAACAAAGAGCAAATGAAAGAAACAAATGCACATCGAGGAAGAGAGAGGGAGAGAAAGAGAGAAATCAGAGTAGTGAAAGAGCAATAGAATTAAATTCACAGTAACACAATGACACCACCAATGACCATGATCATTGCATTCTTACTACTTCAGCTATTTCTGAATGATGATAATAACAACAGCAACAACTATTATTATTATCATCATCATTATTATCATCATCATCATCATCATCATCATCATCATCATCATCATCATCATCATCATCATCATCATCACCACCATCATCATCAGCTGGTTCAGTTAAGGGCCTTTAAAGGCTAATGAATAAAAGTGTGTTTTAAGACAACTTTTAAAAATCTCAACAGAGGAGGAAGATCGATTGGTGGGGGGAAGTTTTGGAGCACAGATAGAGAAGGCAAGAATCAATAAATATAGAAATGTATTTTAAAAGCAACTTATAAATGGATTTACTGCTGGTTGCAGCCATAGCCAGTGTGTTATCTCAATTATCTCATCTTGGTCTTTTGAAACTCTAGAAGGCCATTGTTTTACATTTTTGGGGCTCTGCTGATGCAGTTATGGAGAGAGAGAGGACAATCGATAGTGTCAGAAACAGATAAGACGGGTGGGGAATGACATGTGGCAGTGGGCCTGGGGTGAGAGTCAGCTGGAACTTGAACACCATGAGGCCAAGACCAGTAACCTTGCCCTGAGGTTTCAGATGCAAAGTTGCCTTGCTCATAGCTCTTAATGTATGCAGCTAAAATGTGCCACTCCTGATGTCTCATCCTTTGGAAGGCATGTTGTAATTTGGTTTCTGTAGAACTTTCTGTATATTGAGTTGAAATTACAGAAATCGTCACTGTCTTTTGTTGCAACAGAATGTCAAAAACTCTGAGCAGTTTTCTTCCACCTAATGACTGTGTCTTTCCGTCTTCTCAGCAACAAGAGAGCAGTGGTCTCATCGATGAAGAGTTCACCGTGGCTCGTCTCTACATCAGCAAAATGAAGTCGGAGGTGAAGACGATGGTGAAGCGCAGCAAACTGCTGGAGAGCACCCAGGCCGAGAGCAGCCAGAAGATGGAGCAGACGGAGATGGAGCTGACAGCCTGCCAGCTCCGCATCTCCCAGGTAACTGCTGCTTAGCACCGCCTCTGCCGCTGTCCTCACTGATACTGTCACCATGGAGACGTATGTGGCGGTTAATTAACATGCAGTTATCAATCAAACAGCAGCTTAATAAGCTGGCAGGTTGTTATGCATGTCTGACGCTGTTTGATCTGAGCTTTAAAAAGAGCTGTCAGAGTTTCTGTAGGTCTGAATCTCAGAGTTTTTAATTAATCCTCCTGTTGTTGTTACAGTATGAAGCGAAGATCAAGTCCCTGACAGACTCCCTCCAGAATGTGGAGCAGAAGAAAAGACAGCTGGAGGAGAACGTGGACTCTCTCGGTGAAGAAATAGTGAGGATCAAAGCTCAAGGTGAGCACACTTCCTCTGCAGCATTAACCCTTTAATGGTCCCTGGGGAGCAAGCTAGGGGCTCCAGTTTATTCATAAACCACAGAGTTTTTATCAGAGTGGAAGTGGAGACACTTAAGGCCTCATGACTGCATCATTTCAGTCACCAGAAAGAAAGGAGAGTACATCGTGGAGCTCTTCAGAAGAGACAGAAGTTCAAGAGTGGCTGTAATGTTCTCCTTTAACCAGCATCAGACTTGACAATAACACATTGATTGAAAATAAAAATAGATAAATATGTGTTGTATTCAGATACGTGGTCAAGAGTTGATGTCTTTTTTATTCTGTTTGGTTAAAAAGAATAAGGGAGGACATAATAAACCCAACTGTAAGTGATACATAGAAGCTGAGATGCTTATGGTCCATTTTTTTCTTCCCAAGTATTGAGTCTGATCCCTCCACTAGATTATAAGCAGAAATACACTTAGATAACTGTAGCATTAAAAAAAGTTTTTTACCCAGCTTTCCTACTACTCACCCTCTGTGTTTAGTCTTTGATTCTGAATAGTAATAATAGCAAGAGCAAAGCCAGGGACAACCAGATCACATACTTCATATTAAATGAACCTTCTGAAAGGAGTCACACACATTACATTTTGTAAAGTACATAATAAAGTTTAAGATTTCACCTCTTCCTGTTGACAGTCTGGCAGAAACGTTAGCTTCTGTTTTGGAGAGAAAAATGCTTAAGATTACAGTCAACAGCAGATAAATGAAGACAGGAAGAGGAAAACGGTGCACTAACTAATGAAGGATGTTAAAAGAGACGTATATCAAATTGAAGAAAACAGACACCAAGTAAATCAAACCACAACACTTTATGGCTTTTATCGTTGATTGAGAAGAAAATTCAAACAGGAAAGTTAAGGGGAAGAGGACTTTATGCAGGTGCTGCTGTTGATGTCTGCATCTGTGATGAATGAAAATAGAAAAAAGTTTAGAGTTTCAGAATCTCCTTAGGGTGGACAAGGCCCCTCGCAGGGAGGTCGCCACAATTATATTGCTGCTTCATGTGGTACAGCTTCAGAAACGAAAACACAAGTCAATTTTTTCAGCATTCACTGCCCATTCTCAAGACAGCACTTTATCAATGTTGATGTCTGAATACATCTCAAAAGAATCTTAAAAATGTGCAACCAAAGGCAATCATTTATTAAGAGTTTAAAACTGTGACACTCTAATGTTCAACAATATTCTTCAGGACTCAGGAAACCAAGCTGAAAACCAGATTGATACTTAACAAACCCTAACATCTGTAACTGAACTCAACCTGACTGAGCCACCTGAAGAACACAACTGAAAAATAAAAGGCCCAAAGAAATCTACTTTTGTCATTTTGTTGTCTCTCTTTTCAGAGAGAGTCAACACCATGGAGAAGGAGACTGAGATCCAGTCTGCCAATGAAGTCAAGGTACATTACCATGAAGCTGTCCCTTACAAGTGCATCCTTTAACTACTCACCCTTTCCTTATTTAGCTGTATGACTGTGTGTCTGCAGGATGCGGTGGAGAAGCAGATCCTGTCTCACAGAGAGGCCCATCAGAGACAGATCAGCAGCCTGAGAGATGAGCTGGACAACAAGGAGAAACTCATCACAGAGCTGCAGGAGTAAGACCACACCAGCCAACACTTCTCACACTCTTAATGCGACCATTAGTTATGTACTGATTATGTTTCTGACGTTTGTTTAGTCTGAACCAGAAGATCGTGCTGGAGCAGGAGAGGCTGAGGGTGGAGCACGAGAAGCTGAAGGCTGCAGACCAGGAGAAGAGCCGCCAGCTGCAGGAGCTCACGTAATGCCTCTACATGATAAAGTCTGCTACAGCCTGTTTTTCAGTGTAGTCAATGCATTTAAACACATCCACTTTTCACTGTGCAGGGTGCAGCAAGACAGGCGGGAGCAGGCCAGCCAGGACCTGAAGGGACTGGAGGAGACGGTGGTCAGTTATTGCATGTTTTATCGAATTCACCCAAGTTACAAAAAAGAAAAGTTCTTATATATTTGTAAAACAGTGGAGCTAAATAGTGTTCAGTTAATTATTATATTGACCAAGTGAAGTTTGAAAAAACATACCTGCTACATTTTAATCCAAAAGTATTTCCCACTGACCTTTGAAAATCAAGTTTGTTAATGCTGGGAACATCATGGAGCACAATAAAGTTCACATCCAAGCCCATTAAGATGCGTTAAGTGCACTGAATTGCACATTACTGTTTTTGTAGATGGCAGTTAAAAACAAAACTTGAGCAGCTACAGCAAGCAAAATCGAATCACCTATTTTGTTCATTTTCTAAACTATGTGTCACATTTGATGAAAAACAAAGAGGAGGACCTGCATGCACACAACTGAAGATATCTATTTAACAAAATCAAGAGGCTTACTGAAAATGTCCAACAGAATCCAATATAAAAATCCACAAGGTCCAACTGAGGAAAATAGCACACAAGTCCATAGCTCAAGAATCACAAAATCCACACTAGGAACACTGGGAAAAGAAAAAAGTCTCAACAAATGGTCACAGAAGGGATGAAACACAGAAGCTGTTTTCGAAACCGTCTACTATACTAGCAGTACGTACGGATTTGGCCAAAATTCAGTATGTAGTATGTGAACAAGAACAAAATCTCCAGTATGGCAAAACTACCGGATGTCGTACTGATTCAGGAACATTTCTCAGCATGCAGTGGACCAGTCTCCCTTGCGTACTGGTTCCCACAATGCACAGCGCTAACATTCTCCTTCTTTTTTCTGTAGATGACTAGTGGCACTCGATGCTGCATTACTATGGTGCTGGAGTTGTATCAGACGTTTAACAGTCCGTTAAATTTAAAATGAAGTAATGCGAAAGAAACGCAGTTGAATCTTGTAACTTCCAGTAATTACAGAGGTGATACCCTTCTCACAGGCAACTGTTCATGTCTGTGAAAATTATTAAATTCCATATTAACTTGTTAACTTTTTAAATCATAAGTGGATGCTACAGAAGCAGTTTCGCTATCAGCTTATCTGTTGTTTACTTCCACTGTCCGAAACCAAAAATCCAGTGATGCCTGACCCAGCATACTGCAAAGCAGATAACTCAGAACAGTTACACTACATATTAACTTCAAATGCAGTTCAGGCACTTATAGGTGGTATGTAGCCGTCGGATTTGCAAACAGCCAGAGTAAACACAGGTAATCAAACACAGGTGTGACTCAAGATACAGGAGAAACTAATCAGGGTGGGGCACACAATCATAAAGGAGGGAAAACTCAGGAAGTAAAACTGGACTTGTCACACTGGGGTAAAATACCACAAAATAAAACAGGAAACAATAGAGACTTAAGAAACATGGATGAAAATACTCACAGAAAGAATACAAGAACACAACACCTAGCACAGAAGCTTAAAGACTTCAAAATAACGCAGGAAATAACAACCAAGATAACAAACAAGGAGGAAATGAAACTCATCAATGCAACTCATGACATTATGGTCTCTGTCTGAGAAAATGTATGTATTAAGTAGGGAATATTTAAGGCCAAGGTATATGAAGTTCTGTTCATGGCATTTGATGATGAAGGTAGAGTTTTATTCCCATTCTGTCCATTTTCTCTCTTGAGTAAGAGTTCTTATCTTCACACAGGCCCGAGAGCTGCTGACACTCCACAACCTGAGGAGGCTCTTTGTCCAAGACCTGTCCTCTAGAGTGAAAAAGGTAACAGTCCTGGCATTGTTCAAGCTGCTCCTGATACATCATCACTGTAATCTCCTTCCTGTGATCTGGTTTAGAGTGTAATATTCTGCAGAGTAACATCACATGAGATCTTGTTGCGTGGGTCACACAATTTACCTGAAATGAAAAACAGATCCATATTACTCTCCTGCAACGACTGCAATGCATTTAATTTGCACCATGATGAAATTTTAATGAACCTTGGGAACACAACAGAAAGTCTCTGCAATAAGTAGGCCATCTGATTCTTCAAAGGTAGCAGCTGGAAATTAGGGATCCAGACAATCAGCGTGCCGCTCTTCTGCAGCCCTCAGGCGGGGGCTTGATAAGATACACAAAGACAAAAAGCATGCTTTCTTTCCTGGAAAACACACGAAGTGGTGTTGTGCAAAAAATCTGTCATTTAGCATATGATGTGACAACAAAAGGGATACTTTTGATGAGGAGTTTTGGGTATAAATGAATGAAAGACATCAGATGTAGGGTGGTGTGTGAATGACAGGATGTAAAGGTTAAACATGGGTTAAATAAATGTGTTGTGTTTGAACAGAATGCTAAAACAGACTCAGATGACACAGGAGGAAGCTCTGCCCAGAAACAGAAGATCAGCTTCTTGGAGAACAACCTGGAGCAGCTCACACAAGTTCACAAGCAGGTAAAATAAACAAAACACATTACTCTCACCAGATCCTTTTCAAACACTCACTCACTCTGTCTTCTTCCTCACCTCTCATTCTCTACATGATGTGTTGACCCCTCTGTAGCTGCTACACGACAACTCCAGCCTTCGCAGTGAGATTCCTAAAATGGAAAAGCGTCTGCGGGCCACCGCTGAGCGGGTCAAAGCCCTCGAAGCAGCTCTGAGGGAGGCCAAAGAGAATGCAGCCCGTGACCAAAAACGCTACCAGCAGGAGATGGAGCGCATTAAGGACACCGTCAAGCCCAAAAACATGGGCAGGAGACTCTCGGCACAAATAGGTGAGTGGACACACGTTTATGAGTTTATATTGTGCATTGGATTCTAAATAGGGTTGGAATAAAGTGAGATACCTATGAGCAACGATGCTTAACAATTCGAACAATCCACATCATTACAATTATGGAAATTTGGGAAGCTCAGCAAAGCAAGATCTGAGTAGGTGGAAAGCTTTACCACTCACTCTAGCAGAAAAAAAAAAGGCATTATAATGAACATTTGCCATGTTTTCTCTTTCTATCTCAGAAACTGCCACTATATATAGCACCTGCATATTTCCAATGTGAGAGGTGCTATTGAGAAAACTCATATTGAATTTGGATTAAAAAGAAGCTGAGAGCAAAACTCAAAATTCTACAGCAAAAGGAAGAAAGAGGGGGGGCTTTAATATCTAACTTCATTATTACTCTTTATTACCACGCAGCATAAATAACATCAGTCTTGATATGAATGAGTAAAGATTGAAACCTGTAATGGTGAGCCCACTCTGCACATTAGTTTTCTCCATAGACTGTATAATAAATGGACGTAGTTTCCGTGATGTAACCCATCTGTTTCTGAAGCGCTGTTTTGAAGCTTATCGTTGGCAGAAATGGAAATACTGAACTCAACCTAACTTCTGTCAAGCTTGTGTTAGGTTGGCGGGCTTTGAGCCTCCTCGCCAACAGCTACAATGTACCAGGCTGTAAACATGTTTATTTCTGCTGTAAAGATCAGCTTTATTCAATGAGTGTGTATGTGGTTTCTGGTACTGCCAGAGCCAGCCTCAAGTGGACACTTAAGGAACTGCAGTTTAACACTTCCTCATTGGCTTCATTTCTCACAGCCGGAGGTTGCTGCTTGGTTTTCTCTCAGATTCTTAAAGAAATAGTGGTTAAAGTTATATAATTACGCATATGGACATGGATGCCTCTCTCATGTTTGTGCTATAAAACTGAACCTGGGTGAAGAGGTGGGTAGCTCAGGAAAAAGAAAATAAAGGAAACAGCTAGCCTAGCTTCTACTCATTATCAAATACTCACCCAAAATGTTTCAAGCTCTTTTTTTAAGACACTTTTCCAGTTCTTTTGCTAAACTGAGCTAACAGCCCCTGACTTTAGCTTCAAGCTGAACCCACAGGCAGCTTACTTAAAAAAAAAAAAAATCAAGATGTGAGAACTGTTACATAACACGATGTCTCAACCTACCTTCTGTATTTGTCTCATGGTATCTCTCTTTGTGTTACTCAGCCAAGCCCATCAGACCAGGCCAGCTGCCTGGAGCTCCTCTGATCCCCGGCTTCAACAGATCCAACTTCATCCAGAACAACCTGCCGCCTGGTATCAAGGAAGGAGGCAACGAGAGGTAAGAGAGGAAGACATATCTTTAGAGTGTTGTTTTGCAAACTGTCTGCTTTATAGCAACCTAATGAGTATACTTAATTATTCACATTAAAGCAGAGATCTGATTAGATTTTATATTTATATTTTAGTAAGACATCCAAAAAGATGGCATGAGGATGCAAGGAGAGATTGTTCATCCATTTTCTCTTCTTTTTTTTTCTTACAGCTGTTGAAGATAGACAACAGTCATCCAAACAAGAAGCCAAAGCCCCGTCCTGAACATGTTTTCAGTATATAATATTGAACTTTTACCTGGAACCACTGCATCCTTCCTCCATAACCCATCAGAGTCTGTACATACTGTATATAAGTCTGCCCTGGACTGAGCAGTCTTTCAGGCCTCTGCTTTACAAGAAACCCAATCACACTGCTGCTTTACAAAATAATGGCACATAGATCTGTTACCAGCACTGCAGTGAGAAAGAGGCATGAATCATATTATTCTAGAGAATGAAGAAGATGGACTTATAGTCGTGCCTTTGTCAGCAGTAACCCTTGAAGTTTCCAAATGCATTGCAGCCCCTGTTCTGTGAGTACGAGATCTCTTTGTGATACTCTTTATGACACCCCTGCATCATTGTTATGTACACATGGTTAAAATGATAATCAGTCTTAACTATCTTAAAGTGTATTTGACCACAGCCAGGTGGTTCAAAATGATGCTGAGCTGAGAGAGACAATATTTAGTCAAACATTTGACTTAAAGAAACATGAAGAGCGAGCATGCTTTGCCTTAATATCTTTCCTTACTCGCTCTTCAGTACTAAATCTATAACTATTATAAAAACTGAACTCCTCAGTGTCCCAAAGATTATATAATGAGAGAGCAGAACTCTGTCTGAGGCTCAGAGCAAGAAAATCACAGGGATTAGGTAGACACAAATGTTATTTTTATTCCTTATTTATGTGTACTGACTACAGGTGAGAGTTAATTTATGTTTTCTTTAATGCTGAGACGTTTATTATGTTTTAATGGATCCAAAGTGAGCTGGATGTAGCTGACTCTGCAATAAGAGGGAGATGATTGATACCTTTACTTTGAAAGCCTGTCTCTGTTCTCTTAGAAGCTCTACTGCTGAACACTTAAGATCCACTTAAACTTACAGCTTCTGAATGGATCAGGTGTTCTGTTGTAGATGATTTTCAGTATTCTACCTTCTGAAATTCTTCTTTTAAGCTTTGTAAAACTGTCTCATAACTGGAAGTATCATCAGTTTCTTAAGGATGATGAGTCATCAAAATATTCATGTGCAGAAAGAAAACACTGCATTGTGTTTCCTCTCTACATTTTTGTTGGCTTGGAACTCAAGTTAGGTTTTTACTCTAGAGTTAATAAATTTTAATTGGAAAGTTGGCTGTGACTCGTTTATTTGCCCACAATTGTTGGTGTGAAGTAACTCAATCAATCAATCAGACTTTATTTGTAAAGCACTTTTCATACAACAATATTGCTACACAAAGTGCTGTACATGAACATAATAATGGTAGTAATAAAATGGAATAATTTAGAACTACAAAAAAACATATTTCTATCACAACCAGCATTATGTCAGCAATCTGAGCTCCAGTAACTCTTCTGTTGGATCAGACCACATGGGCCAGCTTCCACTCCCCACCAAGAATCAGTAAGACCTTGTCACTGGTGGACCAGTTTTCCTTTCCTGGACCACTTTTGGTAGGTACTCACGTCTGCAAACCAGTAATACCCCACAAGAGCTGCAGTTTTGGAAGTTCTCTGACCCAGTCATCTTGACATCACAGTTTGGTCCTTGTCAAAGTCACTCACATCCTTATCCTTGCCCATTTCTCCTGCTCCTATCACAACATATTTTAGCTAACATGATCACTTGATGTCTAATATTTCCCCTACACAGACAGGTCCTTTGGTCCCTTACTATAGCAGCCTCTTCCATCAGTGTGTGAATGATGTGTGACTGGGTGACAAGAAGTGTAAAAGTGCTTTGAGTGGTCAGAAAGACCATAAAAAGTGCTACCCTATATAAGTACAAGTCCATTTACCGTTGACATCCCGCTGAAGATACAACCTTTCTACACATTTTCAACCAGAGTCACTCTGTGGGGTAGACATGTTTGATGATCCTAAGTGCCCATGACTGGCAGCAGTCCTCTAACATCTTAGAAGTTTGCATTAGTGAAGTGATGGAGCCCAATGTGATATCTTTTCATGGGGGCCAAAATCCCTGACAGCTACCCAAAGTGAGTGATAGACCTTAATGTTAAAAGACATCTGGATGAGATTATGTCAGAAAATATTACGTTGGCATGTTCAGGACCAAATCAGCAAAGAGAGAAGATGCAAATATTTGCCTACAGGGGGCATCAAAGTCACAAACCAAAAGTTCCTCACTGCAGCTTTAAGGATTTTTGTTAGAGTCAGGTTCATAAGTAAAAGTTATACTGGGAATAAGTCCTTCTTTGTTGCATAACAACTTAGATATACAAAGAATATTAATAAAAATCGATAGCAAGTAAATACCAGCCGCCCACTCAAGATACTTATAGATAAACTAAGTGATATGAATATGAAGTTAAGGATCTCAAGAGCATGGTTAGTATATTTATCTCAATTTTGAAAATGCTGCACAGCGTGTGCAGGAATTTACAAGAAACTTCAATATACGTGCAAAACTTCACAGCGTTAAATACTGAAAGATTACAATGGAAGGAGAACGTTACCAGTGGATGTGTGTCCATGCAGCACATCATGCTATTCAACTAATGAAAATAGTGTGAAGGGTTTGGAAATAATATAGAACAACTGTTTTAATCAAAAGGAATTAATTCTGTCAAATTCTTATCAAAAATTAAATTTTCAGTTTTAATCATTTTCATATATTAAAACATGCTCACTACATGCATTGAACTATAACATACAAATTTAACTACTTATAACTGAAACTGAAATCATCATTGCTTGAGTCTGTAACTTCCTCCTCACACCAACAGAGTGTGCTTTAACACAAATATGCAAATAAACAAGGACAAGTGTGCTTAAACCAATGTGGAGACGCTCATACATTATTCTAAAATAATGGAAACAGAGAGAATATGCTGGAGGCCTATCAGAGGCCTATACTGTGTATCTGTTCTCCATTGAAGATTTGCTGTTCCTGGATCATCCGAGCACTAAATCATTCATGATCCTGCCTGCATGGTGAAACTCCCTGCTGTGATTGCCAGATACAGCTTGGCTGAGTAGGGAGGGGGGCATCTGTGTTTACCCTACAAATTTTTAATGATCTTATAAAGGGATTTCAGGGAAGGATGAAAGGAAATCCAGAGGTTTTGTTAGGAAATTTTCAATGGTGACTTTGATGTAGGGGCATCATCAAAAGTAAAACTATCCAAGATTTACCATGGGAATCTCCAAAATCTCTGTCTAAGGACCCCCGGCTGTCCGCGGACTGTATGTTGAGGAGCACCGGACAGAGAGGTGTTGAACCTTGAGGGGGCGGGCCGGCCTCGGGGCTTTGGACGCCGTCTATCAGCGCTGACAGACGGGCGGGGTGGGAGCGACAGACCAGCGTCTGCTGGGTTAAAAGACCACAACTGCGTCAAGCTGCGTTGATACACACAGCCTACAACCGGATATGAGTCAAAAATACCTTCACAATAAAGAGAAAATACTAGAAATTATGCATTTTCAACATTTTGGACATTACTTTAAAGGTATCATTTCAACATTTATAGAGGTGTATTTGGCAACATTTTTACCATCCATCACTTTTCAAAAACTCATGAAGGTTTTGAGTTAATATGCATGGGGGGGATAGTGTTGTTTTCTCATTGCGTGCATAAATCGATAATTTGAGTACCTTTCATAGAATGCAATTAAATACAACTCTGATAACATATGTCTGAAAAAAAAGTTCTGGTTGAGGACTCAAAGATTTAGGATATAAGGAAGCTTTTAGGAAATGTTGTTATATGACACGGAACAGCGTGAGGTATGGATGCTGATTACAGAACAGCATACAACCCAACAATAGGCCTACTGAAAATAAACAGAGTGTGAGCAAGAACCAAAAACCAAAGATGTTACAAATGGTATATAAACAACATACCTTTATTAATATGTTTACATTTAGAGTAAATACTGCACAGCCTAGTAATGCTGTATAGTAAGATCCTTCCTGGCAACTTGAGGGACAATTAAAAAGAGGTGAATATTGAAATAATGTTCTATATTTCTGTTGCTATTTGATGCTGAGCTGAGAGGGACAATATTTAGTCAAAGATTTGACTGAAAGAAACATGAAGAGCGAGCATGCTCTGCCTAATTATCTTTCCTTACTCGCTCTTCAGTACCAAATCTATAACTATTATAAAAACTGAACTCCTCAGTGTCCCAAAGATTATATAATGAGAGAGCAGAACTCTGTCTGAGGCTCAGAGCAAGAAAATCACAGGGATTAGGTAGACATTTAGAGTAAATACTGCACAGTCTAGTAATGTTGTATTGTAAGACCCTTTCTGGTGACTGGAGTGAGCATTAAAAAGAAGCGAATATTGAAATAATGATCTATATTTCTGTTGCTATTTTCAGTGGCTCTGAGTAAAAAGCAGATCCCTAAAATAAAAATAAAAAATACATGGGAGCCAAACTTTTACTTTGAAAGTCATACCCGGAAATACAGTCTGTTTCCAGAATTACCTTGCCGCCGTGCAGAGAGGCGGGGGATTGCGAACAGACTGACTTGACTGGAGGTCTGCTGCGGACTCGGAGTCTGAGCAGCCGACACTAAAATAGGTGGGAAAAGTTGTTGTTAACTACCTCCACGGTCAGCACGGAGCATCGAGACCCAGCACCTGAGTTTTTAAAGGTCAGTATGTTTCATGATTGTGTGAGGCTTTTTCCTCTCGCCTGGTCAGCGCCAGGCTATTGGCTTCTGTCTGAGTTACTTTGTTGCTATGCACGCTGTTGCAGATCGGAGGGTTTGTGAACCTGCAGTGCTTTTGTCCAAGCACGAACGAAGCAGCTGGAAAATGTCACAGAAATGTCTCCAACCTGCAACCTGACACAAGCCCGAACATTGTTTTTACATATAAGACATTTACCAGGTTGGTTATTTATCCCAGCACGTGATAGCATCAGCTTGTGTGGCTCGCACCTTCTGATTCATTTCCTCGCGGTGTGTTTGGCTATTTGTCCCCGTTAAAGGGGGGGCTTTCTACGGCAGGCACGTCTGTCCCTGCCCCTTCCTCAGTCCTGGGAATTCTTGGTGATACCGAGTCAGAGCCCTTTGTTATGAATGCACATGGATTAAACTCCTTTGTGTTGTATTTCTGCACTCTGCAGGGCTGGAGGGGACCCTGCCCCCACCTATGCCCCCCCCCTCATCATCACCACCCGCCCCAGGCATGCTTTGGCCGCTTAGTGCCCACAGTTTATAGACCCAGGCTGCTTGTTTTGGGTGCATAATTACAAAACAACACTGTTTTCATGCACTGCAGATCCTCATATGCAGCCTCTAACCCGCAGAGAGAGAGAGTGCAGTGCAGCAGCAGGAGCAGCACATGTTGGAGTGGATGCTGCTCGGCCACATCTGTTTTGAATGAAGCTCAGGGACAAAGGCAGTTCCAGTCTCAGGGTGTTTTGCTGCTACAGTGGCTGGTCTGCAGATGTATGCAGACAAAAGCACAGGTCGTGATCTCTGCGCTGGTGCATACCGAGATCCCCATCCAGCTGCAACCTTGATTGAGTGCTAGATTCAAATCATATGCTGAAGTGTTTTTATAGAAGCACACCAAATGACCCTGATAGTCCATCTACATATTCCTGTTACACAACAGAAGCAGTTTACTACAGAGCTGTGCCTGCAGAAGGTTTTCACATATAAAAATGTTCCAATTGAATGGCCACAAATGATGAAGATTGAGGGAAACACCTTTTTTCGTTATTTAACAAGGTTTTCTGTAGAAATAGACACCTGTTTAGAGGTAACATAGAGTCCAATTCACTCTGCTGTCAAGTCTGCAAACAGAAGCAACAAAATCCACATCATCAGTGTGATGCTGCTTTATCCAGATTAGAGTTTTATTCATTTAGGCAGTACATGCAGGGAAAACTCACAAACACTTAAGAGACACATTTTTTCTCACATTGGCTCCACTTCAAAAACCAAAGATCAAACCAAAACATTATAATAACAATGAACCAGCAGGTCCCTGGTTCTTCTGTATAGGCTCTAGTTCATAAATCCCAGCTGCTGTGCCAACCTGTTTCTAAATACGAGGAACATTATTTGGGCAGAGAGCAACAAGTTGGCCAGCAGCACACTCTCCCTGAGGCTCCACTTTGCTCTGACACCATGCAGTGACTGGGATTCAGTTCCAGTGAAATTTACTCAATCTGGTCCCCTGCCAAAACCCAGAGACACAGAGGCAGTGTAAAGAGAGAGAAGGGGAGTGGGTTGTAAATTTTGGGTGTATTGTGACTTTAGAGTCAGTTTGAATCCAATGTTAAATGTCAGTTGTGGGGCCCTGAAGACCTCTGGAGTCTACCTGTAGTGGGTACCACCACTGTATCAATAAAACTGGTACTACTTTCAAGTCTTCCATATTGATTAGGCTCCGGGAATCAACTTCCTCTTGAATCTTTAGGGCCTGTGTCCACTAACAGCTTTCTTTGCACTGGCAGCGCCCCGACCTCAACTTCAGGGCGCTTTTAACTGAAGCTATGTTGCTACTGTTGCTATACTATGAAAAGTTGTTTTAAATGCTCTACATGTTTCATATTTGCTTTTGCATTCAATGAATGGATTTTACAGAGAAACCTTTAAGAAAATAGTGTCATGTCATCAGGAGCAGCTCTTTGGCTTGGAAATTGTGACCCATGAAAAACAGATGTTTGTTTCTCCTCTGTATGGACTTCATCCATCATTGTTGACAGAGCTGATATTCGTAGTCCCGCCCCCTCTTGATTTTGATTGGCCATTGATGGAGATGTGCCCTTGACAAGCAGGGCAGTAATCCAAAGACTGAATCATTTTCAACTGAGAGTGATGAGCGACCAAGAACAGCTGACATGAGGGTGTTTCTGCACTCAGAGCGCAATACAGACTGAACTACATTGGTTTTGTATTGAAAAAAAGCGCTTCCAGGGTGCTGTTGGCCTAGCGGTTTAAGCGTGGGCCCCATCCACAGAGGCTGTAGTTCTCATCCCATTGGTGATGGGTTCGACTCCCGGCCTCAGACCATTCACTGCATGTCTTCCCCGACTTTCCACTCCCCACATTTCCTGTCTCTCTTGAGCTGTCCTATCAAGTCAAGGCTGTTAGCTTACAAATGTGTTCAGTGGATAGAAGCCCTAAATCTGTGGTATGAATCTCGGATGTGATTCTGATTTATCTTGAATTCAGGATTTACAGAGCTGAAAAATGAACCCACCAGACTTTGAATATCCATGAAGCTGCAACTCAACCTTCTGACTTTAAAAGCGCAGTGGTGAGCCGTCTTGGCTGTTTGTGTTGTTTGCAATGATGTGAACGTTCTCCATTGTAACTATGTGAACACCGGCAGTCTTAAAATTAGATAAGATAAGATAAGATAAGATAAGATAAGATAAGATATTACTTTATTGATTATTGGGGGGGGGGGGGGGGGGGGATTCAGTTGTTACAGCAACCCAGACATAAGGACAATCAAGAAAGAAGTTTCAATAAGTTTCAATAAGTAAAAAATAAATAAATAATAAAGCTAGACTACAATTTAGATATATACAATGTTACAAATGGAATTTAAATTAAATAGAAGTAATTACAGGCAGTATTAAAAAATTTCAGTAGTGACAGGTTGACATGGTGTGATTATGGTTGGTAATGACAAATTAAGCAGTAAATAAAAATAAGATGGGAATGTAATATGACCATGAGTTGTAGTTAGAACAATAATGTAATATAACATAATATAATAATAATATGGCAAGATAATTATATAATACAGTGTATTATGCATTATAATGCCAGCAGCAGTCAAGAGAGAGAGAAAATATGAAGCCCATACGATAGTGCTAAAACCTGAAGTTCATTGAGCGTCCGTTTTAGGCTGGCTGCAGAAACACTGGAAACTACATACACACCCATTCAAAAAAGCAGCAATAATAAACATGTTTACAGCCTGGTTCAAAATAACAGTTTTGGTCTGAATAGAATTTCTCTCTTGGCACACACTGTACGGGGATGTATTCTTTATAACCTTGTATTTTTGAAGAGATAAAACGTTTTGCCCAAATAAGGACATGACTGATTTGATTGACAGGTGGGCTCCATGTAGCTTTTAGCGAAAGGTTTAAGGCCAACCTCTTTACCTCACACTAGCTCGGACAAAGTTATGTTGAGTTCAGCATCAATATGGCACCCCACGACGATTGGCTTCAAAACAGCACTTCAGAAACAGATGGGTGACGTCATGGATGCTAACTCCATTTCTTATACGGTCTATGATAGTAACGAACGATTGTTTGTTAGCGGACTGTTGATGTTGTGTTGACATTTTCGATGGGCGCCCTGTTCTGGTGTATTCCAGTTACAAAAGTGGCTGCCAGCTTTGACACCTATTCCTTGTGCTGGGTGACTGCAGTTCATCTTGACGAAACCAACTGTTGACTGGCATTTACCAAACAGAGGGAGCTTATGATGCAGTTATTATACGTAAACATGTGCTGCGCCCTGCTCTGTGCTTGGTGTATTTTCCTGCTTTTTGGTCCTTTGTCAATCACTCCTGTTACATTTCTTTCTGTGAACAGAAAAGTTGAAAGAAATACGAAAACTTAAGCGTATACGGATGATAATATTCTCATCCTTTAGACTCATCATTTCACTCATTGCTGGACTGCTGGAAACCGGTATCCAAAGCTGAAAGCGACAGTTATATTTCTAAAGGGCAGGAACACTGTGAACCCTGTTTAAGGAGGTTGGGACGCTCGCTGTCATACAACATCACTTAAAGTGCTGTTATCATGTGCGTGACTCGCTGCTCTGACAGACGCCTGACTACATCTCTGGCACCTCTGTTGATGGTGTGACTGGAGATAGTGCGTGAGTGGCGTTAGAGGTCAGGTTACGTGAGGATTGTAATAAGTCCAACGCTCATATGAACTGTAACAGAACGTGTCTGTTCCTTGAGAGGCAGTCATTCATAAAAGCCTGGGTGTGACATCATGGCTGGAGCTTGTGTTGGGACAGGCCTGGATGAGGCTGCTGTTAGGCGCACACTCTGAGCGCCCTGGTATGACGTAACGCTGTGTGAGTGTGGTGTTGAAGCATGAAACACCAACTATTTTAGCTCATAATGAACATGCGCCTCATCTCTCATGGGCTTCCACTCAATCCCAGACATCTCTCACCACCGTAAATCTATTCTGGGTGCATAGCTGTCAGTCTGAGCGTCAGAGTCTGTGTACATATTCCTTTACATAAGGACGGGCCTCTTATGGACTCGGCCTCATGTTCACACGCCTCACTAAAAGCACCTGCTTTTACCGCTGGCGCTTCCAGGCCAAGGCGACTGCTATTTTAAGGAGGAAGAAGGAGAATTTGATATGAGAGGAGCAGCGGCTCAGTAGCAGCTCCTCTGCTGTGGGAGCGTCCAGGTTATTTATTTAGGTTGACTGATCCAGGGAGACTCTCTAACACATGGATCAATGACATGCCTCATCCCAAAACAAACTGTGCAGGAGTGGAGAGGGCCCAGCTGTCCTCTGGCTCACACTCTGACTGTGTTTGATATATCTGGAACATCCCCTTAAGCTTTTCAAAGATTTCTGATTGTGTGTTGTAACTGCACTAATGTGCTGTAGAGCTTGGTGATAAAACAGACACTTAAATCTTGCTCCTGAGTCATGATAAATTTAACTGGTGATGAACTTCAGGCGTTATAGAAATAGATTGATTTAACAGCCTATATGACAGTTGAAGGACGTGCAACAGCTAGTTATTCCACAGTTCAGAGCTCGATGTGTGACTTTAAAACATTTACAGCAGACTGCTATCTTACTGCTAAAGGGTGTGTCACTGTCAATCCTTACATCTTTAATTTGACCTAATTATTCTAGTCGTCAAATGTCAAGAAGTGAAGAGAGATTATTTTGAACAAAGGTCAGGAGCAGCTCAGCTAGCAGCCCCCGAAGTCTTCACACAGCATATGAGACATGCTGCATTTTATAGTAGCTGCTGTTTTCTGTGTTTTTGTGGGTTTGAATAAGAGCTGGGGGCTCAATCAAATTTCAATAACAATTTTGGTTTCCCACGATGATAAAAACAAGATAATCGAGATTCACTGAAGAACATGTGCTCTGCCCTTCCCCTCGAACATCCCTCACTTCAACCTTTAAGAGTGAAGAGGGGGGGAGTAGGTGCCACAGCAAATAGCTAAACTGGCAGTCTGGAGTACTGGGCAATTCCCAGGTGGGTCAATGCACAGGACGGTAGGCTTTACCATGTCATCACCAGGAGCTAAGATCTATGTAGAAAGTTTGAGAGTGTAAAGAAGAAGTTATGCACTGATGGAGAGAGGAGCAGGAGAAGCGTGTGTGTGTGTGTGTGTGTGTGTGTGTGTGTGTGTGTGTGTGTGTGTGTGTGTGTGTGTGTGTGTGTGTGTGTGTGTGTGTGTGTGTGTGTGTGTGTGTGTGTGTGTGTGTGTGTGTGTGTGTGTGTGTGTGTGTGTTAGTAAAACAGAGGGATAGAGTGAGCATGAGGAGAGACAGTGTAGTGATAATGAGCTTATGTTTGCCAGGATAAACAATGAGTGACATCGGTCATAATAAAATATAAGCCCAAGTCTTAACTCTATAAGGATGAAGGCTTAAAAAAGGCGGAATGATAGATTAGATCTGCAGCCAGTGATAAAATGAAAGTGGTGGAGGACTTTATTTCTTTTACTTACTTTTTAATAACACAGTGCAAAAATATATCTTCAGTTTAATAAGAAAGTATCATCATCAAAATGAAGTAAAAGTCCTTTAAGTGACCTAAAGTGAAGTACTGATGCAGTGAATGCTTCCAGTCAGTCAGTGATTCCAAACGGCAGAAGGGGGGCTATACAAAACAACACACTTTATTTTTGGATGCAGTCTCTGAGGGAATATGAGCTCTGAGTCTGGGGAGTCATTGTAGTCACTGGATCGCCTGCAGGGCGAGTGTGTGGGGTCATGTTGTCATCGCCCTCAGCTCTGCAGAGGGTGATCCGGTTACCGGGCTGGATATCCTGAGCAGCGCTATCAGTTAGCCGAGCAATCAGTGTAGACTGTGTGTTGTGGTTTTTTGGTGATCAGAGGGAGGAGGGGCTCTGTGGTGTTATTCGCTCGACTCACCGATGGAGTATGTTCATCTGGCCCTGTCAGAGTGTGAGTGTGGTACAGTGGTAACACTTTGTGGTTTTGGTAGTCAGGTGAGTAATAAGGCAGGTTGTTGCGACAGGCCTAATGTTAAATGTGAGCATGTTTTTGTGGTCTGGAGGGTGTGTTTTCATGTCTGGCTGTAAGATTTAAAATAAATAACATGACTGTATATATTTGTTGCTATATTGATCAATATCAGGATTTATCATTATTATCTCTGACAGTCTTCAGAGATAACAAAGGACTCCTGGAGGAACCAGCTGGTACATGAGGTTAAGTTTAGCACCAAATTTATTAACATGTTCTAAAGTTGACTTGTGCATATTCTTAAGGCTATACTATTTCATCCAATGTATGCAGTATCATAAACACTAAATTGCGTTGTGAATTGTGTTGATCACAATCCCATATGTTGATAATCTCATTGATAACTTCCATTTTGAATGTGCCTCAGACCTTGAGTCTCAGAAGTACTCTGTGACATTTAACTGTCTTTGTGTGTCTTATCTCTTGCAGATCAGCAGTTCCTCCAGTCAGACATGAGGAGCCCCTCAGGCCTGGGTTGCTGAGCAGCTGAGGTCAGAGTTCAAGTGCTTGTGCAGGCAGTCATGGCTGACAGAGAGGGGGCGCCCGTCGCCCCTGGCCAGGTGTACATCGAGGTGGAGTACGACTATGAATACAAGGCCAAAGACAAGATGGTGACCATCCGCCAGGGAGAGTGGTACATGCTGGTGAAGAAGACCAATGAGGACTGGTGGCAGGTAAGGAAGGAGGAGGGCACAAAGGCCTTTTACGTGCCGGCGCAGTACGTTAGGGAGGTGCGTCGGGCCCTCATGCCCCCACAGAAGCCCACTTTAAGGGCAAAGCCCACTGTTTTGGATATTTGTCGGGCTTCTAATGAAAACCTCAACAGACCCCCGCTGGAAATGTCCAGCTTTGGGCGTCCTTCACCCTCCTCCACCCCGTCCCCATCCTCTGATCGGGTCACTCCTCCCGCTCTGCCCAAGGATGCTAACCAGAACCTGGGGAGCCCCCTTCACTGCAAGGTGGTGGCCGAACTGGTACTTCTTCACAACAACAATAACCACCACCATGCCAACAACTCCACGTTGCCGAGGACACGGGCAGACTCGCCTCCACTCAAAGGAGGGAACAACTACAACAAAAGTCCAAACAGCGACAAGACATCCCCACCGAGTGAACTGCCGGGAGAGGGTCTGAACAAGCTCCATAATGACTCAGAGTCTGGAGACGAACTGAGCAGCAGTTCTACAGAACACATGCAGGTAAGAAGCTGCCTCACTCCTTTAAGAAATGGCGTAGGTCCTAGTTTTTTCAATGTGTGTTTGAGGTCTGTCTCTGTTACTTTGCAAACAGGAAATTTGAAGCACTGACCCCCAGGAGCCGCCTTGGTTTTGCCCTTCTTTGTAATCTCGTTTGTGTCCTCAGTTTTGTTCCTTTTCTTCCTCTCTCTTTGCTTTATTTTCCGCCCTGCGCTCATTTGTTCTCTCGGGCTGGCTGCAGATAACCACCCTTGTCCCCATCTGATTCTGTGATATTGGCTGTTCAGAGATTGCATGTTCGTCATTCCCCGTCTCTCGCTGAGCCACATTCATCCATCAGCCCCTACACCGCCTGCCCTACCTCAAACAATTTTGTGCCTCATTTGCCAGATTGGAAGAAAGCAGCAACAGTTGCGGGTGCTTATTAAATCTTCTGCTGTTGCCCAAGGAGCATAATTTGTCTGGCTCGTACAGATGTGAGGGTTTTTTTGCGGGGGCTGTTGCAATTGGGTCATTGAAGACTAAATGGTACGTTCACAGCTCACTGTGTAATAGAGGGTTCTGTAATTGAGAGCCATTAGCCACATTTGGTACCAGAAAATGCCAAACACAACTGATAGGTTGTGTTATTGTGCTGTTGAGACTTGTGCTTTCTGAAGTCCTTCTAGAACACTGATGTTTGTTGAGGTATTACAGCAAAAAGGAATAGTTTGTTGCGGATCATCTGCAACAGGTTACATGTCTGTTCAAAGCATCAGATCAGTTCTGTGTCAAGTCCATCTCCGATCCGCCACGGCACCAATTCTTAAAGGTTTCTAGTCTAGTCAATGTATTTACTTCGACTGGATCCACTCCGCTGTGTTCTGGCTGTGTCTCTGATCTGGTAGGTCGGAGCCCTCCGGATCAGAGATGGAAGACTTCTGTTTTCGCTGAATGCTGGAGCAAGACACATCTATCTGCACAGAGCAGATCGAGCGGGACAGGAAGTCAGGCATCAAAACAAAATGAAAACATCCAGTTAATTATCAGAATAAAACACTCCAGATTTTTTTTCAACGTAACTACCAAAACAAACCGTCATGATGAGCGGAGCCAGGTCTGGAGTCAACATGTCAGAGGTTTTCAGAGGACCATAAAGGCAACATGGATGAGTAGGAGTCAGATATTCAGTAATGCAGTAGTTACCGCAGGAAAACCTTGGTCTCGTGACTCCAGCTGTCCGGCGGTCCATCTCCATGCTCTGTTCTGAAAACACAACCACAGGTTGTTGATGGATGAGAGAGCACAGAGCTAGACCGCAGCGGATCAGACATGGACCATACACAGATTTGGTGGAAGGCCAATGTAAGACCATCCACTGCACTACCTCTAAAAACACACTGGAAAACTGTGCTGTAAAACAGAAACTTCCCTCTCTAAGAGGACTTATTTAGCACCACTGCTAAACTATTCTACCTCAAAATGAACATGCTTCATATTATGAGTGAGTGTTTTGGTACACCAGTCATGCACACACCATTTAACGAGGCACCGGATTTCTGAACCAAAGCAGCAGTGTTTCACGTTGGGCTGATGTTAGTTCTGCATGCAGAAATTGCTCAAATAGTAGCCTCCCTCCTTCTTTTGCAGTCAGATAGTGAGCTTTAAAAAGCAGTGAGAACAGACTACAGGGACAGCAAATCACGTTAGTTTATCGTGTTGAGTTAACAGCTGCAAGTCAAGGCTGATGTCTTTTGTTTTCATCCAGAAACAGTCGTGACAGGGGGAGGGATGAATGAGAAAAGGACACTGTGACTAAACCAAATGCAGGGAACCCATAGGAAGGGGTATGTCCTCACCCCCTCTTCAAAAGTATTGGCTTCCCTTCCATATTAAAACTTTTACTGACTGAAATGAGGTCAGCAACATCTTAAGAAGTCCCTGTTCTAAGGGCTGGAAATGCTGATTAATGTAGATGTTGGAGCAAGCATAGTAAAAACTCTTAGTTTTGAAGCTAGTCTCTCCCTGCTCATGCAGTCCCTGCATTGATAACTCAGGCCTCCATCTCCATCATATCTGTCTCTTCGCTGTGTGCCAGGAGAGCAAGTGGAAGGCAGCAGGAACTGAGACGCATCCTCCTTCGTCTGCAGCGGAGGTAGATCAAAGTCGAAAAAAAGGAGGAGATTTCCAGACAGTGGGAGTCCAAGCTGCACCGCTCTTCTGAGCCATTTTTGGGGGTGGCTGTATCCAGGCAGGGTCAGCTTGTTTGAAGGCTCCAAGTGCTGCTTGTGTTCTTTGTTCCACAGGCTGCAGCAGCCTCCTCCACTGTGGAGCGAACAAAGAGAGACGGGCTTGAATGGAAAGTAGGTCATATCTGCCGAGGATCAGTCTGTTGCCCCCAGTCGCCCCGCCGTGGGGACCACTGTGTGAGGGGAGTGTGAATGCCATGTGTGATGCACCGTGTGAAGGAAAGGGAAAGTGAGAATAGAAGCATGCTAACACGGTTTACAACTTCAGAGCACCACAAACAGGGCGGCTAAATGGTTTGTAGGTTGGAAGTGACAAACCTCAAAATCCCCCATCAAGGCTAGAAAAGCGCTGTTTGTCTCTGATGCCGCCTGCCTTCACCAACCTTTTTGAATTCATTTCGCGCTTGTCAAATCACACGGGCCAAAATAAACACACATTTCACTCTCAGGCATTTACATTTGCATGGGCAGCTCTTTGCAATTTTTGTGTCAGGCTACAGTACGCTGGAGGGGTGGATAAGAAACAGACAGCAGACAGAAATCAGCGCTCAAAGCGGTCTGCGGTCACTGGGGCAGGTGGAACCCACTCCCTCACTCTTTGTGCCTTTGTAGTGTTGTTTTAGTACGTCCTGTTTGGCCCGTTGCCAGGCAAATGAATGACCCTGCAAAAAAACAACAATTCTTTCAACTCCACCACTTCCACTGCTTCCTGTCATTGCTCGGGCTGCAGACAAACCGGGCCTGCAAAAGAGAGAAAAACAAGGAATCTGGTGACATGATGTACTTAATACATAGATAGTTGTTGTTTCAATCAAACTGTAAACCAAAAGATTGAAAAGGACCATCGAATCATAGTTGTGAAAAAGTTGCACAAGTATGTACCGAGTTTTTTAGAGTTGGAAAAACAAACTTTATCTGATAAACTCCACCTCTCTGGAAAGGCAATGGGACGATAGAAGTGATGGAGAAGACAGCGGAGCAAAAACACCACACTGAGGTATGATGCACAGCTGCATCCCCATCTCTGCTTGACACTACAATGCTCCCAGCTCTAACAAGTGGTGAATGTGACGTCAACTACAATACTTCTTGGCCACACCACACCAGACCATACACCATGCCTTGTTTTGAAAATGCTGAGCTTATTTTGAATATCCAGAGTAAGCTGGAGGTTTGAATTCAAGTTTAATGCCATTTGGTTGGATTCAATTTAAAAGATAAGATAAGATAATATAAGATACTCCTTTATTCGTCCCACAACAGGGAAATTCATGGAGTTACAGCAGCAGACAAAAAGGTGTACAGTACAAGAATATATATAGAAAATAAATGTTCCTCAAAGACAATAGATTGGCAATAATTCTCCTGTCAGCCACCACCTCCACAGGGACTGAGCTGGCCTTCTTCACCTGTTAGTTCAGTTAGTTCTCCAAAGTTCATGGGTATCAATTGGCTGGTGATTCTCGTAGTAGTTGTCCAAGTTGGCGTCCTCATCACGTCACAGCTGCAGCCCATCACCTCAGTCTTGTGACGTCATTGAAAGGAAACCAAGCTCCTTCTCTGTGTGCACCTCAGGAAATCTGTGTTTAAACTATCGGACAAACCAGACATGACTAAACCCATTCCCTATTTCCCATGTAAGAACCAGTCCAAATAAAGAGAAAAGAAAGGAAAAGAAGAGGAGGCTTAAAGTACTAATCAATCCCAACACATGCTATGTATTCTTTTAGACTTGTGGCTTGGTTTCAGAATGAGGCTATGATCCTTACACCCTGCCAACTGGCTGACTTTGGTATATTTAGAATAATGTCTTCAATGTCCCTGAGAAATATAAATAATTATTAGCAAACTCAGGCAATTTTTAAGGTTGTAATATTTAGAATAGAAATGGACAGTCATTACATATTGAAGTTAAAGTTGTGCTTTAACCGAGTGTAAATTAAAGATGTTTAAATAAAAAAATTGTTGACTTTTGACCCTAAGATCAATAAGAATGTCAGAAAAGACAAAACTTGAAACTAAAAGTCACAGCGAGGTGTCGTGTTCTTCAAGCTCTTCCTTCACCAAAACACCCTTCCTTCCACAAACACAGCCCCCCCTCTCCCCTGTCCCCTCTCACACATTCACTCTGCATAGAAGCTGCTTGGATGCATTGACGGACGGCGGGATGGATGGATTTGTCGCTGTCATGCTTCCGCTCGACTGCCAGCTGGCCACCTCTAATTGATTAGATTTGATCTCTGGGTGACGATTAACGCCTGTGTGCGTCTGCATGCTTTCCATATGTAATTTGCTTATCTCTGGGACTGTGGCAGCAGCAGACCGCTGGAGCCCACTCCCCTCCTCTCTCCTCTAAGCACCACGAGGGGCTGCCGGGGCTTGCTGACACCCCTCCCTGCGAAAAGCACAGCTCCTCTGCTCTTAAAGGATTGGGAAAATAAACCTCTTTTCCACACTTCTCAAGAGGCTGGCAGAGGGATGAAGAGTTTATTTTCTTTAGAAATGTGAAAAACCATATGATTTTAAGCCTGTTTTTCACATAAACATGTTGGGTTCCTTTACAGCTATTCTCTCTCAGAGGGATGTTTGCTCTGTTTTAGAACTCGACATGAAAACATGCCCACACAGAGCTGCATCCTCACAAAGAGAGTTACATTGAATCAGGTTATTTTGGAATCCATTTACTCATATCTTCCTAAAGTGGGGAAAGTCCTTTTGATGGTGAGTCGTGCTTTTCTGGCCAAAACACGCTGACTTAATAAGCGGAAGAAGGTTCCTCTTTGGGATTGTGTGAGAGGTTGGATTGTTGTTTTGTACTCTTAAGATGTGTCACGGAGGGGGAAGATGCGGTGGCCCTGGATGTGTTTGTGTCTGTGGCTTTGCACCGTGGAGCCATGCGGGCTGCTCTGCGCTCACTCACTGTCTGATTAGACAGACCTTTAGAGGCCTTCATGCCCCCGCCCTTTATAACCATTTCACACGCCCCAAACATGGCATCCATCGCCGGCTGGCCCAGCCTTCCTTCACAATTCTGTCACATTTAGCTGCTGAGGAACTCCCTGTAGTCTGTAACATGCAGCGCTCCGTGTTAACAATAAAAGCAGTAATTCCCTGAGATTACTAGCTAGATCAGCCTCAGAATAAGACGTCTTCCAGTATGGCATGTCATGCTTCAAAGAAATCTCTTGCGCTTTAAGGATGCCTATAGCCACAGTGACATAACTGGCTTGTAAATGTATCCGGACAGAATCTCAAAGGGTTTCAAAACAAAAGGAAACAGCTGAGTGGAGGCCAGAGTGTGTCTGTGAGCCTGCTGTGTGGTCTTCCTGCTAGCTGGCAGTGCCTACAGGAGATAGAGAGAGAGAGAGAGCGAGAGGAGGAGGGTGTTGTTGTAGTGAGATGAGGACAAAGTGTGAGAGCCCTGGGCCCTGACAGAGCTGCTGCTGCAGCCCCGTGAGACGGCAGGGACCCGGGGACAGAAGGCCAGACATATATGTTTTCATGTTTGGGTGAATCTGGAGATTAGTGGTAGCCTGTGGGCCGTGAGCCTCTGAATGACTGCTTCTCTATGATGAATGACTTAAAAGAGCAACATTACAAGGCCACCATTAAAGATAAAGGAGAGCACTAAAAGTGGATGTCATGAATGTCTGAGCGTGTGTTAGAATGCATTCAGATGGATTGTTCATCCTGTGCTGTTGTTTCAACACGGCTTGGCTCGGCTAAGCTGTGTGTTTGCTGACTTGTGCAACAGAGCAAAGGCTGAGTGTGTATCAGGGGCTCAGCGGTGCGTTGAAATAGACTGAGATGTGGGGGTTGTTAGGACTCCTAAGTGCACTTTGAAATTGTTCACTCCTAGAAAGGTTTGATCATTTTACTACTACTTTTTTTGGTGCAGTGTAGTGGGCCTTTTTTGGACAGTGATGTAATTTGTCTTTCAAAAAAACCTTGTCTGATTTTTAAGGCTGAGAAAGAATTAAGAGTGGATTTAAGGGATACTGTTAAGTGAACAGGTGGTTATGCAAATTAGAACCACACAAGGGTGAGCAAGAGGCAGACAGTCAAGTTCTACCCTGTAACGTAACATAAGCAACCGTGCACTCACCGCTATCCCACTTCTTCAGCCGGACATGAGTTTAATTTTAAGAGACCCCACACCTAATGACAAATAAAGACAGTTTTACTGATGTTTCCGACGTCCATCAAAGTTTATGCTTTGCCATCTTCTCTCCCTGGCAGCTTTTGTTGTGCTGCCTTCTTCAGTCAGCTTCCCGATTGGCCATTGATTCATTCAATGTTCCAATCCACAGAGCGCATGCTCATCTGTCCTCTTTGTTTCCATCACACAACTGGATGTAGTACCACTTGAAAATCTGGAAAGTTAATCTCAAGAAGCATCATATATTTGGGCCTTTGCTGACTTAAGTTGGAAGGGGGTATCAGGCCCAAAATCAGCATGATTATCTTACAGTATGTACTCGGCCTTTCCCAGCTTCCAACTAAAGACATAAGCAACTTCACACAAATTACTAATTTTGTTTAACTTACTAGAGATGCTCTCACCAGCTCTGCTACCTGCGGGTAGCAGAGCAACAGGATGTTGCTCCACTTTCCCTAACAGAGATGGTTGGGGTTCAGTAGCTCCTCAGGCTGCTCTCCCATCATTGCCCCCTTACTGTTAATATTTCCCCAATCTAAGGACCAACCTGAAACAGACACAAAGGGTTTTGCCAGCGTGTCAACAAGTAAGAGTGAAATGGCCGGAATCCGTTACGTGGATTGAATTGATATGGCGTTGTCATCATGTTGTCCCTTTCACTTTATTTTAGAATGATCTACCACTATTATGGGGTTTTGACCAATCAGAATCAGGTATTGAATACAGCAGGGTAACAATAATCAGTTACTGACATGGAGACCTGTTCAGGAATTTTGTTAAACTGGAATAAAGACGACCTTTTCTTTGTGGATTGTGCAGCAACAGGTGCTCATAAGGCTGCATTTTTAAAACAAATACCTTAATTGAAGAATATTTAACATTTCATATTCTCAACCAGTGCCACTACTATCAACTCAGCTGTCATGACAACATACAGTATTTATACCCCAAAGCACTGTTTTCTGCATGATTTGTTCATCAAATTATTTATTTTTTTGTTACAGGCAAAAAAAAAAAAAAGACTTTTGATACCAATATATTTGTGATCACTTTTTAATCAACATGATAATACTTGCCAACTGATATATCTGTCTTGCTCTTGCTCTCTCCAACGTGAAGCAGAATGTGTGCATTGTTCTCATAAAGGACAGCATGCTGGCTGATCACAGAGCCTTTCAGATCCCGGGAAGCTCTTCAGTTTACTGTACAGAAAGGACCTGTTTCCTAACATCATCACGCCACAATAACCGGCTAATTACAAGTTGTGCTCACCGATTCTTCTGCCTGCAGAGTCTACAGTTTGTCCCAGAGTTGTCTTTATGACCAATCACCAGAACTAGCTTAAATCTTTTGAAGTAAGTACAAGAGAGTGCATGCTTTTATTACATAATGAGCTAGTAAATACCACCACATACGAGAGCGAGCAGTGCTGTAAAGTGTATCCTTCTCCTGTTGGTTGAGCCTCGTAAGCTGGAGCTCCGCCGAGAGTCTTACTCCTGATCGGGCTGAAAAGGAGGCCCCTGCTTGTTTTCCAGTGCATACTTGAAATTCCTGCCTCAGTGCCTACACACATACACACAGTCACACATAGTGAGGCAAGCTAAGTCAATGAAGGTCTGCTGTCCGCTCAGAAGCAAAGCACTGGACCTTCCACTAATTTAATATTAAACCCGAGCCAATAGTGCATCTGCTGTGTTCATGTGTGTGAGTGTCTGTCTGCTCATCCGCCTGCCTGCATTCTTTCTACTTCTGCTCTCTTTCCTGTGTCTGGGCCTCTTAGTTTCTCTTCTACTTTTCTCCCTCACTCTGTCTCAGTTGCTTCCTCTTCCACGGTCAGTCTCGTGTTCCCCTCTGCTCACCTGTCTCTCTCTTCAACCTTTGTACTGAATCATGTTGTCAGACGTGCTCTCAGTGAGGAATCTTAGATCCCCCTTGTCTGCACTCCAACCTATGACCACCTTTTTTTTTTTTCTTCCCCACATCCCCTCCTGATCCATGCTCCTGTGATATAACAAGAGGATTAAACCCACAAGCCCCCGGGGCCTGAGCCTTCAAGAAGACCACAAGAGCTAATGTTGACATCAGGCTCTGGGTTTAGGAGAATTGTGTCTGTTGTGCAAGGTGAAGGATTACACCTTTGTAATTCTTCTCTAAGTGGTGGATAATGGTAAACATATAATCCACTCTTCAGACCTTTTTTATGTAAGTTGAATGTGTAGATTTCCAGTTGAAGTCGTTTTGAGTTGAAGCAGTCAGTGATGCCTAAAAGATGTAATGAAATATTTATTGATGACCTTTTTTTGTTTTTGGAACACAGAGGAAACCCCTTTTATAACACATCATATCTCATGTCTCCAATCAGGGTTGGGGTGACTCATCTGCATCATTTATTATGGAAACACTTCCCTTTGCATAACATGCGTCACAGCGTCACTGTCCCTATTTTAAACATGGGTTCCCCACTGAATGAGCTAAAAATACTCCCCTATGATCATCTTTCATTAAACAGTGAGAATGTTTTATGCCGTGCTATGTGACTGTGGAACTCTTGAAGTAAAGGAATCACAGAGCTTCCTGCCAGGATAGATGTGTCAGCAGGACGACACCTTCTGTTTATTTCTTGTCTGCACCAAAGTATTTCCACGGGTTGGATTATCAATGGAGATGTTTCAATGCCAGTTAATCTAGGGATGTGCCTAAGTAACCAACTTCCTTGTCATTTATACAAAAATTTAAATTCAGATTAACCTACTAGTCTAAAGGTAAGACAACACTCGGAAGAGCCAAAAGTGAACACAATTTATTCAACACAGCTTAACACGGGATCACAGCATCTGCAGGTAAACGTTGTCTAAGTGATATGCTGAGTGTGACTACCATTAGCAGAGCTAGCACCACCACCCTTTGATCCTCCTTGCAGGTTACTTATTGCTCTGAGTCGAGTGGTTATATGCTAATTTAACCAGACACAGCCAACATACAACTTGATCTGCATTCTCTAATGGTATTGCACAAAGACAGACAAAAACTATTACTGGAGCATTTCAAAATGATACCTTAATATGAACAAGAATGACTGCTGAAGTTTGCAGAGTGTCTTTTTGTTTGTGTACCTTAGCTGGTGTGTCATGGTCGACAGCTGACTCCTAAAGCCATTCATGTTTTTGATCTTCTGTGCATTGGTTAAGTTGCAGATGGTTAAACAAATGAACTGTCTTTAAAGGCAACCGCTTTCTGGTAGAGGATGATCCACGTCGAGCAACTAAATCTAACAACGTTTAGTTAGAGGCTGTTGATGTTTGCATTTTGTCCCCTGTTGCTGTTTGTTCACTTATTTTTTGCTTTAGCCGTGCAGGCAGCTACACTACCATAGCTTGTTGTGACGTGTGATCACTTGATGTGTTCTCAGTGCACATGTGCAGCAGTCTGTCCAACCAGGCGTCATCATCATATCAGTGAAGGTGTGTGGACTCTCTAGGTGTGATTTGATTGGTTTTGCAAAATGAGTGACTTTCTCGATATTGTCATTGTAAACCACAATTAAGATATTACCTAAGATGATAATATGATAAAAATAATAGTTACAATAATCATTTTATTTGTAGAGCACCTTTTCAAAAACCAGGTTACAAAGTGCTTCACCTGGGGAGCAAAATAAAACAGGCAGTTCATAAATTCCCGCAAGTCAAGATAAAGAAATGAAACATGTTTTAAAAGACATAAAATTCTCGTAAAAGAACTAAAAGAAGAAGGAATAGTTATTTTTTTTAAATATATTTCTTAAAACGGTTAAACTCACATAAAATAAAATTCAGATAAAATTAGAAAAGGCTCCTCAGTAAAAGTATGTTTTCAGTAGAGATTTAAAATATATAAATATATATATAGCGTCTATACCATATATATTTATATGATGTATATCACACACCCAATAAAAACATCCATCCATCCATTCAGCAAACTCATATAACAGATATGTGTGGCTAGTTACAAAATGAATTACTTTAGCAGTAGATGACTAAATGAGTCAGTTGTACAGTAAAATATTAATGATGGTATTTTACAGTGAATGAATGACTTAGTGTGATTACGAAGTTGATGAATAAATTGACAGTTATTGTTCATTAGATGCATAAATTAACAGTAGTATTGTACAGTGAATTAATGATTTAATAATGAATGAAGAGCTAAGGTACAGTAAGTGAATGCATTAACAGTCATTGTTCAGTGGATAAATTAGTTAGCACAGTGTATTAATAAGTTACAGCTATGATACAGTGATTGAGTTAGATTAATTCATTTGATTTTTGTCAGTCAAAATGTCAGTGTGGTGTTTCAGAAACACTCACTGGTGATTACAACATTTTTCCAGCTGAGAACAAAGTAAGTGGGATGTTCAAGTTATCAGATAACTTTGTGGGAAACCACACTACAGTAGTTACTCATTGGCTATTCAACAGCATTCAAGGTGCCCACATATCTGATATTGATTATTTTGGAGGAGAATTCCTCTTCATGTCCTGCTAGCAAATTGTGATGTGAGATTGGAGTTGAGAATTGTTGTCTACATCTTGATTGTTAACTGCACTTTTATGCAGATTGTTGTTTGAGATTCAGAATACTTTTAATTGCTTTTCATTAGGACCAGTTGGTTCTTGGATTACATTTCGAACTATGCATTCTGCTTGTTATTACCAAAGTCTGCTTAAACCTTACAGGTGATTATAACTAATAACACTTCAAAAAATGTCAAATTTGTCTTCAGATATCTGCATTTCAACATATATTTAAAGAGATGAAAGAGAAATAAGGTAACCCATTCCATAGACAGAACCAGTTTACATGAACACTCTCCCATCACCACTCATTTTACACATTTATTTTGCAGTTTCACTCTCTGGCATGCTCAGGCACTATCTCTACTACACAATCAGATCTTCCCCAAAATAGTCCAATAGCTAGAAACCCCACCACATGACTTCTTGGGCTTCTCTGCAGCTCTATTAGGATGGGGAAATGACTCTTGACTGCACCGATTGTTCTACGAAACAGCAAACTGCAAAACATGGAACCACACAACACAGTTTGTGATTCAAGGTCTCCACCCTGTGTCTCTCAGCTCCGGCATTCATAAAGCCGCTCTGCCTCTCATCCTCTGACGCTGTGTGGCGTTAACTCACACAGCTGATGACGGGGACACATCACCTATTTAATTTGCTCACTCTCTTGCTCCTCTCCTCCTCCCTCCATTGCTCATAGTGCTTTATTCAGTCCCTCCCCTGTCGCTCACTGTCCCCCCTCTCTGGGCCTGGCTCACTGCTGTAGCTCGGTTGACTGGGACAGCATGTACCCAGAAAAGGTAAGAACACTGAAGCTGGCCTGCTTTTGATAGTGCAGTCATTTATTTTCCTCTTGCTTCCTCCCTCTACTTCCCTCTCTGCGTCTGAGCCAGCAACATATCTGGATCTCTCTGTGCTCTGGCTGTTTTTGGTTCCAGTGAGTTTTCCTTGAGCCCCTTCTGCCTGTGACATTTCCACTTCAGACTGACAGCGCCAACTGTTGTCTGAACTATTATGAGTTTGATATGGTGTCGGGGCACGTGTGGGAGTACTTGTGTGGGATTTATTTAGCCAGTAACTTGACCCCACCCCCCCCTCTCTGTGTTATCCACAGAGGTCTGTGTTTGCATACAAGTGATGGAGGCACTAGGCCATGTTAAAATGCATCAGTTATGCAGTTACATAACTGATGCTGGCTATACCCAGAACCTTTTAAACAGCTGCTAGTCATTTTTCCCCCTGCAGCCTCCTGCTTTGGAGCAGCAGACAGGTTCGGCTATGCTTAGACGCAAACCTCTGAGGATCTGGGGGACCATTACTCTTAGTATCTCTTACAAATCTGTGTGTGTTAGATGTGTGTGGCTATTAGCACAGTTACATCAACTGAAGCCCTTTAGATGTCCCTTACTGGGTATAAGAGCGTTTTTGGCCTCTGCAGTGTTACGCAGTGTTATGCAGCGCTTTCTATTGTGGTGTGCCCCATTTCCGATTTCTCCTATTACCACTGAATCCACCTTAAGGGATCAGAGTCAGCAGAGCGCTAAAGTGGAGCACCATCACTCCTCACAGAGCTCAGCTTTGTGTTTATTTCCCTCTCCCTGTTTCCGCCCACGCTGGTGTTTTGCCTGCATCAGAACTGACGGATATTTGAATGTTACATGAATCAAAAAAAAGAAAAAAGAAATTCATGTCAAAAGGCTCCTCATGTTTTAGAGATTTTAGTTTCACATCTCTTTGGTCCAAAAGAACCGAAGAGAGGTAATGGCATGTAGGACAATGTGTGTAACACCAGGCTGGATCATGTGCAGCTAGCTCTCTATGAAATAACTTTCAACTGTTGTTCATGAAATACTTTTCTGTCCTAACCCCCTCTTGCATTCCTCCAGCAGTTTTATGGCTGCTCTGTGACTTGTTGCATGTGCAGCAGCTTATAAATTTAGGTTATTTAATATAACAATACTGCACATCATTTCACATCACTGAGAATGTTTGAGAGCTGCCTGTAGATTCTCTTCCTTCACTGTTTTCCTCAGGAGAGGTGTAGCTCCTGCTAGTTGCTTCTCTGTGCAAGGACCGGTGGAAGCGTCAGAGCGTAGGCGTCTTTAAGCGTCATGAGGCATGTATTGTCTCTGTCATATGCCACTGCTATCACTAATTACTCAGCGTGTGCTGCCAAGGAGGCAAAAGATGAGCTGTGAAACTATCAGCTTTGGCATACTTGTACAAGGGTTCGTGTTGCCAGAGGTCATTCGCTGTGAAAAAGGATAAGTGGGTCTGCCACTATAATCTAACAGATGTCTGCTTAAAAAGTACAGGGGTGTGGAAAGGTGTAATTAAGCTATGGTTGCTTTACATGCTATTTATTGTCGTAAGATCGTTTACATGATATTCTACAAAGAGCTACGCCCAATATTTTATATGATGCTCTACAAATGTCCAATATGCTGTTATGAAAGCTCATCACCACTGCTCTGTTTTCACATTTAGCATCCTCTACAAACACAAAAGGTAGCATTTGTTTGGTTCTGCTTCCATAGACTCTATAGAAACTCTACCAAGATTAGGGGTGGGACTAAATATTGATATGGCAATGTTTTGTCATCTTGACTCATGGGATATTATCAATCCATTTTGCACCAAATATTAACTTATTGTTTTTAATTTTCAAATGGCAACCCCTGGTGTTGAAAAATGAGGCCACTGTGGAAGTGCAGAATGCTGCAGTTCCTTGAGTATACACCTGAGGCTGGGTCCAAAAGCCAAGGAGACCCCATTAGGCCCCATGTTAAAATGCTCATTTTTACAGCACAGTTAATCATGTTTACAGGCTCGTTAAAAATGTGTCTTTTAACAGAACCATTGAGCTGATGCCTCAAGAAAACAGTTTGCATAATTTGCAAGGAACCCATCAGTGCCTGTTTCAGGGTACCCATTTGCTTCTATTTAAAACGTCAATTTATTGACTGGCTTAAGGTACCCCATAGGTGGTGCTTTAAGGCACTTTTGAGCTTACACTTACACTTGAGCAACTATTTCAAGGTTCCTCTTAGTGGTTGTTTCAAGTTACCTTTAAGCAATTATTTCAAGGTACCCTTAAGCTGCCCTTCAATGGCTTTAACTGTGTCGTGTTACAATCTACCTTTTAATAGCTGTTTCCAAATACCTGTCAGCATGTGTTTCAAGGTATTCCTATGCAGCCATGTCAAGGTACCTGTCAGTGTTTGTCTTATGGTGTATTTTCTGCTAAATCTAGGTTAGAAAACAGCTGTGTTAAGTTGAGTAACCAAATCAAGTTGTGGGTTAAAGATGATGACCCGACTTTGATTTTTTTTGTGTCACATGGGGCTCAAACCAGTTATCCTGCTACCAAAGCATACAGTACTTTTTACATACAGCATTTGCTTCGAGTTGAACTAATGAAGCAAATGGCTAAAAATAGACTCACAATTTTAGTGGGTTATATAATAATGTAAATATTGGTGCATTACTTATTGTTGGTCTAATAAACCACAGAAGAGAACAGCATGCAGGGGATAAGGATGTGCCGCTCCTACAGTCCAGTAACAAGCATACTATTTGTACCCCTGAATTGACTTTCCAGAAACTCTGTTTTTGTCCTGAGAACTTTCCACGAGCAGCTGTCACTGCAAAGAGATACTACAGTGGAAAACAAAGAGGATACAGAGAGAGTGCACACAGCACCGCTGTGGATAGGTCTGGATCCATCTGCCAGCTTTACAGCTTTGTACCCAAACAGTCATTTCAACAGCAAATCCAATTTTAACACAGCATCAACACACATCCTATAATTGCACTCTGATGGGATTTCAGCTCGGTAGGGAGTCTGCCAGCCAAGCTCTGCCTTTTGGGTACATAGTACATGTCTCTGTGCATTTCCTCAAAGCTGGTCAGAAATAGCTCAGAGATAAAACAGAGGCAGAAGGCTGATCAGTGTTTTCTCTGCAACATGCAGGAGACTTTCCAAGGCCGGCAGCCTTTCAGTGCCCTTGTTTTTGATTGGCAGAGAGGCACTCCCAGTGTCCATTAATGAAATGGATATGCCAGAGGTAACGGATGTCTCAGCGCTCCCTTCATGCTCTGTTGGCTCTGTAACACCATTGGCTGGTTTGATCACCTCATAGTACAGTTGATTGACAGCCTGTTGATTATTCTGTCAAGGAAGGCTGAAAAGTTTCAGACATAAATGTAAAGAGCAGCTTGTGTTTACAGAGAGCAGTTTGCTCCAGAACCTCACAGAACTAAAAATGTGCTGTAATGCAACCGTAGCACAGCTCTCAGGAGAGGCTTCATATTTCTCCCTTTACCTATTGCCTCTATACCTTTGACGTTGTCAGATCAGGTCAGTGTTATCTATTCAGGCTGAAGAGAAGGAAAACAAATGAACATCTCTATTGCTGACACACTGACACTAGTTTCCCATTTTGAAGCACTAACACATCAATTATTCACGAAACCTGAACCAGATAATTAAATACATGTAAATCCAGGGGTGACACTCATGGTGGCATTCTTCTATTGGGTCGATTTCACAGAAATGTACTAATGATAATATCTGTGAAATTGTGTCTTTAGAGCGTGCTGCTGGTCTCATGTGAATCATGTCGTACTTAACCTGCTTAGGGACGAACAATCTAATCAAGTCAGGGATTTACAGAGGTGGAGAGGCTTTATAACACAGTGCAGTTATTTATCAGGTATGGGATAATGCATAGTGATTTATAACACTCTCTCAGTTTTATAATTTTCATAACCACCTGTTCACTATACATTATCCTGCTTCTTACCCAGCTACCAGCTAAAGACATAAACAAGTTAACAGGAAGTTTTGATATGAAGTTAATTTAATTGATTTACAATGATTCAATTATACAGTTCATAAATAGTCCCCTTGATTCCACGCTCAGTAGCACTTCCATGGCAGTAGATTCTAACAAGGACTTGCATTAAACTAGAGATGCAGCAATTAACCATGATTTAAAACGTCACGCTTATTTAAACATAAAGGCTTTGCTACACAAACTGTTTCCATTGTCACCCTCAAAAATGGGCAGTTCACTATATTTGGTGCAACCTGCATGAAACAAAAACAAGATGACACCTGTTGTGCACCAGCTTAATGCGCTATGCTATCTATGTGCTAACTATGGCAGAGGGACAGAGGAACGAACTTTTGTATCCACCGGATCAACAAGCAAAGTCTGTAGTGCGGGGGCATTTTGGATACACCCAGAATGACCAAGGAGTTACTCAAGATGATGGATCACCCGTCTGCAAGACCGGCCACAAAAAAAGTTGCAGCTAAAGGGTCAGACACGTCAAACTTATGCAGCAAATATAAACATGTCAGTTACAATCAGTGCAGAGTGGTGAAAGTTGGGCTTTCAGGGCAAAGTAAATGAATGCAACACAGCAGCAAAGTAGTATTAGAGTCTTTATAACACAGACTATAATCATAATATCAAAATCTCTTCACCTTGCATCCCTACATTAAACTGAACATTTCAATACACAGTCAAGTTGAAACATTAGACTGCTCCTTTAATTAATTACATCAAATCGAACATGTTCATTGCAGGTAACCTTAGACAAGGTGAGCTGGACATCAGCAGGAATACTTATGTCAACATTTCTGTCCTCATCCAGCGCTCCTTCTTCTCTTCTATCAGTACTGCTTTGTCGAGATCAGCATCATAGAGAAGCTCTCATCAGCTCTGTCATTGCCTGGATTGCAGGACAGGATGTTGCTCCATTTCTCCTCATCAGAGATGGTTTGGGTCCAGTAGCTGCTCATCTGAGCCTGCTCACTGTCATTATTTCCTGAGACGGACACTAACGTTTTGCTACAGTGTCAACAGGCGGAGGTGAAATATGCTGGACTCCTTTCCACGATTTGATTTGGTATGAAGTGTGTGATCAGGTTTTCCCTGTTATTGTTTTTGCTGATGAGAATTATTTGCTGTTTTATGAGGTTTTGGACCAATCATAATCAAGTATTCATCACAGCTAGTTTGTGTGTAATGTAATCATCAGGCCTGTTTCACTTCTCCTGGAATTTCACTGTTTTGTCTCTGTGTGTGGGAGCAGACAGAGATTGTTTACCACTAATGGAGGTTACATAGACTAAATCCATTCTGCTAATGTTTGCACAGTGAAGGGACACCAGATAGCTGAGCTCATTTGACCCCAGGCCTGCTAACCATCTGCTCAGGCAAACATACCCTAATTAATGCCTGTTTACATCTTTTCACTTCATTTTCTTGTTGTCGGTCCACAAATGTTTCCCTCAGTAGGTGTAGTTTGACTGGCATAAAGCTTTTTTCCTTGTTGCCATTCAGATTCTGATTACTTTTGAAAGTGTTACCAACAAAAAACAAACTATTTGTTGAAATGTGATTTTAAAAAGTAATTCACTCTGCAGCTCTTTTGTATATCAAAGGTCGACTGACTCAAAGTTGTTCTAAACTTTGACTTCCCCTCTGTTTTAAGTTCCTTTCTGAGAGTCTGCTGTTTGGATGCATCAGCCAATAAGTATGTGTGTGTTTGCACAAGAACTTTTGTTATTTGGTTGAAATGACTTCCACCAGAACATTGTTTCGTCTGGATTAAACCACAGAAAAACAGACCATGCCAGAGTGCCATAATCATCTAAAAAGTGATTTAGGCTTCACTGGGGAAGCTTAACGCACCAACAACTGAGGGACTGAGGGGCTTACAGGTCAGCCGTGCCTGGACAGACTGCCCCCACCTCTACACACGTACTAGAATGCAATCTTCTTACATATCTGGATTAAGGGGTTGTGTACAGTACATTCCTGGGTTCAACCCCCTCCATCCTCCCCCAAACTCCTGTTCATCCCACAAGAACATGCTCCAACAGTTCTCATCTTGTTGTACAATGTGCTTATTTTCTTTGTGCTATTGGTTTTTTGTCCCTGATTGTGGATTGGGGAGAAATAAAACTCTCCCTGTACAGCAGCACGTGTGCCATACTATTGATTCACCAGGACTCTCAGGGTGAACAGGAGAGTGCATTTGCTGCTTGGTTCCGTGTCTTTATTGTTGCTTAATTCTCAAATTCATTCTTCTCACTTGTATCCCTGAGAGCAGCCACTGTTGGTAATTGAAAGGCGAGTAATTTGTCTTATAAGAGTTTGGGGGGTGTGTGGCTGCTCTGTGGCCTCGGCCAGGACCCCCACTCGGCAGCCAGTAGAGAGGTTTGTTGTTGATCTGCCAGCCAATCCCCAGGCCCTTGAGCCCTTATTGATCTGGAATGAGAGGGTGTTTGCAGCCATGGTAACATATCTAAATGAGACCACAGCCACTCCAGTGTTTTTTGGGGCTGCTTTGGATATGTTTAGTATTCTCTGTTTGAGACGGTGTTTGAGGATCACGTCAGAGAGAAAGAAGCTACATGACACAAAGACCCTTAAAAGGGTAAAGATGAAAAAGATAAAAGGCGTACCATTATTTCATTATTTCTCATTGAAGTGGATCTTTGTTTAAGTAGATTTGCATTAGTGCTAAATGCAGACAGTATGGGGGACACTTGTAAGTTTAATCAGTGATAAAGAAAATGTAAGCACCAGCCTTTGCATAATTTATTAGGTTAGATGAGCCAATAATTACAGAAGCTTTTTATCACTGTTGTCCAACACAGCACTGTAAACCCTGAGACTATTGTTCTTGACCTGTTTGACACCAATAATAGATTTCGTATTGATATTTTAACCCATCATAAACTGTAAAATTGGTTTGCAGTGTTGCTACCATTAGCAGAGCTAGCACCACCAGCCTTCGGTCCTTGCAATATTTTCATGTCTGTTGATATGCCATCTTACATCTGTGCTTGTTACTTCCAGGTGGTAGAGCATTATAGCATTGCACCAGTTGCCAGTAACCAGTTACCAGCTCCAGCCCCAGCTTGTGGCTGTGCTACAGCTTGGACACAACATTTGACCAGCATTTCAGGCCTACAATGATACAAATATAAGATTTGTGCAGGACTACATATGCTCCAAATACAAAAAGAAGCTCCCTAGATATTTGAATGATCCAAAAGGTTAGTCTTAAGGACGTCACAGAATAATTGTTTCCTTGTATCCTAGGGTTTTATGCTCTTTATCTGGGCATGATTGCATCACTGAATCCTACATTACCTTTGATTTTCAGTTGTTGTTGCTGTGGGAAAGCATAGAGGCGGTGGCATTAAACGGAGCAGTGGGTGATGATGCCAAATCCATTCAAAATTGACCCAGAATCTGAAAATAAATTGATTGAAGCTGTGACTATTTCATCTGCTCTCTGAAAAGTACATTTATCAGGTCCTGCTCATCCTCAGTGGTTCATATTAGAGGATGTGCCAGTCAGTTTTATTTATGAGGCCCAAAATCAAGAATCAAGAACCAAAGAATTTGCCTCAAAGACTACATCATTTGGCACTCTGTGTCTCTAGAACCTCAAATAACACGGATAAGAAACAGATATTGTCAGACACAGTTCTTCATGTCTTTTTAAATTAACCAAGATTGTCTAATCCATCTAAGCCTTGCAGGTGTCAGTCTCTGTCTATTAACACTGATGAAGGAAGAAAATTCAACCAAAATAACTTCCCCAAATTTTATATTCTTGATTTAGTATTCCATAGCTAAAATTCAAAAGTGCAGGCTCATAAACTCTGGACCAGTCTCACCCTGGCTCATTTGGGCCCTGTTCCAGTGTCCCTTTGTTACCCCAAACCAAACCCACTGACCCTGTCTGCTACTGTCTTCCAACCCAGAGGCACTATTGCTCCAGAGTTCTGTCAGCATTACTCAGCAGGAGTGGACCACCTCATGGCTCCAGGTTACCAAGCACCTCAGTTCATGCCCTGCCCGGTGCCCATTTTGTCAGTGGACCGTGGACAATTTGGCATGGCAGAGTTGCCTTTACGTGCCATTGCCGGTTCTACAGAACAATAGCACCATTCTCGCTAATGCGGCAAGTCATGCCCAGTGGAAATTGAATTGCTTTCTACACAAGCGGCCCTGTGACGATCAATTACCCAACCAAGACCCTTTTATAGGTCATTCAGAGGACGAGAGAGAACAAGGCAGAGATGTAAGAGCCTGGGAAAGTAAGGAGAAGTGTGATAATTTACCTGGAGCTTATGTCTGTTTTTCCACTTGAATTAAAATTAATTTTAAGCCCACTGTTTTGTGCCATTAGTCAATAAATGGTCATGTAAATGGCACCATATGACAAAGTAAAGTATGGCCTTCTAGACTGATTTCCCTGCCAGTTTGATTTGTTGTGTTACAACTTGATGAGTCCTGGCAGTGGGGGTATTTACTTCAATGAGGGCAATATGAATGGGACTTAATTGGCTGAAGAACATATATAAGAAGACAAAAAGATAACGTCTTACAGTGGTGAGGAGTAGAAGTCGACTGAAAATGGCCGGCTGTAGTTTTTGACGTGATGTATCATTATATGATTGTCTTGCAATGTATTGATTATTTCAGAATCCCTGCCTGCACCTTTATTTTAACATAATCGTTGGCCACGTATCGTAACGCATTTTGTATCATATTGTAACGTATTGTACCATATTTTGACGAATTGCAGAGCATCACAATATATTCTATCATATTGCATCGCCTCATATCATATCGTATGGAATCTTAACGTAACATTTCGTATTCAAGTGTATCGAAATATATTGCAACATATTGCAACGCAGCCTTTCTTATGGTTTCATATCATATCCTAATTCCTATCATATCTTATTATTTGACATATCGGAAAGTATCACAATATATTGTATTGTATCGCATATCAATGTATTGAATGTAATCAATGCAACGTAAGATTTAATATCGCAATGTATTGCAAAGTTTAGAACTATATTACAATATATTTATTACAACACAACATTTGGTATATTAATGTAACGGAACACAACGTCACAGTCAGAATGGAACTTACCATAACCACCACTATTATGGACAGAAGGATAACTTAATCCATCAGTGGTCAGGCACTTGCCAACACAGGCAAGACATTTTTTTTAAAGCAGGCTATGACCTCAAGCACAAGTAGACTTGGAGACCAGCCATCTGCAGCAACCGGCGGGTAAAGACGTTGGATAGAGTGGGAGACAGAAAGACAAAGACAGGGACGTAGAGACCAAAACATACATTTGAACCAATAATAGAGACCTAAGTAGGAAGGATCCCTTATGATGTGTTTACATCATAAGGGAGCTTTTAAATCAGGAGGTAGCAGGCAGTCTGGAGTTCAGTATGTGGTCATGTTTTCAGACCAGTGGCCAGCTGATGATGCAGTTCATTTCTCTAAAAAGCCTGAGCATGTGACTGGGCAGTATAGATGACAAGGCAGCCCTCTCTCTGGCAGGGACAGCGCACAACAATGGCTTTACAGTGGCTGCTCCGCTACTGGAACTTTTCTCCGGCCGGGTACAGAGAGGGATGGGGGGCACAGGGAGGGTAGAGCTGGCTGGATCGGCAGTCTCTGGGTAGTGGGCTGAACGACCCATGACCCGCACAAACAGGACACAATGGGTCTTTCTGTCACCGCAACTCCAGCCTCGCTGCACTCAAACTCCCTGAGTCATGGTATGTGGGCTAAGAAGTGGACATTTAAATATGCCCTTTAATTCTGTGAGGCATGGTAGCTCACTCTCCCATGTTTGCTGGCCCTGACTTCACAAGGCTGAAGTCATTATTAATTATTGACCTTTTAATGACCAATCATTACTCCGAGCCCAAAGCATGTTCAGAGGCAACAGAAGAAAACAATCAAACCCTCACTTGTTTTTCTCTACCTGTAACTTGTGTGTTATCCTCATCATTGAATGTCCTGTCATATGAACACAGGTCAATGAATTGATTAAAATGTACCACAAAGTAAGGTCACAGACTTTAAGAAACGATCCCTGAGTAGACTTTGTAATGCTGAGACACACGGCCTTGAGTGCTTGTCAAGATCTGTGTCAATACAAGAGAATGGCTCTGTTGGGTCATTGATTGAACACAGTGAGGGTTGTGTTGGGGGTTGCAGTTTATTGAAATTGGGAATTAATTTGTAGACTATTTTTAAAAGTTGAAAGTCCATCAATATGGTGTGAAATTACAAATGAAGTGAAACACTTTGAAGCGAAAATGAGACACAGTTTCAAGCTTCATTTTTCCCCGTCTGTAGTGTTTTTTCACTTTCACAGATAAGAAAAGATTATTCTCCTCTTTATTTATTTTCCATTTGATTACAGTGAAATATATTTAATCCTGCATCCATTTCATTCTCATCTTTTTTGCCCGTGTTGGAGCACTGCGAAGGTTTTTGGACTTAGGATGAAACTTTTTAATCACCGTCGGTTTTTTTTCGCTCTTCCTGTTTTAATCACCAGGTCTGTTTGTTTTGGAGAGGAGGAGACTTCTGTGGATAATCCGGCTCACTGTTAAACCTCGTGAATAATAACACTGAGGGGTCATTTTGAGGCTCGGTTAGTCAAGTTTACAGCCTGACTTGGTGCTGCTCCTGCTTTTCTCTGAGAACAGTTACATGACAGAAGGGAAAAAAGAGCGCCAGCCTCTGAATTTCAGTAGATTGGGTTGAAACAATCTCAAAACTATCCTGATTCACATGATTCTGTTTAGATTTGGCTTACATTTTAGCAGCATCTACTGCATCCCACATAACTCCCCCTGCTTATTTTCTAATCTATTAATTCATATAAGGACCACCGGGAGATAAGTCAGTGTTGCTGTGAATATGTGGGTCTGACGTCTCCTCCTGTGCCGGGTCTGAGGCTGAAGAATAGATTGAGTTGTTCAAACCTCCTGCTGTGCTTTTGGTTTTATCTCCCCGCTCAGGTAATTTCATTTCCTCATAGCCGATGTGCCTTCCCTCTCAGTGGGGGGGAGAGACTCTGCTGTCAGTCTACCTCAACCCAGATGTGCTGTTTACTGTCTGCAGGTTCCCAAAACAACCCGCTTCCTCCTTCTATCCCCAATACATCACCTATCCTCCTGTCTCTGCTCTTCAACCTCATGCTCTTCCTCCTCTTTCAATCTGCTGCACTGACTCCTTTCTGATTTTACTGGTGTTAAAACAGCCATCTGGTGTTTAAGCTCTCAGATTATAATGTTCATCTAAACCAGGCCGTGCTTCATGTCAAAAACGGTTCATTATCAGTCAAAAAGAGGCACAGTTTTCTCATTTTTCTTTCTTCCTTTTGGAGCTGCTTCAAAATAAAGCTTCATGCTGCACTGCAGGAAAAAATGGCAATTATCAACAGAAGTCTCCTCCTCTTCAAAACAGGCAGATATGGAAATTAATCCCAAGCTGATCTGCTTCTAGCTTGTTGAAGGTTAGGATTCCTACACTTTTCATCAGTTTGGAGATTTGTACATGCAGGATTATCCACAGATGCCCCCTTTTTCCCCAAAACAAACATTCCAGGTGATTTAAAAACTGAAAGAACTGATTTGAGCAGCTTCACCTAAAAAAGTCTCAAATCACACATGCTCTATATTTGAGCTTCTGAGGCTGCAAACCAAGCAGTCCCACTAGTGGACTTACATTGAACTTCCACCAGATCCGCGCCCAGTCCGTCTCTGATCCACTGCAGTCCAGCCCCGTTCTCTCTCATCCGTCAACACCTAGCTACGTATCAGGATGCAGCACGGACTGCCGGACAGCTGGAGTCATGTGATCAAGGTTTTCCTGCAGTAATTACTGAATCAATGATCATTAGACTCCTCTCCTAATCCATGTTGTCTTTATCGTCCTCTGAAAACCTCTGACCTGTTGACTCCAGGCCCGGCCCCTGTCACTATGATGGTTTGTTGTTGTAGTTAAGTGAAAAACTATCTGGTGATAAAACAGAGTGTTTTATTCTGAAAATTAACCGGGTGTTTTAATTTGGTTTTGGTGCCTGACTTCCTGTCCCGCTTGAGCTGCTCTGTTGAGATTGATACGTTGTGCTCCGGCATCAGGCAAAAATTTAAGTCTTGCATCTCTGATCCGGAGGGCTCCGATCTACTGGATCAAAGGCGGAGCCGGAACACAACTGAGTGGATCCAGTGGAAGTTAAAACATCGACTAGAATAGAAACTCATCAGATCCGATGCCGTGACTGACTGGAGCTGGACCGGAAACAGATTTTGTGGAAGTTGTCCGTAAATCCCCTCATTTGGTTAAATGTTATCATTTAAAATATAATGTTTCAACATGACTTGGAAAAGTCGGAAAGTCATTTGATGTGAATGATTCACTTCTGGTAGACAGCCACCTTTGTAAAACTTTGATTATGGCATGTCATCATATAGACTGATGTATGAGTTTGGTTTGAAGCTGAACTAAACCATTTCTGATGGATATAAAACTCTGATTTAACAGAAAGCCTCAGAGTCTGACAGCATTCTCCAGAGTGTCGTCTTTTGATGGAGGGATGCTTTACTTAGCAACAACAAAAAAGAAAAAAAAGTCATAGCAACCAGCGTTAGTGTGCTTGAATATATTTGAACCTGTTTGAGTGGCGTGCTGCAAACCGTTGTTGAAGACACGGCACCTTTCGGAGAAACACGTCTTAAACATGCTTCCTGTGTCTGTCACTGTCTGTCTGTCACATATGCTGGGTGTGTGTGGGTGTGTGTGTGTGTGTGCATGTGTGTGTTTGCTGGTTTGAGGGTTTTGTCTGGGAGGAAGTTTCCATTTCCCTTGCGGGTGTCTCTGGCCTCTTGAAGTGGTCCACACAGCCCGTCAGCGCTCAGTCTCACCACTGATTCAATCCGGGGAGTTATAAAGGATGGCCTGAATAACTCCGCCTGTGTTTACGTGCTAATATGAACACCTACACACATGTCCTTATTTGTCCTTCATACACACATGAAGTATTCCACAGAGGGTTAAAGGGTTACGTTGGAGTGTGGCAGCAGAGGAGCAACGAGGGAGAGATGTGTGAAAATATGCCACTTGAAGCTCCAGGGCAGCAGGGTGCGATTATCTGGGTCACATTCTGGATAGGAGGATCATTAAATTTGGAGCATTAGAAATCAGCTACATGAGATCAAACACTCTATATGCATATGTATGATTCAAACGCAGCTGCACAGCGACACACACAACTTTTACCAACCTTCTCCTTCTTTTTTCCACCGCACCTAGAGCAGAAACCACATTGTGCGATAAAAGCACTCCTCGCTGTGTGTTTGATTTTCAATTAACCTGATTCTCCGGGGTTAATACCCTGACGCGCTGCAATCAGCCTGCTCAGCGGCTCCAAGGCAATCCCACTCCGGTCTTAGCAAGAAATGAGTCATCACCTGGTGGAGACATGCAGACGCACTTGTCTTTGTCTCTGCTGAGGGCCTTGTGTGAACAGATTATGCAGAAACCACAAAGATGATAAAAACTTGGACTTGACTTTCGAGAAGCCTCTTTCACACATGCTGCCTGTAAATTCCTCTACATTGTCCAACTTTTGCAGACTTCTAACCTGCCAGCTCTTTGGTATGAAATGTCCTGGTGAAGTCAAGGTGAGACGATAGGTGAATGAAGCAGCTAATACTCATAGTACTGTACTTTAGAGGCATCCTTTTGTAGATGTCTATATCCTTGTAGTGATTTTAACACCCAACAGTCACCATTATGGAAAACTCTGTCTCCTCCTCACTCATACCAGAGTATTCTAAATTGTGAGTGCATAGGCACTCTTAATCCTGCTATAAGGAGAGTGTGAAAGGCAAGTTCCAGAAAATATCCGGTTCACAATGTCCTGAAATTATCTGGAAAGTTTTAAATGTTCCATGTAGCTGCATCATATGAACTTAGACACACTATCTTTGAGGCTTAAGCCTGGTTTATACTTCTGCGTTGATGCAGCAGTGAGCACCACATAGTTGTGCGTCGCTCAGCAATACTCTGCCGAAACACTTGTGGGCAGTGTGGTCTCTATATAATTGGCAGGTCCTGTTTCCAGTCCTGTTCCGTTTCCTGATGCTTTTTCACAGCGATTCTATCGTATTATGTTGAATTGTGCAATGTAGGGCGATGCCGACAAGTGGACCAATCACAGGGCTTGCAGTCCGCATCGGAATTACATTTAGGAGGAGGTGCACTGGAGAATTCTGCGTCGAAAAGGGGCTACGCAGACTTACGGTTTAGGCTACGCCGTTGAACACTAAAGTATAAACCAGGCTTTAGATGCTTAAAGGGTAACTTATACATTATTATTGTACTTTAGTGCTGTGCTATTTGCAGGGTTCTACAAAATTTGATACTGCAAAAATATCCTGGTCCTAACCTTCATGAGACAATTATGGATTTGCATGTGCTTAATACTGATTTCTGTTTTTGTTTCATTGAATACATTTGCTAGTTTGACTCAGCAGCACCACTTCATGACTCCTCGTGGTGAGTTTAATGACATGAATGAGGGTAACGTGAATGCAAGTTATTTGGCTGATACAGAGGTTGAAAGTGACATAACACCAGAAGAAGACGGTGTGATAACGTCGTTCGGCAAAACTATGATCATTATCATCAAACAATGATGTTTGCATTACAAGTAGCTAATGCACTATACGGCCCCAATCAATATTCTCCACCACCTTTAAAACACAGCAGCCCTAAACTCTCAATGAGTCCTCCCCACACCTGGTCCACCACCATGGCACCGTGACGTTTCCCGTGACAGAGAACCCCTCCCACCAATCTGCCACTCCATTAACGAGCCCGATAATGGCTGTAATCTGTCATCATCCTCATCTATTTTGGCTGACCTTTCCATTGACAGACTGAGAGTGAGCACCGGGATCAGCTGTGATCACTTTGTTTTCTCACACAGCTGGCGGCAAAACTTGCCACATCTCCACAATCTAATCACAATAATCTTATTCCCAACGTGCGACAAAGGAGGGAGGACACAGTGGATTCTGGAGATCTGATGTTGGCGTCTTGTTGGATGTTATTTGCTGTGTTAGCTGGGTTCCAAGGTTCTGTTTGTTTGCTCCTCTGAAACTGAGTTAGAGATGATTTCCACTTATTTATTTGTTAAATCCAGAACAGTTTTCAGTCTATCTTCATGGTGTGTAGCTGGAGCGTGTGAACCACAGACTTTACGACCCCAGGATCGCGAACTCTGACCTTTTATGGCCTGTTGGGTGAGCTTTGAGTATGGCCACCCGTCAAGCAATCCACTCAGTCTCAGTTCCTTTCATTTCCGTCATCTGCTCTCTATTTTCTGTCACTCCCCCCCCCCCCCTCTCTCTCTTACTCTCTCTCCTCTCTCTCTCTCCTTCTCTCTCTCTCTCTCTCTCCTCTCTCTCTCTCTCTCTCTCTCTCTCTCTCTCTCTCTCTCTCTCCCTCTCCTCTCTCTCTCTCTCTCCTCTCCTCTCTCCTCTCCCTCTCTCTCTCTCTCCTCTCTCTCCTCTCCCCCCTCACTCTCTCTCTCTCTCTCTCTCTCATCTCCCTCTCTCTCTCTCTCTCTCTCTCTCTCTCTCTCTCTCTCTGGCTCAGGTCATTCAGCTAATGAGTGCTCCTATTTAAGGCAGCACCCGGGCCCTAAATAGATCTCCTAGATCCTTTAATCAGTTTGCTGAGGCCTCTTCTATTCTCTGTGACGACAGTGTAGATGCAGTGAGTCATAGTTACAGTAGTCCCACCTGGCACAGTCACATACCTGCCCGGGACCCCCCATCAGCCCCAGTTGGATCTATCTCTCTTTGGTGTGACCATGTTTTCCTACCTGAGGACCCCACACTACATTGTGAGTTACCGTCTTTGTCTGAGTGGATGTGACCGGAGGTGTTAAGGCTTAGGCTGCTTGGCCGAGGGGAAAAGTAGAGCAGGTGTTACTGGTCTTCTCTGGTAATGACCGCAGAGCTGAGCATATAAACTGTGTTTGTGATCGAACAGTCTGAATGAATACAGTTTGATGCCGGTCAGTGGTGGACGTTGTCTAAATGCTTTATTGAAGATGAAATTGGAAGTCTCGTATCTAGAGCATGAAGTCTGAAACATGTCTGCAAACTTCATGTTTTTCAAATCCACAGTCTAAACCTACAAGAACCTTCACGTAACATCAGACATGACAAACACTTGTGGCCTTTTGGACTTGCATTTATTTGACAAAAAACTGAATTGTTTTATGATAAATAGTTAACATGCAAAGTTTTTCTCTGTTACTTGTGTAGGCAAATGTTAGAGCAATGAAGTACAGAGACTTTGTGACAATACACAGCCTTAAAAAACAGGAGCAAAAACAGACTATACAAGCTGCAGGTAGTGAGAAAGTACCACACCCCTCTTCACTGAGTGATTGTTAAAATGGTTTTAATACTGACAAACTTTTGCTGATATTGATCCATTTTAAAGCCTCCATGATTATCCAAGTCTTCACTGATTCCTCTGCATTATTCATACTTGTCTGTTATTTAGGGAAAAGGCGAGAACAATAATGCTTTAAAAACAGAACTTTTTTATTTCCCTTCGCTTTATGGTCATTTTGTTCACCCGACCTTAAACACATCATAGTTCTCTCTCACACATCAACACTGTAACTCAACTTTATTTATTCAGAACCTTTCATACATAAAAGCATGCAGCCTAAAGTGCTTCACAAAAGAATAGAGAAACTTAAACAACAGATTAGGGTAAAATATTAAAAGACAGGGTCATAAAAATTCTTAAAAACAAAATAAATCAATACCGTAAAATCAATAAAATAAGTAAGAGTAGAAAGCAAAATTAAAATTCTGTTTAAGATAAAAAAAATCAGATAAATACAAGAAATTAATATCTATCTAAATAAATGAGATAAATAAATGTCAATGCAATAACACAGTCCAGGGCTTAAAAGAAATAACTATTAAAAGCCAGATTAAAAAGGTATGTCTTAAGTTGACTTTTCAAAAAATAAATAAATGAGAGCTCGCCATTCTGATGTCCAGAGGCAGAGAGTTCGACAGTTTTGGTGCATAACAGTGCCGGAATAAAGTCCCACCATCACCACACCTTTGTACTAACACAATACACCTGTGACACCGCAAAAACGGCGGCTCAGATGATACATATCGCCACTGTCTTTCCTCCATTCCACCTCTATTACTACCCACGAGGGAGGATCAGATGCGGAGCAACCATGCCGCACTATTACATCTCACTGCGTTACACACTGCAGATGAGACGTAACAGGGGCGTGAATATCCCACCTTGAACCGGAAGTATGTAAACGCCACATGTAACCTCATGTCACCTTGTTCAGGAGGCCATCTTGTCCACTATGTAGATAACTGATGATGGTTTGAAATACTGAATTTTGCATTGGTTGGAGTAGCTTGACCTCAGGGGTGTCGGCAAACCCCGGCTGCCTATCGTTATGGTTTTCTTAAGAGTGATGGTAGTTTTCAGCATCAAAAGAAGTCCTTAACTGACTCAGAGAGAGAATCTGACCTTCACTTAACTGCAGGGCAAATGCAGTTCAACTGGAACGCCTCGCTGATGAGGATCAAGTCTGTCAGTGAACAGAGCTGATATTGTGAGAAGTGACAGAAGCTCGAGGTCGTGTGTGTGTGTGCGCTCATGTCCGTGCCCACAGGTGATTGTGTTCATGGTTAAAGCTTTTCCTTGGTGTAGAAGAGGTGAAGGATCCTTTTTTTTCCCTCACTTCTGACACACCTGCTCTCCTTAGAAAGTAAGGACTGAGTGATTTAAGCCGTGTTAGCCACACCTCCCTAATCACCGAGGTAACAACAGCTGTCAAAGTCTACAGTGACTTCTTTATTCTCTGTAGCTCCACTTCTTTTTGTCTTTTTCTTTGTGCCCTCTTTCACCCCTGTGAATCTTTATTCCTCTCTTTAACCCCCTCCGTTCTTTCATTCTCCTCCCTCCACCTCTCCTCCTCCTCCCCCTCCTGTTGTTGTCAGCTGCAGTGACTGAAGGCTGACTGACCATTGTTTTCTTCTGTACCAAGAGCCCTTGTGTCCCGCACCATCCCAGCACTTCATGTGGCACAGCATCAATAGTTCTCAGGCCTGCTGCCACCAGGCCCCCTGGGTCTTCTCCATCACGGGTGTTAACCCGGTCCCATCTGAAGGGAGGGCAGGAATCAATAAATTAAAGCCTGGTTTAACAGGTCGCTTTCACCTCAAGTCCAATTAAACATGTCCTCTTACCTGGACTTCTAGAAAATATACTCTAACCCAAAGAGCCTGCTGTATTGTGATGTAGGACGGTCCTGCAGTTTTGAAAACTGTGTTGAGGATCCATGTCTTTTTTAATGAATATGGTAACACTATCACTTGTACTAAGCTGTGGTTGGACCAACACAAGAACAATTTGAGTCCAAGGACTGTGAAGGGGGGATTGAACCGCCACGATTGAGAGAGGGCCACCTCTACCAAGCCACAGCTGCCCATAGTTTAGAATTGAAACCTCAACAATAACCAACTCTGCAAAAGTCTCTGCTTACAGGCTCTGATTTTTGACCTTCACAACACATTTCCAAACTAAGAGTGGCGTGCATTTAGTTCTTCTGTGTCTCCCCCTTGATTGACATTCTTTGCTGATCTATCATGTTATCACTTTGTTATCTCCACATAGGAAGGTTTCAGTAATCTGTGAAAAATGTATCGGCAGGGAGGAAATGTTACCAGAGCGTCCCTGTTATCTAACATGTTGATGTCTCAGCTCTGCTGCAGTTGACTCTTGATGTGTTTGACATTTCCACTGTGCAGACAGTAACTCGATCTGTTTTGTTACAGCCTCGGCCTGATGTGCTGGTGTGTCTGAACTGAAGAGCTGATGGAGGAAAGAAGCTTAAATGCAATCATTAGAAACAAAAGACAAACATATTCTTGTTTCATTTTGATCATTTGGTTATTTTTCTGTTCTTCTGTATGTATAGATGAAACTGATCCCAGCCAACAATACTACATCAGCAGTAGCTCACCATGACATGACCTCATACTGACAGTGGAAGTGCATTACACACCCTGTGATTTCCTCTCAGCTGTTCAGGATTCAGAGGAACTTAGCCAATTTGATCGTCCACAAAAAATGAAAGCTTGTGGCAGGATTGCAAGAGATGTATGAACATTAGCAACATGTTTGCAGCGCTTAACAAGTCAAGAGTCCAGAACAGAAACCTAACTGATACATGCAGTCTGCTTTTCTAAAGCATAATCCCCTAAAACAGTACCGAGTGTCTTTGTTTCCTGTACAAGTGGCATTTTTCCGAACACGATGAAGCTTATGTGCTTTTCTAGTTTTATTAGACACGTGGAGAAAGACTGGTTGTTGCACATGTGTAAGAAGGAACATGTGAAGATCTTGTCTTAAAGCCACAAACAATCCACAGAAGTCTTATTGAGACTTTGCCCACTGGGCTGCTTGAAGAGATTATGTGCAGAAGTGGGAAAGTTTCTGCTTTTGGGCTTCAGAGTGAAAGAATCCAGTTGGAAATGCACCACTAAGTTCTTTAGAAATTAAAATTGAACTGATATACACACGCACATGGAAACTGTTCGGAATGCTAATATTAGCACATTGAATAAGGCTGTCAGCAGTTGTTATGATTAAAGTGAAGTTATAAGGATGCGTACATCGAGTCAACTTAGTTGTTAAATGCCGTCACCCTTGCTTGTTGGCACCAGAATTACAAGTCTGTTGAACTAATTATTAATATTATATTTGCATTATTGTAATGTGCATATAACCCACTCGACTGGAGCAATGCATTACCAGCTAAAGCATGTGGATGTTAACCTGTAAGGAGGACCAAAGACTGGTAGTGCTAGCTCTGCTAGTGTTAAGGCTGATTTATACTTCTGCGTCTCCCCTACGCTGCAGGGGCTGACACGGACATGAGCCCCACATACTTGTGCGTCGGTGTGTCCGTGTCGCGCAGCAATTCTCCGCTGAAACGCCTGAGGGCAGTGCGGTCTCTCTGATAGCCGGCCGCCTGCTTCCTGCCCAGCTACGATCTCTGTTTACTTTTCCACAGAGTTTCAGAGCGTGTTATGTTAATCTACAGCTGATACATGTTGCTGTTTATCATACAGACATGATTACATGAAGAATAGAGAGGAGGAGATGAAATACACGGCCGATGTGCGGCCGATGTCCAGGATCCCGGAAGTGTTGTAAATGCAGGAAAGACAAAGCCGCCGAGGGGACCAGAGCTTGCGGTCCGCGTCGGCTCTATGGGGAGTTACATTTTGGAGGAGGTGCACGTCAGCTACGTGCGTAGGCCTCGGCGTAGGTACGGGAGCTACGCGGACCCCCGGCGTAGGGTACGCCGTTGATTCATCGCAGAAGTATAAATCAGCCTTAAGTCATACTAAGAAAACCAATCTAACGTTTTTATCTCGCAGACTCACAGTTTCCATCGCATGTGTACCCATATTTAGTCCTGTTAGATACCTTTTGCTCAATTTCGACTACTGTCTGATTGTTTTCTTACCTTTAGCCTGGTCATCTAATCAGAATTATAATTATGTTTAAACAAAGGACTTGTCATTCTCCAACGCTTTGTCAGCAGCTTGTTTGTTCCTACCTTTTAACATAACACATATTGTGGCTGTAATCTGCTGACTAATGTGCGAGAGTTGGTGAACAAAGTCTGATCTTTAAAGAGTGTTTTTATTTTAATTTGTGGGGAGGATCTTGTGTTTATCCAATCCAACACCTTTGGGATTTACTGAAACACTGACTACAGGCAAGGCCTCATCTACCGACGCCAGTGTTTGACCTCAGTAGTGCTAAATCTGTCACTGAGTGAATGTTAACCCTTCTGAGTGGTGAGTCAACCTTGTTGCTCAGAACAGAAAGACTTGAGGATATTACCAAGTTGTTTTCAAATGACCTGTTCAACCAAATAATCACAGTGTGTGTAACATTTGAGTCTCTCTGTTTACTTCTAGTCATGTAGTGAATAACCCTGGTTCACTAAGTATGATACATGACACTTGAAATATTTTTACCCATCTCCAGATTTTTCTCAGTCTCATCTTTATGTTTTAATGAGTATGTTTTTTTTGTAGTAGAGCAGAGCACAGAGGGAAATCAGCACTCCCAGCCCCTCTACCTCTTCTGGCCTCCTCCGGCTCTCAGACACCCTCAACAATCTCTGTTTCCACATAAACAGAGCGGATTAGCAGCAAGATTTGAGGGAATATTAATAAGCGACTATAAACCACAGCCAGCAGCCTTCCAGAATCAGACCACTGCTAAAGATAAGAGGGTGAGCCACTGGATGCTGCAGAGCACTTCCAAAACAAACTGAACCAGGCAAAGTGATTATGAGCTTTAATGATGTAGTTGTGCTTACTGGGTATGGATTTAGTCATGTAATAATGTGATGTGTTGTATCTAGAGCTAAGAAAGGCTTTTAAAAATAAGTCTTGAGCCACAAACAACAATAGATTTAATATTTCAGTCGGTAAGACTGAAGCTGACCTCCACTGGGTAGCCACTTTATGCACTCTCTCCATATTTGCACACTGAATCGCGAAATATCCCCACACTCCCAAAATAACATCTGTAAACAAACACTCTTGAATGTAAAATCATTTAACTTATTCAAATGTGACCCAAATAGCTCAAACATGTTTGGGACTTGTAGTTCTGTTTACTTCGGTGCCTTTGCTTTGATGCTGCAGGGTGGCAAGCTAATGAAGAACTTTAGCTCTTTGGTCGAGGAAATGCAGGAACCTTTGTGCAGAACAGGCTTGCCTTCATTGATCATTTTTGTTTTTGTTGTATTGATTCCGCAAAGCTATCACTAGTAAGCTTTAGGGTATGGTTGTCTGCTTAGGGTTCATTTATACTGCCTTTATGTGGTTGAATAGATAGAATTGTCACTACCGAAACACTTCAACACGTCCTTTACGTTTGGACTGATGTTAAATGATTCTTCCACTAGAGGGCAGTCAAACAAATTGATCTCTAAAGGACCTCCACTCCTTTGCTGACCCTAAAGCTGCCCCATAACCTCCAGTGGTACTCAAACTTTTGATCTGTATCTGTCATCTTCCAGAAGACGTGTAGAAATACAGATTAAATTAACACGAATACGAGTAGAAGGCCTCGTTAGCATCCGTAAGCAGATCTGGAGCATAAATTAACCTTTGGTTCAACAGGCTGGCTTTCTTGATCACCTGCCAACAACAGGGGATCCAGCACAAAGCTTCAGTAATAGCTGGAAATAATCTGGTCACTATTGACTCTCTGTCAGAAAATAAACCTTTTCTTACACACCACATAACCAGGTCTGATTATTAAATCAAATCATGAAATAATTACGTTGACCAAAAAATGCAGTTTGGCTTCAGACCTTTCTCAATCCCAAGCCAGGTCTAAGATTGTCAGAACCAAATGGACACATTATGAGGCTGAAAAGATTAAAAAGTAAATATTATTTATTACTAACAACATATTATATAAATGTATTTATTATTAGTAGAGGTGTGAAAAAATATTGATACAGCAATATATCGCAATACTTTGACCTCCAATATGATATCGATATTTCAACTCTTAATATCGATATTTTTGGAATGATAAAAATTAACATTTAAGCCGAGTTGGAACTAAAATACAACTTCAGTATTTCAAAAACAATTAAGTGGAAATGTTGTTATCAATCAAATTGTTTTGACTTAATTTGTCCTTTCAATTTTATGTAATACAGTGTGATTTACATATACACCATCCCTATTTTTTCTTAGTTTACTGTGTAAAATATCACAATATATCACAATGTTGCGATATCGTGATACTATCGTATCGTGACCCAAGTATTGTGATGCATATCGTATCGTGAGGTTCTTGGCAATACTCACCCCTAGTTATTAGATGTGTAAAATGACTAAAATACAACATAAAGCACCATCACAATTTCTTAGATGCTTGTTTGTTTTATCCTACCGACAGGCCCAAACCCAAACATTACTTTATATTACTATCATATACATCAAGAAAAAACAGCATATCCTGACAATTCTGAGGCGTAACTATTAAAGTTGTTTGGCAGATACACATCTAATGGATTTCCATTTTTGCCACACATTGAAGTAGCTCTTCCTAATGGCTATTATCCTAATGCTACAATGCTAAACTAGCAAAGATGACAAATACCATCTTGGCGTGGTTTGACAGTATGTTGATCTAGATAATCGAGATAATAGAGATAAAGTCATATGTAGGCTGTCAGGTGAAACAAACTACATTGTGTAGCCAGCACAGGCATGTGGACCTTAACCTACAACGAGGGTTGAAGGCTGGTGGTGCTAACTCTACTAACCTAAGCTACACAGTTCACCTGCAGACCCTGTGACCCCGTGTTGAGCTGGATTAAATGAGCTATGTTTTCCGATTTTTTCCAGGTCCACTCTGCTCCTGCCCCTTCCCATCTGACCAGCCAGTCAGTACCAGGGGGAGGGAGCTGGCCTAATTAGTTCAAACCAATCACACTGAAGGCATGGGGCAGGATTAGACATTAACTGGGGGTTTAGCTTTTAGCTGTCAGCCACAGAGGAATGTTGCTAAGTCTCTGCTTTAGCCCCTCTCTCTCTGCTGCCAAGAAATGCTGAGAAATGATACATGTTGAGGCAAAATAGTTCTTAAAATACAGCAGCTTTGTCTGCTTTTTAGATAACATCCAGAGGCACAGGGGTGTGGGACAGGCACCAGCTGTGGCTTAAGTAGCTCTTTAAATGTGCTGGAGATGACACTGCTGTTATTACTGAAAAACTAGCCTGATAATAGTCTGCAGAGGCTTTATTTTACCATGTTTCATAGCCCCCGCTGTGAGAATCAGATGTGTCATTTTAAGTGGTGTCAGCACAGAACAGAGCCTGTTTGTTTTGGCCCTGCTGTGGGAGAAAACCCGATGGCAGGACGTTTTCACACAGAGAGTGTGTTGTACGACGAGGGCCACTCAAAATGAGTAATAAGAGAGACATTTGGCAGTGCCGCTTCCATTAAAGAAATTGAATTTTCTTTGGCATTTAGTCGATATTTTGTTCCCCTCAAACCTGTCTGTAACTAAACAGAACAAAGTGATGCTGTCAGGGCGCTGGCAGGTCGTTTGACTTCTACAGCCAGAATTCATTTATCGGGCCCTTCCCGCTCAGTGCTCTCTCAGGAGTGTACGCTCTATCCATCACATCCTGCTCTGCTTTTTTATTGGATGGTTGTGTGGGTAACAGATTGCGGTGCTGCTCTGTCATCCCGTCCCATAAGCCTGGATGTCCGTCTCACACTTTGATCACAGAGCGCAGATTGTTGTGCAGCTTTTCGAGAAGAAATGTGAGTGCAGCAGGGTGGTCAGAAGAAGAAAGACAAAGCAGTGCCAGGAGACGGCAGACTGGACAGACTGCTGGAGGTCTGGAAGTCACTTCAGCTGTGTGGATCTGTGGCCTTTGACACCCCCCACACCCCACTCCCTCTGAGAGAAACGTAGGAGTCTGCATAGCATGCACATGTGCACATGCTGTCTCTTTGTCTCAATTTCAGCTTCTCACCCACACACTCTGTTTCTCTGCCTCCTTAAAAAGATAGAATTTGTCACACCAGCTTTTAGAGTGATCAAACTCTGTGGTAAATTCATTCACGGGCTCATTATCTAGCCCTGTGAATAATATTCAGTGTTCCACAAGCTTCAAAAACCTAGAGGCACAGATTTGTTGTAGCCGTACCTGTATGATGGCTTGCTCATTAGGAGCCGTGTGTGCCCAGGCTTCACAGATCTAATGACAATACTGAGACAAGAAAGAAAACCACACCGGGGACCGCTGAGACAAAGCGTGCCCAGGTGCTGCAGGGACACAGGTGGCGCTGCCTCAAGCTGCTTTGTCACACAAATAATTTCATTCACACTGACAACGAGCAACAAGCAAAAACATGGTCTCTAATTCTGTGTCTCACACGTATGCATCCTCACACTCTCTCTCTCATGCACACACACACTCCAGCAGCTGTGGGCTCACGCTCTGCACAGACCTGCTGATATTTGAGATACCGTTTCCTTCAACTCTTCAGGAATGTCTATATGATTTAAAAGCGAAGAAATGGACAAATAAGGAAACGTCTGCCTGAAGCTGGCCCGTCTCTGTACTTTCACGCTCTGACTCGAGTTTAGCCTCAAACAGAAGCCAAACCCTCTGATCCGTTGGGTTCATATGAAGCAAACCATGGATGTGCTGTCCCAGATATGAATTGTTTGATTCCCCCGCTCTACTTAAGCTCTCTTACTGGCACACTTCTGCTACAGAATCTGCAGTCCAGTATGGCAGACTGGTTCTTAGCCAATCACTGTGTCTCCCAATAAGCACATGAGACTTCTCAGGAGCAGCCAGGGAAGGCTGCAGGCTTCCCTCATTTCTTAAAACCCACCAGCTCCCTCGCTCATTAACATTTCAGGAGGAGAATGTGATTGGAGAAGCAGCATGCGCCACAGTCTTTCTGTTACTCACACTGAGGATTGTTCGTCTGTTGTTTTAATGTCATCTGATTTAATGACCGCATCAGAAAATACAAAAAACGGATGATTGTGACACAAAAACTCAGTCACAGCTTGTTACCCTTATCTGCTAAAGGCCCCTTTTCCTGCAGCTGTGAACCTTCTTTGTCTGCAGTATCCAAGCAGCAGCAGCAGCTTCTATCAGCTCAGTAACTCTCCATCACGCCACCAGAAGTTTATCTGAAGCAGGGTGTGTGCACATACACACAAACTGACATTTTACTTTGACGCTATCAGCTCAGGACCCAAAGGTTAATTGCTCTCGTCTCTGTCAGGTTGCACGCCTTGCCGGATCCTCTGATCTGTGAAATGAAAGTCGCTGTCGTCATCCTGTGGAGCGACAAAAACATGCTGACTCACTTTCATCCCTGGATATTTTGTGTGCTTTCACTCACAAGCTCTGTGTAGATTTTGCTGACCTGTGTATGTGGAGAGAGGTGCATTTGTCAAAGTCTTTCACCTACACGTAAATAACAAGTCTTGTCCAAACATGCTACCTTCCTGCAGTCCAAGGCTGGTCCTGGTTGCTATGGAAGGTAAGAAGAAGTGTGTGTTTGTCCTGTGTTCATGTGGATACATTTGTGTGTTAGAGATGGGGGGGGGGGGGGGGGGGGATCGGCTGGCGAAATGCCGCAAATGTGATGATGGGCGAATGGGCAAATGTGGTCTGACGCCCGGCGAGGTGGAAATGTAGGTTAATCTGGTCATATGGATTCAACCATCATGATCAGCAGCATACATCCTGGAGCACATGGAGGCAGGGGGGTGATGGAGACAGAGGGAGGTAGGGGGGGGGGGGGGGGGGTGCAGGGGGGCGTTGGCTGAGCCTGGAGGTTTGGTGCATGATTATAGAAGGATGCAGTGGAGGAAAAAAGGGGCAGGGAGTGTTTGCTGTGTGTGGACGCAGGAGCGAGACATGAAGGAGGAGGGGGCGGAGGTCAGAGCAGAAAGATGAGAGTACAAAAGCACGGAGGGAGAGTGAGTGGATTGATGCATTGGTTCTGAGGTGGTGTACTCCCCCCCCCTCCCCTCCAACCCCACAGTCCATCTTCAAACACTCCACTCTGTTGCCGCCTGATTGGCCGGGTGTGTCGCCATGGTCACGGATGTAGTTCCGTCAGTCACCATGTCCCCCCGCCACCCCACCACACTTCCTTTAGCCTGCTTTCATGTAATTCAATTACACAATCACTTATGTAACACAGTTAGGGGAAACGCACACACGCTCTGAGGTGTGACACTGGTGCAGTTGCCATCTGTGAGCAGCAGAGAGACCTTTAATCCACTTCTTCATCTATTTGTGTCTGCAGCCTTTAACATGACATGCTGCCCACTTCAGATGACGTCTGTCTGTTTTCAGTTCTCATCAGTGCTTCTGCATGTATTTGTTCAGTCGTTTATTCAGCTTATCTCAAAATAGGGCAGCTGTAACGTGCTCTACAAACAAAACTTTGAAATAAGGGATGCATGATATTGGATTTTTGCCATGTCCATATATTCAAACTCATTTTGGCTCAATACAGATACTAAAGCCGATATACACTCACCTTTGTTGTCATCATTGGAACACCAAGTCTCTGAATTTCTTCTCTTGTTGTGACGGTCTTTTTGATTGAGAAACAGACATAAAACAAGACAAACATCTGACTTTTCCGTAAGTGATAACTGTATTCTTTTCAAACAGACACACTCAGTAATTTGTTTGTTTCTGTCACTTTAAAATACTTCCATACAGCCGACACGTTAAAGCTTGTTGTTGGTTCGCGTAAGCTATCATCACGCTCAAATGTATGCATCACCTTATCAGATATTGAATACACATTGGCAGAAATGTTCTTAACTCCTGGTACAGATAATTAACTTTTTTTTTTTTTTTTTTTTTTTATATTTTTTGGGCTTTTTGCCTTTATTTGATAGGATAGTGATGAGAGACAGGAAATATGGGGAGCAGAGAGGGGGGAAGACATGCAGGAAATGGTCGACCAGCCGGGAATCGAACCGGCAACCCCTGCGACGAGGACTATAGCCTCTATATGTGGGGCGCTTAGACCGCTAGGCCACCAGCACCCCGAGATAATTAACTTTTTATGGTAATATAAGCCACTATCGATATTATGCCAACGATATCATGCTTTCTATTTGAAAAGATAAAGAAGGATCAAAGACAGACTCGGAGCAGAGAGACAGTCAAGGTACTGTAAATATATGTAGTACAGTTATTAGACACGCCTTATCATCTACCCTCATTGATTAACTATAAACCTGGTTTACAAAATATTCAAAGCACCCCGCCTCAATATAATTCAACACAAATCAGGAGCACCTCAACCTGTGGCTCCCAAAATAATCCACTGTCTTTGAAACTGTCTGCAAATTAACCAATTGAACAACATCCATAAGCAGTCTAAAATGGTCTTGTAGCTTAACCCATATAGTGTTAATCCCTAAAGTCTGAGTTGGAAGTGACATCAGAGTTTTAACTTTTGATGTCATTGTTACTGATTTGTTGAAACAGGGAAGAAGACGATGACCTGTCGATCCAAGAGTGTAAATATGCTTAAGAAGAAGTCTGATTTTTCAACCATGTCTGAGATACAATTGGAATGCAAACTCTGAATCTGGTTGTTGATTCAAAAACAAAGTAAAACCATTAGTCAAACAAACTTCCTGAAATTTCAGATTTAAATTTGACACGCCAACAGTGCATCCGGAAAGTATTCATACCCCTTCAATTTGAACAATTTGTTATGTTACAGCCTTATTCCAAAATTGATCAAATTCTTTCTTTCCCTCAAAATTCTGCACACAATACCCCATGATAACAAAGTGAAAGATGTTTTGAAGAAATCTTTGCAAATTAATTAAAAATAAACACTTAACATAACGAAATGTAGAAAAGGAGAAGGGGTATGAATACTTTCTGGATGCACTGTACATGTTCGAATTTATGTACAACAAATGTGTTTACAACTATCTGTTTTTTTTTGAGGAGTTTTAAAGCAGATCTTTAAAGAGTCCATGAAGATGCAAAAAAAAATTGTTTTTGGTGCAATTCAGGACTTAAGAGGTTTCAGACAAACTTGAAATCTTTGACAGTATCATGCTGCACCATCAAGCAAGTAATATATCTCAGATCTGAGCCAATCAGTTATTCCATATACAGGACAAGCAGGAATATTTCCTCTTCAATGACTCAATAGAAGTCTGTGTATATCTGGAGAACTGATGTCTTGTGCTCCACTTTCTTTGTCTCAGTCAGCATCCTGCCAGCAGCAGCAGCAGCAGCATGGTGATTAACCTGCAGATTCAGGATCAGCTGCAGCAACATGACTGGATTGCATTTCAGCTCTGTCCAGGAAAAAGAAAATTAATATTTAAGCTGCCTCTATGGTCAGCATAGCATGGCTTTGTGCACCCTGCTGCAAGGAGACCAATAATGTCTTAGAATGCAGCATGGAGATGCTGCAGAGTGCGTTGCCATGTGTACACCCAGAGAAATCCCTCCCCCTCACGCTTCTCTCCTCATGGCCTGATGCATTTGATGGAGACTCCCACCCACTCACAAGCGACCCTGCTCCCCCTGCTCCCTGCCAAAACAAGAGAGGCACCTAGTGGTCTAAGGGTGTGACTACACCCTCACATCACTGCTGCCCTCACCCTGACCTACACCTCTTTACACAGGGAATAATTTATGGTGCATGGCATTTTCTAGTGATTGTACGAGCACAGTGGGACTGGAGGTTGTTTATACTTGAGGAGGAGGAGAAGTAGGGGTGGAGGAGAGGTAGTATTCCCTGACTGGTGATAAACAAAAGGGCCACAGTAAGCTATGTTCTATGCAGTAGAGCATAATCTCATTGGGCTCCATCAGAAAGCAAAGTCTCATAAGTTATCTTGCTCGGTTGACCCTCTGCCTTCCCTGACTCTATTAGACCCCAGAGCTGAAACCATCACACACTCCATGCAGGGTGTGCCTACACACTCCAGGCTGCATAATGCATCCTAATGCTGTTTATAGGGATTCTACACTGTCCTGCTTGTAGTCTAAAACTCATTTATCATGACTGTTCTGCATGCAACAGCACATCTCTCCCTCTCTTCTCACTCCTGCCCTCCATCTCTCCCTCAATCCATGCCTCATAAACACCCCCCTCTCCCATGAGCTTTACAAGCGATCCCTCCTGCCCCTGCAGGTCTTTTCTATTTTTAATTACCTGTCAAAGACCCCGGGTCTCAGTCCCCTGCCTCTGAGCTGTATGCCACATCTGATTCACGTCAAACTAGTCAGGAATCTGCCTACAAGGATTTAGTGAAGGGTGATTTCCAATTGGACGGACATCGAGAGGTTTGGCAGTGCATTGTGGGAACTACCCTTCTCACATGATCACCAATATTAATGTGTTCAAGTTTATTTTTCTCATTGTGGATCATGGATATGAAAGTGGATTAGCCTTTTTATATCTGGTATTGGCTTATTTCAAGCTAACACTTGTTTTTTTTGCCTTCCAATCAGTTATATGGATTTAAAATAAAACAGCCGTCCTCTCAAACCAAATGTAAATCAAAAACGGTATCACACCAGAAACTGATGATAGATACATCGGCAGATCAAGATGACCTGTTGATCACAATAAGACTATTTCCCAATGTAGTGTGCATGATAGAGACTTAACCACATCCAGTTTATTTGAGTTAAGGCAAGTGGACAATACACTGCAAGGTAGATCCGAAGGCTTGTGATGCTAACTCTGCTAGCTGTAAGGCTGATTTGTATATCTGCATTGATCCTACACAGAAGTGGTTGACGTGGAAGTGAGCACCACATACTTGGTCGTCAGTGTGTCCGTGACGCACAGAAATACTCCCCAGAAACGCTTGAGGGCAGTGTGGTCTCTCTGATAGTCGGGTCACCTGTTTCCAGACCCACAACGTTTTCTGTTTACTTTTTCAAATCAATTCCGAATGTGTTTTTTTAATTTAGAACTGACATACTGTATGTTGCTGTTTATCATACAGACATGATTACAGGAAAGAATAGAGAGGACACGTCGGAGGAGATGAAATACATGACCGATGTGCAGGGATCCTGGAAGTGCTGTAAACGCAGGAAATACAATGCCACACCGAGCGGACCAATCACAGGGCTTGTGGTCCACGTCGATTCGACGCGTAGTTACATTTTGGAGGAGGTGCACGTCAGCTATGTGCGTAGGCCTCTGCGTAGGTACAGGAGCTACACAGAACTACGGTGTAGGCTACACCGTCGATTTGATGCAGAGGTTTAAATTAGGCTTTAGCCACGCTTGGAAAAGCATTTTGATATAATTTACTTGCAGTGTTTAGCTGTGTTGAATGAATTGTGCTCAATTTGGCTGTTTTCTCTCTACCTTTAGTAACAAAACATGTAAGTCGCTTTGAAACATCCCTGTCTTTCACAAACTCCTTGAAGGAAAACATGTGTCAATGAACTAAAACAGCAAAGTTTCAGGCCGTACAACCAACACCATATGCTAATAGATACTCTCATGCGCTGCAGGGGTGAGGGGTTTTGAAGTAAGAGTGATAACCCTGAGGGTTTCTGTAGTAAAGGAAGGAATCATAGTTTTTTGATCACACATTGACTTTAAGTATAAATAAGTTCAGCTTTAACCTTAATAATAGAGCCCTGCCTTTATCTGAGTTTCACTTTCAATGTTAGCCATTTGGCATGATGCTTACATTTAGTTGTTTGTGAATTTAACTAATTATATTGATATATTTGCTGTTTCTATATGTTGAATGGAAATCTATAAATTGTCTGTCTTTATTGCATGTGTTTATTTAGGAATGGCTGAAAGGAAACCAATGCAATTAGACCAGAGACACCTCTGTGCGATAAAGAGGTGTAAAACTCTTCAAAATTTATCAGTGTCTGCCCCTATGGATCAGCTGAACCAGGTGCTGTGCAGAAATGCTTTAATAAGCAGTTGCGGTCTGCAGCCTGTTTGAGAGCAGATATGGATTAATGATCACATTATGTCTATATGTCAGTGTAGTTAAAAAATAAAAGCCTCTTGGTGATCGTTTTGGGTTGTACATAGATTAATGAAACCAGAAATGTCTGTAAAGCACGTGTTTTGCAAGAACTACTTGAAGTTATTGTAAGACGGTTACATCACAGATTGCAAAAAGTTGAGGGAGATGTTGAAGTTATGCTATTACTTCAAAATCTGATAAAGAAAGTATGCTGATTGATAAAGTTTCATAATATCATTTCTTTATCTCTGCATATAACAGAGCGATTATCTTCAGTCCTGCAGAGAAAAATCATTCATGTTGTGGTTTTTCTCTTCTTCCCACCGCAATATTTTGTCTTCCTTCCTCTTTCTATCTCCTTCTGCAGCTCTTTCTCAATCTTTGTTTTTTTTACCAGATACAAGGCAACAACTGTGCTAGCATGCTTTTGCTCAATGCATCATCTCCTCTGCGCTCATTTGTTCATGTGAAAGATGAGAGTAGGACCAGGGATTGCACAGAAGCTATCAGTAGAAGTATTATATTTCCTCGACACACTGATTCACTCTGCTCTGTTGTTCTGAGAGTAGCGGCTAGGTTAAATATACATCCATATGTCTGTGAATGTGTCTGTCAGTGCCTCATTTGAGTAAAAGAGAAACCTACTCTGATAGAGGAAGCTTTCTTTTTCATTGTCATTTCCTGTTGTGTTATATGACTTTGTGAAGTTGAGAGATCCTGTTCCCCTTTGCCTCTGTCACAGTCGGCTCAAATTCCCTCATGCCGTTACACAGCAAGGAGCAGAGAGGAAAAAAGGAGAGTGTGTGTGTTGAGAGGAGGTGAAGCTACAGAGGTCTGCGTGTGTCCTCTCACACTTTATGGCCGCCGTGCATCGCCATGCGTCGTGCATTGAGTGTATTCCGCGGTTACAGGAGAGCCAGCGAGGACGATGATGAGGTGTTTGTGAGCAGCTGTGGATACAAGGTGACAAACAAAGAGATGACACATAATGGACATGTTTTTTATGAAATAGTCAATGAGGTGATATTTTTACATGCAGGTTTCTCTTCGGCTCTGTCCAGTCGTAGATGAAAATAGAACAAAAGGTGTCTGCTTTACTAAAAGATGGATTTTGTGTCCTGTAACTCTAATTCCCTTTTCTTCAAACTGTCTATTTTAAGTTTGGGAACTTTCCATCAGACTCTGGCAGACAGACAAAGCTTTGTTCTGTTTGAACTGTTAAATTGAGTTCCAGGTAACATTAATAATGTTCTAATAAGACTTTGCCTCACAGATACTGTGTGACTGCACTCTGCCAGTAAAACACTTGATCTACAGTTCAATTAAACATTAACTGTGGAGAAGTTCCTCTCCTGTCTTCTGCTTTTCCAGGCCTGTGTTGAACCTCTCTCTCTCAGCATATGGTGCACGTTGCATAAGGCTTTTTTAGTCTGGTGCAGAACAGTCCAATCTTTGCAAAGAGGGCGCCCATTGTCTCTTGACATCACTGCTATTTTGGGTTGGTTGCTCAGTTTCAAGGGAGCAGTTAGTCATGCTTTCTTCTGCCTAAAGAGGTTCTTTTTAAGGTGAAGTGTTAAAGCCCGAGTGATATGTTGACTGAGTCCATGTTTTTGGCTGCTTTTATCTCTGATAGCTGCAAACTCCTGTAGGAGATGGTGTTAAAGATCAGTCAGAAAAGGTCTGCATTACATTCTTCCTGTTACAACAGGAGCTAGTAGTGTAGTGTGACTCAAGTTTCTTAACTTCAACACAACATCATTCACCCGCCATGTTGATGTAGAATAAGACATTTAGTTGGCAAGTCATGCACCAAATTCTTGCCCGAGTTTCCAAGATGTTGTTCCAACTTGAGCAGGTGTTCCAACTCGGAAAGTTGGTTCATCACATGAATGCAGCAGAAGGCTGTGTCTAGTTAACTCAACCGGAGTGATGTGTAACCAGCACGCATGTGGACATGAATGTGCATGATGGACCAAAGGATGGTGGTGCTAGCTCTGCTAACTTTAAAAACATTCAGCAAAACTGTTGACATGTTTCTCTGCAGATCCTGTGATCCTGTGTCCAGCAGTGTTCAATAAATGAGCAACATTTTGACTTGTTTTCTAACCTTTAGACTAGTCCGCTAGTTTTTGTTGTAATTTTACTCTGTTTTGAGGATTAGCACATTAGTCGCTTCGAAACATCCCTACTGGTAACAACGATAATATCAATACCTATTTCAAAACCAGGAGAACAAGTCTTGGGTAGCTATAATTAGAAAACCTAAATGTTAGTCCTTCTGAAATATTGTCAACAACAACAACAACAACATGGCACTTTAAATTATTCCACCCTATTTATCCCTCATAATCCAGTTGAAGTGTCTGGTGGTGACTGTGTCTGGCTGTATTTTCTGACTTTCTGACACTGCTTTTCAATATTTTTGCACAGCCTTTTATACAAATATGCTAAAATACGACATTTTGAAATATTTCAAGTTTCACTTTTTTTTTTATCACTCACATAATGCAAAACACATGATGACACAACTTAATTTCATTATGAAAACGTTGTTACGGCATACAATTAAAAAAAAATACTTGGGAGGGGTTTGGAAAGTTGTCACTCGTACTCACACCTGCATGGAGGAGTTGCGCAATTGCCTTATATGTCATTGTTCATATCTGACGATGTTTAAAGTTATATTTAATCTGGTAGTAACCTACTTGTAGGCCGAAATGAAAAGGTTTTTTTGGCATGTGAGTTTCACAAAACACAGACCCTTAAAAAAAACCTACTCTGTGGCTTGCTCTAGGTCTGTGTCTGTGTAACGTTAGCTAATACGCAATACACTGTCTTAAAATAAGTCTCCATTGATCAAGCGTTTGCTAGGGTAGCTATCTGTGACCTCAGCAGTGTCGTGTGCATGTTTACATTGTTTTAGTCACACAAATAAAGACTCGGTGTGCACAGTTGTCAGTTCTCTCTGTGTTCAGTCGAACTCTTTGCGTAGATTTATCATGGAAAATGATAAACTGGTGGCAGCATAATGTGTTTCAGATCAAGTGAATGATAAAAGGCCATGGCACATCCTGCGATGTGACTGTTGTGCACATCTAAATTGCAATTGACAATTGAAATGACAGTCTGCACTAATGTTTTCATACTTATTAATGTAAAAACAGAGAATCTACAGAGAAAAAAAGCTTCATTCAAGTTAAAAGAGACATTTTCCTGGAAAGGCAGCATGATTAGTATAAGGGATGAATGACATGTGCAGTATGTATATTAACAGTTGGTTCTGTGGCTAGTCTATTATGTGCACAATGATTGTTAAATGAATGTCTGAATTAAAGGAGAAGCAGCAATAAAGTGTTTCGTTCTAACATGTATCAACTTGGACATCCGTGCTTGTTGGTTCTTCCTGCTGCGGATGCAGATTGTTTTTTCTTGCCTGAGCAGAATCTAAATGGATTTGACCCCCGCCTCACTCTCAGGCCGCACTCAATCATCTGCGTTTAGACTTGATCATTACCACATTATTCCCTAAAAACCCAATTAAAGCTGCAGCACACTGGCTCCAATCTGGTGGTGACGGATGAGTCTGAACTCAGGTACAGCCAAACCGTCATCTCTCAGTGGTTTGCCTCCGTGCTCGAGCACTTGCTGTGTGTTGGACTGAGACTGAGAAGCAGCAGGATCCCGTCGAATCCTCTCCTCCGCTCTCGCCTGTGTGCAGGATATTAAACAATCATTTACGCGAAAATATTCCTGTTATTCCAAAAACGGCAGGAAGTCCCATCTGTGTCCTGAAACCGGTTCAGATTGTCTGACTGAAGTGTGTTTCCCCCCCACATTCCTCACCTGTAACAAACGGAGGGGGAGCCGTGTGGAGCTGGCACAGACCCTGGTATCTCATTCTGTTCTGCGCGGCCATTTATCCGCTCGGTGTTTTACAGAGTGTTTGGTGCTGGATCTCATCTACAGAGACACAAAGCTGGCATCACAAATTCATCTTTGCTCCAAAACCACAAAATATTTTCAGAGGCATTCAGAGCCGTGTTAAATGCCCAGAGCTGTAGCCATGGAAACATAGCTTTCTGGCTTTGTGTGCAGTGACCTTCGGATGCTGCCAAGTTTTCAAAGACCACTGTTAAAACTGACTTTGAAGTGTTTCTGCAGGGAAACTGCGGGGCCACAATTGCAATTGAGTTCATTGTGTTGAATGTGGTTTGCTGTTATTATGAGGAATAACTTGAGTACATTTTGATCCACGTTTCAACACAAAGCATGCTGTTAAATAATTTATGAATTAGTCACTCTTTTTAAGTTCTCAAATCAAAACTTGACATCAACACTTCACTCATTCGGGAAGTTATATCTTACCCTCCACTTCCTCTTCGTGTGGGTAACAAAGTCTACTCTTCTCATATCTTTTCATGCAACTTCAAGCTATTATCTGTTGCAACGCTGTTCTAAAGTAGTTTGTTTTTTTTGTGACAGATTGAGGTTCAATCCTTGCATCATGTTCTTTGTCAAAATATTCAATCTACAGTCTGCAAACTCATGCAGGTCTGCACATCAGCATGTCAGGGGAACGAACACACTGAACCTGGATTATGTTCCTATCTATCATTTTAGTGAGGGTTTTAACATACATACTAATGTATTGATATACACATGCAGTGTTATCCTGTGTTAAATCCAATGTCATTTATAAATCTTTGGTTTAGATTTGATTGAAACATGAAGTTTGAGCTTCATAATCTCAGACTTCGTTCTGCTTTTGCAACTTCTAGAGGTTGCATTTGCTCAGAAGAAAAGTAATGCAACTTTGAAAACATATAACATCTTTCAGATACAAGAAGGCGATTTATAGTACCTCAAGTATAGAAGATGTTGGACGTGGGAAATTGGAAAACCTATAGCCACTATAAGGAACTCTCATGTTGTGTTGATTCTGGTGACTTTGTAAACTCTGATTTGTTACCATTAGTTAGCTTACAAGACATACATGCATTGCGTTACCCATCACAGCCTTGGTGATGTGTACTCCGGTGTCCTAATACATGTCTGAATAATGTAAATATGCTCACAGTTTAACTCTTTAGTCCCCAAAGAGGAGTGCAGAGCAACTCTGTTCATAGCCATTTTGCTCTTTCAGCTATCAAAGCTCTCATTGTAGAGTCAAAAAAAATACTTCAATAGAAAACATACGTCTTTTAGTTGATCCTGCTCCAGTATAAGCCATGAGTACAAAACATAATGTCAAAAGAATATGATGTAACGGATAATGCATGGTTACTAGTGGGTGGTTATGCAAAATAGAATCCAGACATGGTGAGACAAGACCCAGACACTATTCCAAAATCAGTTAAAAACTCCACACTGTGCCTTTAAGAAAGCCTTCAAAGACAAAAGAAGCATGATCTTTTTTTAAAAATTAGATTTCTTAAAAGGTTGCTGTGAACAACAATGTTTGAAACCCTCAGACCATCAGGATGTTTGTTTTGTATACAGGGATTGTAGAGCCTGAGTGCTGCATCACCTGGCTTAGTTTTAGCTCTGGTAACATTCAGTAACCTGACCCGGCTGACCCGAACAACAAGAGATGCGTGAAGCCCGAGACTGTTCCATGCTTTTAAGACAATCTTCCCTTTGACACACAGAAAGCTATACATCCTTTTACTGTCACAGCTTGACCACTGAAGGGTCAGGTTCACACTGACAGAAGCACTTTGTTTCAAAATGCAGTCATGTCTTTCATTTGTTGGGTCATCCTGCAAAAATAGTCAGGGCTGACTTTTACTATAACACAGGGCAGTGTTATCAGGCAAAGCATTGGACCAGACCATCAAGTACATACAATCTTACATTTCTATCCATTTCCTGCACTTATTCAGAGTCAGGACATGGTGGCAGCAGGCTAAAAAAGTCAACCCAGCTTTAAAGCGTTGCATGCATTTCTATGTTAACTTAAATAGTTGCTACCGTGTTAGCTTTAGCTGTTAAATCCTGTCTATTTTAAATTGTTGCATCTGTTCACTGTGTTCTTAACCTCTGTCTCGGGGCTCAGAGCAGACACATCAGGGATTATGTAACTGTGCTGAGTCCATCTGGTGTGAGGAGCTGATTAGCATTAGTCTGATACTGCTCAAAGTATCTGTGAGCCACATGTGGCATCTGATTGGATCTACAGCTGCATCCTGCCGTGCAAACTGACAGCCTGACTCATAACTCGCCGCTTCACCTTTATGATTTTAGGAATGGGTGCTTGTGCACAGCAGCAGGTCTGTTTTAGTAGCTAAGTGTGCATGTTTATGAACTAAACTTAAGCTTTATTACAGTTCACATCCCATGTTCTGGAATGGAAGGGACCAACATTCCTGCAGAAACTTGGTTCTCTGCAGACTCTGGAGGAATTTAAGGGATCCCTCTGATGATGGGATTCCTGGAATGTCCTGGAATGTCATTAGATGTTGACAGAAAGTCAGGGCTCTGTAGTGAGCTGAGGCGAAACATGCCAAACAAGTAGAATGCTTGGAATAATACATGATCTAACCTCCTCTCTCCTTTCCTTTCCTCTTCCAGACCACATCGCCCACAGGTCAGGGCCGGTCAGACTCTCCGGTCTACACAAACCTCCAGGAGCTGAAGATCTCTCAGTCCAGCCTGCCACCCATCCCCTCCGGCTCCCCTCTCCACATCCTGGGCGACTGGGAAACCCACAAAGATCTGAGCGGCCGGCACTTCTACTACAACCGTGCCACCGGAGAGCGGACCTGGAAGCCTCCACGCACCAGGGACACCAGCGGCAGCACGAGCAGTATCCGAGGAGACAGTCAGGGCACGGTGGAGAGCGAGGTGAGGATTTAAATACCACTTAATGGGACATAAATAGTGCATCAGCATCTGCTGCTATACCTTTTATGACCTGAAGTAGATGTGATCCCATACATGATTCAGGTGTTCAGTTTGTTTATCTGGAAAAGTCTCAGTAAAGCACATTCACGTGTTCAAATGGAGTCTCTGGTAGTTGGTTACAAACAAACGGGCTGTGGTGAAGGTGTGGTGGAGCTCAAAGGAGTCTTAAAACCATGTTGTGGTTACTGGAAGTCGGAAAACAAGTGTGTCTTTGATATGAGGAAGTTATGGTTTCCTGTCAGGTTGTATTTTCCTGTCTGACTATCCAACACTGCCCCCCTCTGGTGGCTTGGTAAAATTGCAGGGTGGGTTTATTTACAAACCACTGATTATACACTGAGCAATTTAAAATGCTTTACAGAGTTAAAAACAGGTCGTTAAAGGAAAATGACATTAAGAAAATTAGGACATAAAAATAGATAAATAAATAAAAGACTAATAAACAAACAAATAAATAATGTTTATAACAATTTTTAGTAAAAGTAGCTTAGTGGTTAGCTTGTACCTCATGTCCGTATGGAGGCTGTTGTCATCAAAACATGTGGCCCAAGTTAGATTGCAGACCATGGCCTTTTGCACAACCTCACTCTCTCCTAATTTTCCGACCTTATCCATTTATTGCTCTAAATAAAGGCAAAAAAGCACATTAGAGGTATTTTTTTACAGGCTTAAGGATTATAGTTGATAGCCTCATTGTTGACATTGTTCATGATTGCAGTTAACAATATGTAATTATAGCTGACTCTACATTTTAGGGAGCCCCTGAAGTACTGAAAAATGATTATTGCCGTCTTCCCTGCCCAAGAAAATTCTAATTTGCACACAGCTTATTTCTTGTGCACATTCTGATATCAACAGGAGCTTACTTAAAACTACCTTTGTTGTACTATTAAGCTACAATAGCAATAAATGAGGTAACTGTAGGATGGTGTTGCTGCCTCAAAAATATTTACTCGCAGTTGTAGAATTGAGGCTATGATCTAGTAAAGCATAAATTGCTGTGCCAGAATGACTCGAAGGTAGATCAATGTCATCACAGAAGTGACTGATATTAAACGGATAAACATTACTGTCAACCTTAAAAACAGGCTTCATTTAACATATTTTGGTAGTGCTTATTACAAATCAGCTCTACATGGGGCGCATGTCCAGTGGATTTTTAGTCAAATTACGAAATCCCTTCATGAAACATGCAGGTTCTTAAAAATCGGTCACGTGCTGTAGCTTTAAGTAACATTTCATCGTCTTTTGAGCGACCCTGCTTTGGTAAAATGGTTGCTGAAACTCAAGAAAAGATGAACTGAGATGAAGAATGGAAAAAATAATTGAAACATTGAAGCAAAGCAAAATGATTGTCCAGTTTTAATGTGGATGTTATGTCCTCTAATCTCAAACATAAAACCAGTAAGTTTAAAAACCTTTTGTCTGTGTGTCCCAGCCGCTCTCCTCGGAGGAAAACTGTCACAGCACCCACTCGAGTCAGTCTGATAGTCAGTACGGGTCACCCCCTAGAGGCTGGTCTGAGGAGCTGGATGAACATGGACACACGCTCTACGTCTCTGAATACACACAAGAGAAGGTACAGTCTATTCCTCTTTTTTTATTACTCAGTGCAAATCAAATCTGTAGCGAATACACCTTTTCCCACTCTTCTTGGATGCTGACTTGTGTCTGTGTTTCAGTGGATAAAACACGTGGATGAACAGGGCCGGCCCTACTACTACAGCGCTGATGGATCCAGGTCAGAATGGGAACTGCCTAAGGTGAGGAAATCCAAAAACATGAACTGTCTCTGTACCTTTGTCTTTTCTATTCAAGCAGTCTTATTTAAGGCTGCAGGGGACTGGTTTTGCTCAGTTGATAGAGCAGATGTCCTGTCTACAAAGCCCACAGTCCTTGTCATACAATAATACAATCTTGGGCTGGACTAAAACATATATTATTTATTAATCTTGATACTTATTAAGATATACACACATTTCCCCTCCACTGAAGTTGTCTATCACATGTTTAAGCTGTTAGTTTTTACTGGAGGAAATCTCTAAGAAGGATTCAATCATGGGGGGGGAAAAAATCTGAATAAAGCATTTAAAACATAATCTCTCTGTCTGTGAAGGATCTCGGTCATCCAGGTCACAGTAATTCCAAGCTTGATCCGAAAAGGCAACTGCCAAGTCCACAAAGTCCAGTTCTCTTTTCGGATCAAGCTTCATCTCTCTGATTGTCTTAGAGTGATTTAGGAACATTTTCAAAGTAACTCTGAGCAGGAAGGAACACAAACTTTTATCTCAGTACAGAGGTGTGGTTGACCCCATTGTTGGGTGTGATTTGTTGTTTCCAAAGCTGTGATTGGTTGATGGAAAAAGAAATCAATTAATACAACTCTCTTAGTGATAAAAGGCTTACAAGTTAGACATTTTGTGTTTAACACTGTTTTGTGTGATGAATAATTTGTGAATAACTTTAATCTTATTAAGAAGGTGGTGATTTTAAGATTTATTTTTTTATAATTTTGTCACCAGGAGCAATCCTTTGAACTAGGAGACCTTATGGACAAGACCCAATATGTCTGTTTATCAGAACCTTAATGCAGTTACATGATAAACAGGGGATTCAAGAAAACGGTGATGTGATTGGAAATAAAGATAGCATTTTTCTGGAAACGTACATTTTTCTGTTGACTGTCAGCACTTAGTAAATGTTACAATCAATATTTTATGTCTTTGTTGGCACCAACCTGTCTTAATCTGCACCTTTTAATGCCAAACACACTCCTTAATATTGTTCTTATGTTAGACTTGTAATCCAATAACTTCAGACCCTACATCTGACTGTTAAACGAAAGCTAGATGAGTTTTTTGGTTTTAAGAAACACTTATTACACATGTACAGGACAAAACCATCAAAAGACTACATTGTCCACAGGGTGCGCCAAAATTAACACACATCGAAAGGGAGCTTTAACATGCTTTTTGTTGCAGTAGTCACATTTTGTGTCCACATTTTTATTATCTGAGACATATCATTATACATTATCAAAGATATTTGAAAGTTTAGGATTGCTACGTAAAAAAAGTTGTATCTTGAAGTCATGTTAAACCCTTTGGTTCACCCTTCTGTCTTTAAAATGGAAATTCCTCCCACATTATATCACCCAAGGCCTCCACCCCGCAGCACACTTCCGTGCAACCTGCCCTACCCCTTGCAGTGGTCCTGTTAATGTAATTGGATAAGAGACTGAGGAGCTCACAGGTGCCAAGTTAGTGTGAACTGTGGTTTACAGACTATTACCGGCTCACTTACCGCTAATCTGGATAGCTGATCAAATAGAATCGAGCAGTCCCCTCTCAGATGAACAGTAGTGCGGACATGGATCTGTTTGGAGCGTATTACGATAGACTCATGGCTGCTCTGTGAAAGACATACCTCTGTCAAATGGTGCTGTGGAGAATTAAAGGAGAGGTAAGGAAACTGAGGTGTTGCCTGTTTCATTCTTTGGTGTCTAAACTTCATCTCTGTCTTCTGTCTCTGCAGTACACGTTCTCCCCTCAGTCCGGTGAGGTTCCAAAGAGTCGTAGTCTTGAGAGGAAGCAGCCGGATCCCATCGTCCTCACCAAGTGGAGACACAGCACCTACGTCTTGGACCTCAACGACAAGGTAAGACACAAACAAGTTAAAAAAGTGGTAACAGTGTGTTGTGTCTGATTGGCTTGGACAAAGACGCTCTGATTGCTTCTGTTTTGGTCATCTCAGCGGTAGGGAGGTTTATCCCAGGTGCTTTTAGACCCTTCGTGTGAGGCCAGTCTGATGTTTTGGAAGAAAACATTATGAAACAGTTTATAAAAGTGTATAGTGTTTTTCTGACATAAAACAATAACACCTATATAAAGACTAACGTCACATTATTTATCAGATACTCAGACCAAAAACGTGAAGAAACATAGTCTCCCATCCGCATAAAATCAGAACAAAGCTGCATTAAATCAAAGCGGCTTATGTCGATTCGATTGGCCTTGACCTGACAACTGTGATCTTTATTTTGAGCTGCCAAAATGACGGCTTTAAGGCTCCGCAGTAATATGAATGTGTGTTTGCATGAGTGCCAAAGCTCATCAGGACCGCTGATACAACACTGCGTGTGCTTGAAGCTGTAAACAGTGTGTTTCACACTCTTTCTATTAACTTGAACAACTTGGTTAATTAGAGAACTGTTAATTAATTGATAACGGCATTATATTGCTTTATCTGACATTTGAATGACCCCTGCTGGCCTTCATACTGCCTCATAAACTCCTTCAGTGTGTACTGCAGGTGTATCTGTACAAACATGTATGTACAGTACGTACCACGCTGAAATAAGACACCTTATGAGAAGACAAACTGTTATCACATAGTGACGTCTTTACTTGTTTGTCCAGATGGCTCCGATGTTAAAACTTCTTCAATGACAACTTCTCTATTTTGTATTGACCAGAGTGCAGGAGAACATTCTTGAGGAACAACAAATGGTACCACAAAAATTTTCCTCACGTTTGTAAAAAAAAACAATAATAATAATCATAATGAATAAAGGAAAATAATAACCCTGTAACAACACATTGTTGCCAGGTTGGATCTTTTTAACAATTTAAGTGAAATAAATCATGATAAATTGATATAAAACATGTCGCAGGGTGGATTCAGGGAGCTACTTACTATTTGGAAAACATCATTCTTACTTGAATTACCAGCTTGGGCTAAAATATAATTGGATGATAATATTGATCGATCACAGTGTGTATCTCAGATCTGTACCAGCGTTGTCATATTGACGCAAAATAATGTTGAACAGGTCTTTTATTCAAGCTCAATATTCACCACGTCTGTTGTAAATTTGATTATTTTTTATATACCAAAACTTAAAAAGAAGTTAATCTGTATGTTGTTGTGATGATCAACACAATTTTTACATCTAGTGCAACAAAAAAGACCAATGAAGGAACAGCTCGATGAATCATCGCGCAAGTCTGCACCAGATTAACTTGGATTAAACCAATTATTGATATTTTTTATATTGTAGGCCCAAAATGCTGTAACAATGTTGTGCACTACCAGTGGGCCTGTAGCTTTAATGAATGGCTAATGCCATACTGCTCTACTACCTGGATGTAAACAAGCGCAGATGTCATATTGGTCAATGTATTGGGAGCTAACTCTGTGGCGGTTTTTGTTACAGTTCTCTTTCAAACTGTGGGGTTCACCTCCGACCAACACAAGAGGAGATTTCGTCTCTCTCTTTACAGCGATAAAGTTGGTACCACACAGAGCCTCTCTGCTCTCTGTCAACACGTGATCCATATCGATTCACTGTCAGCTTGGTCCTGTAGAGCAGCTTGTCAAATAGTTGTGATCGTGTCGTGAGCAATTCGGAGCTGCGTGTTCACTCAATCAAAGGTGTCTGATTTGTTCTGTGATGAAAAGAATAGAGGAATATCTAACCCTGAATTAACTCAATTTCTTTTAAAACTCAAGTGCATGTTGTGACCATATTTAACCCTGACATGTCTTCTCTCCATCATTTCCTTTGATTATTTCTTCTAACATCAAACCAATCTAATGATTCCTCTCCAGGTCGTCGGATCCATCTTCCTCTCTCCTCTCTACCTCTTACTGGAATGCATGTGTCTTGTAACTAGCTGGTAGCTATTAGCGATCATCGTGTTGTGGCCTCTTGTTTGTAGGAGTGTGCTCCAGCGGCACCAAGCCGGAGCGCCTCCAGACTCTGACTCCTTGCCCATCATCTCCTAAGCACCCCACAACCGTAGTATTCCCAGCTAGCACTGCATCGCACCCACTGCCATCATCATCATGCTGCTTTCACCGCATTCCACATACAATACATCTCTCTCCTCAGCTTCTCAACTCTACAGTCTGCATTCATTCAGTTTTCTTCTTTTTCATCCTTTTGCATGCTACACATCTAACTGCCTCACATCTGAACACCATGACGGTACACAGTTTCACCAAGCCGGAAACAGCAGTTTGACTGTCTTGTGTGCAGAGTAGGAGAGCCTTCTGCTGGTGATAATTGAAATTAGACCAATCTGCAGGTTCTTATTTGGAGTGATCAGGCTGTTGCTACAAAGGCTCTATTGTACCTTAATTGCAGCCAAGGTTTGGGCACATCCAGTAGCAGCTGATGGCTGACTTAAGTGCTTTAGTCGGAGTGATATGAATGACTGAATTTATTTTGGTCATTCATTTCAAAAGAAGAAAAGTCTACAGTTTGTGTGAGTTGGCATCTCATAAACAGTGATAATGCAATTTTACATGTTCACACTTGATTTGTTTCACACAATAAATTTCACAAAAAAACAAACAATGACCAAAAAGGAATAGGCTGAAGCCACAACTTATTTCTGCCTATCCGTACAATCCATAATATTACCCAAAACATGAGCAGCACAAAAAAAAACTAACAAAGCAGATTTTTACATTATACTCCCTTATTCTTCTTAGGGGCAGAGCACCGACTGGCTGTGAGGCTGTAATTGTATATGATAGGAATAATTTTCATTATGTATTATTCATTTTATATTGCATTCATTCATTAATTTATACTACAGGTGAACACGTCCTTCAGCTCTGCAAGGCTCGGAAAGAACACTAAGAGCTTAAAAGCCAACAACAGAAATTTAAAATCGATCCTTTGTTAGCTGCAGGTGTTGAATAGACTGAACCCACATACAGAGAATTACATCTGTCAAGTCCAGGAGTTTATAGACGATTGGGATCGCCCTGCTAAATCTTGAGGAGGGAGATAGGACTTGACCCTAGCTATGAGTCTCAACTGCAGGAAGCTGACTTTTCTTCTAAGTTAAGCAGTTTAGTTGTGGTCATTTAAGACTCAGCTCCCCACGCAGTTCATACAGCATTGTGCTGTGTATGATAATACAACAAAAAAAATAGATGTTAGTGATCCAGAAATTAGTAGCACTTCTATATACAGCTCTGGAAACAATTAAGAGACCACATTGCAAATTCTCTTGATTTTACTTTTATAGGCATGTGTTTTATTCTAATAGATACTGACAACATTTCTCCCTCATTCCAAATAAAATATTGTCATTTAAAGCATGTATTTGAAGAAATAATTAAAAATGGTCAAAATAACAAAAAAGATTGCAGTGTTTTCAGACCTCAAATAAACCATGAAAATCAGGTTATCCACCAAACATCATTTCTTATCTCTTCCTTAATTAAAACATAGGATTGTGTTGTTTAAAAACGAATATGAACGTGTTTTCTTTGCATCATTAGGGGTCTGAAAACACTGCACCTTTTTGCTTCTGCTAAATGGTACAAAATTAAAACACCTTTTTGTCTTGTCTATTTCTTGCACCAAATGTCATGCATCTAGAGCAAACATATGCAGTGTTAGCATTGATATCCATATCAATGAATCAGAACGATACCCATCCCTTAGTGTGTTGATGTGTGTGTTGATGTGTGTGTTGTTTATGCATGTTTTTTTAGCAGTTTCTTATCTGTATCTGGTTCTTCCTCCTCAGCCCTCAGAGAAGTGTGGAGTCCTCAATGTCACCAAAATCACAGAGAAGGAAAGAAAGTCATGGAAGAATCCAATTCGTCTGTGTGAAATACTGAAGAAAAAGACGCCTGTAGTCCTAGACTCCTAATGTCTGTTTTACTCTGACAACAGGAAGAACTGGACCTCCTCGTGGACGGTGCTGCAGGGTTCCTCTTGCTCTTTGCAAAGGGTCAGGGGGGCAGCACTAGCTGGGTACGTATCCCATCAACCACTTGGGGCAAATCTGACCTTTTTTTCATTCATCTCTTTGTTCCATGTCTCGCACATTCTTCTACGTAGTCTTCTCCCTGTCACATCACACGTGCTGTTGATTTTTCATCCTCACTTTATTGCCCTTCTCCATTCCTTCTCCTTCTCTCCTTTCCTCCCCTCCCCCCCTTTAAGTCATACTACCGCAGCGGCTCCATCCCGAGCTGCTCCTCACTCTCCTTAGCAACTGGAAGCGCTCAGTCAAGCCCCGTCCTGCTGTGTCCTATGTGAACTGTAGGCCTGTGCAGGCTGCTGCTGTATGTCTTCTCTTTCTGTGTGTCTGCATGTCTTGTTGCTCCTGCTTGTGTCTCGTTCTTTTAATCACCCTGCTCTGACTCACTGAATGTTTAATGTGTGTGTGCTGAAACATTGTTTTGTGGTTTTGATGCTTAATCTGCACTTATCAATAATTTTACTCAGGCAGTGCATCAGAGGCCAGTGTGTAATTTGAAAAGGGTTGTGATAAGGACCCCTCAGCTCCATGCAGATTCTGCTTCTTGTATTATTAATAATAATAATAATAATAATAATAATAATAATAATAATAATAATAATAATAATAATAATAATACTAAATAATAATAATATAATAACAAGGTACATAAATGAAGGGATGATGCCTGCCTCTATTCTTTATCCTGGGTCTTTGCTGCTGCTCTCCCTGCCTAGGCTTTTAATGTATGTAAATGAAACAGAGGGGAGGTGTGCACTCCCCACCTCAGGCTTTGGAATTCCACGTAAGCATATAGAAGGGCAGGGAGCTCTCAGAACAAAATATAATGTATTGAATGAATAATAAATTAGTTTGAAGGGAGTGGTCCTGACTGAAATGAGGATGTGGATTAAAAGCATTGTTAAGGGCAAAACAAGTAATCAGTACACCATCAAAGATGTGGACCACCACATCCTCACAATTGCAGGCTGCACAGCACACGAGGGAAATGTGTCAAAAACAACAAAGAGATGAATGCTGTTTTTCTATCGCAATGTCCTGACCTCTGCAGGTTCATAAAATAGCTTAGCTAATCCAGATGCATGAACTACAGAACTTTAAACATGTCTCACAGTGAGGGAAGGTAGCTTGGACAGATAAGAATAAAGCAGAACACTGGTCAGAATCCAGAGTTTGTGACTGCAATGAGATGCATGTGATTATAATAGAACAATAATCATTTTTATCACCCTATGTGAGACATTTATGGGTCTGAAATTTGCAGTACGTCTGTTGTCATCCAACCAACAACAACTCAGTTGAAGTTATAAGATCTTGAAAGTCAATAAATAGCTAGAATTAATTTCTAAGAATCTGACTCCAAAGCATTGTTTGTTAATTTGCACATAAATAACAACTAACAGTGTTTCTGCTTTTCTTCATCATGATACTAAAGCTGTGTGTTTACATGAAGAGTTCTGGAAATAACATTCACCATGTTTTAGGATGTGACACCTGCTCCAATATGCTCTGCTGTTCAATCAGTGTCTGTGTGTCTAAAAACAATCAAATCTGTTCCTCCTGAGTGCCTAACACAGTGGTATTACACTAACGTATGAAGCCTATTATTGTGTTTGTGTCAGACACAGACTCATACTGTCCACTTTATTCCAGAAGTTTGGCAGCAACCAGTCGAAGCCAGAGTTCACCGTCGATCTGCGAGGGGGTTCGGTGGACTGGGCGTCCAAGGACAAGTCGAGCAAGAAGCATGTCATCGAGGTATCACTCTAGATCTGCTGTGAACTTTCATTGAAATCAAACTCTACTGTATGTTTTTAAAACTAATGTGTAATTATCCCTCTCCTCAGCTGAAAACCCGTCAGGGGACTGAGCTGCTGATCCAGTCAGAGATCGACAGCGTCATCAATGACTGGTATCGGGCCCTCACAGAGACCATCAACACACATGTAAGGAGACACCTTAATGTACAAATCTTAAGAAGGCAGGATTCTTACCTTTCAAGTTTCTTACTTAAATCTTGACTCCCTGATTTGAAAGTCTCAACCTGAATTAGAACCTTCATTTGGAGCAGAAGTAACTGATTGTGACAGAGTTACGAGCCTCTACACAGCACACATCTTTTTTTCTGTTATTCAACTTAATCAAATTGATGCCACCTGTTCAAACAAAAAAGATAAACTTTCCAGAGTGTCTAGGCTGTTGCAAACTTAGACGATGCTAATTAGCCTGAAGCACATAATACACAAGAGAAGTAGAATAAACAAACACAACGTCACCCATTATTTTGTTGAACACTGCTTTTAAGTCCCAAGTTTATGGATAAGATTAGGGTCACTGAAAAATAAAATTGGGGGAGCTAAAAAATAACAATAATAATATTAATTTGCCCTTTTTTGAATTCATTTTTTGTCTTAGACTTTAAAAATCCAAATTTAAAAAATGTCAGAATTTTTATCATTTTATTTTGTAATTTTGTAATTTTCAGTTAACCCCCTTCAGTATAATGTGCACCTCTTGAGCTGTCACCATCTTTTTTTTAATTTTGAGCTAGAAATGTTATTATTTGGACAAAAGTGGAACAAGAAATGTTCCAATCAACGCTGAGGTCTGTCATCCTCAGGACTGAAACACACACACTCACTTTGTTTTTAAATTGCACTATAGCAAAGTTTTTGCACTGTTTTAAACTGTATTTTATATTTTTATTAGCTTACTTCTTATCTTTTTCTAGCTTTCCTATGTTTATCTGTTGTTGTTGTTGTTGCTAGGGTCTGAGAGAGAAACCCAAAATCAAATCCTCAGTATGTCTAGTGCATACTGCAGTTTATTTGACAATAAAGAAGACTTTTGACTTTTTGTATTTCAACACTTCCATCCTGGTTTACAGGAAGCTGTTGATGCAATTTGTCAATCACATGGTATCCGCACTTTGAAGAGTACCCCTCATTATTGACTATTTGTCTCAAAATGGGTCCATAGCTTACAAAAAGAACATCATCAACTAACGGAGTCGCTGTCTGCTGGCCGTGAAGGGGTTAAGACACTGGCATCAACTTTACTTTTTCACATCTGAAGGCTGTGTTTACCATTTTTTTGTAATCTATGACCTAAAGAGTAAAGTAAAGTAAGTCATTTTAATATGAATGCAGCTAATATGTGTCTCCTCCAACAGGCCTGGGAGTCAGACGAGGCCATTGAGGAGGACATGCCTGAGTCTCCAGGAGCTGAGAAACAGGACAAGGAGAAAGACCACCGAGACTCCAAGAAGAACAGAGGTGACACAGACGGAGATCTTTAATGTCCCTGCAATGTACTGCAAATTCCTATTAGTCTTGGTCTTAAAGAAATACACTGACATCCTGCCCTGTCCTCCTCAGTGATGAAGACCTCTGTGAGTATGGACGCATCAGACCAGAAGAAGACCAGGTTGAAGCTGAAGAAGTTCTTGACACGTCGACCCACCTATCAGGCGGTCCGAGACAAGGGATATATCAAAGGTATTTAACCAAACAGAGTTCAGGCAGGAGCTGGGTTTTGAGTTATTCCCCTCATGCTGATATGTTATCTGTTAGGCAGGCTGGGTTTCTCATGCCAGACGGATCAAAGTCAGTTCATTCATGCATGGTTTGTATTTTACAGATCAGGTATTCGGCTGCAGTCTGACCAGTCTGTGCCAGCGGGAGAACACGTCGGTGCCCAACTTTGTCACGATGTGCATCGACCATGTGGAGAACACAGGTATGAGAACACCTGTGTGACTCTCATGTCAGAAATGATCAGCGAGATGATAACAGTCAGGAAACAAACATGAACAGAATGATCACATGACTGATGTTGAACTAGACAGATAAATACATTTTATTTTGCATATTGTTGTCAGTTTTATTTGTCAAGTCTTAAGATTGTTTGTTGGTAGAAGCTCAGTTAAATTACCTGGAATTTTACAAATACTGTGTTTATTTGAGTCGTTTCATTACATGTGTAAAATACCATCAGTGGGCACTCATAACTCTGACAGTCAGATCAGTTCATATCAAACGTACAAAAGCTGATCATAACTTTAGCCTGATTTAAACTACTGCGTCGAATCGACTGCGTAGCCTACGCCGTAGGTCTGTGTAACTCCCGTACCTACGGAGAGGCATACGCACGAAGCTGACGCACACCTCCTCCAAAATGTAACTTGCTCGGCTGCATTGTATTTCCCACTTTTACAGCACTTCCAAGATCCCCGCACATCGGCTGTGTATTTCATCTCCTCCGATGTGTCCTCTCTATTCTTACCTGTAATCATAGCTGTATGATAAACATCAACATGTATCAGCTAGAAATTATCATATCATGTGAAAAAGAAAACGTAGCAAGGCCGGAAACAGGTGACCTGACTATCAGAGAGACCACACAGCCCTCAAGCGTTTTGGCGGAGTATTGCTGCGCGACACAGACACATAGACACACAAGTACGTAGTGCTCAGGTCCGCGTCGACCACTGCTGCGTAGGTTCGACGCAGAAGTATAAACCAGCCTTTTGTTTTCAACTCCAATAAACCCAATGATAAGATACTTTTTCTCACTCAATGTGACTCACTCATTTTTTATCGAGCTTTAAATGTAATTAAACCATGTTCTTTATCATCTTTGACCCCTTTCAGATTGCAAGCCTGAACCTGTTTGATTTGGCATATTCAGAGAAATGTTCAGAAAAATAAACTTTGTTTTGGATTAATTTTGCTTTTGCAAATTCAATCAGCCACTACTCAAGTTCATTCTTGTGAGTTCCGAGTTTGATTCCAATCAGATTTCCACAGATGGCTCTTTGTCTGGACCCTTTTGACACTCAAATTCAATTTCAAAGTTGTTTTGCTTCCCTCTCTACACAAAACACAACAAAGACATCAATGCCGAAGTCAAAGAAATGCATCAGTTTGTGGTAGAATGCTTTGCCGCCAATGCACAAGATTTGCGCTCCTTCATTTTTAACCACAACAAGTTCTCTTTATAGGGAAATAGTTTGCATCCCCGTTTGTTTATGTTCCCCCTCATGTCAGCTGTTACGCTTTGTTTGATCCATCAGCCTTGTTCACATCAGCATGTCAGGACCTCAGTTTTTCACTTCCTGCCTGTCCCTCTGCAGCTCTCAGCATTGATGGTCTGTACAGAGTGAGTGGAAACCTGGCTGTGATCCAGAAGCTCCGCTTTGCTGTAAATCACGGTAAGAGTCAAGTTTGCCATCTGACCCCTAACAAGCCCCTATCACACACAAACACACACATACACGCACACACAGAGCACTAAATGTTCCTAGGAATATCTTGATGCATGAGATTTTGCTCCAGGAAAGTCTTGTAACATCACTCTTTTGATTTCTGTTCCCTCAGATGAGACACTGGATCTGAATGACAGCAAGTGGGAGGACATCCACGTCACCACTGGAGCTCTAAAGATGTTCTTCAGAGAGCTCCCCGAGCCTCTCTTCACATACGGATCCTTCAATGACTTTGTCGAAGCTATCAGTGAGTAACTTTCTGATTCCCTGTGAAAATAAAATGACTGGTGGAGAAGTTTAAAGAACATAACGTGTATCCCCGATGCTGCCACAAGATGGCGTTCTGCACATGTGCATTCACTGACCTGCTGTCCGTTCCTCTGCTGCAGAATGCTCCGACTACAAGCAGCGGGTGAATTCAATCAAAGACTTGATTAAGAAGTTGCCAAAACCGAACCACGACACAATGCAGGTCCTCTTCAAACACCTGAGGAGGTAAGAAAAGAGCAACATCTCACTCACATTGTTGCCAGTCTGAACAGTAATGTCTCTGTGACATTATTTCCATTTATAAATACTGCTCACCCACAAAATCATTACTTCTTGGTATCATAGGTTTTCTTTGGAAGTCAAACAGTAATGCTAACTTATCACTTACACTGATATTCCTACTATTTCAAATCTGTTGATGTCCTGCTACGTGACTTCCACTCACATCTGCATTTTAAATCTCTCCTCTTGTCAAATACAGTCTGAGATGTAGACTGAAGAATTGAAATATGAACGATATTGAATACAGCCTTTAGTGCATTTAATCAGGTTCTTGTTTATGACCTGAGGCCCCTTTGAAATTTGATCTTCACTAAGTGCAAAGTTATTCAGATGTCGATGACTTATTTAGTTAAATGGATGAAAAGAGCTGACATGTTTATGTTTTAGAAACATTAAATCACTGTGTGAAACCTGAGTGGTCAAAACCACAACTTACTTTTACTTTCTTTCATTTTTTCTTATCATTGTTATTAATATTTGTCTTTTTTCACCCTCATGCTTTGTCTTTAGTTATATCTTACACCTTTGTCCTTATTTTGAATGTTTCTCATTAGAGGGGACTCTGGACATCAAAAACCATGATGGATTTTTTTTGCTCCTCCTACATATTTTGCATCACTTAAGTTAGTGGATAGTCGCTGTTGAACTTATCTCTCAAGTCTGTATTATTCTGGCTCTTGTCACTGAGCAATAATACCTAGTTTTGTTTTGTTTTGTTTTTTGCCTGTGCAATGAATAAAAAATAAAACAATTATTTCAAATTAAATTAAATGAAGATTCTTTGAAAAAAATTGAAAACCATCAACCATTCAACTCCATAACTTGGCAGTTAAGGACATTTTTACTTTTTTATTTTCATAATTATTTTAACTTCTATTTTTCAGTCTTTTATGACTTCATTCAGAGAGCATAGGACAGTGGATAGAGCAAGGAAACCACGAGAGAGAGTGAGGAGTGATGCACGGGAAAGGGGCGGCAGATTGGAATTGAACTCTGACCACATGCTTGAGGACATTGTAAATCAGATGGACCTCTAGAAACACCTAATGCAACAGTTTAAGTGAAAGCGGCCTGTGAAAAGCAAAGTTGATGCCTGTTTCTTAACCCCTTATCGGCCAGCAGAGGGCAACTCTACTCGATGATGATGTTCATCTTCTTAGGAAGATACAGGATATCAGGGAGCTGTGAGCTGAGCTGCCAATAGCTCATTTGTTGGTGCTCAGTTAGTTTAACAGGGTTAGGGCGGGGTCTTCATTGACACAATCAGGAGACTAATTATCAGTTTAAAAAAAAGCCAAGTTATTAAAACCATGATGAACCTGATGAATTGATACAGTGAAAATTAAATAATAGAAGAGGCTTCATATTGACTAGCTAAATATCTGAGTCAGGTATCATCCTGGACACAGAAGTCAATGTAACTGACAGTTAAAATAATAATTTTACTTGAGTTCAGTGCTTCTGTTGATCTCCACTAGACAATATACCGTACCTTTCTTTTGATATGGTATGCAGCACCTGAGGTACTGCTTGGTGTTAACCTCCTTTGAGTGTTCAAATAACTCTTAAACTCTTCATGTTCTGGCTTCAGTTTAATGCTCTCTGATCACAAATGGCATCTTACTGTATTTACAGCGGCTGCTGTTGGAGCCTGTGTGTTTACCTTTCCTCAGCCTCTGGGCAAACACAAACTCCAGCCAGCTTGAACGCATATTCTTAGCCCACTGCAGCCAGTGGCAATATCGTATGTTCACAATGACATTTGCCTAGCTTTCCAATTTGCATTTATATGGCGCTGTGTTTGCTGTAATTCAGTACCTATGAAGTGGTGTTTCTTGAGGAAATTTATAGCGTGACATTCAGTGTATGGAGGTCCACATATATCAGCAGGCGGATTTAATCTTCTTTTTTTTCTCTTCCATGAATATGTTATTGTTTGTGCATCTGCATGCAAGGATGTAGATTCTATTTAAAAAGGCTATTATGCTCTAGCCCGGAGCGTTCAGCGGTGTTACAGAGTGTGTGTCGCCAGGCTCCGGCTCCATCCCTGAAGATGTGTGTGAAGACGTTAATGTTGTTTTTCTTGATGAAAGCCTGAAGCCGCTCCGATCAAAGGATTGTCAAACAAACACGCTCTCCTAAAACCTTTTATGACACACTTCATCTTTGCATCTCCCTCTCTCCCCCCTTAGGGTGATTGATCATGGCGAGGCCAACCGCATGACCACCCAAAGTGTGGCCATCGTATTCGGACCCACGCTGCTCCGGCCTGAGACTGAGACGGGCAACATCGCGGTCCACATGGTGTACCAGAACCAGATAGTGGAGCACATACTGCTTGAGTACGAGAGCATCTTTGGCAGGTAGAGGTGCCCGCTCAGAAGAGGACGCCTGGCTTCTTTTTCCTGTTTCCCCCTTTTCTTTGACTGAGCTGAACATTGCTGTGGACCAAGCAGTCAGGAGAAAAAATAGTCATTTCCCTTCAAGATGGGACAGATGTGAAAATGTTGCACTTACAGATGAGTTTAAAACAGGTGTACAGATTCCACCCGCAATTTCAGTCGCCACTCGTGCTGCGAGCAGCGGGCCGGACCATGGACAGTGTTTCAGAGTGATGCCGTGATGACGTCCGTGTGGTTTGGTGGGTTTTAAGTATTCAGGTGTTTTCACATGCACTGGATCCCTGTGGCCAGTAATATAGACTTCAAAGCAGAGCCGGGAGCACCCTTCGTCTCCTGGTGGAAGCCGACCAGACTTTTTTTTTGTGGCATTAAAAGTCAAAACCGGCAACCTCATCACCTCGCTAAATGCTTGAGCTGAATCTGAACTGGATGGTTTTTCTGCGTTGTGGAGCTTTTGTCTGTGATGTTTCAGCCGTGTGTGGTTTTGGATCAGGTGGAGAAAATAATCAGTGTTATATTAACAGACTGTCCTTTGGCACTTGATGATGATGATGATGATGATGATGATGATGAAATGGAGTTACAGATCGTGTCCCCCAATTTCCCACAATCCCACTTATCTCCATCACCCCCCTACCCCTGTCACCCTCTCTTTCCTCTTCAAACCAGTGTTAAGCATTGACCCTGTGACATGAGCGTCCTGTGACTTGAATGAAGGAGGACAAACCCTCTGTGCGCGTGTGTGTGTGTGTGTGTGTGAGAGAGAGAAAGAAAGAGTGTGTGTATGTGTGTGTGTGTGTGAGAGAGAGAGCGTATGAATGAATTAACCTTAATGGAATAAAACCTGAGCAGAAGCACCCTCGTCTTGCCACTTTGTACAAACGTGTGTGTTTGTGTCGTCTTTGTGCTTTTGGTAACGTTTCAGTTAAGCTAACAGGGTTCATCGTCTTTGCTCCTTTATATGAACTTCAGTGTTTGAGGGAAACCTCACCGACTTCCTGGTGTTACTGGAAAGCGACAAAATGGATTCTGGGAGCTGCAGTGTAAGCAAATTTTACATGAATTGTCTCTGACTGGTTTCTCTCCCCTAAGCTAAATGAAAGAGTATTGAGAGAAGGGAAACGGTCGAGTGAAGATTTCAATGGTTGATGTTTGTGAGCGTTTGAATGCAAAGAAGAGCCTTTAAAAACCTTTCAGAGCATATGTACAGAAACTAGCTGTTAAAAAATGTGTTCTAGTGACTGAGGTATGTATGTATGCTTTGATGGTGAACTAGTGAAAGCTGATTTTGATTTTGTAAATTTGAAATAAAAGATGAAATACACAGATGTGAAAAAACAACCACATGACCGACTGTTACTTTCTTTTGAAGGTGTATCTGGAGTGTTTGCGCATGGTCAGCTGCACATTTTGAATGTAATTTTCAGGCTAACTGCTGTTTGTGAAAATGCTTCGTCTAATAAAAAGACAAACTAAACGTTCAGGCTCTAAAGTGTTCCTCTTTTGTCAGGAAGTAAAATACTCACAGTGAACCGAGTCGATGGAGAAGGAAAGGTGAGTCTGCTGTTTAACCTTCAATCAACTCTAATGCTTCACCCTTTCCCTCGCCTTTAATTACAGAATTGGATTAATCTACTCAGCTGATATCCTGGTTATTGAATTGAGTGATTAAGCTTTCATGTCTCAATCAATTATATTCCTACCTGTTAATTATGAAATGAACTGCAGTATATTTCTCGAGATTTCTCAAATGCAGCACAACCTCTGCTGCTCAGCCTCCATTAATCTGATTCTCTATTCTTCGAAGGCGTTTTTGTCATTACTCCTCAGGTCAAACTTGGCTGCAGACCTGAAGGGTGTGGATTAATTGATGTCTAATTAGGTAATTGCCGTGGTGCCAGTTTTGATTAAGAAGCACAAGGCGAAGTGAGTGCTGAGCAAAGCTGCTTGCTGCAGGCAGCACTGAGCCAGCCAAAACCTGCATTTAGTTTTCACTTTGTTTTTACAGCAGGTTGTGTTTGTGTAACGGAATATTTGAAGTTCCTCTGCTGCAGCATACCCTGGCATCTGCTGGATGCAGCTCTATATAGAAGCTTCTTACTGCCACAAAAAGGACAGAATTATTGAGAATGCCAAAAATAAAAATGTTCACGTAATGTTGAATGAGAGTTTTTAAATATAAGATAATGAGTGTGCTTTGAGTGAAAATGGTCAACATTTTGACTTTGAGCCAAAGTAGTTATATGCCAAAAGTCTGACCTGCCAAAGCAAACCAGTTAAGGTAATAGCCAACAACTTCAAATTCAGAGTCAGAGTTTTGACTTACTTTCTCTTAAATGTGCCTAAATTTCATCTCATAATTGCAGTAGTCTTATATATTTTTTTACTATTTCATTATCTTGATTAAAATGGTCAGAGGCTATACTTGAAGGTTTAAGTACTGGGAGGTTTAAAGGGATAGTTCAGGTCATTTTAGTGCAGTTGTATGAAGTATTTTTAATAGTTAGTGTATTACCCACAGAGGATGCCAGTCAGCTCGGCCCCTTTGTTCAGAAACCAGGTGGAGAATTGGCACGCAAGCTAGGCTATCAACCGCTTAAGCTAATGTATACAAAGCCCTATCTGAACACTAATATTGGTGACAAGTAACTGGTATAATTTGACATTTGTTTTGGCACTACTTGCAGTCGCAACACAAATGTGTTCCTCTGCCTGCAGTGCACTGCTCAGCTAATTGGGTCTATGATGTACTTGATTTTGATCTTAGTGCCTCTTAGTTTGAGATAACTTCAGCCAACAAATGCTAAACATTGTGTGGCAAAAGAAACAGACAAGCTATCTCTTTAAGGATACCCTTACATGGCACCTCTTGGTATGTCAGGATAAGGTGCTTTTGATGCCCGTAACTGTAAATATATCCTAAAAAGCTCTGCTGCAACTGAACTCACAGGTGTTTAAAATAAGTTAGGACTTGTTTACTCTCTTATCAGTAGCTTTGCCTGCATGTTCAGCTTCTGAGTTTCTCATCTCCCCGAAAAATAACTTTCTTTGTGAACCTTTCAGCATCAAAGAAATACATTTTCAATAGCTAAAAGCAACTTTTCTTTCAAGAAACAATGGTTTCTTCTGCTTGTATTTCCTTTGGTCAGTTGTAAGAACAGCTACATAATTCCTGTCAGACTTACAATGTCACTTCTCTGTCTGTGTTTGGCAGCATTTATTAAGGCTGTTGCCTCCTACCACTCTTAACTTTTGTGGACAATGGAAGTTCGTAATCTGCATTGACTCATGTATACATTCATTCACCCTACAAAGCATCTCTTAAGGTTTCATATACTCAGAGAGAGCCTGTACAAACTCTGCAGCATCAAAGAACTATTACAGTGTGTGACCTAATGCAGAGGTTCCAAAACTTTTGCTGCAGGGCTGGCTGCAGTTTAAACGTACATCTATGGGCATTTCCACTAAAACACTATCAGACCTGTCCTTTGCTAACAAATTCCTGTCTTAAGATTATTTGGAACATTTTTGAAGAAAATAAAGACTTGGGATCAGTGTGTGACAATACAGTAAAAATCAGCCAGCTACTTTTTCGCAATTAAAAGTGGCTCGTCGACATGCAACCACCAAATTTCCAGTGTGAGCACCCCACCATCTTTGGAGGTCAAGCCAAGGGCCATCATTTACTGTCGTTGATTGTAGTCTTGAAGTTTGGTGTAGATTTGATGTCAGCCTGTTTACTTGGCAGTCCTTTGACAAACAGGCCACATTTTTCTAGTTGTGCAGAACTTGCTTGTTGCATCCCCCCACCTCCTGTTATAACTCATGGTCCTCCCTTAGGGGCATATCCCCAGTTAGGAAATCACTCTTAAAGAAATATCAAAGCCCCTAAAACCTTTAAAAAATATGGAAATACCTTCACCATACAGTGAAGTGAGCATGTTGATACAATCCTGTAGTTCAGTAACAAACCTCTGCAATCACAAGAAACCCGGCCTGTTTGATTTTGAGTAATCTACATTTTCGTAATATCTTTTGATACTTAAAAGCCAGTGTTTAACTTCTACCGTCATAAATGTAGCTTTTTTGTTTTAATACGGCATGTATTTGTTTTACTTTATGGTCTTGCCACCTGTATAATGCACCGTCTGTGTTAATGTGAGCTGTTTTAGTTTGACTTATTCAAATACAATTAAAATATAAAGTTACATTTATGACATAGTTTTTAAATTTGACTTACTGAGTCATAATGTTGACTAAGTACCTCATGATATCCATTTCCCATGAGTATTTCCCTTTGGTCGCTTCAAACTTTTCTACTATTTTCCTCTCTTCTGGCATTAATAGGCTTTCATAAATTCTCTGGGGACCCAAAATGGAGGTTTTCATCCAGTCGCCAGGTTTGTTTTATGTATTTACCACCAAATGTGCCCTCCTCCCTCCTCTGATCACAACCATTCCTCTTTGAAGACAAATCAACCCCCCCTTCCTTCTCTACCTGTTAATTTACTGCCACAGGTTTGACTTATACCTCAGCTCTGGCTCTGTTTTGACAGGACGGACCACCTCGGATTCAACAAACGTGTCAGAGGTAGGCAGCACTGAATCATGTGCCCCGTTGGAAACCACAGGCCGTAAAAATCTGAGACGCAGAGAGGAGGGCCCCCACTATTTCCAAATGAGAAAACAATTAGATCATTTCTATAATTCATGGGTGCGACCACAGCTCAGGCCCGGGGAGGCTCTGAGTGTTTGAAGTGCTCCATATGCTGGTGGTTTTTTTCAAGCCTGCTCAGTGCTGGCCCGGCCTGCTCACTGGAGGCTGAGGTGTGGGCAGGTAATGTGAACAAGCCATTATGGAGCATAAAAGATTTATGGGGCTTCAGTGCTTCCCTCTGCTTCATTTGCAGGTGGGCTGTCGGCAAAGTGGCTGGATGAGGAACAAAATGGTCGGGAGGTTTAGCCACTGTGTGGTAAAGGCTCCTGTACTTTACCGCTGCTTTTTACTCCCAGCTCAATGAGCAAATGGCTGCTTGTATGGGGGAAGGTGCTTAGTTTGTTATTATGAAACAGTGCAGAAAGCTCATTTTAGAAGTCCCTTTGAAAATGTTAATATCAGAATGTAGGAAACAGGCTCACATATTTAGGGAGAAACATTAGGATTCATTTTAAGTTGTTGGAACTTTGTCAAATTTTCACTCTTCTCTCTCTCTCTGCTCCACCAACTCATAACTTCTGTCTGTTTGTCAGATAATTGTGCCAACTAACATTGTTTCAATAGTACCTTCTGATATCATTAACATTAGTTAATATCGAAACTTTAGTTCTGGATTTACCTCAACAAACAGCTGTTACAACCTGCTCTGCGTCTGACCTCGTGTGTTGTAACTTACTTTATCTCAACATGTAGCCTGCAGGACCAATGCTCCACCTTCCTGCATACATCTCTCCATGGTGGGTCCCTTTGTTGCAGAGTGATATGGCAGTAATAGTTATAACTGGTACTGATATTCTGTTCCTGCTCTCTGTTGGCACCACCTGGACCCCCCATTTGCACAGCAGGGCCGATGTGCAATTGGGATTTATACATAGTTACATATAGCACATATTTGCAGAGCCCCTGGCTGTATAAGACTCAATATTTTGTTATTGGCTTTATTTGTGTCACATTTTACAAGTAAGACAGAGGTTTGTTGGATTTTGACAGATATTTTAAAGCTCCTTTATAGCTATTCAATACAACAAACTGCTTTAAAAAGTAATGGAACAGCATTTTGGATGCTTCAAAAAATGTGAAGTGTTATTTACATGCACTGTATAGGGTGGACTGGATGGAAAAATACTCAAGCACAATATCAAAAACTAACTGCATGGCTACGTGTGGCACAAATTATAGCTTAGTGAAATATATAAATTGTATGACCTGCTCCTTTAGAATGAAAGTCAACACTAGCCAGTAGTGTAATTGCTATGTTAATGCACTGGTGAAGTTCAGTAATGAAGCTATTTCAGTAAATACAGAGAAGCCTAAATGCTTCCTGCACTCTTCTCTCTGTATGATCAAAGATTGCGTGAGCACTTACAAATACAACAACATAAGAGGAACTAGTTCCTGTTGCAGAAATAACTCATTTGCTGGCGCACTTTAATTCAAAGCCATCCTTTTTTTCTAAATGTGCTGTCATAGCTGCAGCGCATGGCAGCCGATGCACTGTTCTCACATCCATGGCAATGCTAAGTAAGCGTGTAAGTATTCCAAATGTCAGGCCTGGCCCGTCGTTGTTATTAATGAGCTTCAAGCAGCAGGAGTGGATCATTTTCCATGGAAATTCAATGCATTTTAAATAGCAGTGGATCAACATTCCAGACCAGGATTTACATAAGGTAATTGCAGGATGCTGAAAGCACCTTGTAGCTGGCAATGGATTTTTTTTTCCCTTCTTACCTTCAGTAATACAATCAAGTCCATTAAGTAGGCAATAAATACAAGGCAAGCCTGTATGAGCGCTCCATGACAGATAATGGCCGCCCTCCAGAATATCTATTTGTTTACCTTTGCATGGTTACGGCTGCTGTTCTAACAGACACACACCTCCTTCTCCTTCTTCTCCTCCTCACCTGCTAAAGAAGATTTGACAATCTCTACTGTGTGTTTTTCCTGCTTTGATTGAGTATTGAAACTGTTAGAGGAGGAGGGTGTGTAGGAGAAGTGAGACACAGCCCTGTGTTACACCTCTCTGAGGTGTACCTGCTGCAGCTGCTATGAGGGCCTGGGGAAATTAACTGTATGAAGAGAGTGGGAACACAGAGACAATAGTGGCATGCTGTATGTATGCAGAGGTGGAGGGGGACTTCAGTGAACTCCACACTCCCCCTGTGTTCTTCTTTAGCTCTGTCAACCGGTGGTTATAACATCTTCCTCCATGCTGGAGTATTAACATCAAATATACTGTCTGCATCTTCCATAAAGGGGAATACCTGAGGTGGTAGTTAGCCTCTGCAGGTCTCTGACAGGGCCTGTTCAGCAGCTCATTAGAGAGATGGGCTGAGCTGGCTGACTGCCTCTCATTCCCCTGCATAGACACACTGTTCCCCCTGGACACCCTAGATTATGTCTTGGTGGTTTGTAGGGGGTTTTGGGGTTGTTAAGTGATGATTACACTCAGAAAGTGCTTTCTTTTGATTAAGACCGATGGAGGGGATGAGGTGCAGCCAATAGCAGAGGCAGCCCGTTTGGGAAGTAAAGACAGAGGAGGAAGCAGGATCTTCCAGCCCAATTGGTCCAAACCTCTGGAGCTAAAAAATGTGTGCTGATATAACACTTTAATTCCTCAAATGGTAACTTGAGGCTGATCCAAAAGCAAGTCAACCCCTATTAGGTCAATTTTAAATACTCAAATTTTACTGCAGAATTCATATCTGTCAGCCTGGTACCAAAATAAACTAAGACCTTCTTTGGAAACTTTACTATTCATGATGACTGTAACAGGGTGGATTTACTTCTGCATGACTTCCGCATGGTTGGTTGTCAGTAGCTCTGTCATTAATCTGGCTGTTTTTTACCACTGCATAGAAAAGTTACAATTTGAGGCTTTATTTTCTGTGAGCCTCTTGGACATATACTCCAATCAGCCGCATCAACTGAAAAAGCTCCTCTCCTGACATTGCTTCTAGTTGATTGATGTGTAAAGATACAGAATAGAATTTGTAAAACTGTATAAAACTAAAGTAAGCTGCCATGAAATACTAATTTAAAGCTTTTACAGTCAAATTAAATAATACCCTTTGATGTTTATACAACATTGCAAGAGGTCAATATTTTCAATGTCCATGGGGGAAACAGTGTGATTGGGTTCATTTCCAGACAATGCAGATGTTAGCCATAGTTGCAAGATTGCAAAAAGGTGCAGGGATTTGGTTGAATTTGCATGAGATCTTTGAACTACCATGGCATTTCATTTTTCTTTTGCCTGTTTTTTGATGTAAAGAGCCAAATTGTGGTTTCTTAGAGGTTTATTCATATGAGGTTACATAATGATACAGTAAGGATTAAAGGGAATATACACACTTTCTGCATTTCCAGTTGAATCAGAATATGAATACGCTGAATTCACACATCATGGTCACACCACCATGGCACCGTGCACCTGTTTCTTATTTAGTAGTGAGAAAGTTGGCAACTCTGCTTTCTAATAATGTGGCAGATGAAATGAGGAACAAAGTGCAGCTTTGATAAATGAAGTTAAGGTGTTAATTCGGGAGCAGGACCACGCCCAAACCACGCCCTCAATCACCTGACAAGCCCACTTAAACAGAGCCAGCCTACTCCAACCGTTTGTTCCCCCATACAGAGTATCCTTCACTCGGAGAAGGGCAGTCAGTCAGACCACAGCCGGAAGTCGCAGCAGCGCCACTTGCGCTCCGTGGTCAGCTTGCCGCAGCCGTGTCATACCCATTCACGCTCCCCGAACGAGGTATCGCCATCTCCAAGGGGAGCACAGGCTTCATCCTCACCGTCAGAAAGAGCCGTGAACCGAAGGCGCCACAGGCTCCGCCGAAGCAGCCTGTACCTGTCCTCTCCACGTCATTCCCACCGCTCTGTGGCCGGTAATCCATCACGGGGCGGTGCGCCGCAGGAGTCGGACCCGACTGTAGGAACTGAAAGGCCCTATCTTCCACAGCAATGACAATGACGGCCAGATCGTTCCATCTGCACACTGCATCCATTAACGCCGCAGCGTCAACAACCGAACTTCCCGCGCTTCCTGCTTCCTCACCTGGACCAACTACCACCAGCGACGCCAGACGTGACTTCACCAGGCCTCCGCCGCTCCCACAGCCTCTACCGGCATCATCTGCTCCCCCTGGTGGACCAGGTTGTATCTCCCCCTGTGCCTGCTTCCTCTGTGTCTGACTCTTCTCAAGCTATCACAGCTTTCTTTACATCCTTGTGTCCGCAGGCTGCACAAACTCCCCTTGCACATACATTCTTTCATCCCATCATCCCTTCTTCTTCCCTATCTTCAGCCGCTCACAGCTACACGGCTTCTGTTCCCCCTCTTCCCACCATAGCCAGCTCCTTAGCTCCATCAGGAGCCCCATTACAGTTAAATCAAACTGGCTATCCTCGACCTCCTCTTTTTCCTACTGACCTCTCCTTTAAACCCTCCCTCCCCATCCCCACCCCCTCCCTTCCCCAATACCCGAAAGTTTTCTCGCACATCCTTAACAGTCTCAATGATTGCGTCAAGCTCACACTCAACTGAGCACCATCTAATTCAACTCTTTTGGGGGTCAAGATCAGCTCGGCAGGATAACGCTGAGACGGAACCCCCATCCTGAGTCTCATTCTGCTGGGCCACACTATGCACAAATAATTAATTCAATGTTCAAACTTATATCCTTGTGTGGCGTGGTCCTTGCTAGTGAAATTAAGTAAAGGGGTTAACTTAAATTGGGGAGCATGGCCATGCCTTAACCACGCCCTCAATCACCTGACAAACCTACTTAAACGTAGCCAGCCTACTCCAATCGTTTGTCTGTGATTCTTCAACCCACCCTCCCTCACCTTTCTCTATCCCATTTAACCTTTTTTCCTTATCCCCTTCTACTCAACTTGTGCTGGCTTCTTCTATGCCCTTGTCTACTTCCAGTTAAACCCGGGTCAGGATCAGCTCAGCAGGATAGCACTGAGACGGAACCCCCATCCTGAGTCTCCTTCTGCTGGGCCACACAACACACAAATAATGCATTAAATGTTCAAACTTATATCCTTGTGTGGGGTGGTCCTTGCTAGTGAACTCTGGGTCTTCTTAAGCTCCACCCTCCTCTCCAGATATCATCACCTCTGGTTCTAGAAATCCAACATGGCGACAACAAAGAAGAAGGAATGGATGACATCACAGGTGCTATGTTAATTATGTATATTGTCTATGCCATGATAAAAACTGACAGTGACACAGGAAGAACTAGGTGATCTGATTAATGTACTAAGAGGGGGGGGGGCTTTCTGTTTTTCCACCACGTCTCATTAACATTGTTGGCTCCAGAATCTGTTAGCTAACAGCACATGTATTCCCCTGGCGGAGCCTTTCTCCACTGAGGCTGTAATTAGGACGTAGCCGCCTGATTGGACAAGAGGTGCTGCGTAATTACATCGGCCCTGGGCCCCCCCAGATGCTGCAGGAGGGGGGCCCCAAACAAATCACAAACAAGACTTTAATTAAAGGATCAACAGCCCCACATGTGGACATTTACTTCTGATCAGACAATCCTGATTAGAACTTGAAGTCAAAGTTTTCCTCCTCTCACTGCAGGTAGACCTTTTGGAGTGGGGAGGGAGGGATACTACTCTGCCAGCTCTCTCATAAGCTCATTGGATTTGCTCCTGTGCCAACGTCTTACTTAATTAGCCTGCACATTTTTACGGGCATAAATCGCTTTTACATCACTGCCAGCGAAGCGCACCGCAAAGTGGGTCGATCATATATTATGTTGATCCTCCTTGGCGCAGTTAAAGCCATACATTACATTTGAATTTGTCGAAGAGCGGAGGGCCCCCTGGCATAATTCTTCTTTGTTGTGCTGTCAACGCTAATCTCTCCCCAGGGGTCTCGGCAACAGCGCTCTCCTCTTTCTCTCTCGCCGCTGCCCCCAGATCGGATGAGTAAAGGGACGCACGGATTGAGACGAGCCAGGAGGGCACCCACACATCTCTCCATCACCCCCATTGCCCCTCCCCTACATGAAACCTGCCTACCACCTTCCTCTCAATCCTGCATCAGCGAACTCAAGGCCTCAACCAGGAGAAACATTTCCCAGCACCATCAGATCAACCTCGCTCCTGTTGCTTTTACCTTTCAGATTCTACTTTATACACAATAATCTTAATTAAACATGTAGTCCACAAGCTTTCTAGAACATTTCAGTGAGTTTTTCAAGAACAAGCACTCTGCTGCAATTTTGTTCAGCTACACGGAGCTTCTTTTGAGTCTTCCAGCTCAGTGTTTTCTTCTTGCAGCATGAAACTTGGATTGTTTTGTTGACGTTTTCTCCTTGACCCTGTTTCCAGCAGCATCTGTAGTCAGCAAAAAATCTCCTGAAACATACTGCACACTGCCTGCTCAGAACATGTTCAACTCTGAAGTAATTTTACCTCACTCACCATATTGATCCGAAAATAAGACGTTATTTTTTCCCGAAATACATCTGAAAAAAAGTTGAATCATCTTATATTTGAGGATTAGTCATTTAATTTGAATAATCAGTACAACAGATGTAAAAACAGTGTCCCACTCATGACTGAGGCTGCCCATGAGTCACTGCTACCATGCCAGGAAGATGAAAGATGGAGAGCCACGATGAACTATGCTGCAGTAAAGTAGGACAAGTTAACCAACCACTTTTGTACGACCTTTCTCCCTCATGATCATGGATTTAAAGAAATTATGGTTTACTGTTAGCCAATTAAAGCTTGTGGGGCGCTGGTTTTATTCAGAAGATTCCTCAAATCAAGACAAGTGACAGATTGGTCAAATGGTCATGGGTCTGTATCTCATGTCTATCAACACTACAATAGACTGATCTTAACTACAGTAATAGTACGGCAGAGTGGTTAAAACAGATTGTTTGGGAAAGAGCTGCACAGAAATTGTACATAGCTTAATGCACTGAAAAGTGTCCCGCAGGAAGACCGTTCAAACCAGACTACATCTCCTACACTAACTTATACTCTGTAGTTTACACTATTTGAGGAGCTGTTTTTTTGTAGTGGAGTATTTTTACTCCATGGTATCACTTTTTTTAATTGGGGATCACAGTTTTCAGTTTTATCACTGAACACTGGAAATTGATCTTCAGTATTCGTCCAAAATAAGCTGTTTGCCAATTAAAAACTGATAAATCATGAATCACAGCATTCTGTACTTACATTACAGTGAAAAGAGTGTTCAACTGACTTTTAAATGAATAAAAAAAAATTTTGGTGATGAAATGCAAAGGGTTTGAGGTATATTTATTTATTTGGCTGTAGTAGCAGGTGCTCCGTAAAATGAATTAGAAACAAAGATCAATAAAAAAACCCAAAAACAATTAAATATGTAAAGGTAGAAAACAAAATTCAAATAAATTAGAAAATGATAACAGAATAAATAAATATGTTGTATAAACAAAGGAAATAAAGCAGCGTTTCAGAAAGTATCTTTTAATTTTAACGTTTCCTATTTGATGTATGATGTTTGACTTTTAAAGTTAATTATTTGGGGACGAATGTATTTCCCTTTTTTAGGCTACCTCCTGGTGAATAGATTTGTTTACAGATCACACATTTGTAACTCTAATCATATCTACAAACTGCAGTGAAATTCATCAGAAACATCTTTTCCACAGAGTGCAGAAAGCAGAAGTGTTGTCAGGTCTGTAGGTCCTTCCTCTCTCTGCAGTGTCTCTCCTCCTCCACTAGGAGGGAGTGAAGAACACAGATTCACCCTCCTTTCCGCGACCCAGATGCATACCTGCTCCAGGCTGCGCTGTTTATTCTCCTTGGATTAACTTCCCCAAACGTCCACCCCCCCTCCTCCTCCTCCTCCTCATCTTCCTCATCCTCCTCTCCCACCTCCACACAGGGAAAGAAAAACAACCAGAGACACTTGGCTCTTCAGCGTAAGTCAAATCTGCTCTGACTGAGCTTGTAAACACACACACATACACACACTGAATCAAGCTTTTGCCACTGTTCCTCTCCGGCCCCCTCTGCATTAACATGGAAGTCATCCATATTGATGCTAGCTGATTCATGTGCTGCCAGCTTCTTTGTTTTAATCTTATTTTTCTTCTCTTGCCTCTTCACCCTCTTCTACCCAGTCGGAGCTTTCTGGGGATCAAGAGGGTGATTAAGGGCAAGGAGAGATGGAGGAGTGGTCCACCGAGGACCCTCGGGTGCTGGGTAGGGAGGCGGGGAAGGTTTGTAGCCCCGGTCCCCCTGGTGATGAGGTGGAGCCTAATTGATTTGTCAATGTGGAGCCATCTGGCACAGAAAGATGGAGCTCCAACCTGTTCTCCTTCCTGAGGTGGAAGTAAGGAGGGGCACCGGGAGAGACGGGTTAGATTACACACACACACTACGCACACATGATACCCTTTTCTCTTATTTTCTGAAGAAAGTGTGTCTTCCTCTGCTTCTGATTCTTGTCATTTACACCAACTCAGGGCTTTCGCTCTGTCCCCCATGGCCCCCCCCAAAAAAACCCACCCCCTGAATAATGACAGGGACAGACAGCATGATAGGAGCCTGAGGGGAGGGCCCACAGCCAAAAACACACATCTCCTCACTCTCCTACAGCACAGGGGCCCTGGTGGGGGTCAAAGGTCAGGGGTGCTGATGGACCCCGGTGTAGAAACGAAGCCTGTGGTGTCTTAATGAAAAGATCAGGAGGAAATTAGGACAGACAGAGACAGAAGGAGAGAATGGAAGCTGCCTCTACTGATTAGGATCCCTCCTAATCACCTCTTTTATTCCCTCCCCCTCTTCATCCCTTACTTTTCCTCTGCCCATTTTAACTCAGGGCTTCTTTTTTTTTTTAGAGTAATTTTGTAGGTTAGCATAAGAAAAGCAAATAAAGTGTGAATGTGCGATCAATACCTCAAGTGATCATAGGACACAGCTCCTTTCTGAACACAAAACTGGCTGTCAGGATCAGTGTAACCTGCTCTCATTGATACTGACAGTACGGATCTTTTCTGACGTGTGAAAGCCTCATACGGAGATGTTGGCGCTTGAGTATTGAGAAAATAAAAAGGGGGGTGGGATGAGCCACTCTGGCAGCCTTGGGGCAATGTGATGATGTCTCCAAGTAAGATTTGTTCATGTATTTCAGGGTGTCGTGCATCGCTAGAAATCTTCATATTATTACTAAAATAAACACTTTCAGAAATACGACGGGCTGAAGTAGCCCGAGGCGCCAGGGAGGTGTAGCTCAAGCAGAAATGGCTTTAAATAAAATAAGTGACATGCATGTACAGAATAGACACTGTGACGATCGTAATGTTATTTTAATGTACACAGGAACAACACAGTTTGAGTGTACAGATTTAAACGCCTCCTAATGTACAAAATGTTAATTGAAATAATTATTTAATTTCTGTAATTTATCTTTAGTGTTTTGAAGTGGGGTTGTATGAGACACTTTAAAACTAAGGGTGACTGAGCGTTTGCTGTTTGGGTTTCTCGACTATGGAACGACCTCCCTGGGGATCTCAGGCTCCTAACAATTCGCACAGAAGCCAGGTTAACAATAGCTGTAGACAGGGTCAATTTTGCACCATTACACTGATAAATGAGATAAATTCAGATTATTTTCTGGCCTTCCTGCTTTTATTTTGATACAACAACTTGAGAGAGACAGGAAAGCAGCAGGCATAAAAAAACAACTTTTTAATATTTTGCTACAAATTTGTTGGCAAAAATGGGAAATTAGAAGGGCTCACAATATATCTGAGCTTTCACTTCTTCCACATTTATGATATAGCAATCTTTGAGAATATTGGAGGATATTTTCCCCTCCAAAATTGTGAGATTTGTCCTTAGAGAGATACATATACTCTGTATACTTAGGACTCTTGTCTCAAATAAAAAAACAGTATCTCGTTTCATTATTTGCACTTTTCTTTTACACATTTGTGTAAAATCAGTGAAGCCTCTGGATTTGCTGCCTGAGACACAACAGCAGCTCAGAAGTTGTTGTGAGTCTCAGCAGACGAGAGGAAGACTAGAACTGTTGATAATCTCTGGATATGAAACAACAGGTGCTGTCCAAGCTGGAGGAGAAGCAGGAAACACATATTTGTGGGTGAAATGTGAGTAGGAGGAGGAGGAGGAGGAGGAGTGGATGGACAAAGTATGTGTGTGTGTCTGTGTGTGTGTTAGAGGGGGTACAGTGAGTTGAATGCAGGACAGGAGCTCAGGTATTGATAAAGTGGAGGGGTTGGAGTATTGAAGACCAAGGTTGCTGTAGCACGAAACATCCCCTCTTTCTTTCTACTCTAGGAAACATGCACACTCACACACACCAACATGTCCCACTGGAGTCAGCCAAAGGCCAAGGTTAAAGGTCATCTCGTTGGAGGTGGAGAGGAACCAAAGGTTGGGCACAGCGGGACAGAGGGAATGGACACAATCCTAATAGGGACTGTTGAGGACAGAAAGGTCTGCGAAAAAGGGCTAGAAAGAAGATCTGACGAGGCAGCCTGAATGTGAGAAGGCTGAGAGCTGGATTATCGGCGTTCAGCTGTTGAGTGCTGAGTGATTCACAGTGAAGAAACACATCTGGATGTTTCCTGCATGACTTTTCCCTTGTCTGTGGATCCTTTCTGTGGGAATGATTTTTAAAAGTAAGTGAGAAGACAATCACAGGCTGCTTGACACAGACCATCTTTACATTACTCCACTGTCCTGTTTTGATGTTAAAATCATATGAAGAAAGGAACATGCCGAGAGTTCCTTCTCTCGTCTGGGGCCTGTGTCTGTTAAAAGGTTTTTTTGCACTGGCAGCACTCACAACCTAAAACTCAGAGCACTTCCCATGATGCTTAACATGTCCCATAGTGCTACTTCTGCACTGGTAGTGGTTAAGTCTGTTTTAAAAGACTCTGTATGCGCATATTCACTTTAACTCAACAGAATTTTATGAAGAAAACATGAAACAGTTGATAGGAATCCTGTCGTATCTAATTTGTTGACTTCGCTGATATGAAGTCCCACCCCCTCTTGATTTGATTGATCGGTGATGGCGAATTGACACTTACGAGTGCGCCGTTGTTCAAAATGTCAAACTATTTTCAGCTGCGAGCGTCTGCTTTAGGGTAAGGGTTAGGGTTATGATTAGGGTTAAGGGTTCTGATTAGGGTTAGGGTTCTGATAAGGGTTAGGGTTCTGATTAGGGTTAGGCTTAGGGTTCTGATTAGGGTTATGGTTCTGATTAGGTTTAGGGTTGTGATTAGGATTAGGGTTCTGATTAGGGCTAGGGTTAGAGTTAGGGTTAGGTTTAGGGTTAGAGTTAGGGTTATGATTAGGGTTCTGATTAAGGTTATCATTATGGTTAGGGTTAGGATTAGGGTTATCATTTGGGTTAGGGGTAGGGTTAATCTACCAATCAGTCACGTTCAGCACTGCAGGCCCTGACCCCGAAAGCCCCGGGACCTTTGAAAAGTACTACTCCCCTAGCAGGGGCTTTTTAGGGGGGAGATTATCTACCCCTGATCTAAATTTGAATGCTTCCCTTTTAAATGTTCCTCGTGTGTCCCACACAGGTACCGGCCAGAGGGCTTTCTGTTTTTATGCTCCTAGGCTGTGGAACTCTTTGCCTCTGGACATGAGAACGGCGAGCTCTCTGGGTGTTTTTAAAAGTAAACTTAAGACTTACCTTTTTAATCTAGCTTTTAATTTGGAGTAATTTATTTTAGCCCTGGACTGCATTATCAGTATCATTATTATTATTATTTTTATTATTATTTTATTATTTTATTATCATTTTTATTATTTTCATCATTATTATCTAAACCATTGTTTTAACATGTATTTATTTATCTTATTTATTTATTGTGTTCACCTGATCTCGTTAACTCTACCTTATTTTTAACTTTTATTTCCACTCTTACTTATTTTATTAATTTTACTGTGTTGAGTTTCTTTTCTTTTTTAAAGTATTTCTTCTTTTTTCATGCCTTCTATAATTCTACCATTGCTGTTGTTTTCTTACTGTCTGTTACTCTGTGAAGCACTTTGGGCTACATGTTTCTATGTATGAAAAGTGCTATATAAATAAAGTTGAGTTGAGAGTTGAGTTGAGTTAAATTTAGACCTTGGGTCCACCAGTCGTAATGCACGTAGTTTCGAGGTAATGTTCCTCCTGTCGAAAAACGCCTTATGGTGTCAACTTTGTTGTATGGCCTTTGTCTCTTTCTTATTGCCCTCTACTGGTCTAGATTTGTAGGATAAAAAAAACTATTTTTTTTGCCATCGTCACTGGCCTGATTTGCATAATCTCCTTGGGACTTCAGGCCAGGCATATAACAAAGAGCCACAAGAACCAATTATTTCCTTGAAGAGTAGTTCTTGGAACTAAAAGCTCCTGGTATTTCTGGTCGAAAAGCATCTTTTGTAACGCTCATATCAGTGGCATTCTTGATTTTGCAGAACTATTGCTGCTGTGTTGTTGTTGTCACCAGTTGTGATGGTTGTCACTTCTGCTAGTTCAGTTATTTGCATAAAATAAGTGTTTCTCTGTTTAATAGCAGCTATATAGAAATGATCACGTGTCACTTGTTCCTGTGTGCTTATCGTACATATGGAGTCACAAGTATTGGTTTTAGTCTGTTTCATAACCACTAAAAAACTCCTCACTGGAGCTTTAACAGAGGGAGTTGTCCCCTGAGAAACTGTTGAGAAAAAGGAAGAGAAGACGACAGATACTGAGAAGAAGAAGTGAAGCTGCATTCTTCTGATTTTCACCAGAAACTCATGAGGAAGTCACTGATGCGGACTCTAATGAGAAAGCTTCATCTCCTCTGTAGTGAGTTAGAATAAGAGCAGCCTGGAGGAGCAGTATGGAGGGCGTTTGTCTCATTTGCTTCCAAGAGAGCGACACAAAGGCAGTGAGATACAGTCCTTGCAGCACACAGACTCTGTAAGGACAAAAAGGTGAACATTTAAAGGAGTGTAAAGAGATGTCACGCCTTTTTATGGGCTTAGCCAATGACCTCCAGCAGCCAATCAGGTGGGAGCTTTGGAGACGACACTTGAAGGTCCAGGCCTCTCTGAGGAGGACGGGACAATGGGATTACACAGTACACACACTCATACACACACTTATATACACATACAGCGGAGACATAGGATAGGGAGAATTGGATATCTGTGTGTGCGTATGTGTGTGTTCATACATGCTTTTTTTTTGGTGTGGGAGGACCAAAGCATACAAGAGTGGGTAGTTGGGTGGAGGTGTGTTACTTACAGGATAGTGCAGTGTGTGTCTGTGTGTGTGTGTGTTTGTGTGCAGGCAGGTGGGTGGTAGCTTTTCAAAGAGCAGACCATTTAATTGAATTCTGTGCAGCTCCTTGTTATTCTAGTCATGAGTGAGAGCTGCTCCATGTTGTCCCAGCAGTGTGGGAGGGCCCGGCCGTACCTGCAAACACTGACTGGTTTTCACTTTGTGTGTGCATGTTTGTGTGTGTGTGTGTGTGTGTGTGTGTGTGTGTGTGTGTGTGTGTGTGTGTGTGTGTGTGTGTGTGTGTGTGTAGAGGTAGGGGTTGTGAGGTGATTGTGGTTGCGCTGGTGTTTTTCTAGCGCAACTCGAGTCCCGATGTGGTAACGAGGAGGGGAAGTGGTGAAAGTCAGCCCTGAACCTCACCCTGAAAAGAAAGCATGAAAGTGCCAGAGCATTAATACAAAATACTTGAGTGTGTGTGTGTGTGTGTGTGTGTGTGTGTGTGTGTGTGTGTGTGTGTGTGTGTGTGTGTGTGTGTGTGTGTGTTTGAGTGTGTGAGAGAGTGTGATTGGAGTTGCATGTTAAGCTTTAAACTCTTTGTCCTCATTGCAAAGAAACCTAAAGTGCACAAAAGAGGACAAAATAACAGTCACTAACACATTCACCGCAGCACAGGAGACAATCTGCTGTCTAATAAAATGAATAGAGTCTCCGAGCAATTACAAGCTTAAACGATGATGCATAAATTTCATTTATAGATAGATTTCACCAGGGCTTATCTCTGAGAAACACTGTAATAGGATTCAGCTGCAAGGCAAGGGAAGAAAGATGTGTGGACAAGGCTGCGGGTGTGTGTGTGTGTGGCTTTATGTGCATGTACATTGGGGTAAAGTGGAGCGGTATTTGTGATTGGAGTGATTGGTAAAAGGTGACCAGGATTCAGGATAATGACTCTCTACTAAACAAGGACACCTGAAACCAGCGGAGGTCTCTGCGTGGTTAACGATTGGTTTCATATGACTGTAGCTGAAGGGTAATTCTCCAGGGAGATGTTTAAGGTACGAGCTAAATACAGCACAATGACAATCCAATCAACCCTTAGCTCCAGACACACACACACATATACACACATAAACACACATACAGATATCTCACTGACCTCCTCGGCTGTTGACCCTGGAGTCTTTTGACCGCTGCTGCTGTTGGATGTTGTGTTTGGTGAAGCTGTGTTTTAGATTTTTTCATCAAATCAAAGTAAGACATAGTAATGGAAGCTGTTGAGTTTCTGTTCAAAAATCAAAGAAGCTTAACAACCCTCTGTGTTATCATCAGTATTAGGAGGAATTTTTAATGGAAATGCCCTTGAGCAAGCCAGGCGGGTAATATATGCATCCTGTTATGGTTGAGTTAATGAGCAATCAACACGATTTCAATATTGGACTACAAAAAACATTTCCTACCAGTGATATTTTCATTTTTTTGTATGAATCTGTAGCTTTAAACGGGAGATTACACATGAGGTTTTATTCTAATCTGTTTTATTATTAAACTCTTCATGATACTATATTGTGTTTTGACATAGTATTAAAATAATTACATCCTAATCATAAAATATCATACATGAGGTATAATGTAAGGTTAGCAGGTTGTTGGAGCTGAGGCAGGCTTCTAGTCTGCCAAATCACCCACACCACTAAAAATGTTAAAAGTATAACCTAACTAATGTTAAACGGATGAGTTATACAAATAGGAACAGTAAAATGGACTGTTCAGACCAAAACTGTTTATTGTCCCAGACTTTAAACATGTTTATTTCAGCATTGAGAAATAGTCATTAATGGTGTCTCCTTGGCTTTTTCAGCCAGCCTCAAGTGGAAATGCGGTTTCAAAGTTTTCAACACCAAAGGCTGCCGTTTGATTGTTATAGCTGATTGAGAACCCAACAGGGTGAGCAGGACCCCGACACAAAGTGAAGCCATTCTTTCCTTTCATCCATTAAAAATAGTACATTAGGTTCACTATTTGAGCTGTGAGCTCAACACTCGTTCAAGGCAGATGTGTGTCTAACACGAGTCTGGTCCTGCTGGAAGTTTCTGCCTGTTCAAAGAAGTTTGTCCTTGCCACTGTAACTTGCTAAATGCTGCAAAGTGCTCTGCTCATGGTGGATTAAGATGAGATCAGACTGAGTCCTGTCAGTGAGATGGGACTGGATCTTATTCTGTCTTGATGTTGGGTCTTTGTTGATAATATAACATAGAGTACGGTCTAGACCTGCTCTGTTTGTAAAGAGTCTTGAGATAACGTTTGTTGTGATTTGGGGCTATGCAAATAAAGATTGAATGAACGCTGGAGCCTCCCTAAAATGAAACCCAAGATCTCGGCTAAACAGCTTCACACCTATAACATTGTAACATTCCCTTTTCCATGTATTGATCCTCAAACAAGGCCATATCCCAAACTATGTTCTGTTAAGTATGCACTCATGTGCCATCTTAAATTTTGTAGTTATCTCTGTTGTATGACCCTGGCTAGTCAGTACAAGAATTACCAGTAAGTTCAATAAATTATTAATATTTTCATTATTTTCGACACCAAATGCTAGTCGTATGTTAATGATCCAGTTAATAGTTACTGCCATGATGCTATAATGGCTGGTGGTGCTAGCTCTGCTAACATTAGCCCCACTCTGCAAACCAATTTGACTCTGGGATCCTGTCTTTAGCTGTGCTGACTCAAACATACCCATGCTATGAAATAATGCAATGTTACTGATCAATCAGAATCAAGTGCAAAACACAGCCACATAATAACATAATGTAACACATTGCTGAATATGTTTTATTATGTAACGTTATTTTCAAGTGGAACCACCTAAAGCAACACATAACCATTTAGGACAAATCTTTAGCGGTATGTTTGAAACGCTCTCTGTGCCTCTCATGTTGTATGTGTAAATAAATTGATTTCCAGTTACATTGTGAGCCTATGCTGACCAGCGTGTTAGAAATGGGCCTTTGAAACAGTAATTTGTCACGTGAGGTGGCATATTAACCTGCCCCTTCACACACACACTCCTACAATGTGTATGTGTACGTTCTGCTCTTTAGTGGTTGAGTAAATGAACATGATATTTAAGTGACTGCTATTTCCTGAGCTCAGGCTTTTCTTTCTTCCTCCTCCTCCTGGCTTTTCTCTAAATTTCCCTGGGGAGCTGCGGCCCCCCTGGGTTTGGCTTGGTGTCAGAGCCCCGGCAGCCATGATACTTCATCAGGCTTTTGCACCATTATTGGCAAGAGCACTCCATATCCTCTTAGCAGTTATAGCTTTTCAATTTTCCTTTGAAATGCTGAGCCCAGCAGAACATATGGCAATATCTTGGCTTTGAGTCCTGGATTGGACTGAAAGCCTGTAAAACCGCCTTGCATCCTGAACACGCAGCCACGGGCGACACACCGTGACCTTTTTGGACTTTGAGAGGCTGCTGTGAATACTGTTAGAGACATTTATAATAGGCACAATTACAAGATGCTGTTGGAACAGTTTGACACAGTACTGTTATGGTGTTAGCTGTCCTATAAAGCATTATTCCTCCGCCAACCCCCTCTTTCAAGTGTCTCCAGGGACCCATTCAGCATGATGAAAGGGTCAAACCTCCTCCGTCACAAAACACACACTTACAAACACACTCTCCTGCACGCTCAGGTAGTTAAAGTCGTAGAATCTCTTTGACTGCTTCCTCTTCAGACAGACAACGAGGCTTTGGTTCAATTACATCCCACGCACCTTTACCTGAAAACAAAAACACTGCATCAGCAGCACCTTCTTTAGACCTGAAGACTTTACTGGAAATGCACTGCTTCAGGGAAGACGAGAAGACACATCACAGCAAGAGAGAAAACTATCAAATATGTTCACTAGCTATTGTATCATTTTCAGCTCTTCAACAGACTATGGATTTTTAGTCCATTCCATTACTAATTCATGCTGGTGGAGGGGCTGTGGGTGAGGGGAGGAGGGTCGACCCTTCTGGAAACCTAATCTGGATCAATAGGGTTGACCTTGGGCTGAGCTGCTAACGCACACACTGGACTGAAAGGGAGGTTCAGACGGATCTCTGAAGTGTGTGCCCAATACTAAAATGATGACATGAAGTTTAAAGAGTAGTTTGATATTATGGAAAAAAGCTTGTTGGTTTTAACAAGAGGTAAATGAGAAGATTGATGTACATAAGCCAGCTGCTGTATGATGAGATGATGACTTTGATTCCTAAATGACTTGTCTAGCTAACCAGTTACCTGAAACCAAAGTCAAATAATACAATAAACTGCAGATACCCTATTGGCTAACTTCCACTGGATCCATGTTTGACCCATCTCCAGTCCGCCATGCCACCGAAGCCCTTTACAGCAGATACGTAAGACTTCTATTTGTTGCCGGGTGCCGGAGCGCGGTGCATCAGCACAGGGCAGATCGAGTGGGACAGGAAGCCACACACCCTAACAGCAGTTGATTTTCAGAATAAAACATTTTGAGTTGATGCCAGATCATATTTATATTACTTGACTACAACAACAAACCGTCATAATGAGCAGAGCCACGCCTGGAGTCAACAGCTCAAAGGTTTTCAGAGGCCGTTAACAAAAAAATGGATGATGAGAAGCTCATTCTGGAGGTAGAAAACTATTGATTGATACAAAAACCAAAGTGAAAGGTTCTGATTTTCTTTTTCATAGAGGCAATCTCAGAACCCATCAGCTTTTCTTTGTGGCGTTTAGCTTCTTTTATGTCATACTTGAAATTAAATAACTTTCAATCCATCTCTTTCTATTTATTTAAACAGCACCAAATCATAACAAAATGATCTCAGAAAGCCAGATTTCTTGAAATTGTCAAACTAGGGGCGCTAAAACTAAGTTTGTCTTAGTGGTTAAGCGCACCCTTTAAATAGAGGCTTCAGTCCTCGTTGCAGTGTTACTGGTTGGATTCCCTGCCTCCAACTTTTGCTTCTTGTCTTCCTCCAATCTCTCTTTCCATCATTTTCAATTTCTCTTCAGCTGTCCCATCAGTTACACCTAGAGTATGTTAAACTATTATCAGTCTTGTGTAATGCTGATATTTGAATCACTTTGTAGTTTTTCCGGCCTCAAAGAGCCCGCAAAAATATCAAGCATAATCAGATAAAGCTTTATTTATTTTTACTTTCTCTAAGCATTAAAGAGAAATAAGTGTAGCCTTTGTTTTAACCTTAAAATACACAATAAGATTAACAGGTTTTTCTTTTACCATCAGAAAGTCATCTACAAATACAACTTTTCTAAGTAGATTTACATTTTTATAATTTATTTGTTTCTGGTGAGTTATAGAGCTTACAGAATCAACTCCCTGTTCGACCAGGATGCACAGACTCATACATCACAAATCCTGACTTACTTTTGACTTGGGAGGGTAGCTCTGCCTAAATGTCTGCTGACACAAGCCAAAGGCAACATGTATCTAAGCACACACTGTGTTTAGCTTAGAGCTTAACTCTATAGCTAAAGCTAATTTACCTGCAGAAGTAATATGACTTTTACTGCAACTCATTTTCAGAACGTGTCTTTTTAAAACCATGTTTGTGATCAGTTCACCTTAAAGCTCCTGTGAGGAGTTTTTAACTGGATATGTAACAGTCTAAAATTAACATTGAAGCCTCTTCATAACCGACAAAAGCAAACAAGACCAACAGCAAAAAGATTTCCATTTTCAACGTTGTAATTTTTAATGCCTGAGGCTGCTGCAAGGGGGAGGGTCAGGCAAGGTGATTTACAGCATGATGAAGAAAACACCCCCCCTCCGTTTTATTTTTACATATCCCACAGGACATATTCAGGAAGAGTGCAACATTGAAAAGAGAGCAGAATAATTATACTGTCAGAGAACATGGGGGTCAGCAAAGAGATGAGAGGCATCACTTTGTCCACAGGGGGCACCAAAATCAACACAAACAGAAAGATCCTCACAGGACCTTTAAAATAGGGATAATTATGATGAGTCCTTTCTTTTAATATTGTTTACCCCTTGATGAGAGTTTTATTAATACGTTTCTAAAAGTTACAACTGAATATATTGTGTTCTTTGTGCATTTAATAAAGATATCATGAGAAACGCAGCAGCTTGTAATTGATGTATTTTATTGTGAGATGGGGAGTCATAAAAAATGAACAAAAAATAAAAGAAACAACCAAAGAAAAAAAAGAAAAAAACAATCACTATAAAAAGGATGATGGTGTTAAAGGCAGGGGGCATATAAAAGTGGGCGTGGTCTTGACACTGACATATAAAGTAACAAATTGGCACAAATAAAAACATAAGAACATACGTCAATATTATTTTGGCTTGGCAAAAAGGACAGTTTGTGTGGTTAAGGATAATCCTTCAATAAAACAGCACACACTCATGCTATTAGACATACTATTAGTTTTCAAAAGTTCAGTAGCTTCATATTAGAGAGGGGAAAGAAAACTAAACTAACATGAGAATGGATGCAGAGAGGTCAAAGGTTCCAATTTTCAGGCTTGCAGGGTGCGAGTTTCTTTTTTTCCCGAGGAAAAACATCATTTTGTTTGTTCGAAAAACATACTTCAGTACGCCGGAGTCTCATTTTCCAGGCTTGTAGTTATTTGCCTTCGAATGTTTTTTTTCCCATACTAAAATATATTATCGTATTAATACAAACTACAGTATTGTACACTACATAGTGTAATAAATAACCATAAAGAAATATAAAAAATAAGACACATAAATATAAAAGTTCTCTAGGACTAAACAGACATACCCATCTCCGTGGGGGCTGGGATAATACTGCCATTGCTGAAAACATACAGTACACACACTGAAACAGAACATACGACAACATAAGAGACAAAAAATAATACTGACAGGTAAAAACGTGTTGAATTGAACTTCTGGGATTCATGTTTGCCTTCATTTTGTTACCTGAAGAGACATCAGAGCGTGTCATGGTGTGTTAAACAAGTGCAGTGAATAAGCTTTGAAAGGCAGGACACAGTTAAAACCAGACTGCATCATCATCATCATCATCATCATCATCATCATCATCATCGGTTAGAAAACATGTGCATTGTATTTCATTTAGCCGCTCAGATTGGAAATAAAAGAGACTTCTCTAGAACATATGATACATGAATGGTAGGCTGAACTCTGCTCTCTCAGGTGCGGTGGCGAGCCAAAGTCAACAGTATCCCGGCTTATTGGTTGATCTGGGCTCCGGCAATACCTGATAGACGCTGCTAAGCTTCAACAGCAGTATTCAATGGCACTTTTGATATGCATGTTTCTCTTGTTGAAGTTTTTTTTTTTTTTTTTGCATATGGCTTGGAGTACGGGGAAGGTATGGGGACTGTCACACAGTTTTCTTAATATCATTGATGCTCGCTCTGAATGTTCAAGTAACAGTTTGACATTTTGGGAAAATACATGCACATTTTTATTTTCTGGAGGAGAAGATGAGAGGGTGGAAGCAAAAGTCACTTCTTCTATGCATGCCAAGAGGGAAATGATTAGAGGTCCTTTTCAGTCAAATAGGAAAAGTGAGCACACATTATGAGCTATTTTCTCACCCCATGCTAACCAAAGCTAAATTAGAGATGCATTGATCATGGATATCTGGGCCTATATCGCTAAAGTTAAGCTAAATGTTGATTTTTATTAGAAACGTTTCTTGCATCACTTCTTTATTTTTCTCATTCAACCAATAAGAACATATTTCTTCTCTGAGTTAGCAGTTGAGTGTACTAGCTTGTGAGCATTAAGTTGATGCAACACAACAGATTAACTCCAGCTGAGTATGGCTCATCATTTGCTGATTCAAACTATTTTTAAAAAGCCACGTATCGTTCACACATGTTCACTCAATCACATGGCCTCTTTTAGACGGAATATTCAGCAGTAAATGAACTTCCTTTGAGACTGTCTCTGAATCGGGAACACACTTTCTCTTCTAATTTCTCTTCTCTCTTTCCAAATAGAGAAAGGGAAACTGAAAGGGGTTTTATAGAGAAGTGTGGATTTGACAGAAAACATTTGTGTCACGGCTCAAAATTGATATTGCTGTTAATGTAACATAACAGATCTTAAAGTGGGGAAACAGCACCAAGCATGTGAGACAAAAAGTGTAAAAAGTGGTCAATACTTTCATGATTATTTGGTGAGTCCTGAGCTAGCTTACTTGCTACACTCGAGACGCCATAGGAGAAAGCGCAACTTGCAGGTAGCTCACTTGTAAGGGTTAATTTTAAGTTAGTTTTAGGCTATATATATAACATTTCTTAGGTTAACTAGACATACGTTTTCTAACTGATACATTTTTTTGGGTGTGTTTGAAGAACTGTAACTGCTTACTCCATAACTAATTTAGTTGTAATTTAGTTTAGTTATTTTTTATGTCTTTTTCCCGCTTGTACCTGTGTTTGACACAACAATAAAATATCTTGATCCTCGAGTGAGAGGAAATAAACTTGCCAGACTCCTGCTGGATCTTGATTTTGAGCAGAGGAGTTGATAAATATATAACCACTTCAAAAAAACAACTGTTAGCTTTGGCTGTTCCCTTGTGTTCTTGTCCTCATTTAAAGCTAAGCTAGTTAGCTGCTAGCTGTATAGTCACAGAGAGGTTATAAGAGTTGTATTGACCTCCTCCAGCAAAACAATAAATAAGCATGTTTCCCAAAGTGTCAAACTTCACCTATAAATGCTGTATGAACAGAAACGTTGACAGTAATGTGTCTGAAAGGAACAAAATGACTCAAAGGAACCATTCCCACTCTCCTTTGTTTTTCTTCTTAAGGCTCGCAGTCCAATCCAAAAAAACATCCAAAAATAAAAGTCATGCTAACATCGGCTAGCTTGGTGGTGTGGTATATCTAGTGCGGTAATACTGAAGGGTAGAAAACACAACTGAACTGTTTAATCCAAAGGTAAACCAAGCCACTTGTAGTGCACAGGATTTTTCTTATTTTCCTTCCAACTTAATAAAATACTGACTTTTTTTGTTCATTGGCAATAAAAAGGTATAGAAATATCTCCCAACTGTACAGCTTTTAAAGGTTAAAATATGAGTGATAAAATTAGTAACACTGATAAAAAGAAATGACCCAAGGTGTTTTAGTAATAAAACATTATCTAAAACGTGTCGGCTCTAGCTTCCAAAGTCTGTATAATGCATTTCCTTTGTTTGTTAAAATTCACGTTCGTCTTCATTTTTTTTTACAAATGGATTTTTCTAACAGTGAGACTTCGTTCTCCTGTGGAAAAGTCACTAGTATTTTTTCAGGCACACCTGGATTTCTACACAGTAGTGAACTGAAACAAACAGTCAACAGAGTGGCCAGACGTCCCCTCCTGCGCTCCTCCTCTGCACGGGGAGAGGAGGAGTCTGATTGTGTCTCGTGGAGGAGTCTGATTTCTCTTTTAGTCTCCTTCCTCCTGTGATGTCTACCTTTAGTCTTCAGAAACCATATCCCTGTTTGTTTCGCCTCCACTCTCCTCCGTCACCTCCTCCTCCTCTGCTTTCTCCTCTTCCGTCACGCCTTCCTCTGTATCCATTGCCTCCTCTTCCTCCGCATTGACTTCCTTCTCTTCCTGAATGCTGCTGAGCACCTCTTCCTGCCTTGTGTCGTCAGCCTCCTCTATCACTTCCATCTCTTTCTCCTCCTCCACTCCTCCTTCCACTAATACTCTCTCTATCTCCTCCTCATTCCTTTTCTCCTCCTCCTCTGCTCCTCCTTCCACTAATACTCTCTCTATCTCCTCCTCATTCTTTTCCTCCTCCTCCTCTGCTCCTCCTTCCACTAATACTCTCCTTATCTCCTCCTCATTCCTTTCCTCCTCCTCCTCTGCTCCTCCTTCCACTGATACTCTCTCTCCTCCTTCCACTGATACTCTCTCTATCTCCTCCTCATTCCTTTCCTCCTCTTCCTCATCCCCTCCCTCCTCCTCTATCTTCACCACCTGGATATCATCCATGTCCACTGCACCATCCTCCTCCTCCTCTTCCTCACTCTCCTCTTCCTCTCTGGTGCTGCTCCCTCGATCGTCTAAGTCCAGCTGGGAGGGGGCGAGGAGCAACTGCAACCGGTTCAGAGCCTCCCTCTCGGCCTGAGCCTCTGCTTCGTCCTCTGGGCTCTCCGGGCCTCCTCCTTGGCTCTGCGTCTCCTTCTTGCAGTAGGAGTAGCGATGGTTCATGTGTTGCGAGTACGACCCCGAGTGAGAAAAGCGCTTGCCGCACTTGTCGCACTGGTACGGTTTCTCCCCCGAGTGGAGGCGCATGTGTTCGATCAGGTGGTGTTTGTGTTTGAAAGCCTTGCTGCAGATGCCGCACTCGTGTGGTCGCTTCCCTGCAGGGAGAGAGAAAATAAATATGCATCAACATCTCTGTTTGAGAAAAATGAAATAATGTTGAGTGAAAAACCACAGACAGAGAAGGAAAACAATAAACACTGCAGAGTGATGGAAGATAAAAACAATAGGTCTGCTCTGGTATCACTTCCATATGTTGGATTGTTGAAAAATGGGAGTTCAATAGCTTTGATAATCTGTGCCACATGGGTTTGGAGGGCAGAATTGTTACTGTTTTTACAGCTCTGTGAATATTTTTGCAAAAGTTCAGAGGTTCCAATTCAAAACAGCCACCAACTCTTAATCATATTTTTATTCATGCTTAGAACTCAGGAAATAATAAAGGTCTTATGAGACACTTCAATGGAATCACATCCCTGTAAAAGGACACGTCAGACTGTGTGAAACAACATTAAAAACATTAAATTAACTGTAGGGTAATGTCTAAATCTAGTAAACAAAGTCGGCCTGGCACATCTACTGTTGGAAAAACTTGATTTCTCCTTCCTCATCACTTCCTGAAGTGACTTCTTAAAGGAGCTTTTAACTGATTTCAAAAAGTATCCCTCTTAAACTGATGTCACTTCAAGCCCTACATAGTAAAATTGCATTACCAGCAACAAGATTGGTTCTGTCTTTACACGGAATATTAGTGCCTGTGTTTGGGTCAGATTTTCGAAACAGCCAAGTCGATATTCGGCGCTCACCCTGAAGTGTCCTTTTTTAGAACTCTGTTGGTAAATGTTGGCAGTGAGAATAAAGCTAACAAACAGCTAGTTTAAAATACAGGTTACACGTGACCCCCACTGTCCCACAAAGTGATTAAATGTTGCTTTATACTTCATTTAGCTAGTCCGCAGAAAACCTTTTTATTTACAGTCTATGCAGAAAACTAGTGTACCTACATGCCTATGTGTTTGTGTTTCGTGTGCTGTTATGAATTAACCTGCTGCTACTGATGCTTTTGTTAATTAACTGTTAACTAACCCTAACCCTAGGAGTCGTCTGGCAACAAAGAAAGGCATACAACTAATTAAAAAAAAAAGTAATACCAAGGTTTGAATTCCAATTTAACTTCTATTTTTGTTAATATTCTAACAATAATTGGTAAAATATGCAATTTTAGATTGCTTAAAAAAAAGTTCTGGAAGACATCTCAATTCCCCCCAAGGCGGTCCCCACTCCCACTTTGGGAACCCCTGAGTTAGCAAGTGGGAGGAGTTTATGTTATTAAGTTCCCTTTTTTATTGGGACACCAGAGCACACGTCATGACACCGGGGCTGTGATGGGTAGCGTTAAACTGATACATCTGGTCACCATTTGTAACTTAACTAACGGTAATAAATCTGAGTTTATAAAGTTTAGTCTTTGTTATGTTACAGATCATTTTATGTAGCTACAAATCAATACATTGTGTCATCATTCTGCATCCTGTAAAAAGTTTTCTTGAGAAAAGAAAAGTTGAGTTAAAAAGAAGACCTGTATTCCATTCATTTGCTTCCACAACAAATGCACACATCTTTTCCACAGTGGGCGATGGTGCTCATGAGAAATGCAGTCCTCATGAATGTTCCTCACAGTGCCTTTAACATAAGTCTAAACAAACAGGCACTCAGCTGTGTTGTGGGAGGGTATACAGAGAAACTGTCTTGTCTTTGTATTTAGAGAGAACTGACATCATTTCAAAAAATCAACATTCACATCCCTCTATCTTGGACATATCCTTTGAAATGCTGAGTTTACATAACACCTCCCCAAAGATTGTGCTCGCTTCAAGCTAAATGTAGATTACAAAAAAGGCTTCAAAAATCGATCCAGGAGAAGAGATCTGCAGCCAATGAGACTGTCTCTTAACGGACTTCATAACAACTTTATCTTCTGAGTGAGATTTTACTGATCAACCTACGTCCTGAGTTTTTTTTTTTTACCTTTTTGTTTGTTTCTGTTTTGCTGTTTTCACTCACTGCTGTTAAAATGTGAAAAATGTTCATGATAAAATTAAACACAACACGAATCACTTCAGTGCAATCAGTGAATCCCCCACTATGGAGTGTGAAAGGTTGAAGTAAAGGCTTGTAACAGCATCTATCATCAATGTATCCAAGGAGAACATGTCAAAACATTACAACCAAATCACAACAAACGCTCTAAAACCTTCAAGGAAACTTTATCCAGGCAGGGAACAGCTAGTTTCACCTAGCATGAGGTCATTTGGAGCTGAAAACTGTGTTTGCAAGCCAGGTATCAGAGTAATAAAGAAAAAAAGTCAAACGCCTCTGAGAGCGCTGACCTGCACTTGGCCACAGAATCATCATCTTAGAGCGATCCAAATCACTACCAGAGCTCGCCTCTTGCAACATTTGGTGCTTCACATGAGAAGCTGGCAGTGCAGAGGTGGGGAGTTGGCGGAAAGAACTTCTCAGACCTCTTCTGTGCATGTTGAGTAATACCTGCAGGAATGGAGTTGTCCACCCTTCTTTACGCTGCAACTCAAAATCCCCTTCTCGCTCACGCTCTGACTCATCTTTCCCAGGAGCCAACAGTACGTGATGGTGAGACAAGTTCCGGTTCTGTGTTTTTCTGTTTTGGTCATGTTTTTATTTAGGCCTGGGAAACATTTGAGAGTTTGTATTTACCTGTGTGTTCGTATTTGTGTCTCAGTAGAGAGCTGCTTTTCTGGAAGATCTTGTCGCAGAGGTCGCAGGCGTACATGCCACTTTCTGTCTTCTTCATCTTCTTCCTCTGAGGGCCTGAGTCCGAGTCATTCTGCTCCTCCATAGTGGACACACCCTCCGAGTCCAGTCTCTCCTCCTGGAGTAAATGACAAATCACAGAGATATTGTTAGGAATTCAAATGAGGTTCATCTGTGTTTTACAGTAGAGAGACAACAGGTGATGAAGAAGACTTCCTGTAACCTGACATATATATCCATCGGCCATTAATGTGGGACCAATATCCTTCTATATTGTGATTATCTAATAAGTTTTCCCGATGTAAACTGATATGAGACTATGTTTAAAGAATAAAACTCCATAGTTTGGAACTCCCCACACTAAGGTTGGTAAAATTGTCAAAACTGTCATACTTTTCAGTAACACTTCCTCTAGAACGATATAATATCTGTTAGTTGTATGTTTGAAAGTACTAAACAAAAGCAAAGCCTGTGAAAAAAAGATCCAAACTTATATTTTCAACCAGAAACTGCCATGACCAAGTGAAAGAGAGAGGATGAGCACAGTGAGGTATGTTTAAGAGACAGGGAGTGCCGATAAAAGTATTTCCTGATTGGCAAACTGCAGTTACAAACTTATTAACTTGTCCAGACCTCAGCACAAATTAGACAGATTTGATTTGCTTGCAGCTGAAGTCAAGTTTCTTCCTGCCTGCTGTGTCTCTGATTTGCCCTCTGTCACAGCCACCACACCACTGACTCCTCATTCACAGATCTGTAAGTACTGACTTTTGTGAGGTCCTTTTAGCATCTAATAAGGAACACACATGTTATGTTTATTTGTGTTGAAGACAGAGAGAGAGCAGGGTAGAGAGACAGTGATGTCACCTGGTCCCTATATGTTTACTTTTAGTCCTGACCAGCAAACCATGCCAGGGAGCTTCACAATGATGGACGCCCATACAATGACCACATCGGTATGAGAACTATAAAATACAGAGCATACTCGCTGCAGACACATGCACCGGAATCTCCTTATGGATTATGAATGATAAAATGAGTATGTCAAATGTAGGTCTGTGTTCAGTGACCTTTTCTGTCCCAGCACTGTGTGCAGTTTGGAAACCGAAGATAAAGAAGTTCACTTTGTGGACGATGTGTAATAATGTTGAATGTATTTCAATTTCTCTGTTTAAAAAAAAAAAATGGCTGCCATATTGGCAGTTCCTCTGAAATCAGTCTCTGTATTGGTCTAAAGAATTCCATATCAGTCAGACTTTAACCGTATCAGTTAACAACTTAAGCATGCACATTGCAGGAAATGATGTCCTGTCATACCCTACCCAGAGACCTCTCTGGAGGCAGCTGTAAAATTGCACTTAACCAATATTTCCCTTGCTATGAAACATATTATGAGCACACCTACAGTTTTCCCCTCTCCCAGGGCTGGTAAAACTCATCACTGATGCAGTCAAAGGATGTGGGGCAATATTAAGGAGAAGAAATATAATACACAGTGCTCTTTTTTACAGGGCAGGTCTATGCCAATCCACTTAACACGAAAGTATAATACAACAACAATAAATCAATGAGGCAGGCGGAGGTGTGCTGTTTAAACAGATTCCAGCAGATCAATAGGGGCTCTGCAGTAAAGTGCAGCCTCATGTCCTCCTTGTGACAGCACAGGAAGATCACTCACACACCCAGAGAGATCTACATCCATCATTACGGGCCCATTAGGTGTCTGCACAATGAAGAACTATTAAGGGCTATCATTTTTACAAAGCACTGAATTCTGACGTTTCTATATAAGACTTATTGATTAGATTTGAGATGCTTTCAGACTATCTATCATGTTATGATGCTTTGGAACAATAAGAAGTAATGATCTGAACTGAAGGGTTTGACTGATAGCTCCCAAAAGAGAAAAGCCAACTTGATTCCGATCCACTTGCTCCTCAAAATGGTGTCTAGATTAGACACTGAATAGCATTTAATATATAAAATAAAGGTTTTAGTATCAAAGCAGTTTGCTGGGCTGACCTCCAATGAAACCAGAGAAACACTGAAATGTTGAGGAAGCCAATAAAGCAGTAGATACTTAAAAATAACTTTCTTTTGCAGATAGTGTGTCATATCATATCTGTACCGTAAATATGGAGATACTTCGCTTGGCACAAAAACTGTACGCAACTAATTTGGCTGTTTCCAAAGTTTAAGACATCCTCCTTCCAGCAACGGAAAGAGTCACAATTTAACTTTCTAATATGTTTGTTCTATCAATCACAGTTTACAATGTTAACAGCGTCATACATTATCATTTAATTAGTGAAATCTGTTTTAAAAAATGTGAAAGAACACATTTCATTACATTTGAACTGAGTCGCTAACATTTTCCAGTCTTCGTGCTAAGCTAAGCTAAGCTAAGTTAAGCTAAACTAAGCTTAGCAAGCCTGCTGGTGGTATCATAATCTACTTGCACTGATATGAAATCCCTAGTTTCAAGTACCAGAGACATAAACTGATAAATTAGAGGAAATGAATGGCTGCACACCTTTATCCCGTTGAGGTGGATGGTATCCTGTGTCTGGGTCCCTGCTGGGCTGTTTGCTGTAGTGGTATAGGTGTAAGCCAGCTGGGGGATCAGGATAGTCTGTTTGTTGTTAGTGGATAGTGCCCTAAGGCAATGCATTGTGTTCACAATGTCGAGGGGTTTGGCACTTGGCTGGCTGGCGTACAGTGCGATGGGGCTGCCGCCCATGGCTGAGAGTGGCGATGCCTCTTTCTTTGTGCAAGTTAAGTTTAGGGGTTCCTCCACACGGGTAGGGCCTGAGGGAGGGGAGGGGTAAACGCGGGACTTAGTCACCACTCTTTCTGCCTCCTCTTTGGAGGACTTTGGCAGCGACAGGTCTAGGGGTCCCTCAGTGCTCTGGGAAGGCTGGGCTGGGACGGGACCTCCAGCTGTCAGGTTTAGTGGTGTAGGGGAGGCTGGCGAGCTGTGGGCGCCATTAACTTCCGCTGGGGTTGCTTCTGTAGGGCTGTCTTGGTTCACAGAGGGGCTCATGGATATGTCCTTGCCTGGGACCAGGGACACCACACTGCCAGCTTCACACGTGTCCTCTTCCTCTGAGGGAGGTGTTGGGGCACCCAGTGATATCTGGCCCTCCTGCATTTTGTCAAACCACTTCTTAACCACGTGGATCGGTAGGCTGACTGAGTCAGAGATCTTGGCCAGCTCATCCTTGGTGGGCTCTGCATTTAAGGCAAAGTAGGCCTTGAGCAGTGACAACAGATTCTTAGGCTGGTTGCAAAGTCCTCCCTCTGACAACAGGGCAGCAACAGCAGACTCAGACTTGTCCAGTCCAGATCCATTCAGCCTGAGACCTTCTTTCTTGCAGTGCTTGAGGGCATGGAGAGCTTCCATCCCCCCGGGACAGTTATCACACAGGAGACATGTTTTAGTGGTCTTTTCCTCTTCTTCTTCTACTTTAGTCTCATGTGGCCTGGAGCCTCTGGTGGTGAGATCTTCAGGGAGTTTCTGGGACTTGAAGGTGTCAGTGGTGGACTGAGCCAGTGAGATGGACTCAGGCTCTTGCTTCAGGTTTTGGGCTGTGATCTGACCCTGGTTAGGGTCTAGACTGTAGTTTATGATGATTTTTGCATTTCCATCCTGACCCACAATGGGCAAACTGATGGCTGAGATGAGTTGCTGCTGTTGGGGATGGAGAGTTCCAGTGGTTAACCCCGAGTTCATCTGCCCCTGTCCTTTGGCATTGCTTTCTAGCACCTGGCGAATGACGTTTCCATCCACCGCCACTTTGAGAGCGTTCTGCAGGTCTGCCAGATTGATGCTGATGGGCGACACCAGCCCCACAGTGGGCAGGACCACTGCCTGCACTGTTCCCTGTAGAGGAGCAGCAGCACCTCCACTGAAGATCCCTCCGTTAATGGCGGTCACAGCAGAAGATGTGATCAACGTTGGCTTGTACTCGTAGTCCACAGGTTCGGTCTTGATCTGATTGAGGGGCAGCTGCTCCTGCAGGGGCTTGCTGTGCTCCAGCTTATCTCTGATCTGAGTGCGGAGGGCTGAGGTGGGCGCAGGCAGCCCCGGTGATGGTCCCTGGTTTTGGGCTTTGGCGTTCCCCGAGCGTGGTCTACCGTTCACTGAGATGACGCTGATGCACTTCTTACTGCTGATGTGGGAGCTGTAGGAGCCTGAGTGGGAGAAGCGCTTCTTGCAGTTGGAGCACTCATAGGGTTTCTCTCCTGAAGAGAGAGAGAGAGAGAGAGAGAGAGAGAGAGAGAAAGAGAAGGGGGAGAGAAACAGATTTCCATTAGTGAATGAAGCTAAATGAATAAGCTAGGCTATGAGCAGGAAAAAGCTCTAATGCATTTCAATGATGCTTAAACGCTGATGTAATGGCACCATTGGGAAATGCCCTTCTCTAATTGCTGTCCCATAATGCCAAAAGAAACACAGTTATGGCACATTAAGGAAGAGCACACAATGCACTGAAACACAATGGAGGAGATCTAAATACAGAGAATCGGCTTAAACATAAATAAAATATAAACATTGATTCAGCGAACATTAAAACATCTGTGGCCAGCAGAGATTATACCCTCAGACACACACTCATCCACACACATACACAGAACGCTGCCATGGTGACAGGGGTTGTCCACTCACCGCTGTGGATGCGTAGGTGCTCCTTCAGGTGGTGCTTGTATTTAAATGCTTTGCCACATTCAGTGCACTTGAATTTACGATTGCCTCCCGACTGTGTGATGTGTCTCTGTCAGACGAGGAGAGAGAGAGGGAGAGAGAGAGAGAGAGAGAGAGAGAGAGGGGGACGTTCAGTGTGATACACAATGAAAACACAACCTTTGAACTGCTACTAATTCATGTCACTGTGTCATTAATCAATCGGGGGCAAAAGCTCATGTTTATTTATCGTGTTTGGAAGTGCGCTGCTAAAGGAACAAGACTTAAGCGTCTATGTAGGTTTGCATAATTCAGAATCCCTTTCTCAGGGCTTAATTACAACAGCGCTACAAGTGTTCTGCTGAAACTAATCACAGATAATGGAGTGGAGCTGAAGTATTTGAAAAAGGACATGTGTAGTGTAGACTGATACACGTAAATATTTTAATACTAATCTAAGAGAGGCAGAGAGTACTGATGTCTTTAGAGTGAAAGAAAGAAAACATTTAATCTGTCTTTTATGTACCGTCTGAGAGTCTTTTTAGTTAAATTTAGATAATATATACAGATACTTCATGAAAGTTCTATAATGTTTTACCTTTCTATTATACTGCATGACTTGTGTTCCCTCTTCAAACTATTTTATTAAATTGTCTAAATTTGCTTAATGAGAACGTTTTGATTAAATCACTGATTACAGCTGAGAAAATCTCAAGTTTAAATATATATATATGAATATATATATATATATACATATATATACATACACACACACATACATATATATATATATATATATCTATATATATATACACACACACAAATATATATATATATATATATATACAAATATATATATATATGTACAGTATATACATAAGTGTGTCAAACATTATTCTTTTTTTCATAGCTGTATTTGGTCAATCTTGCAAAATGTACATGTTAATTTTACCCCATAAATCTGGTATTAGAGAGGTAGCATGCTCTTAAAAGAAGATTAAAGGACTCAAAAATCATTTCCACAAGTATCTGAACCTAACATAGAGGAGTTCGAAAAAAAACCCACTTAAAATAAGAAAACACTTAAAATAAGAAAAAAAATAGACAATAAAACGATAGAGTAGAGTATTTTTCAGTTGAGGGTAGGGCTGCACAATCAAGTGTTCATCATTATGATTCCTAGGATTTAGAAAACAAGGTTGGGTCCAGTGGTTAAGTCCTGTGCCTCATGTTCAGAGGCTATAGCCCTCGACACAGGCGGCACAAATCCAACACGTAGCCCTTCACCGCATGTCATTCCCCACTCTCCCTCCCTCAGTTTTCTGCTATTTCCAATGTCCTATCCTCTAAAGAAAGGCACAAAAACTAAAAATAAACTAAAAAAGAAGGAAGCAAAGGAAACAAAGTTGACTGTGATTATTATTAATTATTGAAATGTCCGTTGGTTAAAACTATGCTTCATATCAAACAAAGTGCTCCCAAACAAGGAGCCTAAATAGGGTTGGCATATTCACTAAAATATAGAGTAATAAATATCTGTGTGTGATAGAACTGTGGCAATAAAATGTGGTTGGTCACTTTTTCCCACTGTCCTACCTCTCCATATGTTAGTGGAAAGCCCTAATATAAGTTATGTTTATTTATTAGTGAAGGTATAGGAAGGTACGCTAAATATGTGTCACTAAAATCAATGAAAACAGCGTGATTGATAATCGGGATCTCAAGATTGATGTAAATAACCGTGATTATCATTTCAGCCATTATTGTGCAGCCCAAGTTGAGGGTGGGTTTGAGTGTCTTTTGTCTCTGAGTCCTTACCTGATCCCGTCCGCTCTTGTGGACCGTCATATGCCTCTCCAGTTGAGCGCGGTATGCGAAGCTGTAGCTGCACTCGGGGCAGTTGAAGCTCTCCTCTGTCCTCTCGTGCCGATACTTTATGTGCTCCTTCAGGGAGCTGTAACGCTTGTAGCCACGTGCGCAGTACGGACAGGTGAGCAGCTGAGAGAACGAATCAGGGGTTCCTGACAGGGAGAGAACACAGAAGAAGAGATAATGTGAGAGTGAAAGGGGGGAGGGAGAAGAAGGGTTCAAAACACATGGTCAGACAGGAGGGCTCTTTGATGTTACACAAGGCCGGCCACAGTAACACTCCTCTGCTATTTCACCAGTGTGTGAGAGATCCTCCCCCTCAGGTAAACAGCACCCAGGTAACCAAATGGATGAAAGCTGATTAGTGATCTGAAGTAACGCCTTCCTGTCGTTTTAAAGATAACAACCTCTGCAGCCAGAGCTGGATTTTATTTTGCTTTTGTGCTTGTTTCTAACACAAAGACGATCAACGTCAGCTTCACTGGTCTGACATTCTGTTGTTTGATTTCCTATTGTGTGTTTGGAACATTTAAAAAACACCCACGCAGGTAGGGGAAAGTGTAAACACCAGCCTCACTGGTTAACAGAGGGGCTCAGCCGCCTGGCTCCCACACAGGTAAAGCATTACTTTGTTAACAGGTGATGTATTAAGTTCCCCTGCGGTACAGGTGAGGGCCTGGGGATGGGAATGCACACACATTATCACACAGGTAGTTGTGAGTCAGAGCTCGAACAGACGTGACAAATTTACTCAGGTGTTGCTGTTTCTCTTCCCCCCCTCCCCCCCTCTGCTGCTGCTGCAGGTAAAAGCCAAAAGCCCAGGGGCAATAAAGGCCCCAGTGTGCTGCACTTAACAAATAGCAGTGTGTGTAATTATATCGGAGAGTAGCGTTAATGGGGTGGAGTTAACACCTGAGGTGAGACGGGGAGCAGGTAGAGCCGTCCCGGGGGGTCAGTAATTACTTTGTAGGAGCAGTAATAGTGTGAGAGCTCAGTGACTGTGAGCTCCCAGGTGGAAATATAGTGTGTGTGTGAGATTTAGGGACCCTACACCCTGTTTGTGTGCACAACTAGTGAAGATAATAATAACATGTATTGGTCAAAACTTCATTACAGCAGCAGAATATTGTTTGCATGTGGCGTCTACACTCGAAACTTCGTCACTCCTTGCAGATTAACTTTACGCAGAAACTCAGGAGTGATGAGATAACACCTGAGAATCTCTATAGTTGGAGCCTGGTGGATGGAGTCGACAGGGCTGAAATTTTGTGCAGGGCAGCAGTGGCATTGACGCACAGAAATCAGTGCAGCTTGGATCTCGTTCCTAAATGCAGGCATTGCTCCACTTTATCTGCCTTTATGTTATGCCTTTAACTTGCATTGGTGGAGTCGCACTGTTGCCGCACAGTCAGAAGCCCTTTACTTATTGCGAGTGTCGTAACACAGCTCTTTCATATTACACGTTTAAACTTTTATATTGATCCCACAATGGCGTAATGTCGGTGTCCCAGTGTGGGATTCCATTGCATTACGTTGCTGCACTGTGTTCTACTTTTTTCATGTTTTTTCCCGTTAGAAGCAAAATTTTCACTTTTTTCATGTTTTTTTCATTTCATTAGCGAAATTTTGGTAACACACAGCGGGAGCTTCAAATACACACACACTCAGACATGCACTGTTGATCCTCTGTAACGCCTCTGGTGCTACCTCTGATGCCAGCACAGCAGTGGGACAACTTGGTCCCACCATCACGCCTCTGTGACATTCACATCGAAGGCGAGACGTTGCAGGGGTGTGAAAATTACGCCTTGAACTGGCAGTATGAAAAGGGCGATTTAAACAGAAGTCTATGTGAACAGTGAAACATAAAACCAGTCCATCAACATCTCTCATTCTTACTTGCAGGGAAAAGGACCAATGCTTTTTAACCGCTGGGGAAAAAAGGACCACTAGACCTTGCAGTCCACCTGAAAACTCAGGGGATTTGTTTAACACTGATGAGTTGTTTTTTCCATACCGTTCTCGTCATGGATGCTGGCATCAGGGGTGTCCTGGCGTTGAGGCTCGTCTTCCGGGGCTTCCGGGTAGATGACGGCCGTGTCTCCTTGCTGGAGCATCTCCTCCACTAGGGCATCTGTGCTCACGTCATCCTCAGCATCTGACACACAATCCTCCTTCACTGTGAGGAGACAAACACGCTCTCATTAGGAGTCGAAATGGTACCATCGATTACCTGCTTAGCCTACGTATTTTTCTATTGATGCGGGCTGTGCATATGAAACCAATATCTCTGTGCATGAAATGCGATAACCCAATACTGTCACAGAGTCATTACATAGGTATATATTACAGGTCTTGTTGGTGATATGTTCACCAGGCTGGAGTGAAAATGGGAGGAAAGAAAACAACATCCTGAATGCTGCTGCTCACAATAGGATGAGGAAACTAATTAGCATCAAAGGCCACAGGCTACTGTATGAGCATCAAGCAAGAAGAAAGCCTTTATTCACAATGTTAGGTAAGGTGCTGTTGAGACTGGGACTGATAATTAGGTGATGTATCTTGTCCTGATGTGTTGCAGCGGATGGATATCTCTCTCACACGCACAAACGCTCTGCTCTGCTCTCTGGAGGGGCTTGGCCTTCATACTGTGCTTAATATTCCAGCAAATCAGAGCCCGCATGTGGGAGCCGAGCACGTTCTTCCTCATCACATGAGCCGGCTAGTTGGCTAACGAGCACTAATTACCGAACTGCGGATTAAAGGAAGTGTAACCTGAGGATGGAGTGTAGGATGCACTAAAGCTTCCTTCCCTCTTTCCGTCCCTGCTCGCTCAGAGCTTCCTGAAGTGGATACCGGAACACAAGATAGTGTGTCTGCGATTTAACCGGCCTGTATCCCTCCATGGAAATGTTAGTGAGCCTATGTGAATCATTACAGAAGACCATTACAAGGCTGAGCTATCAACTAACAGCAAAGTTGGGCTTCTGTGGATACTGTGGTGGTGTTTACCGGGCAGATGTTCTACAGATTGATTTAAACTCCCTCCTGCTTAGAGCAGATTTGAGGATTGCGCTTTGTGGATTGTGTGTGTGTGTTGAGAGACGGGGCCAGCTGTGCTCTCCTCGGAGAGGGGAACAGGTGTAACACTTCATGACTCACCGCCGCACACTGAATACCAGTACTCTTACATACAGCCCTGCTCAGGCTTCCTCTGGTGCACCTTAACAAAGTCGTCAAACAATGCAAGTGCAGTCATTAGTTGCTATGGTTATTGAAGACCCTTTGAAGACACCTCCCTCACTTTAAAAAAAAAGATGCAAGAGATAATAAAAGCAGTGTGATGGTGAACATGTGTGGCTGCTTGTCCGTTTTCATTCTGACCCAGCTTTGCCGGGTCAGAATGAAAAAAAAAAATTTACCCTAAAAGATTTGCAGCCATTACAGCTTCTGTTATTTCTGCCGGCTACAGGCATCAACAGGAGCATTTCCACAATTTTCTGAACTTATTGTAACCCGAAAATATGTCATAAAAAGTAAAAAATGTACTGGGATACTCATTTAATATAAAGCTAAAGCTAACGAACACTTAGCCTGGCTTCATTCAGGCACAAGAAACAGAGTGAAACTTTTAGCCTGGCTTTGTGGGGTTAAAAGAACACACACAAATATGCACATTTCCTAATCGTGAAACCGTTTAGAAAACACAAACACATCGCATGTGATGAAGTGCTGATCTGATGCTGTCTACCTCCCGACTCCTACTCAAAGGCAGCAAGCAGACACTCAAACACACCTTTAGGCCACTAAATGTTGAGCATGTGTGTGAAGCAGAGTCCCATTTGGGGGGTTCTGTGGTGCAAAGGTACGACAAGCTGTTGTTTTCTCTCCTTGTGTGTGTGTGTGTTTGTCTCTCTCAGCTCTTTGTTAAGTACAGTGTGAGGCCAGAAGGGTCCTCTCTCTCTCTCTCTCTCTCTCTCTCTCTCTCTCTCTCTCTCTCTCTCTCTCTCTCTCTCTCTCTCTCTCTCTCTCTCTCTCAGAGGCGGCCCGCGTTATCAGACGGCTCCCCTGACATGAAACATCACACAGGCCATTTATGTGCTGACGCAGGGATGTGAATGCACCACTGCACAAGAGGAAAATCAGCTCAAAGCCCCACGATGAAGGCCCTGAGGGTCTGTCCCGGGACTTTGTGTAGTTTTGTGTGTTTTTGGTCTTAAAAGGCAGTTTTTCAGTCTGCAGTTGCTCGACACTGTAACCTAACTTTGGGAACAAAAATCAACAGACCACCCACTCCTCCATTCCCCTCCCAAATCTCTCCAAAATTAAACAACCATATCTCATGTTGCATTTCCTGTCATGTCTGACCTTTGACCTCCCTGCTTCCTGTAGTCGTGCATCATGACCCGTTTGTTTCACCTTGGATTGGAGAGACGTATCACTGATAAGGATTTTGTACAAATGGCTCCAGTATTCCTGAAGATGTTTCACTTTATCTCTCATCAACAGGAGGTGAGTCGGATAAAACATGTGAGGTATTTCCAAATCTTGGAAGGGTTGCTTATCCTTCACTATCAAGAGTTTGCTCTGTGTGTCTCCGCTGGACAATCATTCCAGCTCTCTGGGGATTCCTCCTTTCCTGTGCAGAAGGGAGGCTCACTTTTAGCCTCACATCGTGACATATGGCACACAGGAATGTAGGTGTTCCTGCTGCACGAGTGATCCAAATGGATTCGAGAGCAATTCTGAGGAACATCAAATATCATCACTGCCTGTCAGGCCAACAGTGAGGACATAAGTGTCATCGTGTGGGAGAGGTTGGAATACTGCAGTACAGAACAAGTGCCATTAAACACACTCAACTAACACCCAGCCCTTCTTCTAGGCTGTATTTCCATGCAGTTAAACCCAGCCTTTTCACTCTCATTAAGTGCAACCTCGCCATATCAAAGCTCTCCAGCCCAACCCTGCCTTTTCTCTGAGATGTAATCAAGCTTTACAACTCATCAAATATAGAGGAGACGCCCTCCCAGGTCAACACTCTCTCTACCTCTCCCTCCCTTGGAGTTAGTCAGCCTGTTGTAGAGGAGTTCAGGCTGCAGTTTGCAGCTCCGACACCGGCTTGATCTACCACTACATAATCATTTAGGAGTGAATGAGCAATGACAGCGAGCAGGGGGCCCATGATACTGTATAATCAAGAGGAATGATTCACAACAAGAGGAGCAGTGAGAGGGAAGAGGAGCGCAGAGAAAAAAAAGAGAGAGGATTGGGGAAACTGAGAGGAGAGATGGCAAAGAGCTGAAAAACCACCTTCCACTTTTGGAGCGCAGCAGTCCCAAGAGAAGGGGTGTCAAGGTTTTAATTTGAAGCAAACTGGGCTGCTCTGAGGAGAAGATTAGTGGGTGGTGGTCACTTTTCAAGGCCGAGCCAGAGACTTTTGTGTTCTCAGGAGTGAAACCAACAGAAAGAGGGATGAGAGACGGGAGAGGAGTGTTTGTTTAAAGGACTGCGGCTTTCTCCGTGTTACATCAGTCCAACGCAGAGTGACAGCAGAGTGTGTATGATGCATGAGATGAGGGATGGAGACGGTGAGAAAGCAAGAAAGAGAGCAGTGTAGGTGTATACGTATGTGTGTGTATGTGTATGTGTGTGTGTGCACATGAGTGAAAGCAAAAGAAAATATGCCTGATCAGGCATAACTGTGGAGCGCAGCCAGCGCGCTGAGCTGTTTCAATGTAACTCATGCTTTGAAGTGTTTAATGTTCAAGAGCTGAGGCCAAAACCAATGACATTATTCTTCCTCCAACTTTCCCTTTATGCTCAGAGGTACAGCGAGGGAGTAGTGATGAAAATGACAGCACGGTCTGGGGAATAGGTGGCTACCCTGTGTATAGGTCTGAGGTATGATCGTGTGCACATTCTTGTGCGTGTGCAACTGAAACCTTGCAACTGAAACTGACTGAGGTCAACTCATTGCAGAGGAATTTTCAAAAATCCCTCCCTAAACTGAAAGCAATAGGTTGCGGGACATTTTTGCATGTGCTAATTTGACCTCTTGCTAAATCGGAGCCCCCCTCAGCCTCACACATCTCTCAGCTGCGAACGATCCAGCCAAAATCTGCAAAGAGCAACACCCTAAATATTCCTGTGGCTGAGTATCTCCCTCCATAAGTGCTTGTAACGGTGTTATAGTACATACTGTACTTGGCACAGACCCGAACCTAACACTGTCACAAATGCACACACATATACACACAGATGTATACACATGCAGTGTGAGGTTAAAAGAGCAGCGAGGAGGCCTTGAGCTCAGGTTGAAACACCAACATCCTTCAGCACCTGCAATTGTTGTTTTCATCGAGGGGGAGAGGGGGTGATGTCAACCTTTCCTGTGGCAGTGGGTGCCTCTGATGTCACTTCCACACAGTTTGAGGTAAAAAGAAGTTCACAGCAGCGCCTCCAATGCCCACCAGTGCCATAAAGCACTCTGTAGCTCTTTGGTTGTGGGGCTGTTTTCTGTGCTCGAAGGTCTCTCCCTCTGTTGGCATTGTCTTTGTTTCATATCGCTCTTCCTGCCTTAGTCGGGGACCCGCCACGTGTAGTACCTGTTTCCTAACTCTCTGTGTTTCACAATGAGACAAAAGCTTGGTACTTAACTGTGCACAGATGTCAGCGAGACATTTCTTAACTTAGCCTAGATCACTTCAGCTGGGTCAAAATGAAACAGCAGCAGTAATACTGCTTATGTCATATCGAGAAATAAAGATGCTTTGTGACACATTTGCATTTACGTGCTGCAGGGGTTTGTAAGTAATGCTCTTATCCGGAACAGAGAGGAAAGAAAATCAAAGATGCTTTGCTGAAGATGGTGGGACTGACAAAGGAACCAGACACTTGCTAAAAAAAATCTACAGAAGTTCTGATACTTGATGTGAAGTTAAAAAAAAAAATCTGCCCGTGTAATCTGAAAGATTCTGGTAGCATCAAAGCTTTTCTTTGCCTCGCTTCAATAAACTGGCACTTGTGTAAGGAAAAATCCTGGCAAGTAGTGAATCAAGTGCTGTTATCCCCCTGGCATAATTTTCACATTCTAGGAAAATAAGATTTAAAGCAGAATTGGGGTGAATACATCTGGGGTAGGCAACTTTGGAGAAACCAGCAGCAGTAACTAGATTATTTAAGTATCAAACCATGAATACTAAGCAGCTTGCTAGCTTTGGCTCTTTTCTTTTTTCTATATTGGTGTGTGGGTATGATTGAAGGGGAGAGAGCTTGCATTAAGGGAGGGGGGTTAAGCCTCCCTAGCTGGGGGGGCCTAGCTTAACCAAACACCAGTGAGGGGAGTCGCCACTTGATAACCTTGCTGATGTACTAGCTGTCACTGCCCATCTCTCCCCATCTATCTTCATGCTTGGACGATGGGAGGACACTGTGTACTAACTTCTCTGTAAAGCATTAAGTATGGGTATGAGGGCGTTACTTCACTGCATCTATCCTTTTTATTGGAGCAGAAGTAACTAGTGTTTATGTATAGCAGCTTACCGAAAACTGCTCAGGCTCATTTAGGGCAAACAAGAAGGCAGGCATATATGAAGATAAGAATGTAGGCCATCTCATTCAGTCAGAATATGATTGGACTGACTAATTACAGACTAGGGACAGACAGAGATGCCACATAGATTTGTGTTTTGTCTGAGCATTTGGTTTACAGACCTCTTGACTTCCTATAAGCTGTATAAGTTGTTACTAGATCCTGGATTGTGACCCAAGGTGGCCTGTCTTTTGAAGTTAGATACAGACTCACAATAAAAAAGACCACATCTTAAGCTCTTGAAAATCCACTTGTAGAATTGTTTTATGAATCCTTAATTATTATCTGCTGTTTTTTAAACAGTTTTATTTAATCCATGTTGTTTTAATCTGCCTTGTAGTGTAGGACTTTTGATCTTCTTTCTTTTTTATTTCTCTATTTCCTTGGAAGAACTTTGTAAAACTTTAGAAAGTTCTACATTTATGAGATCATTAATAGTGAACCATGTAAAGAGAATTTCAGCATATCCTTACAAAAAAAGCCAACCCTCACTTTAATTGATTATGAAAAACACGGAAATGTATAATTATGCCTCAATTTGACCTACAAAACTTACCAAGACCATTAGCTATAATTGACTGTGGAGTAACTTTGAATGCCTGAAACTGCTGCTCCAGGGTAGATGTCAATCAAGAGGATTAAGGGCCTGTTTCCATCAACAGTGTTTTTTTTGTGCTGGCAGAGCCCTCAACTCCAATTTCAGACTGCCTCTCATCGGCACTTACTGCGGCTGGGTTGCAAAAGTTGTCCCAAGGCACTTTTGCTTCCCTTAGAGAACATTTTCTCTATTTTCATTTAGTCCATATGCTTCACATTTACCTTTATTGAATGGATTTTTGTGAATAAAAGGTAAAAAAGACTGATAGAAATTCTGTCGTAACATTAGCAGCAGCTTTTGACCTGGAAATTACACCTGGGAAACTGTGTGGTTAGCTTTTCCTCCATGTAGCTGTTGACAAAGTTGATATCATAGGTCGTGCCCCTTCTTGATTTTGATTGGTTGGTGACATTGATGAGCGTTCTAAAATAGGAACTTTTTCAACTGTGAGAGCAGTGACAAAAAACAACTGACACTAAAAGTGATTTTGCACTTTGGATGCCAAGTGCTGAAAACTACTTGGTTTAGTGGAGGTAATAGCTGCTGCCAGAGCACAAAAAAGCTGCAAGGACACAGGCCCTAACAGCACACTGAAGACTGAGCCGTTTTTTAACATTTTCCTCAACAAAGATTTCCAACAAGGTATATATTTGACTGTTTGAAGAGAGTAGAATTAAGAGCAATAATTAAGAGGTATTGCTTCTATCACAAGGGGCGTTAAAATCTACACATACCAATAGTTCTCCACAGGCTCTTTAAATTACCTTTTGTGCTGAGCATTTCTACATGGACAAAAGTTGAATATGAGTCAAAGAGGAAATGTTGCATATAAAGATAAAACGAGGTGTGTTTGATGATTCATTATGAACATGTGTAAGTTTCAGAAAAGTTCCCTCCGAGTGTGCATCTGGTCTCACCTCCGTCCCAGCAGTGCTCCCTGGGGTGCTCCTCATCTGGCAGGGTGCTGTCGCAGTCAGCCCCATCCGCCAGGCTGCCTTCCTCCTCCACGATGTGCAGCTTGTCCTCATCATCGGACTCTGAGCCGGCCTCCACCACATTGTTGTAGTTAGTCACTGCACAGAGAGAGAGAGGGGTCAGAGGTTAGAACGGCTCCGTCGATTTTTTTATTAGCCTTTAAAGGAGAGTGAACAGGAACCACACACTTAATATTTATACGCTCGATAATGTCATGTGTTTTTCATGTATGTGCCTCTTAATTAAGAGCACTGAATGTGAAAGGCCATGAGTCAGAGAGGTTAAATGTGTGTACAATGTCATTTAAATGTCAAAACTATTAAAGGAAAGGGTTAAAGAAGAAGAGGGTAAGGAGATGCTCACACCAATTAAACAGACCACAGCGTTACTTTTAGAGATCAGACAAGAGTGTGCAGAAGCCCTCAGGGACAAGATGAGGGAAAAAAATGTGATCCATTTATTATGTATGATTTAAATTGTTTTCTCTCCTGCTTTTATGACTTAAGATCAGGTAGAAAATAGACTTCCTCCAGTCAATTTTTCAAGGTCCTTACTATTTATTTTACCCTTGTCACAGATTTGGGGAAAAAACAAGGTTTTCTTCAAAGTTTCTCTAAAACATAAACCTCACACTCAAAGATTTTTCAAATCTTGACTTTTTTTTTGAAAATGTGAGAGACAACACACGTTAAGATAAAAACAGTATAACAGGTTTGTTCTGATAGTGTGTGAAGATCAATAAGATGGCCAACTAAGCACACGACACAGAGTCCATTCACCAACAACCAGAGTCCACACTCTCTAAACTGGAAGTCTCTTGAAGAGTTCTCGCAGGAAAACGTGACTTTAGAGTTAACAACATGGTGGACGACAGGATAGTTGTCAAGCTAAACGTTGTTAGCTGCTTAGCTCAACAAGTTGTCCTCCCTTTTTGACATCCATGTAACTTTTCTCCTTGTGACAATCCACAACATGTTTAATGTTTATGACTTCAAATAAATCACCTTCAATTGTCATTGTCTTCTGAACAGAAGTAAAATCACATTTAACACACCTCACAACACTTGAACATCGGGCATGATAATCTTTAGAATCATCAAAAATGGGTATTTTCTGACCATTGTTGGGAGGGGCGAATCAAGACCAAAATGTGCCCAATTCTCTTGTAGTGTAAACTTGATTTAAGTAACCTGTTTACAGTAAAAATAAAAAGAATGGTAAAAGAAAAAAAAATTAAAGAGGTAAAAAGGTGTGCTAGGATCCTTTTCTTAACTTTCTTAACTTAACTTTCTAATGCTTGAGTCGTAGTACTGATGTTGGCCACAGGGGGCTACAGCACAACTGTCTTGTGTTCTAAAATGCCCCTAAAAATGTAATGTTTTCTTCCAAATGAGCTTCTATTCAAACATGGGATAGATAACCTGTTTCATAAGGCTCAACGACTGCTGTAGTCTGAGGCATTTTGTCTTGCTCAAAGGAAGCATTTATCTCTGGCTCTACTGGTGATACACCAAGAAGGGATTATATTTAGACTGTTTTTTTGCCATTTGTTCTTTCTCTAAGATTATTTTAGAGCTCTTTCATGCCCCCACTGAGAGGATGGGCAGTGGATAGTGTCATAAATGGACCGAGATTGGGAATCAAATGCAGGGTCGCCACTCTGAGGGCTGTGGTCTCTGTATGGGTAGATGTGATTTAACTGGTTGGCCAAACCTGCACCCCCTTTTTCACTTGTAAGTTGCAAACACAGGAGAGGATGCAACAAGGATCTGACTTAAAATGGATCGACCAGATTTTACTTTTCTTACGTGCCACTCATAGCCTCTGTGATAATAGGATATTAAAGCTAGAGAGAATAAAACAACAAGGGCACTAATGACAGAGGGTTTGGAGGGTCGTTAAAAAGGTATTGCAACCTACAAATGTTGATGCATTAGTTTAGTAAAAGGTGGCAAATTATAAATCTGAATCAACAGTGAAACCGAACAGAGGAGCAACAGGCAACGTGTTGCAGAGAAACAGAGAAAAATCACACATATAGCAACAGTGTGTGAGATCATTAGAGCGCAGGCTGGAGTGGTGTGTGTGCAAACGTGTGTGCTATGTGGGAGTCGGTGTGACCTGGTCGGTGGTGTTATGGGCTGAAGGAGCCAGGAGACACAGAGACAGCCTGCATACAGAGAGGGTTATTACGGGGAGTAAATTTTCCTGACTGACTGTCTGCTTCATGTGTGTGTGTGTGTGTGTGTTCCTGTGTCTTCCCTTCATTTCCACCCTGTTTCTCCGTCTCTCAATTCCACCTGTGTTACTTCCACCCACTCTTCTTCCATCTCCCCCCCTCCTCCATTCCTCTGTTCCACTGAGAGAGCTACAGATCCTCTCGGAGGCCAAATCAATTCTCCTGTGAGAGCAGCCCAGTCAGCAGAGGGCCTGGGCTGCAGCGCTGAAAACCACCTCTCCAGCTACTTTATCCCACATCACACAGACACACACACACACACACACACACACACACACACACACACGCACATACACGCACGTACACACACATACACGCACATACACGCACACACACACGCATGCACGCACGCACGCACGCACGCACGCACGCACGCACGCACGCACGCACGCATGCACACACACTCTCTCTCACACACCACCTGCATTCACTCTCTGAATATGCACTGCCAGTACAAAGCACCTGAGCTGTTCTTTCTCTTTTTCTTCCCTCACCCTCACCCCCTTCGCCCACCTCTTTCTGAAGTGGCTGCTCTGGGAGGCGTATCTGTGAGAATCATGATCCTCCGTTACAATCAATGAGAATTGTTTCTCCCTTTCTTTCTCCATCGTGCGGGTCATTACAACCGGTCGGTATTCACACAAACTCGGTAGACGTGCAGCAGGGTTCAGGCTGAGGGGGAGGCAGGGGGGACAGAGGTGTGTGGGAGGAGGGTGAAGCGCTGTTATTTGGCTAGTCGTTTGCAGGGTCAACACCGCTGTGCCGCAGCTGCAAATCCTACCAGGGATCATGAGGAGAGCTAATTCATTCTCAAACTCCATCCACTGTTCACACTTTTCCTCACTTCATAATATTTTCTGTTTTTTCTCGGACATTACGTGAGCGCTCTATATTTCAGTTTTAAAGAGGGACATTCAGCTCAGTCAGGGGTGATGGACATCTTTTGTAGTCCATTTTAAACTTCTTAACAGGGAGACCTGGGAGCTACAAACATGGAGTCTCATTCAAATAAACTGGTGATTAATTGGATTTATAAAGCGTGGTAACACTTTATAAACCCGTGTGTCCTTGTTCCTCCTCTCTACCTATCCTAGAATCCATTTTCTGTCACAGCAACTCGGCCAGGTGATGTATTGTCCATTCAGGAGCCCAAACAGGGTGCTGCACTTCATCCTGAAACAGAGGGTGCTTTAGGATGAGTTTTAGAGGCTGTTTGGGGCCACAGCCACTCAGGTGTGGAGCTGAGGTCAGCGATTGCAAAGGCAACACTCTCCGCCAGCAGTGTCAAGAGAAAATGATCAAATATAAAGCTGTAGAGAGAAAAATCAATGCGCTGGTGTGCACAGACGGGAGGTGGCAACCGTCAGCAGGACAATAAAAGTTGGAGATGCGAAGTGGAGCAAAGGTGAGAGAGAGAGAAAGAAGGAGAGTAAAGGATCGGTGGTGTTGCAGGGTGGTGTGGGGGGTGAACAAAGATTGGTCTCCCTGTGCCAAATGGTTGGCGGTGTTGAAACAAAACTGTGTGTTCCAACAGGAGATGTAACACCTAGCATCAACAAAGGCTGCGGTCCCTTCTGGCTGACCGGCTGAGCGTTTGGACAGCTGGCCTCATTAGCGCTAGCATGCTAGCACACAACAGGAGGAAGACTCCTACGCAGTGGAGAGAAAGAGCATTGGTAGGTGGAGGAGGTGAAAAGCTTACTTCTCAAAGTTTGCTCTCTTCGATAGGTTGGAGTCCAACACCTGGGAAAATAAGAGCCTGTAACCATGGCTGTGGCTTTAAGTTAGCCTGTAACCCGGGCCATAGATCACACCTTGACTATCCCCTCCCACGCTGACACACTCTGTGGACCTGAGTAATAGGACTCAATCAATGCAGGCCCAATAGCCTCAGCATTGAATCTCTTGATTACAGCTTTAACATCACAGATTGACTACTTCAACAACCTGACAGACTGATGTGAAGTTAAATCCTTAGCTTTGTAATATCACTTTGTACATTTATTGATGACATCATTGTGTTACTTCAGGTGTACTGCAATATACAATGCAAACATGCCAGGAGAAATAGAAGAATAAAGATAGAGAATACCTTATGAATCAAACATGAAAAAACGTGGATGAAAATACTTTGAGCTCCTGTGACTAAGTTTTGTGTTGATTTTGGCGCCACCTGTGGACAGAGTGCTACATTGTATCTCTTTGCAGAGGCATGTTTTTTAATGCTTTCATACTGTGCCTTGACACTGTGTTTATCTTTGCCCTGGAAATGTTTAAAATATATAGGTTGTTTCAGTAGTGTGCTATTAATCACTCCAACCGGCACTTACCCCCTACCCCCACCCCCCACCAGCACCTTCAGACTTAAAAACACAGACAAAGAAACAGTCAGTCTTCATAATGATGCTCTGGTTTGCTATTGTAGTTCATAAAGAGGCATCAGTATTAACTTCAGTCGGTTTTTTTAACCAGCTAAAAACTCCTCACTGGAGCTTTAAGGAATTTAAAAGTGATAAAACAAAGAAGGCATTTATTTCAGTTGCATATGAAAACATGAGAACTCTTTGCACTTCTTCAAAAAATGGTCGCAGTCTGTGGTTAAAGTAACTTCTAGATTTTTCTGAAATGTTAGTTCCTTTCTTTATAATTACTACTTAGTTTTGGCTGGCTGTTAAACAAAGAATGGATGACAAGCATCATTTTTGTCACTGTTTCTATCATTTATTCAAATAAATTGGCTCATTGACTTCATTAACTTAAGGGTAAGTTTGAACATAATCTTGGGATAAGTATTTTAAAATACTTCAAGAAATGACACCAAAATAAGCACTAATCACTCTGCAGGCACTCCTGGCTCTCACTGCCCATCTGTCCCCATCTACCTCCTTGGGTGTTGGGGGACATGAGGGGCCGTGCGGTAAGTTAGGTTATGTAACTTATCAGTACAGCATAAAAATTGGGTTCAGTGCTTAATGGGGTGGCTTTCTCTCCTGGGCTCTTATCCTTTTCATCAGAGCACAAGTACCTTGTGTTTATTTGAAACACACATTTATAAAAACCTGCTACATTTATATTTCCAATCTGGTGAGGAATTCTCATTCCATTCCTAAGTGAAATATCATTTAACTGCTGAAGCTAAAGCTGCTTGAATGTCTCCACCCTACACCATCGCTCATCACTCTCTTTCCTGTTTGCAAAGTTCTCTGAGACGACTGAAAGACAGCGCAGACAGTACGTTTCAGACACACTTAAATATGCCTGCCGGAGAGAGGGCTGTGTTGTTATGACACCTGCCAGGCTGTATCAATTACGAGCAAAGGACTGAATGACTGGTGGGTTACTCCCAAAACAAACGCAGTGCCAACCCACTGAGCGTGGATCACTAGAGCAGACTTATCATCAATGATCTGTCAGCACTGAAAATGAAGCTCCATACATTTGTTGACAAGGTTTTAATTTGTAGGAAGTTTCTGCTGAACTCACTGTATTGATCCTGAACTAGGTGATGGATAAAACACACTTCTGGAACTCGCTGTTTTTGTTCAACCGGGAGAGAAGACGAGGACAAACTTTAACAGACATGCACCCTGAAAAGTAAGCAGGATGCTAAAGTTACTTAGACTGTTGAGAATGGTACAGTTTGTTAGCCGGTGTAAATAGCCTCTAGAGTGACTCAACCACTGGGTCCAAGATGTTTGGTTAGTGACTAATAGCGGGTAGGTAGCAGTTATTTTAGAGTTCATTAGACACCTGCAGTGAAACCACTGCAACAAAAACAACGAGTGTGTATCCCCAAAAGAGAGATGCGGTGTACATTTAAACACGAGGCACAGCACTATTACTTCATTGATCATTTAAAACTCCGGACATGTCGACAAAATCAGTCAGATGAATATAGTTCTCTAAATTGAGTCGCTTTCTCTGCCATACAAACAATGTGATAACACCATTGCTAAATTTACTTCAAGGATTGTTTTTGTGAAAAATGTTGTGTATTCGTTGCAGAACTATCAATATCTGATACCTGAGATAGACACACATGTGTAGATTGATTTATCAGTCAAGCTTTAAAGTTGAGGTTTGTTGCCTCCGAACACAGAGGAGTGCCTGATAGGAATGGTAGTATCTCAGCCTCTGTGGGAGTGAGCTATCAGTTTCTTTGAGGCCCTCAAGGTGTGACTGACTGGTTTAATAGCTGAGCTTTAGATGAGAACAACAGAGAACAACACATAACGCCAGTGAACAAACATATTAGCCTCAGAGGCTGTATTTTATCTTGAATTATTACCTATAAGGACATCTGTAAGGTAACCAAAACCTATACGTCTTACGTGCAGGCCGAGGGCTCCATACCAGAAGGTGTAGAGGTATGTGAGGAATGTCCAACCAAAACACTTTTCTCTGAGTTGAACTCTTAAAGAGACAGATCAAAGGATGTGCTCTCTTCTTGCTACTAGTCTGAATCAAATGAGTGACACATATTTGGAGGTCTGCAGTCGTTCTGCTTGTGATTAGACACATTGACTCATCGAGAGCAGCAGCAACTATTTGTCTGCCCTTCTACCTCTCTTCTGTCTCTATATTTAGCCCTGGTTCAGGCTCTCTCATTGAGGCAGGCCACTTATCTCATTCTGAGCTCAGGGCCAGGCAGGCGGCGGAGGAACTACCACAGGCATCCTCAAAGAGTACAGACTCTGCCGTCACACAGTCTGCCCTTGTGGCTCTGTGATGCCATTTTCTCAGGGAAGCCAACCACTACAAAAACCCAGCTCGAACCAAAGTAAAACAAAGCCATGCCATTCAAAACCTCAAGTATGCCGTCTCAAGGTGAGGCGCCTCATTCAGCACTGAGGTAAACGTAGCTGGTTTTGTTAAAACAACAGCCTTCCTCCCACAGAGTCAGGAAGGTCAACTCAAGTGGCGATAACAAAACAAAAGAATTGGGGATTTTTCATGCTAAGCTTGTTCACAGGCTGCTTCATACTCGCAAGGCCATTTAAGTCAAGCAAAAGCTATTAAAAATGTAACTCTGGACACAAAACAGTATCCACTCACACAGTCAGTTAGCAGGAGAGGGCACTAGGGGTCCCAAGAGACTGTTCCCTAACAAGTTTAGACTTGTCTGGGAGCTGATGCCAAGTCTGTCCACCACAAGTGCCTGCCAGCCATACCAGAGAGGGCCAGTCACATCTAGGACCAGTCATATCCTGGACAGGATCTCCATAGATACACAGCAAAACAATCACTAAAAACTCCCCAAACAACTTCAACTGTCTGTTACTCACTGCTATAAATTAGGCTGAGAGGGCAAAAAAAAGCAGAAGTAAGGACACGGAGTAAAAATAAAGCGAGTCGTCCTGAGGATTACTCCCTTTTGATGCAGTTCTGCTTGAAATACTGGAGATGCTAAATGTTCAATTGATAGATTCAGGAAGCAGATTAAACCGAGCAAATAACAACACACGGCTTTCACAGACAATTGGTTCCGATTATTCCATCAAAGTGGAAACCTCCGACAACCTGTAGAGCAGGTCTCTTCACAAGAATCATTTCAGAGGTGAGCTACAAGACAATGGGCTCTTGACTTCCTAATGATGCCGATCAAGGTTTTAGCACGTGAGCTAATGAGCCTCCGCGGGTCACTCATCTCCCATCTGATGAGCACTTTCCATGATAACAGTAATGCTAATGGAGGCGATTGTTCTCTTAATCTGCATGATGACACTCTGAAGTGTAAAGGAAGTCAGGAGGTGTTAATGAGGGAGAGAAAGAAAGATTTGTGCCGCAGAGAGCGTGGAATGCTTTTCAAAAAGAAAATGACTAATCCTTGCCTATTATGTGCTTTGCTTGCCACGTGCTTTTATTACTCAGGGTTAGTTCTAATAGTGCTGTTGTACCTAAAATGATACCAGGATAATAGGCTGTGTGTCTACTCAAGGGAAGTCACAGGCGATTCCGGCTACGAACCCCTTCATGGACAAAATTATATCTCTCCAGGGCTAATGAGCGCCTCACATTCTGTTACACCGGGCATCCTCACAGACTTTCTGCTTCTGGCTCCTCTCAGCTCTTCTAAATAAGGCCAGGTGGGCCGGTGGGGACCAGAGGGTGTGATCACACCACACACACATCCACAGCTATTCCCAGGCCACCAAGTTTACACTTGTCTCATAACCTATGTTTATGTTGGAGGTGACGCAGCCCCATCCAAGGTAATAACAGCGGTACACCTAAGTGAGAGTGAAAAGAGTGTGTGTGTGTGTGTTTGTGAGCTTGTACGTGTGAGTGCGTTTTGTATGTTAAGCTGTTAAAAGGCATGCGTGGTATGTGGAGGGCTTTCAGTCATTATGCAGGATCACATGATCACGGCTGGATATCCATAACAAAAGGCCGTCATGAACGATTAAACAATTAACATTGAGGCTGTACCTGACTTAGAAGTTTGTTGATTAAAGCGGATTTAACTGTGTAATATGACTTTTAGTAAAATGTTTCTGTTCAGTGCCGCACTAAACTCCTTTATCAGGCGCTTTTACACATGCAGTCCTGAACTTTTCAGGACAGCCTCCTCCGAAATTATCCATGTTGTTTCAAACATATCCAAGACAGCAGAGTCTGAAAACATTTTTACCAGCATATGGAAATGCTATGCGTTATTATTGGATGTATTCACAGTATGAAAGAAAGAATGGAAAAGAAAATCAACCTCTCAAATGAGTGAGAGGCAGCTTCATTACGTGCACAAAGATTGCACTGGTTGCTTACTCATAGCGTGATATAATTGTCCTCTGCCCCACATACTTGTTTTACCTGCGGCAGCTTTGTGTGGAAATTCTACCACAGTGCTGGCAGGCTGGAAGAAAAGAGCCCAGGTAAAGCTGGGGTGAACATTTGGCCATATGCATTCACACATGCAGCTCAACCTAAAGAATTCAGGGAATTTTAAGGAGTTTAGTGCATTTTTTTCTTGTGTTTTACCTGGACTAGTCACAGTCCTCCCTGAGCACTTGTAGTCAGCATAGTGTTAAAACATTCGTACCCACTAATTTCTCAGTGTTTGAGCCCCTTTAGCATCCTTTTCTTATTCTGACTTAACTAGATGAAGGATTCTGGTCAGCTAGAAACCCTTTTACGAACAAATTGTGTGACAGAGCTCCCCCACTAATCTCCCTTTGTATTTTTTCCACTGAAGCACAAACACGTCTAATATTGGTGTCCCAGTGTGTGATTTAAAACATAGCTGTGGGGCTACAGAAGCTAGAGAGGTGCATCATGTTGCCCCTGCATTTCTCTGTGCACAATAACAAAACTAAATACCGCTATTAACCGAATGCAAGCTCATTCACGACCCTCAGCTCGCATAAAAAAAGACCTGAAACAGCAAATATGTCAAACCATTCAGCTCCTACAAACACACACACACACCTGAACCCAATGCCACCCACTTACAGTATCTGCATATCCTCCATTCGCTCGTCAGTAAAGAGGCCTGCTCTAGTTCTCCAACACTCAGCAGGTCTATGGTGAGAGAATTCTCACCGAGTCAACCAGTCCAGCAACCACCAGTACAGGCAGGTGACACTGAGAGCAGTGATGTAGAAAGCGCGTGGGCATGGGGGGTTAATAAAAGAGGAAACATCTGCTGTAGATTCTGGTAAACCCAGAAAACCTGCAGTCACGCTTCCAACAACCATCTTCCTCCTGCTCTCTGTTTAACCTCTCTGCACCTTTTTTTTTATGCACTCACGGTTGATCTGATACTGTTTTATTTTCTTGTCTTAATCAATGCCATCACATACCATAAGACCTATGAACCAAGACAATAACTACTCTTTTACCTGGGCTGTATTTGCATTGAAATGATTCACTGATTGCACTGGAAATCACCTTGAACACAAAAACAAACATCACAGCAATACAAATGTGTTGCTGGCAAAGGAAACCATCAGCACACATCTGGTTGAACAGTTGTTCCCCTTCAGTTAGCTTTAAGTTTAGCATGAAACCTCTGTAGCACCAGGAAGGCATCTTACAAAGACTAACACGGCTAATGTTGCGTTAGCATCCGTCAAACCTCATTGCTGTGTCTCAAGCAAAATGAAACGTCCCTGTCACCTTCATGTCAGATCCAGTCAGGCTGCACTCAAACAGTGATAGGTTTTGAAAGCTGAGCAGAGGTATAATGGTGTTCCTCCAGTTTGTATCAAAGGTTGACATTCTGACTGCAGGCTTTGTGAGGATATTATCAGAACAACTCGCCCAGAGGTAAATTCAGCCTATTTAAATGTTGTCAGTTACATCAGCAGCATCAAACTCTATTACGTAGCTTGTTGCATTTATTCTCTGACCACTCCAGCACTAATGACAGAAACACGCACGGGTCAGCAGAAACAGTTTGAGCCTGCACGTGTGAAAATCATCCGCTTGAGCATTAAAGCCACACAATAAGCAAAAGTATCCAGAGAGTGATAATCATTTGTCATCAACAGGTGGCAGATCAAATTGTTGAGCGGTTGTGCGTGTTCAGGATCCAATTTCCCAGCATGATCCAGGCTCTGTGAGCGATACACATGAGTCAGGCGTCTGAGCATTTAGAAGCTTCAGCTAACAAGCTAGAAATGCTACCACTTGATGTTAATGCCTGCAAAATGTTTTATGTTCATGCTTTGATTCAAATAAGATTTAGAAATAATGATCACACTTTACACTGGGGTAAAAATATCTACCGTTTACTTGTTGCTTATGAGCATGAATGTTAGCTCTCTGTTAGCTCTCTGTTAGCTCTCTGTTAGCCTTAATGAACTTGTCCTGCATGACTGTTCTACAACTACCCCTCCACTAACCCCCCTCCAAAAACATAAAACCCTCCTTATTGCAGCTTATTTGTACTACATTAGGTTATTTGTTTTACTAAATTTGAGTTGCTGATGCTAATGATAAGTGCTGTGGTACCAGTACAAAACATGCTAAGATCGCAATTCATTCTCAACCATAGACTGTCTAAAACATGGAGATAGTCTCAGTGATGTCAGCTATTGGCTGCTGAAGAGGGGTTTAGAATAGGGATGCATCATATTGGGGTATTATCAGTATCAATAGATATCTGCTTCGAAAGTAAATTAAGCAGATATGAAATTAGACGCATTCATTTTGGACGCTTCAATGTGTCGGCTGTATCAAAGTTTTTTGAAGTGTCACAAACAGACAGCTAAATATCAATTTGTAATGCTTCTGAAACACCGGTGATTCGAGGGGGAGCAAAACAACACTCCTTTAGCACAACCAGTTAAATTGTGCATCTCAAGAACCATCATCTTACACAGGACCGAGAGTTTCTGAAACATAAGAACGAAATGTGTCTATGCCAACGAAAGCCTCTACATCAGACACTCGACAAAGTGAAGAAATATAGCAGCCACCATATTCCTGAATGTCTATATTTGAAGGTGTAATAAATCCCAAGTTCTGAAGCCACATGATGGTGGTTCCTATACCTGGAATACTGACTCAACCTAACTTTTGTTCAGACTAGAAACAGACACAGAAGTAGGGCTGAGGTGTGCCTTAAGCCTCCTGGTGTGCAGCTACATCACACCCATCTGCAAAAATAAGACACTTTTAAGTGCTTCACAATTACTAATTAGTAGTAAAGGAGCTACATAGATGCATGCTAATGAGGAACAAATGACTAGTGACACTCTTTATCAAAAACAGTTGACATGTTTTCAAAGTAACGTCTAACTGTGCATGGTGGTTTTAGTTTTCACACTCTCCGGCCTAGCAGCTGAGCTGGGGCAAGTTGAGGTGTGTTTAAATATATGCAATGAGCAACAACGGTGTTATCCAAACCTGCTTGTGTGGTGCAGGTCTATATTAGGTTAGTGTAGCACAGGGCTGTTGCATTTTAGGAGCAGGTGACTGGACATTCCTGCCTGTATTAGGCTTGACAGTTTACTGTGGGGGAGTACAGAGCAGGGAGTATTACACCGAGCCATGAAGACGGAGGGAGGGCAGTATACTGCAAACAATCCTCCAACTGCAACATCTTATTAGATCTTGCTTACCTGAAGTTCACCTTAGTAAATTTAACACAACATCACAGTTCATTAAAGAGAGAGAGCACCAGTGTCACACGCATGGTTACCTATTTACACCTGTCAATTTTCACTCTAGTAGAGACCGTGGTAGTCGTGTGGGTTATTACGAAGATTAGCAGTCAGCAGGGAGAGATGTGAGCGCACAAACACAAAAAAAGAGGGCAGAAAAAAAGGTAAACGGAGGGGAATGATGGTGAGGTGGGAGGAGAGGAACTGCTAATGGCTTAAAAAGACAAAGCTGGCCTGTCACATACGATGCTCATCTGAACTGATGGCTGCCCCAGGGAGGGAGTGTCACAAACTGTCAGAGAGGAGGAAAGACGGAAGGAGCAGAGAGGAGAGACAGAGGCTGCTAAAAGGAGACATAAAGGGTTGAAATGAAAGAGGAAAGAGAATGGAACAATAATAGATGAAGGAATTAATTTACATCTTGAAAGTTACAAAATGGGCATTGTTTAGGTTGTTGTGTGTATTCTGTGTTAGCTAGCACCTTAAAGGTCAGTGGTTGATGCTGAGGCGCTGCCTGACAGATGTCTCTGTGAGGGGACAGGCTGTAGAGCACATAAACACACACAATGGTACACACACACACACACACACACACACACACACACACACACACACACACACACACACACACACACACACACACACACACACACACACACACACACTCACAGACAGGCAGAAGTGCAGAAATAACCCAGGACTGCCTCTGTGTTTATTGGTTGCATCTGATTTTACAACCGTTCCCTATTTCCCCCTCATTCACAGCAATCAGCAGGTCAGCACACCTCAGTGAAGCCCTGTCCGAGATCCATGTTGACAACCTACTGTGGCTTCACTAATTCTGACACTAACAGGGAAAAGTGCACCGAGAGCTCGTCCCTTTTTTGTGGAAAAATCCTCCTCTTTGTGGCATTTCAACAACAGCTGACCACGCTCTCATTTCTCCAGAATGTCAACTCTGTCACAAGACACCCGAGGCCAAGCGTCGCGCTGAACCCCTGACACACACATAATCAAACGCACCGCCTCGGGCTATCGCTCAGTTGTCACAGTGGTTTCTTGTTATTCATGTGAAGCAGGGAGAGAAAGGGGTTAACGCCGTAAACTTACATCCACAAAAGCTCTTTTGTCACCTCAGTCCTCCACGGACACAACCCCCCCTTTTACATCCTTTCCTTTCTCCGCAGGCAAAGTGGCTTTTCCCCGTGTGATCAGGAAGGGTTAGTCCCCCCCCCCACTCCTCCCCACAACACCAGCCTCCAGGGCGAGTAGGACTGAGGAGCAGTCAAGCAGTGCTGCTCACACCATTACCCTGCTGTTAAATGACCATGAGGGTGGACTACAGGCGGCCTGTCGGATGGACAGCCACGAAAAATCTGTCTTGCTAAACTAGGCGAGAAGGAGCGGGTGCGTGTGTGTGTACATGTTGAGGCATAACATGATTTTGCCAAGTAGGATATGTTCATGGATCAAAGTCCCACAGAGACACAGTGCGTAACACATCATCCTCTGTTAACGTCATCTAACGGAGGGGAAAGAAACACTGCCACAACATGCAGGGATGAGACACTGAAGAAAGGAAAGGTATCACCAAGGATTATTTTAGTCCTTCGTCTGTTGAAGAAAAAATGACACCATGAAAAACTAAATACTGTCAGTCTATCTGAACATCCCCCCTTCTTCACTTATTTTCCCTGAAAAACGTGATCCCACATTTTAATTCAACATATTAACTTTGTAGCCTAGCATTAGACTACCATCATCCCACTATGGCCACCAGCTCTAGGTAGGCAGTGGCCTCAGAAGATACAATATTCCTTACTTAAAGACATGGAGTTGTGGATTTTTTGTCAATTTCCACAGCATTAGAAAAGAAATAGTAACACAGCAATGGAATTTAAAAGAGATTATTTCCAAAAAAAGTCATTAAAGTGTGAATAAGCAGTGAAATGAAGCCGTTGAGCCCCTCTCCAGTCTCAACACCCTCTCCCACCCTGTGACTGTACTAGCTGTGACTTACACATAAACTATGATTTGCAGAACAGAGGTGGACAGATGAAAAATCACGAGCTGAGTGAACTACGCTGTTGTTAATGCACCTTCTCAACACAGTGCTGATTGCTAAAATGGCTGAGGCAGCAGGTAGATGCAGGTCGCCGTGTATTGATGTATTGATGGGCTTCCTTTTGTGCATTACACCCCGAGGTGTTGGGATGGTGCGTGGGCGTGCGTCTGGTTGCCACCGGCCCGGGAGACCATTAGTCCGCTGTGTCAGAATTCGAAGGCGAGTATTGACAGTCCAGCTGGGGCAATCAATAGGCGCAGATCTCTCACTCCCCTCTGCCATCATGGTAATGGGTCTACAGTGAGTCAACAGTGCTGCTTTAGGACTTGTGTGCTCTGTTATATCATCAAGCTCAGTGTATTCCATCATTGTAAACAGACGAGGAATCAACTTTTGCTTTGAGCGTGTGAACGCGAACACAAGTGAGTCAGCCGTACTTCAATGCTGCACTGATTGATTGTGTTAGAGAAGTTGGACAAACACAACAGCAAACCAAACATACTTTCTGATTGTACATAAGCTACAAACAGCTGTCTTGTCCTCCATTCAGCTTAGTCATGTTCTTTTCTGTTCTGGTCAGATGCTGCTCACTGCTCCCTGAGGCTGAGAGATGGAGGCCAGGCCAGGGTTTCTCGTATGTGAAAGCCAACAGGGTGGGTCCTCACCAAAGCACACTGCAATCATTGGACCGGACTCTCGGGACTATCCCATGTGATGTCACTCATAACGTGAAGTCATTTAGAAGGGAACAGCCAGATGTTTTCTGGGATAAAGCCTCCTCTCTTTTTAATGTCAAGTATCTCAAAGTGGAAGCACTTCAGATGCTTATCTGACAACAGATTCGTCCTGGTGGTAGACCCTACAATACAAAGATAATGGATGGATGGTAATGTTGATGAGGGTAAAACATCTGATCTGCATGTTTCCCTCTCTCTTCTATTGAGATACTTGAATGTTAGTTATGAGCCGCTGCACAAGATTGACATTCTCTCTGTTAAAGTTTTCAGGGTTTGGCTGAGAGAAGACAAAGCTTAGACTATAAAGATAGCGGCAATGTGTCTGAGCTGGCAGAGAAGAACAGCACTGTGTGTGTGCTCCTGCTCTTTGTTTACTAGACATGCCTCTTGCTCTTCCACAACCCTGTAATGTGATGCATAATCACACATAGGAACACCAATATTATGCCATTTAGAGTACAAAGGCGTAGTAATGGTGGAACTTTCACTTTGAGTCGCAATGTGTATGAGGCTACAATGTCAGTTACTTTTAAAGGTAGTGGAACACTGTGGACAATTCTGCTGCTGTTATAAACCAATGCAAATTTGGACAGGAAAAGCACCGACAAAGATATAGTTTGTCTTGCAGCTCCTGCAGCCATTCTGTGTCTAAAAACATCCAGAGCTTTATTTGTTGGTTTTAACAATTTGAATCACTTTGGCCCATTTTTTTTTTGTCAAAGGAGGCCTTTGAGGATAATTTGTTGATCCCTAAACATCTTGGGAACCATGCACATGGATGCTAACTTTAATACTTGGTTGGTAAAGTGAACAATCAGCAATACAGTTTATAATGACACGTGAAAAATGAAACCTTGAAGGCATATAATGAAGTGACAAATGTTCCTCTCCACTGATGATTCAAGGGGCAGTTTAGAGACTGTCTGAGACTTGTACTTGTGATTGTTTTAAAGCTCCTGTAAGGAACATCTGGTCTGTGATATCTACTCCACAGCACATCAAAGGAGCTTTAATCGACAGTATTTTTATACAAAACCACTCCCTGACAACGTTCCCTTTTCAGTTGTCTTCTTCCAGGAAGACCAGATTACCAGGAATTCAGTGACTTGCTCAGAGGCACACAGGCAAGGACACCCTGCATCAACCCCAGAAGCAACCAGTTCTGGATACCTTTCCTGGTACACATCTCTATAAAAAACAAAACCACATCCACACAGAAGTGAAGGTAGGACTGCTCTGAAGCGGAGACACTTTAAGTGTAGAAACCAGTGCGACCAGAGAAGCTTTTCTCTTTGTTCCTCTGACACTACGGTGGTTGAACTGGGTCAAACAGTGCTGTGTGAGCTCCCTGTGGTTCAGGGGGAATTCCACTGGGTCGAGCGTGACCCTGAACACTGGCCTTCCTGTTCCACCATGGTGATGCGCTCTGTAGCCGAGAGGAAGAGGAAAATAAAGACAGTCCTGTCTGCGTACTGGCTCCTCTTGTCACAGCAGCAACATGAGTGTGACTTGTGTTGATGATGTGTGTGTTTGTTTGTACCGGTGTGCAGCTGTTGTCAGATAGATCAGTGATAACACTCTGGCTTTTAATAAACTCCCCAGGAGTGTGTGTGTGTGTTCGCATGTGTGTGGGTGTGCAGAGTACTGAAAGGTCCTGGGCGTGTGATTGATGGGAGCTTTGGCACGGTAAACACATGCACACACACATAACACACACACACTGCTGGAGGTGGGTGTAGAAAGGGGTGGTCGTATGCAGCAAAGCTCAGCCAACATTATTCATCCTGTGTTCGTCTGTGTGAGCTGAGCCCACCGTCCCTCATATTGATGAGCCAGGCGGTGTGTATCAGTCACTTTATTTACAAGGCGACACACACACACACACACACACACACACACACACACACACACACACACACACACACACACACACACACACACACACACACACACACACACACACACACACACACAATCACACACATTAAAGAGAGAAGAATAGAGGCAATTTGGAGAATTTGGTCTCTTTCACAGCTCGTCTTTTTACTTCTAATCTCCTGGACTTCTTACAGGAGTTATTTGCATGATGGGATGATTCAGAGAGAAGAAGGCTGGGAGAGGGCGGCCGAGCTGGAGGGAATGCAGGGAGAGGGCAGGAGGGGAGGAGGAGAGGTTATTTTGGAGTCTCTGAACTGTAATCACCACCTACAGCTGCTTCCTCCCAGGTGCTCAAACTGGACATCAGCAGAGGGAGGGAGGGAGGGAGGAAGGGAGGGAGGGAGGGAGAAAGTGGAGAACTGCGAGAGAAGCTGTCCCTCCAGAGGAACATGAAGTACTCACAGAGAAGAAGAACTGGTGTTTATCTTCGTATTATTAGCCAGAATTTCCATTTATCACTACATAACTACCCTTAACCACATTGTAATATCTCCCTGTTTCCAGACAGATTGCAGCGTGTTTCCACTTTTTTTTCTCCTCTCCAGCGCCTGCAGGCAAGAGGAAGTTTTATCTTTGGAGGAGAGGGAAGTTGAAGAGTCTATCTCACAGAGCTGACACAACACTTCCAGTACCTGACAGAGAGACAGGATGGTGACTACTGTCAGAGGAAGCTGGTCTGGCTGTGTGTTACACAATACAGCGTGTGACTCGCTTAAAAACAGACAATGACAAACAGGTGAGACTAAGAAACCAGTGGGTTTTTAGTAAATCTGGTTTAGAGCTGGTCACTAAATGTTGATGGATTAATGAATTCAGAAGATGAGAAGGTTTGCCACCTATTGTTTCATGATTTGAGATAGGAAAGAAATCCTTTTGGCCGACCGCTTTGAATACCTGCCCAACAAACACATAAAAGATTTGTGTCTCTTTATGACCAACAAACAACCCGCAAACTAGACCAGCAGCAACAACTTTCTTGATTTCAACGTATATTGTAGTTTTTAATGCCTGAAACATCACCAAGGGAGTATGTCAGATATCACTGTCATTGGATTAGCAGCATGCTGAAGAAACAGCCATTCTTTGTATTTTCAAAAGCAAATACTCAATAAGTTACGCATATGATTGAAAAAAATAAGCAGGATTTATTGTCAGAAAATACTACCATGGCATGTACAAGACAAGTCAAGCTAAGTATCTTTGTCCACAGGCAGCGCCAAAATCAACGCACACCAGAAGTACCTCTCAAGAGACCCAGCCTTTGGTCTTGCTTCTATATTGCAAAAACAAAAATATACACTATTTTGTGTGTTTCGTTTCAACTTGTCTTATAAAATACTTCCCTATGGTCACAGATAGTAGAATAAAATTCACTAATGTGAAAATAACACATTCCAATTCATAGAAAATATAATCCTGTAGATTTTATAAATGTATTTAATAGTTGTATATTATGAAATATATATATTTTTTAAATATTGTTTATGTTTTTATTTTTCTGATTTTTTGATCGTTTTAATATTTTAGCTATTGTTTTTATTTGTCCAACATTGTTTTATTTATTTTATTCTTCCTCACATATTCATTTGTCTTTCAGTTTCTTTCATATTTGTAAATCTCCTTGTAACCCTGTTTTGAAAAGTTATTATCTTATTATTATTATTATTATTATTATTATCATTATTATTATTATTATTATTATTATTATTATTATTATTATTATTATCATTATTATTATTTCTTTGTATACCTTGAAGTTTTGTTCATCGAATAAACCTCAAACCCATGTCCACAGCCTTGACATTATGATTCATAATATCAGTGTTCACAGGTGTCTTCTTGTCTCTAAGTCTTGCATTACATGTCGACTTGTTTGTAGAAGCGATACTCCTGATGCCGAGTACATAAAATGCAGTGCAGCAGTGGTGAAGTGTGTTTACTTAATTGCACAGTGCTGTAATGCCATGGAGATGCGTGTCTGTTTAATCTGATGAACTAACAGTGTTAACTGATTACCTGGCTCACCTCATCCCAAGACAGCATAATGAGCTGATGAGGCCTGGCTGCTGCTACGGCTCCCTTTAAATGGGTTCAGGACACAGCGCTAATATGAAGTCCTGGAACCAGCGGCATGTCACAAAATGATGTGTGTCAAAAAGTGGGATTTTTCAAGCATCATGCAGCCTTACAGAGTGTGACTCACTGGGACATTGGCACACATAAATGTACGTGCATGACACATTAAAAGGTAGCTAACAAATGCATTACCTCTTATGCTCCACAGTGCTTCACCTATGATGTATGCTTCAAAAATCTGCCACTATGAGGCTCAATCAATCATGCACCTAACAGGCACACCCACTCCCAGCTAAAGGTGTTGCTGTGAGAAGGCCAGAAAATACATCATACGATGTTTCACATGCCTTATGTCGCACCAAGCGTCTTGTGTTCAAATAAAAGCCGTCCATATGGAAGGTTGCAGGCGTGTCCCTGTAAGTCATCCATGGCAGCCTCCCATTATTGTCCAATAAAAGCAGCCGGCGCCGAGTTAGCTGCACATGTCACCACCACAAGCTCAACTGTCTGCTGCATTTCCAGCCAGCTCACAGTAACATGGTGGATTCACCAACAAATGTGGATTAATAACATCCTTATAGGAAACGCACAAAGCTCCATAACAGAGCAGATTACAGAGAGGGATGAAGAGAGATGGGGGAAGGAGGAATACCTGGAAAACAAATGAAATCAACAATGCATTCTCATGTATAATGTATAGGAGGCAGTCTGCTTCAGTGTTTAAGTCAGAGTTAGCAGCACAGACTGTGTTTCCTGTACTAAAGACAAAACAAACAGCACAGGAAAGGTCAAAATCTTAAACAAACATGTTTCAAAGCTGCATATGCAAGCTAAATAAGTCCTAACAATTCTTATTTTTTCTTCCAAAACTGGAAAAGAGACGCAAAGAAATGCCTCCATATAGACAAACAGTTCCATGTCACCATCAACCCACTGATGCATGAATAAAAACACCAGAAATTATACAAAAAAACACGCCATTAAAAAAACACCAAAGGTTAATCTTGCTATGTTGTCATCCTGTTAAAGCCAGCGCTCCAACCTGGCCAAACAAACCTGGCTGATAAGCTCAGCGGCAGCATCAAAGCCTTACAGATTATAGATTACCATCAAATCAGCCCTCGCACTGCTGCAATGGACAGGCACCTGCTTCTTTACTGTACGGCCTCTTATCCACGGGGCTGCTGCTGGCCAGGTCAGGAAGTGTGTGTGTGTGTGTGTGTGTGTGTGTGTGTGTGTGTGTGTATGTGTGTGTGTGTGTGAGATGGGTGATATCTGGAATAGCTGGACTTGTTTTTCTATCTGATGTTTGTGAGTGAGCCTGTGTACCCACATGTTTTTACAGATGATGAAACAGCTAATTTGACAAACATCTGACTATATACATCTGGTCATTGGTGATCTCCACACATATTTGTGTAGCTATGCAGCACAATCATCATCCCCTTCTTGTCAAACACAGAACCTTGAATCAAAGCCAAATACTTTAAATCATAAAGCTGTAAATATATGTACGTTCTCTACTTCAGGCTGCTGTTTAGCCTATTGTTTTCATGCTGTTAAGCCTATTGTTTTCATGCGTTCTGAGATGATCTTTTGGGATCACCATCTCCAGACATTACACTTTGTGACAGTTTTTTAACATTTCTGCGTTATTGATAACCATGTGCTTAAATAAGGCATCATAACTCTTGTCTAACCTTTGTGCTACTTTACTCTCCATCTTCCATCCTCCTGGTGCTGTGGTTGTGAGTGACAGCTGGCCTCAGTCATGAGGGGAACACTTGCTTTATAGATAAGTGGTGCCGTCTACTGATTTGTCATTAAATCACTATACCCTGATTGTAAGACAATCACACTTTTTTAAAAAAGCCGGAACTCTTTCCGCGGATTGATTTGACATGACGTGTGATCAGTTTGCCTCTAGTGTTGCTCATGCTAGTGGAAGTTAATAACCGTTGTCAAGGAGTTGTGAAGGGGTTTTGACCAATCAGAATTAGGACTCTTACAGAACCAGAAGATCAGTAAGACAGCTCAGTAATGAAAGGTGGTTATTGTTCTGGCATGTCAAAAAGAGGATGAACTGTTAACAGACAAGATTTATTCATTATCACTTTCTTGATTTCCAGGCAATCGATGCAAAAATGATTCTAGCAGAATATTTCAGTGGGTAACCGAAATCTTTGTCAAAACTGAAGCACAGAACCAACAAACTTCTGTATTGGTCGAGCTGAGAGTGGGACCATATTGCTGTGATATCTACCATGCGACCCCAGCGTCATGCTATCTGACTCTGATTAGTTTCCTGTTTATTTTTTTTAAACCCAGCGTCACAGTGGCCCAGTGCCAGCCTCATCCCGTCGAAAAAAACATACTGTACTGTCAGATGAATGCAGTTTGCCGCCTCTCTGCCCCCGTCGCTCTCCTCTGCCAGCAGCAGTGTGAGGATTAAAGGAAAATCCTGACCTCCTCATCCACCTCTCTGTAATGCCTCCGCTCGTTTTAAACGGCTCCTCCAAAACTAACTGGCTGGATTACTGCTCAGGTGCTCGCCCAGTCCCCCGCCCACCTCTGCTGTACGTAACATAACACATACACTTAGCTGCACTCAGTGACACACATTCCTCACACTCAAACAAAGCACAAACATATCAAAGATGCACTGACACACAAATCACCCTATGGTCTAATTTGGGCATCCATGATTCTGTCCCCTCTAATTAATTGAGAGTTCAGCAAGAGGTTAAAAGAGCAAAGAGACAATGTGAGGATGATAGTCCACAGGATATGCTGATATTCAATTTACCTGCTGTGCACACACACACACACACACACACACACACACACACACACACACACACACACACACACACACACACACACACACACACACACACACACACACACACGAACCCTCTCAAAATTCCTGCAGCAGGGCAGAAATGCTCACTCCTGTCTGTCTCCCTGCCGGAGTCGCTGGCGTAGCACTTTTCCTCCGTTTTCATCACCATTCTTAACCTTTATCTCCCTCCTCTCCCCCCATCGTCTGCTGTCCTCCTCTCTTTATCTCTCCTTTTTTTCAAACAGGCTCCTCGCAGCGAAACAAGGTTGTAAAGGTGGGAGATGCTGATATTGTTTGGCCCATGTGTGTGTGTGTGTGTGTGTATGTGTGTGTGTGTGTGTGTGTGTGTGTGTGTGTGTGTGTGTGTGTGTGTGTGTGTGTGCACTCTGCATGAAGTAGTATATAAGAGGAGAGCTGAGGGGCTTATTTCCATGGGAAGATCCTGGCTCCCTGCCAGCTAAATGGCACTGCTGGAGGCATTTGTGTGTGCTCTATGTGTGTGTGTATTGTCAGAGGGTATTGTTTTGTGCCTCTGTGTCTCTGTTTTACAGTGTAAATATTTTAAGATGATTGCAAGCTTCCTCAAGTGAGTATATGAAGGTATGTACCACTTTTTATGTCACTATGAGAGTAGCATGAGACCAAATTTAATATAAAAGGCAAGGCATGCAGACCTATCATGGGTAGGAACTAATTAGAGTGAGTTAAATTCTCACTGTTCTACTAAAAAGGCAATTTAAAAACCCACAAAGCTGAAGAAATCCTGTAAAAACATCAGAGGAAGTACAAAAGACTTAACCTGACTTGACTTCTTGTCACAAAGTGGACTCACAGGTATCAGGAGAGACCCAGCATGCATATTTCATTCACGCCCACCTATTAGTTATGTACGGAAGACTAGGTAGGTACACTCACACTGCGACCGTTTGTCTTTTTAATGGAGGGGGGCGAACAGCAGCAACTACAGACAGAGAACAGCTCTCATGCTCCTTTAATGGGAATGAATAAAGGATGAGTCGAGGCTCAGACACCAGGTTAAGACGCTGTTTAGCACCTCTGGCCTAGCGCCCATGTGCAGGAGGCAAGGATATAAAGAGGGAGAGGACAAAGAGAGGGATGAGAGGAAGACAGCAGGTACAATGTCAGTGGGAATTGATGAGCTGGTTGTATATCGTTGAGTTAACTGTAATAAAGAGTAGGGAAGGAGGGCTGGAAGCAAACCGATGCACCAAATTTAAAGTGACTGTAACGTCAACTTTAGAGTTCCACACACACATCCAAGTCGTCCAGTACTGCAGCTCAGTTAGTGCACTATCATTTAAAAATATGACGTGTTGTTGCATCTCTAGCGTACTTTCTGGATGCCGTCCTGAATTTCACTGTTTTGATTTACAGACCAAGTATGAGGAGTGCAGAAGTTTGTTTGCAGAGGCATTTGGGGGGAACAGACGGGTCAACCATTCCCAAAAAATGGATCCCGTACTGACCACAATCTTTACCCTAAAACTCAACTACAACTACATCTCCATGTTAACTTCAATTCAATTAGTGAATGTTTCTTAGCAAGCTTATCTGGAAGCCTAACAAGACATTAAATACTCAGCAAAGCTTCTTACACGGCTCTCTTAATAATCACTGACCATGTTAAATATTTGATTCTCATTGTTCAGAACCTTCTAACAAAGGTAATTAATCCTTTCTAGCTCGACAACACCAGGGACAATCAGATCACACAAGTCATATTGATCAATCTGAATAAGGGAATCTGGCATATTTCACCTCTGCCTGTTGACACTGTGGCAAAAATCTGCAAAAAGCATTCTGGATCCTGTCCTGCAATTCAGTCAACAGCAGCTGCTGACTCACCCTGTCAGAATTCCATTTCACATAACCACCTGCTCACCAAACATTATCTCTCACCCTTTTATCACAAAGGTCCATCAAGAGGTTGCATTTTCTTTATTGTGAACTACATTGCAAGGCTTTGTACGTGCAAAACTGACATTAGAAGGATACTTGGATTGTCATATGTTGAAGCAAAGGGCCACAGACCAAGCTGTCATATCTGACAAGTCTGGAGTGAGAACCTGTTATGAATCAGAAGATGGAGGGGGATTTTTTCCACATTAGACTCTGGCTAAGAGAAGCTTCTTGTTGACACTGAGTCTGGTTCCATACGCCTCCACAGACCTCTCCTCTTTGATCCACCTCTGGAGAAAAAGAAAGTGTTGAAAGAGAAAAGAAGCAAAACAGCAACCTTGGAAGAAGGATCTGAAGCAGTGCCTTTAAGAAAAAGTTCTGCTGGTTTGTGAGAGGAGCTATGACGGGACAGGTGGTGGTGGAACAGTGTGCCACACCAGTTTAGCTCATGTAGCCAAGTCAGCCGTCGGTGTGCTGAGAGAGCAGAACAGGCCGTGGGATGGTGATGGCTAAACCTGCCAGTTTGCTACCTCAGACAGTCATAATGGCTGCCACCTGTCCCAGAGTTACAGCGAGTAAAAAGAACTCAGCAGCTGGCAGCACCTGTGCTCAACAGTCAGGTCACCACATCAAAACAAAGCTGCTACTGCTGGGTGGAGGTGAAGGAGGGCCCTGAAGAAGCCACACATGAAGCAGCCACACGTTTTTCAAAATGTTTTTCCCCTGCTCTGGCACCATAGACCGTATAAAGAATTAGTTGCAACCTCTTGGTTTGAAGTGAAGCCAGTGAAGAGGTGTAATTTCTAACGCCAGAAAGAGGGCGGCTTCATTAGTTACAAAGAGAAGAAGTTGTAGGTAAGGAACAAAATTAACCTATTTCTTGCTTGATTTGTTACCTCGTAAACATTTCAGATCTCCATCACTGGTGCCAGATCTTCTTCAACACAACAAGATGTTAATAATAAAATGTATGATCCCATTCAGAGTAAATCAGCCCAAAAAAAAGGCTTTTCTTTACGGCATGGGCATTCTTATCCAATCGGGACCCTCCAAAATGAAGCCATCATTCAAAATACAAAAACTGATGCTTCATAACAGCACTCAACAGACCAGTGGGTGACATGGTTGAGGCCACGCCCCTTTCTTATTTACAGTCTATGATTGGGACCAGTGGAAAAAGGGGTCAAACAACCAGCCCCAACAAAGACAAGGCATGGCTTAACACCTCATATAACACCTGATAGGTTGCAATACTGAAAATTGGGTTGGAAGCAGTACAATAGTAACACAAACCGTGCAAACAAAGTGATACACATTGTTTGTCTACACTAACTGTACACAGAACTCCTTTTCTGTAAAAATGCACACACACGCCATCCCTGCCTCATGCACCTTCATGCTTTTAAACTCGAGGGAGTATTTGAAGAGCTGTGGGTGATGGCTGGTGCCATGTGACATGGTGTGAGTGCATCTTATTTTAGAGTGAGAGGTTGAGATAAGGTGTTAAAAAGAGGGGAGGGAGAGGAATGCTGAGCTGTCCTTGTAAGCCTCGATGCATACTGGATGTCATCTCCACTCCCAGGTTAAATTCTTTGATTACAACGGCTAAAAGATCTCAGCATTAGTCGGTCCTTTTTCAGCGAGAGATCCTGACCTCTGCAAATGCTCCTCTCACTCTCTCAGTCCTCTCCCCTGTCCCTCTCTCGCTCTCTCTCTCTCTTTCTCTGTGCCCCACGCAGCAGTTTATTTAGCTGCTGTGTTTACATTCCTGTTCAGTCAGCCTCTCCCAGGGGAGGATGACTGGATCCGAGCACCGAGGCTGAGCCGCGCTCTCTCAGGGCTGGAATCAGTTACATGATAGTTACTACGGAGAACAGTGGACGACACGTGTAGGCACAGAAGCAAACTTCAAGGATACTGCTCTGAGTAACAAAAAAGCACAACCATGACATAATCAGATTTAAAGAAAAGTAAATCTTAGAGGATGACAAGAACCCATTAGATCCTATAAAACAACAAGAAGACTTTAATGCGTCCATTCCCAGCTGTTCTGTGTAGTCAAAGTAACAGTGACCATGGGTGGGGCTGATGGCAGCTAATTGGATGGAGCTATAGGACGCCCTGATCGCTCAGGTCTCCGTCACTTCACCCTCATCATCATCATTAGACTGACTGGCTCCTGTGGCCCCCGGCAGAGTGCTGTCTACACGCCCTAATGACCGCTGACTCACTCAGCACGCAGCAGCGCCGCCGCATTAGTCCAGTCTAGAATAGCCCCAAATGAAGAGAGATGAGGGGGGCGTGGGCATGTGAGGCACCCCGACAGTTTTTAAAGACGCTACTCCAGGCCAAATACCATTTTGTTGTGTCCCACACTAATCCCACCTGTTTTTGTGTTCAATTCATGTCTCACTGAGGCTTTTTCTGCACCTTTTCTACACTATTTATACAAGCGTGTTTTGCTTTCTTTCACTGTTCTTATAAACTTGAACGACAGGGTGGATTTATTAAAAAAAAAGAAGTTATTATAGCATTAATTTCAGAATTAATTCAGTTACTTTTGTAAAGTCCTTCTAATGCCATGGTGACTTATGATGCTACACATAGCTGCCACATAAAGAAAAATATCTAAGTGTCCACATAAATAATGAATAGTGGCTTAAGTGGATTTGTTTCGAGAGGCATGATGTTTTGCTCTGGTGGTGTTCAAACATGGCAAGTTTTTCATGACAATTCATCAAGCCATGAAGGAATAATTGAATAACTTGTGTTTTATACTGTGTTAATGAGCCATGACAAGCACTGAGCTCATTTTCCAACATGAATAAGTGTTGATTTTTCAGCGACAATTATTCAGAGCTGAAAAGTGTTGACAAGAAACGTAATTTTAATCCACCCATGATGCATTGGGCGGTGCTGGTCAGACTATTGATGCTGCGTGTGCTGATTGAGCTGAGAAGCAAGCTATCAGACATAGCATTTAGCATTTCTGGTAGCCACAAATTTCAAATGTCTGTGAAACCACAAGTAGCGTAAATTAATTATAATGACGGCCATATGATGTTGAAACTGTGCAGAGTAGGATGTCAATCTTTATTACACTTTAAACTCTATTGTAATTGAAGAGCTACTGTTAGCTTAGCTTCACATACAGACAGAAGCTTAATTTTACCTTACAGTCACAAAATCGGCCCACCTGGATCTTTCAGCCACATACTGTGATTTTGGCTCTGTTGTAGAGATGTTTGCATTTAGCTGACTAAACCATTAAACACTGTCACTGTTGCTAGTTGGCACCAGATTCATGAGTCAGGTCAAGGTAATTATTCATATTTTGTATTACTGTAGGCTTGAAATGTTGGTTAAATGTTGTGTCTAAGCTGTAGCACAGCCACCCGCAACTAGCAAAATGGCTGCTGCCATGATGCTTTAATATTCTACTACCTGGATGTAAACCAACAAAGATGATAGAGGTTATCTTGTAGTGAAGCGTGGTTTGTCAGTATTATGATCTAGAAAATGGAGATAAAGTTGTATGTAGGCTGTGTCTGGTTAAATCAATGGAAGCAATACATAACCAACACAGCATGTGGACGTTAACCTGCAAGAAAGGTTGAAGGCTGGTGGTGCTAGCTCTGCTAATGTAATGTCTCTTTACTGTTATGTTTACACAATTTTGAAATGAGTCACTTTTAAACATTACTAGTCCCTTAATTAACTTGAATATAACTTAGTATAACAACTACACACTGTCAATAAATACATTCACAACTTATAAAACAGCTAGTTAATAATTTACACTTAATTTTTGGGCACAACATATAATAGTGAGCTTAAGAGGTAGATTCAGCTGCTTTGGACAAACCCAGCCTAACTGTTTCTCTTTTTGACTCTCTTTATGCTAAGCTAAGTAACCAGGCTGTTGGCTATCTAATTAGTTTACAAAAATGGCAGTGGAATGAATCATTTCCTTGGTAAGAAGTTAAGTTATTAAATTTTTCCTGCAATCTCTAAATGAAACCCTGAGTGATACAATAAAGAGCCCGTCTGAGCAGATAGCTACGGGTTAACCAGGCTGTAAAACCCACATGATGCTCAGACAGAGGCCCGCTCTGTGTTTGACTGACCATGGGGGGTAGGAGGAAGCAAGAGAGAGGGAGGAATGGGGACAGGCAGGGTTTTGTACTCCAGTTCTTCCAATAAGAAGATAGCAGTAAATCTCCTCAGGCTACACAGCCTCCCAGAATAACAAGTGTTTTGTTCATAGTGTGGGTGGGAGAATACATTTCATTAAAATGACGGACAGTACGGACCTAAAGGCAAAAATAAATACGACAAAGAAGAATAATGAACCTAAAAGAGGACAGGAGCTGTTTACATTTTTCTGAATGTTCACCTGTGTGTTCGTGTGTAAGAGAGAGAGAGAGAGAAAGAAGAAGAGTGAGAGGCCACATCTGCTAGGGATTTGGGACAGGGCGATTTCACCTTCTGTCAGGAGAGAGAGAGAGAGAGAGAGAGAGAGAGAGAGAGAGAGGAGGGGAGCAAGTGTAAAAGAGACATGGCCTGTCTAAGATACGCCAACTGAGTGCAGTATCAGCCAAAAATACTCCTCCTTACAAGTCAATACTGAGTATTGATCGTGCGTAGGGCTTATGCAACACCACCACCTCAGTGTACAATTATGGTAAAATCACTGTGTGCAGGCAGGGGTTTGCACAGCAACCCGCATGCCCTGTAGAGACGGAAAAGCAAACTCGAGATGTGTGCCACGGGGTCTTTAAATCAAACGGCACAATGTGAACTAATGGCCTGGAAAAACTGAGAGAGATCCGTGCTCGCATGGGTCCTCCTTATGGAGGGAAACAAGCAGGGAGGGAGCACAAAGGAGGCAGGCGGAGATGGAGGGACACAGGCGTGTTAAATGTTTGCAGGGTTCTGAGAAGGCCTCAGTTATGGAAATGACTTAGCGATGAGAAATGTTGTGCGCCCATAAATCAAGAAGAGATTGATATGTAGGGATATGTAGCGGAGGGTTGAGGTCCAGTTTGGGAGGCGGAAGAAAAACAAAAACTGTTGTGAGTCACTTCTGAGTGAGATACAATCGTCTCGGCTCATCACTGTCCATCCCTGCTCTCGGTCCATCACTGACTCCTCCCCCTCCTCCTCCTCCTCCTCTTCCTCCTTCTTTTCCTCTCCTGAAACTCAACACAGCTCCATTTCCATCGGGACTCTGATGTGAGCTCGGAGACGGCTGTGCTTAATCGATAGTGCCAGGTTGCCAAGACAACCTTGATTTCCTGTCGCCGCTTTCGCCTAGCGCCGGTGATTGCGCCGGGTGTCCGTTGCACCTGCCGCCCTCTCCTCCTCCTCCTCCTCCTCCTCCTCTTCCACTGTCTCATCAAGCGCTCCTTATCCCTCACAACCCTCCCTTCCTCCTGACGCCATATAGCCACCATAGACAAAAGAGGAAGACAGTTGTACAAAAGCAAAACAGATTACACCCCAGAGGTTGGGTTTGATCAATCAAAACACAGCATTAAGTGTTAGCCCACATGCACACACACGCACACACACGCACACACACCCACACACACTCACCCACACACTGATGCATGCAAACACACGTAAACAAACACACGCCCAACAAAAGAGAGCTGTGACAGCTATCATATCTACCTCCGAGGGTGATGTCATTGCACCTGGGGAGCGTTTACTATCAGTCCCCCCTCACTCACACAAAAACACACACACACACACACACACACACACACACACACACACACACACACACACACACACACACACACACACACACACACACACATACACACATCTCGCCTCTCTCCTACAGGAGGGGTTGGCACCTCCTGTTTTTTTTTTATTCATTAATGGAGAGCTCATTAATCGTGGCTGATAACGAGGACGTGGGACAGGGACATGATTAAGGGGCTCTCTCTCCTTTAGCTGGGCGCCCTTGGGGATAAACAGCCCAGGGTGTGTACGTGAGTGTAAGTGTGTGTGTGTGTCATTCTGTGTGGGCCGCATGTTAAAACAGGTAAAGGACACACACCCGGCACTATCTCTAGGACATCTGCGGGATGGGATATTACACATGTTTTTACTTTTTACAGATTATAGCCCGAGTGGAGGAAGCGACTTGTATCCCACTGAGACTTAAGGAGTCAGCGCATGAATCCATCTTCTCTTTAACATCTAACTTTGTCTTTATCAGGATTCCCCTTGAGGCTTGACTTAAATGCTGAGCGAGGAAGTTTGGGCTTAAAACAAATCTCTGGAGTTTTCCTTTCTTTCGCAGAGAGTTAGGATGACGACCCCAGAGCATCCCGGCCTCTCATAACTGAGAATCTAAAAAGGAACATCTTAGAAGACGTCTGTCAAGACACATGTTGACATTTTTAAAACAATAAGATTCTGTGAATGAAACAGAGTCTGTTCTTTTGCAGGAGACTTCTTTTTTGTACATTATCTTGTCATTTGTCAATCCAATAGTGCGTCAGGCTGAAAAGGAGTCGGGCTTGTGTTAGGGACAAAGAGACAGGGACTTATTTCTCAGTTTCACAGAGGCTGTCGACTATGAAATTGTTGATTGTGAGTTAAGAGGGTAATTTGATTTTCTGTGTTTTGCTTCTGCTTTGTGTGTGTGTGTGTGTGTGTGTGTGTGTGTGTGTGTGCGTGAGTATGTTCTCCTGCATTCTCCTTTTTGTTCGGGTTTAAATTGATCTGTTTCATACTTCAGTGTCCCAACACTTGGGACCAGTGCTTTCAGAGCTGATAGCTTACGCAGCAATGAAGGCCTTTTTTTCTTATTATAGGCATTCAACTTTTATAAAAGTTACAGACAAAAAAACACCAAATGTTGCTTTTTCACCCAGAGATGTTCCTGATTACAAATTTCCATGCTAAGAACAAATGCTAGAAGCATCTGTTCTTCTTCATAGTTGTTCTTGACTGACGATACACTAGTTTTACCAGACAATGTTTGCACTCGACCTCACAGGAGTTTCTTACAGAACTCTTTCAGCTGAAGAAGTCTCTTTACACCAACGCTGCAGAAAGGCTTAACATAAAATGAATTTTGTATCAAAGCTTAAAGGTGTCAACAAGACCTCCTGGGTATAACCCACCCCTACAAAAACTGTTACTTTTGGCACCTAATAAAACAAAACAGCATCAACCAAAGAGCCAAAGAAGAGGTTTCAAAATAGAAACCCACAAAACAAAAGGTGACATCATGGTTGTGACCTCCCCTTTACAGTCCTTGATTTCGAGTCCTCATGAAAAAAAAGAAAGAAAATGTCAAGACAGAACATAAAAGAGGGAAGATAATTAAATTGGAGCTTGCACACCTGCATGTTTGACCAAGCAAAGAAGATAAAAATAAAGTTCCAGCAGGCTGTGAAGCACAACAATTTAGTGTTGCAGGTGACTGGGCAGTGAGATAAATCAAGAAAGATTAGATATTAATTTAAAAAGATACTTCTCTCCAAACAGACCAGACTGACCTACAAATGAAATGGATAGTACTGATCCAAAAAAGCAGAAGGATGTTGTGACGTCTCAGGCAGAGGGCAGAGATCAGTCTGTACATACATAAGGGCTTTGTAGAACAGCCATCGCTGAGTCTTACACACACATTACATCCAATCTGTCTGGACCAGGACCTTAATCCCCTCTCCACGGCCATGGAGACAAGCAGACAGTAATCCTCTATATTTGTATATTAATAGCCCGAGTCTCAGGGGGGCCTCTCTATATATTGTGATGTATGTTTTATTAGTTGGTTAATCTGCTTGTCGATCAGAAGACCTGGTCCATTTAAATCTGGGTTTTAATAAAAACATGTCAAGCCCTGCCAGAGGGATAAGCTCCCCAAGGACGAGAGAAAGAGCATGTCCACGCTCAATAGACTCATCATAAACACTAAACAGCTTTACATCAATGTTATCTGTCATGGAGCAATACCATTATTAGGAAGGATTCAGCCCTAGGCCTCTGTCCCTTCCTAACAACAGAGCCAGATAAAGCCTGGCTCAAATATAAGCCTTCTACCTTGTTACTATAATGCATGCTTCAATCAGCTCTAATGTCATTTCTGAGGGTGTGCTTAAGAATAAATGTGTGTGTCCATACTAATCCTCATTGCCCGAAGGCACTCGCGTTCCTCTCCTCCTCGACCTCGACCCTTCAGACACTCAGGTGGAACAGATTTGGTTAAAATGCCGCTTCACATCTGCAGACACTACCGGCAGAGTAAAGGAGAGTGCAAGGGTGAGATTCCTTCAGATCTGAATCATGTTGGAGTCCTGCGCTCAACTCACAGCTCGTCTAGACGCTGTGTCACTGCCACACCCCGCCGGACATCTGTCCTGATTCAATAGATTTATCAGACAGCCATTCGATTAGAAGGGCACTGCTTTAAATTAGCTTGCGAGTCAGGGACTGATGGAGGTGGGCTGGACAGGAGGGCCATTACAGCCTTAGGGACACAGTCCCGTCTGCTTACCAATGGTCTACAGACGCCAGCGATCACGATGACGTCTGTAATCATTCTAGCTACAAGGGCTGCGGACAACTGCTGATGCAATTAACCTGGCCTTCATATGATTCTCTCTTTAAAATGCTTTTCTCTGATACAAAGGTATGTGGCACAAGCATGCAAGCAGAGTTTTACAGGAGGCATCAATCAAAGTGACTTCCACTGAGTAAACAAACAAATAGCTTTTAAAACATCTGGTGAGGTGAGATTGAGAAAGAACAAGAAAGGCACCCTAGGGAGATCTGTGGTTTTCCTCTGAGATCTGCTGATTACAAGGAAGGATGGAAGGAAGGGCAGAAAATCAGAACTGAAAAAGTAGAGCAAGCACCTCAGAGACAGTTCACACAAGCTAGAATTCAGAGGAGGTCAGGAATGCACCCACAAACCACGCACACACACAGACAGAAAGAAACAGAATCATGGCCTTTAAATGCACTGCAGCGAGACCATGTGACTCTCACGGGGTAGTCTCATGGGAGCATCCCCCACCCCTGATCTCCCTGATGGACTATAACAACAGGAAGTCAGCCTGGCCTGCAACATCACACCACACCACACCTACAGATAACTGCTCCCTCGTTTCACACACAGCACATACGAGCAGAGCAACATTCACACCAATGCAGAGAGAAACGTAGGCACCCCTTCCTTGCACCACTCCAGCCTTCCTCATCAATCATATGTTACATTAGCAGCAGTCATTTATCAGTCATCACAGTTATGTCTAACTTTAATCCCTCTAAAAGTGTGCTGTGTGGTGCAGAAGAATCAATGGCACGGCGCCCGCTGTTGCTGGCGTTGGTGGCGAGGGAGACGCGCTGCAGCCTGGCACTGAAACAAGGAGAGACCAAGACTGGCAGGAGGGAGGGCTTTTCAGTGACTGAATAGCCCTTGTTTATCTAGGCCCCTCTGGGAAGTCAGGACACTGCAGTGAATAGGAGCCAGTTAGCAGCAATGGCATAATAAGACCAGGGAGGGGGACGGGGTGATTGAAATTCTACACAGACTACTGTCAAGACAAACTACCCATGCCAGCTGTGGCAGCAGCTCAAAGGGGCAGGAGAGTGTTTTCCATGACAGATGCTTTTGGTTTAGCAACACAACATTAGAGAACTAACACGATTTTATTCACTATTGCTTAGTTATCAAATTACAAGATAAAAGCTGAGCTCTTGTGTTTGAATGTGCAAAATTAGACCACATAGAGGGCAGGGGTCACTGAAGTTCCACGCAGGCTTTTGTCAAGACAAATACCTTTGCTAACTGTAGCTGTGACATGTTTCTTTGTGGCATGTGGCATGAAGCTTGGTGACAGACTTCTGAACACACAAACTACGCTTGCTAGCTGTGGTGTCAATAACTTGAATCACTCAAACAATCACAAGGTTGCTTTTATTGACGTGGTTTCTGGTTGAACACATGGCAAACAGGAGTTGATGAGCCATTGCTTGCTCAGCAAAATACAAATTAAGAGGAGAATTCGTAAGCTGTGTCCCAATTCAGGGGCTACATCCTTGGAGAAGCGTATGTGAAGACCTATTGCGTCACAACAACATTTCCAATTTTAAAGGCTCCTTAAAATTAGCTACTTGACGCTAGCTATGTTAGCTAATTAGCCATCTAGCTACCTGTTCCTACAAGAAATGGATGTCACCAACGCAAGTGAAGGAGGGCAAAATGGGTGACACAAACAGGAAATATTTTACATGCCAGATTGTCCCATCTCAGTTCATCTCTGGATCCTCTGAAGGCTAGGTCCTCTGAAGGACCCCACCCTTGATTTGGGATGCAGCTACAGTTATACTGAGACCATGTAGAGGACAGTGGTCATTGAAATTCCATGCAGAACTCAACCAAGAAGAACTACCCTCGCCAACTGTGGCAGGGAATCAAATTGGCAATGAAATTTAGGTTAACAACACAACATTAGGTAACCAAAAGGGTTGTATGCACCATTGCTTGCTCATCAGATCACCAGATTAGAGGTGAAACTTTGTGAAAGACTTCTCAAGAGACAAAGTACTTTGCTTCTTGTGGCAGCAACTCAAATGAGCAAAAGGTTGTTTTCTATCTATGAGGTTTGGGGTTTAACAGTGGGTGTAAAACAGGATTTGAAGTGGCATTGTTTACTCGCCAAAAATACAAGTTTAGGGAGAAACCTGAGGTTGGAGACAGGTATATAATGGCCATGGACAGGTTTTGGGTCTTTCTAATTCTCTGCAGAGTTCTGTCAAGAAGAAAAAAAAAACTGTGCCAACTGTGGCAAGAAGTCAAATAGGCAGGGAATTTAGGCTAACAACGCAATATTAGGTAACCAACATGATTGTTAATGCACCCTTGCTTGCTCATCACATAACCAGACTAGAGGTGGAACTTTGTGGCAGACTTTCATCAGAAATTACCTTTGCTAGCTGTGGCAACTCAAAGGAGAGAGTGGTACTTCTATAACAAAGGTTTAGGGTTGTACATTTGGTGATCATCAATGCTTGGTTGTGACATTGCTGGCTCACCAACAACACAAACTGAGAAGTGGAATCTTATGCTGGAGACCAGGGAGGTCACTGAAAATCAACTTCGATGACTGTTAAGACAAACAACTCCTGCCAGCTTTTGCTTCACCTCTCAGGAGTAAAGGGGGGTTTTATGGTTGTTTCCTTTTAGATGCATTAGGGGACCAACAAGATAAATGTGATGAGCCTTTGCTCGCCTTTCAAGACTATCAGGTTGAATCATGCATTAATTGTGTAACTGTTGCACCAAAGCTGAGTAATACACATAACAAAATGTGGCAAACCTAAGTGATGGACTTCCTTAGAAGAATCGCACTGATATGGCAAACAGGACAGGACTATATTTTGTGTTAAACTGTGTTCAGGCACTGTTTGCTTCTCATCTAAGCAAGCCTGGGAGTAGTGTTCTTCAGCCCTGTTTCCCAGTCTCAACAGGACAGCAAGGTACTCTCCACACAAAAAAACCTTTCTGTTTGCTGGCTCACCCCTCCATTTACAGAGCCAGATCTTTTTAGTGTGTCTGAAAAGAGGTGCTGTTTTTCTTGCCCTCTGTGTGGTGTGAAGCAGACAGGTCTACAGTTTAGCAATAGCATTGATTCTTTTTCCAGGCTTTCATTTCTTCTGCCCCCAGTTTGAGGTCTCCAAGCCCCCGATGAGTCGCCTTAAATAGGCTGCCACAGGTGCTAGGGGCCGGGAAGGTGAAGGAGGGGGGAGGTGGCCTGGATGGGAGCAGAACCGCAGGAAGCCTCTTGTTTTCACAGAGATAAAGGGCTTTCAGGTTGCATCCTGGGCCGTAATCTCTCACACACTTCCTGGTTTTGTTCACGGCCAGGCAGGAGAAAATGACAAACTAACCTTCGCCCTAAGAAGCTGATCGATAGCTTCTGATGAGACAGGATGTGTGTCTTGTTTTAGTGGATTTAAAAAGCATAAAATGACAAAGAGACTTGATTTTTAGCTGTGTTCATTAATAACTCTTGATCAGGGTTGATTTATGGGTTCATTTATTCAAAGTGCTGGTTCATTACCGACCGTGATTATAAAAGTGTGTGTATAATTTCTTTCCTGACCTCGTCATTTGCTTTTAGAGCACAATTAACATTGTTCCCAGCTCTTACATCCTAATTGCAGAAAAGATAACGCTCCCTTCCTTCAAACAGTTCCTCCTTAACCACTCACTTAGTGCTGTCCTTGTATTAAAAGATCCATTTTCTACAAATTTGCATGAAAGAGGTTTATTGAAAAGTTTGCGTTGAGAAGAAGCACCAGTTTTAAAAGAACAGGCAACAGAAAAATCTCCCGTTCGTCCTGTTTTCTCTTCTGCTGATAATAACTCTCTCTATTCTGAACATGTCCTTCTTGAGAAGGCCAGCATTTGACCGTGAGCCACACCCTGTTCTCCTGCCAGAGGAAACTTTCAATCTCCCTCCCTCTCTCTGGCTCTGGCTCTCTCATACTTTTGTCAGGTGTTATTTATGAGTGTTGTATAGCTGAGTTGCTGCATGCCTCCAGCACCTGCTGGTGTTCGAGAATCAGAGCCAAAGCAGCTGCCAGAGAGAGGAATGGAGGAAAGAAAGACGGCAAAAAGGAACTGAAGAGTATGAGAAAAAGAAAATGAGGGGTCAAAGGGAAAGGTGAGGGAAAGTACCTGATGACGTGGTAATTGAGGGGGGGCTGTGTTGATGTTGTAAGCGCACAGGCACGCAGCGTACACATTATGTAACTAATGAGTGGTGTTATGATGGGAACTGTAGAACAAAACAAACAAACAAGTGATGAGCAAGCACTAATTAATAGTGTCGTACAACTCCAAACGTGATCAATTAAAGGCCATGCTTCATTGACTTGCAGGCAAAGGCACCGGCGCCACTGTAACAAGAGAGGGGAGGGCGCTGTCAGCATGAGTAAGAAGACAGATGTACGATCGCCTGGCTGTGGAGATCCGAGGGTATGTACTCCCTTCCCTACCCTTTGCTACCTACAGCGCTACACACACATTACACCCACACACCACATGTATTTGTGGAACGTGCTCGGAGAGGCTGGTATGTTTTGACTGTAAACACCTGAACACTGGTGGTGAGAGGCTGAGCCAAGACAGGTGGGCTATGACAGACTTACGTCAAAGGTTACTGGCTAAACTCCAAATCCCAGAGTCACAGAGAACCGGTGGAACAAAAATGAACTCTGTACTTTGCTTTGGTCAATAATGTGTCACAGGTGATTGTGGGGTGGATGGACGAAATTTACAGGTTAGACAACGAGAGCAGGGACGCACTCCCATCCCCCATTCTTACCACACAAAACCTCAAAAACAAACAGTAACTCGTATGTGTTAGGTTACTTTGTTACATCATTGTGTGGATTATATGTACAGGTATTTCTCTGACAGTTTCTTTAAAATTAGATGAAAAAAATCTTCAAGAAAACAGCAGATGTGCAAAACAACCACTTACAGTAAAACAGAAATCAGTCTTTGTTGTTTTCTGTTACTTTAAATTCAGTCAAGGCTAGAAAACATCCATTCCTCATGGTCCTTCGACTGTTTTCACACACTGTTTTGTACATTTTAATCACAACGACATGATTCACAACACCTGTTTTTTATAACAGTTGAGTGTGTTAAAGCTTGGCTGCTTCCTTAAGTTATGTCCCACTAGTGGGGTCATGGGGGGCTCAACAAACGCTCATGAGTTAAATGGAGCGATGTGGATGCTCCATGCCTCCCTCCGTTCTGCCCTCCCTTCTGTTTTCAGGCTGCCCATTCTCCTCTCATTAATCCTGTGTGGATGTTTATCCATGTTGACGTTCAACATAGCAGCCCGCCTTCTGTCTGACTAACAAACAGGGTGACTAAGGCTTTTTTTCTCCGCTGCAGTTGTCACAGGGTTAGCCTAGACTAGCTAGCTATAGGGACAGAAGGGCACTTGATTTGTTAGTCACATCACAGGCCGGCTGTGTAACTGGAATCAGTGTGTGAATATGAATGCGTACCCCCTCAGGAGGGTCATTATCAGTTGTGTGTGCTACGGAGAGGAAAATCAATATGGTCATCATAACAGGCTGGCACAAAGCCAGCCCACTAGGCTGCGTTCAAAGCACAAAACATGGCAGCGGATTACTCCTCATCTGATGTCATCTAATTTCATCCCTGCAGACAGAGACGCTGTGGGATGATAATAAGGTCAAGCACGTTTAAAAGGGACTCGATGTCCAGCATCTTCGTCAAAAGACAACAGAAAGGCTGATTAAAAGACACACAGTCAGGTGGTCTGAAGTGAAGCTCCAGCAGAGGTTTGCCCTGATGAGTTTTTTGCCACAAACACAAGCTGGCGTAAGAGCCCCTCACCGGGCCCGCCTTCTGCCTATTGTGTCAGTCCAGTCTTTTTCATTAACCGCTCCACTGAGGACCAAGAGGAGAGGAGGGGGTGGATGGGCGGGAAGGGAAAGAAGGAGGTGGTGGTGATGATGTGGGGGGGACAAGGAGGGGTCTGCAGACAAACCCAAAGGGACTCACTGTGGACCTGAAGAGCAGCCACCAAATACATGATTAAAAACACACATCAACAGGCAGCGCTGCGCTCACCGTACACAATATTACTTCCACCAGGATGGCAATTTAGAGGTAATCTCTCCCTCAAGTACACACAGGGGTAGAGGATATTATCTCTCACCCCCATGCTTGTGAGGAAGGGTTAAGAAGGAGGGGAGACCAAGAGGGAGCAGGGGACAGAAAATAAAAAAGGACAAAGTCTGGGAGATTATGGAATCAAAGTCATCTTGCGAACACACCTGTCTGCTCATGACTCACTGCTTTGGAGTCATTGGAGGAGAGAGGAGGGCAGAGGAGAGTTTTCTGCCCTGTTAGCATACATGATACACTTAACTGAGCTCTCCTCCCTGCCCTCCTGCACTGCTACAAATACTTGCCCACACCACTTTCTGTGTCAGTATCGGTTTCTACGGCCATGCCTGTTGGAGCGGCTGCAGACCGAAACAACTCACTTGATAATTACGAGCATGTCAGTGAGGACGCTTGTCTGAAATGGTGTGTCACACTCAGGAAGCGGTTCCTGACGGTTTTTCGGTGGGGGGGGGGCACGGTTGTGTTTTTGTTCTGCTCACTGATCTGACACGTCACTACAAGCTCCCATTGCCTCATCCCTGTTTGACCCCGATCCCCAATATTTTGGTCCTTTCAGAGAGTGTTTGTGATCTGTGGATGGCTGCGTCTGCGTCTGTTAGGGAGCCTCTGAGGCGTGTGGCCCCCGTCACATTGTCCTGTCATGCAGATGGACCCTCACAGCACATGTCGCTGGTTTTGGAGGACCAAATGAAGGCTTCACTCTGACTTAAAACAACACGCTGTGGACCTCACCTTAAACATTAGAAAACATACAACAGAAATGCCACAGGGACACTTCGGTGTCTGCATTAAGGGGAACAAGCATGACGCAGATGTAAGTTATATTTCCAAGACAAAAATGTCAAACAGGGTGCTGCAGAGCCGGCCCTTGAAGGCCCGAGGGCTGCGTGAGAGAGGGATTTGATGAATTCTGCAAACGTTCCACGGATTCCTCCCTCGCAGGGACCTTTGGGGAAAGAATGGGTCATATGCAAATGGCATGCACAGTATGGAGGAGAAGTTTCCCACAAGCCGAGTGTGAAAAGGGCTCTCCCTCCCCATGCCGGGCCGCTGAATGGGCCTTTTCTTCTGCCACTGAAAGTGTATGAGGTAGAGCAGGCAAACTGCAAAGGTAACTAGGCTCTTTCTCCTCAGGCTTTCTCACTAAAGCCTGAACACACAATGGTTCATTTAGGCATTCAGCCACACAAACCCCAATAAAGCACATCCAAGCGCAGTTAAGGGGGTTACTGAAACTGACTCTGGGTTTAAAACTCCTTCTTTACGGAGGGAGAGCACCTTTTTATAGGCTAATGCTCTCAGCCTCCGCGGGAGCAGCTAATCATTAAGCTGCCTTTACAGAGGCAGGAGTGTGGTCGTACATCACATAATTTTAATGCTGCTGAATGGTCAGACGAGGACGGGCCTTTTCCCACCCTGACTGACATGTTGATCGATTCAACTGAGACAGAAACTGAACTTTGTTTTTATTTGTTTATCAAAAACAAAAAAGTTGCTTTTTTCTTAAAGTATCCAAAATCATTTTGGGCTCATCATTTTTTCACTGATTATGTTTCTAGTTTTGATGCTACAATATGATCATGTATGGGAAACAACAATCATGTATTTCAGGCTTTCATCTTCCAGCACCAGTCCTTCAGTTGTCACCTGTTGTAAAATTCTTTAGTCACCTCAGCCACTTCTCACCAACTCCCTCCATCCCCCCTTTCACCAACTCCATGGGGAACATGGAGCCCACAGTTTAAGGGGTCAGAGGATGGAGAGAAGGAGGGAGCGGAGAAAAAGCTGCAGCTCCAGCACCCCCCTGAAACCCCTCCTCTCTCTCCCTCTCTTCCCTTTTCATTGAACAGACTTAAACACAAACACAATTGGACATGCTGGAAACCTCACAATGGCACAGGGGGGGAAAGTGAAGTCATACTCTAAGCACGCATGGGTGCCTAGGTCAGGGGGCAATCAACAGCACCCCTAGCTACTGTGTCTTAACCCCCTGAAATAAAGGACGAGCCCTGGAAGGAGGAGTGAGAGCTGAGAGAGAGAGAGAGAGAGAGAGAGAGAGAGAGAGAGAGAGAGAGAGCGGAGGTGGGGGGATTTTCTTCTTACTTGGCACTTTCAAAATGAAGCTGCCGAGGAAGTTGGTGAAAAGCAGAGAGATAAATGAAAAATTTCCTCCTCCGCTAAACTCCTCACACAACAGGGGTGGACCTTTTAAATGTAAACAGATGTCTTTAAAACACTGAAGTGACATATGGAGCTCCAGAGACAATCACAGCCTCCTCAGAAGTGCAAAACATTACTCACCCCCTCCCTAAAAAAACTTTACCTCTGAGTTTTTTATCATTCTGCCACCAATTTACAGCACGCAGTCGATAGATTCTCCACGGGGTGAGTGAGTCCAGGGCACTAAGTATAGTTTAAGTATAGCTTTACCAGGCCAATAAACATGCTCTTCAACATTACATGAATTGCTGCCAAGTGCCAAACCCACAGCCTCATTTTCCCTATGTGATGGATGATTCATCAAGGTGCGAGTGTGTGAGTATGCTTCAGAGAGAGAGGGAGACGCATTAGAGGATTAGACAAATGACTCTTGTGATATTGTCAAATAAATAGAAACCCTAACTACCTGTTTGCATTTCAAGCTGTCTCTGAAACAGTGTTCTGCAAACATTAGCCCTGAGCTCCTGAGCACGGGTACAAAGCTGTCCCAGCACAGCCCTGTTTATTTTTACAAAGAATGTTAACACCGGGCGCATTCCTCTATTCCCAAATTGCTGTGTTAAATTACCGTTGCAGGGAACGGCTGCTATTCCTGAGGGGAGCTGAGCGGGGAGAAGCGACAAAGGAAGCTGCAGAATCCAACCGATTGCAAACACCTGTCGTCCTGCAGGCTGTTAACACCTCTCTGTTTACAGCAGGGAATGGAGCTCACCTTGATCTCAGCTCCCCCCCTGTTATAGCCAGAGACCTGGCAGAGCTGCTGACCACAACAAGCTGAGTGATTAATCATAAAAGCCCCAACAAAATGACTAATGAATTAATTTTTTACTCCAAATAAAGTAAGCAAAGTTGGTTCCCAGCAACAACCAAATTAAAATGTGTCATAAAGATGTAAAAACAAGGCTATGACAACATGCAACATGCAACAGCAAATTAAACTAACTTTCCATGAGGAATTTCCTTCAGAGATGTCTATTTACATGACAGATCAGCTGCTTTGTCAGAAGGTGGTAGGAAGTGAGGACTTAAAAGCGGACCTTCATGGCTCTTTGAAGCAAATGCAAATGAGTCAAACATCTGTTTCCTTTGGGGTGTGACTTAAATATCAATAGGGCTGTGTTAACAGTGAGAAATGTTTAACAAAAACATGTTAAAAGTTAGAATTAAAGAATAACAAAGCTACAAATAACACCCTGAGGTCTCTTCGGAGTAAACAAGACTCCCTTTCTCTGTAAGGGCAGAGAGATATCCACACCTTGACAGCAGGACCGTTATCTGAGGTGTGTCAGCAACACACACACACACACACGCTCAGAGACGAAAGAAACGCATGAACACATCCCATTAAGACTGAAATGACAGCGAACAACATCGATAGAACCCAATACAAATATGCCAATCTCCATGTCACTTATCGGATATCAACAGAAAATTCACTCGCACTAGAAAAAGCACCGTTGAATTTCCTCCCACGGATGACTGTTTTAGCTCGGCTCTTCCTCTCACGCGTCTTCAACCTTATCTGTTTAAGCTGGTTTGTTTAACAGAATACCACGGGATTTCCTTCACCACCCCAGTTCCTTTAAAGTACACTGGGTGGCATAACACATGAGCATGACTAGCCTGCTTGATGGACAACACATGTTGTCACACCCGCGACAAAAAAAAACTTCCTTTCACAATAAAATAATTCAAAATAAAAGTGTTCAGTGTCGCTTTACGCATCCACATCAGCTCACGACGCGGAGACGCGGCAGGAAAACACACAACAACAACTCAATAAAGTCCTTTACATTTACCTCACAATAACAAAACCCACAAATACAAACAGGAGAGACAGCCACAGACACGAAGTAGCGAGCCGTATCTCTGTAACCAAATCACCGATATCACCAAAACACAATAACGTGCGTAAAGCTTCGCAAACCGAAACGCAAATAGAATCCACACCGATTGCTCCCCACTTGTACTATTGGTACACAGCCTGTATTCAAGTTATCAATATCAGGAAAGAGAACAAGTATGTTTTAAGCTTCGCTCATGACCACGGACCTACAAGAATCAGGATTCCCAGCGCGCGACTGGAGAGGATCCGCTGTCCTTATATGGGCTGCGCTCGCTCTGCTCACACAAACAGCGCGTGAGATATTCCTCGTTCCCCGGAACCTCTGTTACCCCATCCATGTTACAACTGTGCTTTCTGCCTTTACTTAACAACGGGACGATTGTTAAAACATTAATCGTGAACATTATGAACCGCAGGGAACAAAAACACTGACATGAAGTTGAAGAACGAAGAAAGAGAACTGTTTAAAGCGTGCTTCAGTGACAGAAAATCATCTATTTATTCTCTTTTCTGACATTGAAAATTAAAATGGTGTTAACGGTATATAAGTCTAATTCAAAGTACACAACAGGCGTATTTTAAAGGGTAGAAATCGCGTTATTTGAGCTCGTGTGGTGCAGCAACAGTGTCCTGTCGCTACCTGCTCCGAGTGAGCAAAAGAAAGAACAAACCAAACTGTTTGTTTCCTCTTTTTCACAAACAAACCCCGACTTTTCTTTGGCAAAGCACACAGCCATGTCTGATCTTATTTTGACACAAAGTGTTAAAAACAACGAGTCCGTCGTGGTCCGCATTAACAATCAGGTAGCGTGTTTCCCTCAGAAACAGGTCCGACTTTAGTGGCTGGCTCAGAAACTCGAAAGAATGAAAGTAAATCAATGAATGGGGAGTATATAAAGAGGTTTAAAGTGTGTTAAAATGAATAAAGGGATGTAAAGTGGAGACAAAAGCGTCTCCGCTTATTACAGGGTGAGGTGCGTATAACGGTCTCCGGTGCAGCGGACCGCTAGGCGGAGGGAGAGACGCGACCCAGGTATAACGGTACACCACATAGGGCTGTAATACAGCGCTCACTTGCTACTTCCCAGCACTTTCAATCACACAAAACCGGACCAAACTTTTCGGTGAAATCACCGGGATACACAGCAGCCTCCAGACCGATCCCCAAGAACCAAAGCTCCGCGTCGGAAGTACTTTTACTCACCGTTGTTCCTCTTCGGGTTCGCCTGCTTTCTGCGCTTACACCTGGGGCCATCCGCCATGATCCTTTCGTTGTGTCTAAATGCTGCCGGAGAGTCACCTCCTCTCTCACCCCCTCTCCCCCCTCCTCCTCCCTCCCTCCACTTCACCTCCCCTTCTCCGCACCTGGTTTACGACACTCAGCTTTACGACATCACCTTCCCGCACCTCCCCGACCCACGCTGCCAGGACCATTCATAGTAGTACTGGAAGTGAGGGATGACTACATGCACACTGTACCTGCCCAACCTTTACTTATGCGCCATGAATCTGAGATACTGTTATGTTACAGAGAAAGGTGCAAGGTGTGGACATAGTTGATATATTAGTTTTGGCTTATTATTATTTAAAACATCTCAAATAACCAACTGTGCATTATACTGGTAGTAAATTATGCATGCTTATAATTAATTGTTTTATGTGCAGTATTTATTTATTTCCAGTGAAAATGTTGATGAGTTAATATTAAGCTGTATGTTTTATTACTCTTATAAGTTATTAATGATTTCTTCTTTTATTAGATAATCAGAGCACATTATTTAATAATCAGCATCTTCAAAAAAAGATATTTTTAAAAGAAAAAAAAGAGAGAAAGAGTCTGGAGTCCTCAAAAGTTCAAACAAAGTGTGCTGACAGTGAACCCAGATTTTTAAAAAGGGGAAACAAAAAGTAAGGCACTCCTCCGAGGGAAAATTCATCCAGTGGCTTCTTATACTTAAATTTCCTCCTAGCATCCATGGCGAATTTGTGATGAAAAAGAAGCTGAGTTAGGGCATTTTGACCTACCAACCTGTTGTCCACATGTCATACATATCGGTGTGTGTTAGTACTACAGAAAGATACCAGCCCAGCAGACTGAGATTGTGTGTACTTGTGTGTAAGAGAGAGGAAGAGGTCATGAGACTGTCATCACCGATTCAATCCTTCACCTAAAGAAAGACGCTGCTGTTCTCCCGAGCTGAGCTCACTGCAGCAATGAGGAAGAGGACGCATACAAACCTCCACGCACACACAAAAGAGACGCGCACAACGCTTACCACACTAGGCTCTGTGTGAAGAGAAAAGAAGAGTCCAGGATCACATGTTTGAGGTGAATTCCTCTTGAGACCTGCAGTGAAAGGGAAGATGAAGTTAGCACAGACTGAGATGATGCTTAAGGTCTCATGACATGCAATTATGGGTCAGAGGAAGCACCAGTTGCTGCAAGGCTGGGCTATTCTGGAATCAGATCACTATAAGGTATCTGGTGGACCTATGGACCTATGTATGAAAAATGTCATTCTTCAGGCTGATGTGGCAGCCAGATTGTGTAATCTATTTCTGCGTCAAGTTGTGTGCCATGTATTCGTGTTTACCAAGGCTGACACTTTGTAATCACTAGAAGGGATTAACAATTGTCCTCTTGCTGTATCTGTGCACTACAATCAGAGCATTTAATTATATAACTCCGTGCTAGCTATTATGTCATATACATTTATGACACAAACACTAACTGAAGGACAATCAGCTTATCATTCAGCTACATGTGACAGCTTGTATACATAGGATGGCAGATCTGTGTCCTGAATAATTCAGTGGCAGCAGATCGGTTCAGCTCTCAGGGCAGGCTGCTGAGACACAGAGTGATAGCTGTAGCATAAACAACACCTCTAAACTTGCTCCAGGTGGCCTCTTCCTCCAATAGACAGCCCTCCTACCTCAGAGGGTGAGAAGGGGGGGATGACTAGACCCTCTATTGCTCATCATGAAATAAGCCCCAGAAACAGTCTACATCAGCAAGTGATCAATGATGAGACGTTGCACTGACCGTGCAGCCATAGCGGTGTTCCCTGCTCACCGAGCCTGGAAAACTAGGATGCCTGCTATCCAATGGAAAGTCCAATCTTTTCCCATTTTCCTTGGATCATGCCGCTATTAGCATGAAGTCATTTTTCAGCGTCTGTGGAAAACAAAGAATAACAATTTAAGACCACGGGGTAATATGAAAAAGGCTGAAGACTTCTCTGATGTGTTTCAGGGAATAAAGTGAAACGAGGTGATTTGTTTTCTCTGGAAATGTGGTGTGCATTTTGTACCCAAGCAAATTCATCCACCCCACAAATGAGACAGGCATGGAGCTGTGTAGGGTCTCCCTTTAAAGTCAAAGATTTGAATCATCAATTGATTAGATCTTGACCTGCATTTTGTCAGTTGAATATCTGTGCTGGGGTTTTTGTTGGCTGCTTTATTGTGCACAATAACACAGGAGCAACAGGCATGGAGGGTACATGTGCTAAATAGCTCTCTAGTTTTTCCAGGGAGCTGAACTGATCTGCAGAGTTACTCATCCTCTTCTAAACAAATGCACTAAGTGATCAAACTGATAAAAACTCTGTTATAAACAATTTTTTTGTTTTAATTTGAACATTGTGCTTATGTTGCTTCACATCATTCACAAGACAACAGGAGGGGCTGTGAGCTGAGCTGATCCTAGCTTGTTAGTACTCACCAGGCTTGTCTTTAAATTAAGGATTTCAAATCAGAGCAGCCGAGATCTTGTCCCTGCAGATCAGCAGTAGTAAAATCACTCTTAACATATCTTGCACCACGGGAAAATCTGGCAAGACAATCTTTAGAGCCATCAAAAAAATCTGTTCCTTGCTGACTTTTGTCGGAGGGTCCAAAATCGACCTGGTGATCTTGTACTGTGTGCCTTGCTTAGGTGCTCTTTGTTTGGAAGGTTTATAATGGAACCTGAAAAAAGGTACAATGAAGGCGGGCGTTGAAAAGGTGATGAAATTCAATGTGTCTCAGTTCCTCCTTAGTGGGACCTTGGGGCTGCATGCTGAGCTTTTGCTAGCTTTTTAGCTCTCTGCATAAATCTTCTTTTGAGAGTTAAAAACAATGTGATTAAAACACTCACTAAAGAAATGAGAAAAGTTTTGATCTCCAGCTGACAGCTTATGAAAAGACATGCTTATGGCAGGTAAACACTGAGTTGTTTTAAGCTGCGCTAAGCTGAACTGAAGGAACAAAAGGAAGCTTTGTATAAACTGGACTGACAAAATTTGGGTCCATTGCTTAAGGTGCTTAAGTAGTTAGATACACACATGCTCCCCGATGACTCCTTTGTGATTTGGATGAATTCAAGGTCAGAAAGGTCAAGGCATTGATTTGATTTAATAAAACAGGCCTCCCACATCACTGTGGCAAATAAAGATAGGAATGGTTTCTATCATGAAGGCGCTGCAACTCAGGTGCAATCAACCTGAATAATGACATCAGCAATAAAACAGGATTGTCTTAACTAAAGTGGGCCATGAAATACAATCAAAGGCTCCTGCTCTTCCTATGGGGAGTTGAAACTGAGGCGAGGCAGGGGGGAGAGAGTGAGGGATAAGCAGCCATCCTCCACTACATTAAGGGATCATGCTGCTCCCTGAAAATGAGTATTGATCCTCTTAGGTGCAGGATCGTTTAGGAGATTAATGTGAGTAGTGGTTGAGCTCCATGGTGCTCCACGCAGGACCAGGGGATCAGCTCAGTGGGACGGCTAGGCCGAAGCAGCCTATCGGGGAGAAGGGGACAGGGGGGCTGGTGCAGATGAGGAGGGGAGGGGGCCGCTCTGTCCCATACCTCTGCTTGCTCTGTGCCATCTGGACTGTTGGCTAAGAGAATCAGCTGGATGTCTAAAGGGTCGGATGGGTGGGCAAGAAAAAAGGGGTAAGGCAAGAGGGTGTAAAATAGAAACAGTCTGGAAGGAAAAAGTGCAGTGTCTGAAGCAGGCAGGATGGATGGAAAGAAAGAAAGCGAGTAATAAAGGAAATGAGAGTAGAGGAGAGGAACAGAAAGTGCAAGAGGAGGATGACGGAAAAGGTACACACTGCCCTGCTCCAAATAGAGAGGAGAAGCAGGAGGCAGTGGCAGTGATAGAGAGAGACACAGCAAAGACTAAACTGCTTAATCTGTCCCAAGAGACGGCAGCTAAATGTGAGGTCCTCCTCCTCCTCTTTTCCACAGACCAGCAACCCCCACACAACACTATCACTGCCATGGCACTCTGCTCAGCTGCAGCCAAGGCAGTTATCCAGAGAAAAAGACACACACACACACCACACACACACACACCACACACACACACACACACACACACACACACACACACACACACACACACACACACCACACACACACACACACACACACACACACACACACTTTAAAAGTGCTCAGGTGGAGCCTACACTGCAACTGATACTGAGGAGAGGAGAAAAGATCAATTTCAGCCGAGAAGTGAAGCCACACTGCACAAAACGGAGTGAAAGGAGCAGAGTTAGGAGGCAAAGACACTTTTTGATTTAGTAATTCTGCTTTTTTAACAACTGGCTTGCAGCAAATAAACAGATCTTAATGCAAGCCTGAGGATTTTTCTCATGTCTCCTTCTCTCCCTCCTCTCTCTCTCGAGGTCATGTCGGCCCCTTGGGGAAACTCCAGAAACAAATATCAGCTGAAGTATTCAACAGTAGTTGAATGCACGCTGTCGGAGCCTGAAAACCAACAATGCAATGTTTTGAGCATGAGATGTCAATCTCTCCCTTTTCCTCCAACAAGTCAGAGTACTCTATACTCATTTCCTTCTTCTTCTATGGATTTTTCTCAAAGCAGGAAGGAGCTGACACGCTTGTTGGAGGGAGCCGCACCCCAAACATCTTAGTTTGAGAGAAAGGTGAATAGGAATGAAGCAAACATAATATTCAGAGTATTCTTATATTCCTCCAAGATTAAGAGGCACTCAGATTTTAATAGTATAGTTATATACTTCACATATTGTGTTTTTACTTAGCTACATTTTACACCCGATTTAGGCTTACATCCATCCATCCATGATCTATGCCGCTTATCTCAGTCGGGGTCCTCTGTGGGACATAGCCAATCCCAGCTGTTATTGGGGGTAGTACGGGAGCACCCTGGACAGGTCAGGTCGGCAGTCTATCACAGGAGATACACAACCATTCACAGACACACTCACACACATAAGGGCCAATTCGGAGTCGCCAGTTATCCATGTTTTTTTGGTGCGGGTTTGAAACTGTGTGAGGGAACACATGGGGAGCACATGCAAGCTCCACACAGGAGGCTCCTGCCCTGGACGGGGATGTGCTAATCACGTGCAGCCTTATTTACTTACATTAAGACATAATGTGAGTAACGTAACATAAGATCTGTGATTGTTTAACAAAAAATTGTATCCCCCAACATTTTAAATAGTTGGAAAAAGCTCCTCATTGAGTATATTCGTAATGAGAATTTACTGATTTAGTAATAATAGCCTGCTAGATCTTTGCTGTACACTATTGTCATTGTCAGTTGGCCATTTTTCTGCAAAGATCACTTTTCCTGTTGTTATTTTGACTTAAATGACTTGTAATGTGAAGTAATGTTTCAATTCACATCAATTTGGATCTTTCACTTTAAATTCAATCCTGCATGGTTTCCACTTTTACTTTACCAAACATAGAGGATTGAATTAAAGCTCCTGTGAGGAGTTTTAGCTGGTTATAAAGCAAAGTGAATTTAAGGTTGATGCCTCTTCGTGAGCTACAAAAGCAAAGGTGACCATCGACCATTGACCAGCCTTAACATTGGCTATTCTAAAACGGAGTACTTCATACACAAAACCACTGCTGTGTGGTCAGTGTCAGATGAGGTGATTTGCAGCACGCTACAGAAAGAGAATTTTTTTTTTTTATTTTGCATATAAAAGATTCACAGTGAGGGATCATTTTGATTGTTCAAAGTCAGCAGCAGGAGGTTTTTCATCATGAAATGTTACTTTCATAAATAAAGGACAAGATGAGATATAAGATGAGGAGACATAAACTCCCAAAAGGGTCCCCGAAATCACCACAACTAAGTTCCTAATAGGAGCTTTAAAAATGCTATTTGGTAAATTGATGATTCTTTTGCTTTTAATCCGGGAGAAAAAGTGAGTGTATTTTTGCTGCTGTGATAACAGCCAAAATTCATCTTTTGAGTTGCCTCTCTTCATGAAAGCACAATCCTCAGTTGTTGCCCACCTCTTGAATGTGACAGAAGAGGATGTGATGTTCGGTTTACATTGTATTGGCTTGTGCGCAAACACAGTACATCTCCAACATCTATGCTTCTGTTCATATCATAGTATAACTTTTGATTTAATTATCATTATCATTAATCAGTACAGCCACTTTGACCCACTTTATTATTCTGTACAGCTGTAAGAAGTCCCAAGCCCCACCTGAGATAACACTCATGACATGATCAGGAGATTTTATAGAATTTGCAAAGCTCTTCCAAAGCCTGAAAAGACTTTAAAGAGGTGTTTTTAAAGACTGAGCTGGACTGCATGATAAATAAACTGAGTTCATTTGTAAAATCGTTGCAGGGAACCTGCAATCGAAGGCAAAACTGGAGAGAACAAAAGTTCCCTTTATTTTCCTTCCTCTATTTTTCTTCACTTTATGAGTCCAAAATCAAAATTAGATAATAACTTTGAGGGAGGGCTGGGGACAACAGGGATGAAGAATCCCCCTCTGATGCTAAGAGTTACACAAACAAAACAAACTCCCCCACTCCCACGATTCCACAGGGGTGGGTGGCCACGGGGCTGAGAGCTCCTGACCTGTGGATGAACGTAATGCTGCCTGTCTCCACGGCAGGCCAAATATATACTTGTTTTGGCTAGCAGGACGTGTGGTGGAAGTTATCCCAACACATACATGCGCACACACACATGAAGACACATTCACACACACACACAGACACACACAGACATAGACACGCAGCCACGGTGCTGCAGACAGGCTTGCCCCCGTCTTCTCCCTCCTCTTGTGACTGTCAAAAGGAGACAGCCATCCTGCCGTTAAGCCCAGTGTAAATTTATACTGTATTTATTGGAGCGCTTGTTGCATTTTACTGTTCATTTGTCCTTGCGGCTGGAACAGCATTTGTGCGCTCTGCAAAGACGTCAAACTCAGGCTGTCGGGGCGTTATTTTTGAGGCATCTTCTTTCACAGTTGAAACCAGCATGTGGTGAAATAGTACGTGTGAGCTGAGGTGTACAGCAGAGACAGGATGACGGGTATTAATCAGGTGATGCAGTTAAAATATGAGACAATCTCTCTTATAAAAATAGGCAGATGAGACATTTTTCTGCTTCTGTCCTAAAAAGGTTTGCCAGATTTCAAGCAGAATGAAATTTGATCTGGAAGTTAGTTTGGGTTTAAGCTGCTTTGATTAAGAGGTAAAGTTCATATTTTCATCAGATAGTTTCATAGCAGAAAGTTTCTGTTCTGTTTGCCCAGGTTTCAGATATTTGTTCCTGATCAATGGAAACTCATTTTTGGTCCTGAAAATTCAAAGATATAACATATATATATAACGTGGTGTTAAAATAATGTTGAATCACCATGGATACAAATACCTCTATTACAGATTCTATGTAAAAATGAAGAACCTGTACTCTAGGATCTACATTTTCAGCCGGGGAAGTAATCTGGTCCCATTTGTAGAATTTTTGTAAGAAGGAAAAACATTTGGTATGGAGATCAAAAGCAGGGGGAACGCACACCGATATCATTACATCCGACTCCTGTTGTATTTATCTATGACTGTAAACAGTTAAACTTTCATATAAGAGCAGCTAAAAGACTGTTTTAGATCCAAAATTTCAACTTCAGCAACAAATCTGCTCGACGCCATGTTACAAAAGCAATTGGCTTAATTTTCTGAATCTGTTAAGATTTCCCAACCTCCACATCAGGAATAATCAACTAGACCTCAGCTCAACAAACAAGCAGTTTTCTTCCCCTCCTGAGGACAGACATGACAAAGTGAGCATTTCTAGTGTTTACTAATCTGCATCATGATGTTATTTCTGCAAACAGGTTTCTTAAGCCAGAGTGAAGCATCTGTGTAATATATCCTCTGTTGTCAAAGTGACACCAATCTGAAACAGACGAAGAAATTATATAGCATAGCCTTGTCAGACTATGAACAGATGTTTGTTTCTGAGATGGTGGATAAAATGTCAGAGCAAGTGCTCATGGAGTTCAAAAAAGCCTTTGCAACACTCATTTATGTTGTAACACTATATCAGTGTGGTCATAATTACGCACTAAAAGTATCAGGAAAGGTTTATAAACTAGATACTGAGTTTAGGTATAGCAGAAATGTACCTTCTGTATAAGCTGTTGACAAAGCTTATACCAGAAGTCCACCCCTTCTTTATTTTGATTGCTCTGTGGTAGTGAGGGACATTTGTGAGAGCAGCAGTGTCCCAAAGTTGGACTCAGCAACAAAAACAGCTGAGCGCTAAAAACACTGAAGTGATTCTGTGTAGTTGTTAGTGAAAAACTGCGGCTAGTGGACACGGGCCCTAAATGAGCAAATCAAACATGCAGCAAACAAAACTACAAATTGGTGCTCAAACTTTACAGTCTTTGAGGGTTATTGAGGATTGAAACGTTTAATGTCAACGTCACAGAGTTTTTCTTTTGGCTTTCTATTTTCTATTTCACAAAACTAACCTGTAGCAGCTCACAAAATGATTGAAGCGACCTTTAGATGCATGTAATAGCTAACATTTCCTTACATGAGTGTATTTGTGTTTGCATCACATTCCTATACAGATGTATCAGTTTGCAGACTGTGTGGTTATACAGGTATAATGGTGAGGCTCTCTCCTGAGTGAACAGTGTGTGCGTGTGGGTGGTTTATGTTGTGTATGTGCTTATGTTTCACCTGTGATAGGCCACTGCTGTTTCACTGGATGAATATGAATACCACACACCTACTCTGTTCCCACACACACTCACAGAACATCAGAACATTTTCTCCGTGCATGAATAGCGACGAAGGACTGATAAATGAACATCCAAAATGCCAGCCAATTACTATGGTGTCCCTTTGCTCAACCTCTCCATATTAAGCCCGGTTGTCAAACAGATTGTCTCCGGTGCTCCGAGCAGCCCGCCGCGGTGAAACAGTTTTCATTAAGGGAGGATTGCCATGGGCCTTAGGCTGGCGGCTTAATGTAATTTCACAGCTCAGCGTCCGTGCGGCCACTTCAGGCTCCAACATGGCCACCCACACCTTTACAAGAGCCAGCATGAGGTGCTGAAAGGGTGACGGGCTGCTAGTAACTTTTAGGAGCGAAAGGGGAGCCCCAAAATGAAATTCCAGCACAGGAAATGACTGCAATAATAACATAACAACCAGTAAGGCTGTGGAAATAACATGAAGAGAGATAGTCCTCATTTAGAGTTTGTAATGAAAGTGTTCAGGAAGGGGAAACACTCAGCAGTAGGTACGATCAGTAAATCTGATGTAGAGAGATTTAAAGAAAGAAAGTGGGGATTCTCGCAGGTTTTGTTATGGAAATTAGTCAAGTGATCCTTTCCAAGATCTGGTTTGAAAACTCAGTCCCTCTGAAGCTTTCCTGGATGGTGTTTAAAAGGACAGTATTATGTTTGGAAATGTGGCATAATGCTCAGATCCTGGATGTAAAAACTCAATTTGAAAGCATCTTTGTAGGGAAAAAATTTACATATGATTAAAAGTAATGCTAAACCATAACAGAACTTCACAGTACTTTGATGCTTCTAAGTTTGATAGAACTTAAAAAGGTACAAAAGACACTAATTTGCTTAATGTGTGCAAAGTTTTACATCACTTTTTAAAGCGTGTACCAAAAGTCCTCGTTAGAGACATGTGGAGAGCATCACACAGAGCTGTGACATCTGGACAAAACTGAAAGGGAGATACACTGGTGTTTCATTTTCATGTTTTACTACTTTGGAAAGTGTAACAGGGCCGAGGTTTCACTGCTCCAAAGAGGCAGCCGAGCCAGGCTTTTGGAAACCACTTCCATACTCACAAAACACAGCCCAGCAATTCAGGAAACATCAAATATTTAATACGATATGTGCCTTCTTTTATCTTCCTGTTTTTCAGTTGACTCTCTTTCCATATTTTCCTCTTACTGGGTTCTTGGAGAGTAACTCAAAGGATTGATTCTGACAGTCCTATGAGAAGGTTTCAATAAACATAGCATCTGAACTTCAAGAAAAGAGCTTAGTTTGACATTTGGAGAAATAACTCCAAGAGTTTGACTAAGATTGATATCATTCTGTTGTTGGTTTTTAAGGGTGTGCTCAATCATTTCTTGGCAAGGAGCAGTGGCTGTGGTTACCTGAGGCAGTATCGTCCTCAACATTACAACCAGCATGCACTCCTGTATGATCCATGCAACTGCATCACCATCCATGATAAAAAACACAAATTATGGGGCACTAGTCATCTAAGTGTGCCCCATATACAGAGGCTATAGTCCTCGTCGCAGAGGCCGCTGGTCCAACTCCTGGCCTTGACCATTTGCTGCATGTCTTCCCCCACTCTCTACTTTCCAAATTTCCTGTCTCCCTTCAGTTGTCCTATCAATATTGGTGAAAATGCTCCAAAAATATAACTTAAAAAAATAAATATTTAAAAAACGAATTATTTTTCACTTATCACTGAGCTTTATATTAATCACCGGCTGTGTTACTGACTTATAATTGGTCAAAGCCATGTAACAACAAAAAGCACCCACTTCATATTCAAAGAAAAGGAGTCCGGCCCATTTATAAAATTCATGATTTCACCTCTTATTGTTGACAATGTGGCTAAAATGCTAGTTTCTAAAAAAAACATTGGAGATATTTCAATTTACACTGAATTCATTTTGAGCACACCAGTGATGGTATACGCCCCAGTACCTAATACTGCCACTCTAAATTGAACCCCTTATTCAGCATACCTGGACTTCTCACCAGCTGCCAGTACCCTTTCCTGTCCTCTACAAATCACAGTTTCTCCTGGCGATTCATAATAGCAGCTAAAATACATTACCCATCATGCACTGGAGTTCTTTCACAGGCTTTACATGACGCTAACTTGTCAATCTTTGCTGCAGAGTAACTTCAATTTAACACAACCTCGGAAGTCCCACAGTGTTTGCTAAACAAGGTCAATTTGAGTTAAAGAAGACACGAAATAACCACAAACTGCATCATGGTATTAGCTTTAGTTATGATACTGGACAGGTTGAGGGATCAAGGAATTAAGAATACAATAACTATAAGAGGATCTTATACTATGGTGCTGCTGTTATTTTCTGGATCTGCTTAAAACACCAACGTTTAAATGGTAATGTTTTGTTTTTCTGTGAATGAAAAGTTTAAGTTTAACATGACTCAAAAATAGCTGATAAGCATACTTTCTGCTTTGGAGTACTACCAACCACTAAATCTGAGGGATTATTTTTTCAAACTGCATAAATAAGTCATTTTTGAATCAATTGCATAATACTCAGATCCATTATTAGTATCACTTGTTTCTGTGAAGGTTCTCAGTCATCAACTTGTTTGTATCTTTTGTTAGTAGCTGGGTAATAAGCAGAAACTGCATAGTGAACAGGTTGTTCTGCAAAATAGAATCTCGACAGGGTGAGACACGACCGAAATATGGGATCTCTTCTCAGTTAACATTGGTTTATCAGACAGTTTTAGTTCCAGCAATGACTGCACAACTTCACACAGAAACTTGTAGAGGTAAACCATTGTCTTGTTCTGTTGTGGGGGAATAAAGTCTGCCTACGTGCACCTCTACAGCTCCCTGATCTTGCTAAAGGTTATGTTTGTTATTTTAATAACTAAATGTTATAAAACCGCAAGTCGTGGTTTCTGTATGAGTTGTTTGACGTGGCTCATGTTTTCTATTCATATACAAGAGTGATATCATTCTTGGTATTAATCAGATTCTTAACCTTTTCCTTTGACATGGTCCCCTTTAGAGTTCCTCGTGTTTGGCTGTTTCCTCACATGGATACAGACACACACGGGGATGTGACTTTCATGATGCCAGACAAACTACACCTCAGGCACCTCTGCCATCTGTTTATAATCCAGAGCACTAACTCTGTATATCACTGTTGGAAAGCGGTCATCTTGAATTTAGAACAGAAAGTACAGCTATAGTCTTTATGTTGAAAGAACAAAGTCTTCGCTAAAACAAACAGATGACGCAGTAAATGAGTCAAAAACGACAATCAGGCCAAACCTAAGCGTATGACTCACGAGCAGGAGACGTTCATGCTTATTCAGTGTGTCCACTGAGGTGTGCAGCCTCTTCATTTAATATTTCCATAAGGTTGCATATGAGTGTATGTTGGGGCAATCCCCGTAATAAGGAGGTAATGTATTCTACGCCAATGGCAAAAAGGTACGCTTGAAACATCCCTCACTGGAGCAGCAGTTTCCAACTTGACAGTGGACACATACATAATTAAGCCAACTAAAAAAAATGAATATTTCATCTCAAAGCATTTTCATCTCCAAACATCAAAACACCTCAACGTCTCACATAATGAGCAAGGTAAATTATTTTTATTCACAGAGGGAATATGCAACAAGGAATGCTCACTCAGAAGACATGCTTTAAAAAACGCAAGCTTGAGAAGAAGACTTTAAAGTACCTATTTCTGTCTTTTGTCTGTATGTAGAAGGCAGTGGGGATAATTCTTTCCTATGATTGTTGGCTTAACCCTTTTCTGAGCAGTAATTGTGTTATTATGTTATATTACAGTGTCAGCCCTTAATGCTATGTAGCCATATCAGGCCATAATTCATACTGACCTGTTATTCATGACATGTCATCCATGAGTCGCTCGAGGACTTTTGGGTTTACAGAGACATGGCACATGCCAGAAGAGAGGATGAATAATTCCATAACCTTGCAGTAGTTGAATTTTACTGGTGTGGTCTATGTAAGTGAAGCTTTTTGCCAAATCCTCCATTTATATGATGGTATAGAGGCTCTCGGATGTCTGAGTTCCAAAGTAGGTTGTAATTATATTGCAGTAGCTTAAAGTGGATGGAAAGGAGGTGCTGTGTGTGGAGCCACAGCAGCACCACACTGGAGAGAATTACTTTGACCGTCGGTCCTGACTCAGACAGGCTCCCTGTACACCTTCATAGATGGGAATTAACCTGCACAGCTCGAAACGCTTTACTGAGCGCAGGTCGATACTGTCATTATCCTAAGCAATTCTTAATTCTATTTGGCCCTGAGCTAAAGATCCTTGTATTGATCACAAAGTCGGGATGCCACAACTACTTTTTTCAGAGTTAAGACCTCTTTTTTCTGTTCGATCTTTGCAACCACACAAAGCTGTGTTACAGAGCACCACTGATAATGTTAAAAATATATGTTTCAGAGCTACACAAGCAGATTTAAACCAAGAGTTAAAGTCACAAAGCATGAATGTTAGTGTGTGGTAACCTCACTGTTACAGAAAAAGGCAACTCTCTTTCATATCCTGTTTGGGAGATGAGAAATATTGATATATCTACTCCGCCGAGCACTATCAGCATGAAACAGAGCCTTTCAGAAAGCAGCAGTCATAACACCTGTACTGAAGTTCCTGATTATAGCCTTTGTTCTCAGGGCTTCTGACACCGCTGCTGCCTATCACTTTATGTATGTGGGTGTGTGTGTGTGTGTATGTGTGTGTGTGTGGTGTGTGTGTGTGTGTGTGTGTGTGTGTGGTGTGTGTGTGTGTGTGTGTGTGTGTGTGTGGTGTGTGTGTTGGTGTTGTTTGTGTGTGAGACAGAAAGAGACAGAGAATCCTAAGCAGCATGAACCTGAATGTCGTTTTCCTCTGTCTGTCTGTCTGTCATCCACACATGCATAAAACAAACAGTCTCAGGCAGAAAGCATCGCCACCTGCCACAGACGATACACGGTGCCTTGTGACAGTAGTTAACACAACAGGACATGTGTAGCCCCAGGTGACTCAAATTGCAAAACTAACAGCAACCATGCTTCGTTGCCACAAAGAACGTGGTGTGAAAACACCAGCAGAAAGGCCACATGTGTGTGTGCGTGTCAATTTCTATGTGGTCTTTGTAAATGTGTGTTTTATGGCATGCTATTTTGTCAAAACAGATAATCCTGTAGTCTGATAACAGATCTTAACTTCATACGAACATTGGTGGAAACATTGCACTTAGATCACAGCCTAGGTTGCCGCAGCAGTACCACTAATTGCAACAACAAGTGCTGTGGAAACAGAGGGAAGTGTCTGCGTTTGCATCATGGTGAACTTGAAAAGCCTGTTGCTTTTCTTTTCAGTCATACTGTGATCAAGATTTTTTTTATATTTTTATTGGACTTATTTGCACTGCTGTCGTGGAACAATGAAATTATCTTATCTTGCAAAGTCCTGCCTGAGATAAATCGTACTTAGTCATGCAAATTCCCCAACAAACTTGCAGGCAACTTGAATAAATTGTATTATATATACATGCCAGTTTTGATAAATAAAATACAAGATGCAAGATCTTGTGCACAGACATTATTGTGTCATGTGATTCACCAACTCAGTTTCATCTCAGGCCAATCTGTAAATACAGCCAATCAGGTCGGAACAAGAGGGGTGACTCGGTCCCCCTTGAGCTCTGATAGGCCACCCCAGGTGCTATTTTGAAATCTTAACTATGATTTGCAATTTGCCTTGACAGAGGCGGGACCTATGTAACAATCAAGAATATGGGCTGATAGTGGCTTTCCGTTGCATTTCATTGAAGCACTTTTCTGTTTTTTCATCTTTACTTTTCATTGGGTTTTTTTGGAATAATTATCTTTTTAAGACCTTTGGTAACTAGCTATGATTAATGTGAAATTCAGTGTGCAAGGTGCACGTTTAATACTTTTGTTGTCATGTGAGCTGAGTCCTATAACCCTATAATCATTATTATTAAAACCAATAAAGCAGTGTATATTTCAGAGAGAAGTATTTCATCATGCTTTGGGTAATTTACCCAGAAGATGGTGCTCAAAGAAACAACCCACCACTTCACTGCCCTACACAGTGAGGCGTACCAGACGTCTGTCCGTACCTCACAACTATCAATGCTACGGTAGGCTGTGCTCAACTGCTGTACAGGTAACAAGAATGGCAATAACAGATGGGGCAAGAGAGAGCTACACATCTGAAGAATTGAAACTGCACGTTTTCAACGTGGTGGTCTCCCCACAGGAAGACATTTCAACCTTTTATAACAACGTGTACTCCAGATTTTACTGTATGTGTTTTAAACTTTGTTGTGTTACTTTTTAAAGTTTGAAAATGATACAGGTGACTATATTATTGGTGTGGTACTTATATGTTAGTAGTTAAAGTAGGTGTGATTCATAAGATATGGAAGGATAAATATATGAGGGGAGGGGGGGACTCACATACTTCATGCCACCCCAGTTGGACCACCCCAGTCTAAAAAGTTTGGATCCGCCCTCTGCAACTGATGCCACTGATTTCCAACAGGGAGTAGTGCTCATTAGGAACACCACTGTGCTGGATCAGTACCTGGTATGAGTTGATAACCTAAGCTGAATGTTTTTGAAATCAATATTCAATAAAATCAGGTCAAAACTCCTAAGGAAATTAACTACCGTAATTAAAGCTGTTTAATGAGAATAGTTTATCTGATGACCTAATTAGAGGCTATACTTGAATTGTAAGTGCTTGAAACTTCTTCCCCAAATATAATACGCATTGCACAACAATGGGAAACTTAAAAAAAAGAAAACTATGTGACATCAGCTGAAATTGTGATGATATAAATGCATGAACAGCAATTTTAATAAGTATTCGCATTGTGGTAACATGTGGTAGGCATTTTCCTCTCACTTTGTTAACAATTAAAACTTAAAATGAATTAAAAAAAATATTTTGGCATTGCCTATTTGCTATTTCTTACTTTGTTTAAGATCATTGGCATGAATCAAACGCTGTAACGTGTAGGTCTGACGAAAACTTACATTGCTGCGACAGTATCTCAAATAGGCCTACATGTAGAAGCCCACTGTGTCTGACATGCTCTCAGCTGTCTGACAGTGTCAGCTGTGTGTGTGTGAGAAAGAGAATGTGTATAGTGCTGCTACGTGTTACTACTGAGCCGCTCATTGGTTACATTGACCGAGCACAGCAAAGTAGGTCCCCGGAATTTTACGAGCTGTACCATTTCTGCCTTATGGGGGTGGAGGGAAATTAGTGATTACATTTACCGCTTCCTGAGTCGTTCTGATACTCACTTATTTCACCAAAACAAACAAATACAGTGTACTTCTTTGTATTTTATTACACGTGTGCCATTAGTCAATAAATGTCGTGAAATGATAACTCAGTGATATCTGTCCACCCCCCCGCCAACATCAAGTTGACGGTTTTGGCCCAAAATGGCTGGAGAGAAACAGTTATGAGGATCGACGGTTTTACCAGGTATTTACGAAAAATGAGCCTGTCCGTGGCCTGAAGGTGCTTCCTCCCATAACGGGGATCCAGGTGAGACATGTTTGCAGTTAATCCAGCTTTTTCCCCCAGCCCGCCGCTTTTCGAGCGCGAAAACGAAGCCAAACTGGGCTCGTTTGCAATGTTATCAACGGTAGCCTTCATATGAAGCAGTCAGGAGCTGGGTTTGTGTGTATTTACAGGACGAAGGACGACTTCAAATCGGGTAACAGTCCGCACTAAGTATTGCTCCTACTTGAAAATGCATATGCAATCAGCCAGCGGTCTGATACACGCACTGGAGCTGTCATACTGTGTGTAGCTAATGCAGAGCAGGCCTGTGGCTAACCCTGCAGCTGTGCATCGCAGACAGACGTCACCCAGGCCAGGGTTCCCTGCAGCACCGGCTGAGAGGTGTGCAAACACACTTTAACTGTTGTTGTACCAAACCCACATGAATATCAGCTGTCATGCACATGCATCTGACAGACAACATTGTGCAGAGGTGAACTTCACAGGAAGGAGGTTGTCAGGTTAGTTTGATTTTGCACTGTGAGGGGGACTTTTATAGAGAGGAGGTGAATTTGGATGGATCACTGAGGCAACTTATTTACAACATAATAAGCATGTGGTTTATTCAAGTGGTCTAGTTGCTGTGGATAAAAATACAAATTCAGCGTGGAAGCCATAAGTGAAGAGTGAACATTAAGGATAAGCAAAGTTTCTTCTGTTTCTGCTGATACTTTTACCTTACTCCATTCTGGTGAGATAACTTATCATTTCACATTCTGCACATTAAAAAATAAGTTTGTATAAGTTGAAATATCAAAGTGTGTAAAGTAAATATGAATGGGAAATTGTTTCACAGCCTGTTGACTCTTCGTTGAACATGTTTTGCGAATTGCAACGCAATGCAGTCGTGGTGTGTGTCTCTGAAGCTCTAAAACTATGTCAACAGTGGGAACAACACGTTGGTACAGTGTTGCTAAGAGTGACGTCAAAGCATATTCTGAAGAGCAGATAATTATTTGATGGCTCTATTTGGCATGCACTCTACAGTCAATTTACACTGTTGTGTATAAAAATTATCATAGGTCAATACCTGCAACCTTTTAGAAGACACATCAACTGTAGATGTGACATTTAACATTGACTATTTTTTTTCCACTTTATTTCACAAGCGGCTAGAGGCTGGCTGCAGAAACACCAGAAACCACTTACACACCAATTCAAAAAAGATGATCTTTGCAGCATTAATAAACATGTTTACAGCCTGGTACAAAAAAAACGGCTTTAGTCTGAAGAGCTACTATCTCTATCGGCACACTGTATGGGGGATGTTTGTTTTTTTTCTTACGTGACAGTTCAGAAGATATTAAGATTACGAGATTTACCCATTCAAGGACATGACTGACTTGACTGACAGGCGGGGAACACATAGCTGTTGGCGAGAAGCTCAAAGCCCGCCTCTTTACCTCACACTAGCTCGAAAGCAGTTAGGTTGAGCTCAGCATTTCCAATATGGCTTCCGCCGACAATTAGCTTCAAACAGCGCTCAGGAACAGATTGGTGACCTCACGGATACTACGTCCATTATTTATACAGCCCATGTTATTTCACTTTGTATTGATTCACTCAAAAAATAAGATAAAACCATTGGCAAAAGGTTTTGGGCACCTCAGTGATTTAAAGGAAAAAAATGCCATGAATTTTTCAACCGTGAGAGAGGTTGCTGAGGATGTTTACATCGTGATGTGTTCAATTACTCTGGCTCTGTGAAGATTTAGTGAGAATGTTGAAAGATTAGATTTACAGGATTTTTTCATCAAAGTGATGAAAAGCTTTGATCCTTAAAGTGTTTAACTGATTGAGTTAGCCCCATTCCGATGTGCCTCCTTGGTGTTTTTATATATATATATATAGCTACTCAATTGAGATTTCATGATACAAGATGGAATCAGTAAAGGCCTGTATCATTTGAACAGCTGTGTTAGATGTTGTGTCATAATCAGTTTATAAAGTCACATTAACCAAATATTTTGCGTTGGTACGAATGTTTTGAACAATGAAATGAAAATCTGAAGAATATTTGTCATTCTGACTGAGTAAAATACTGAGAGCAGTCCACCATGCAGTTTAGTAATTCTCACATAGTGCTGTCAAAATGCCAAATAGGGTCTACATGTGCTGGTGCCCAGCAAAAATATGTTGTCTTGGGCTGAATTTATTGAGAATAATGCTGTCTGTTAAAAAACGTATCATTCTAAGCTGCTCAGTGCCTGCAGTGAGCCAATTAGCTAATGAAGCTAACTTATCTTATGAGCCCAAACTAAAGACCCGCTCAGTTAAATGACAGACAGTAAGAAAGTTGAAAACAGCCTCGGGTGATTTGGTAAAATCATTGCGAACTGCCTTAAAGGACTTGTATACTGTACCGTTACGTGCTTCTTTTAAAATGTCTTTTCATAGAGACACAGATTGTTAAGCTTATGTAAATAAAGCTCTGGTTGGTATCAGATCAGTATTTGTTATTCAGCTCATGCTTTAGATTTACATCAGTTTCAGTAGTAGCAAGCAAAGAGAGGTAATATGAGTTATTTTTGAAGAGATGGATTTTTTGGATTGGAAATAGTACACAATTTCTGGACGCTTGAGGAAGAGTCTTCAATTTCTTGATTGGGAGGTCAAAGGTCAAAGTCAGCTCTCCAAACCCTGAGGGCTTGATCCACTAAAGGGTTGCACAGCTTTTTGTTCATGCAAAACCAAATACTGAAAAACACACAGTCTGGTTACCACAGTGCACACGAAGGGTTAATGGTTTCCAAAACTGTGCTGCAGAGTTACAGTTTTGTTGCTAAATAAGCCTCATTGCAAAAAAATATCATATTCAAAAACACCAGCCGTGTGCAGTGTAATATTACTTTGACATAGCTACTATACAATTGTCATATGCAGTCAGAGTGGCTGGCACATCCGGGTGTGCCTTTTCCTCATATGAGGAGATGGTCTGAAGGTGTTTTTTTTTATTTTTTTGAAGGACCTACTCTTGCTCTCACAACCAGACCCAAAACAAGAGCAAAACTGCACAGAGCTGCAAAAAGTACGAGTGTTTTTGCACATACAGGTTATTAGCGCAACATGCTTTGTGAATTAGATCTTGAGATGCAGCAGGTAGTGGGGGCAAATGATGATCTATTTGGTGCTATCAGTGGCTCCATCCATCCATCCATCCATCCATCCATCCATCATCCGATTATTTTTATCGTTCGGTGTTCCAAGGAGCATATCTCAGCTGTCATTGGGCGAAAGGCAGGTTACACCTTCTTTACAATGCCAACCTGTCACAGGGCGGCTCCAATCCATTCTTTGTGGATGAGTTTTGATTTGTGTATCCAAATGTTGTCAACAGGTTTCTTCTGTGGCTGAGTGAACTTTTAACTACAAATGAGCGACTCTACAGAGTTTGATAGTAACCGTGTCAAGTCCTTGGTACAAACCCAACACGAGAAGATCTTTGTGCTTGTAAATTTAACAAATAATAACATTGTTTTCTTTTTGGGAAAAACTTTGATGGAACACTAATTCAGGATGAAGAACTGGGGGATTTCCAGAACAAACACAGTTTTAAATGTTTCAGTTGTTTCGTAGTTTCTTAGTTTCGGGGGAAACCAGCGCCTCAGTTCAGGGTTCTGGTGTCAATCTGACATACTCTGGCTTTGTATGTGTCGGATAAACAAAAGTCTGACTCATGTTAGTGCAACTTTACTTGGACCAAAGGGAGAGAAAGTTTCGCTGTCACGCCTATTTTTGCTGCCTCAGCTGTATTTTGTGCTGATAACTGAAAGCAGGTTTCACAAATCAGCAAACACTTTTTTCATTTTTACATCTGGCACAACCTTCATACTCATAACAGAAACGTCTCAGGGCCCACTCTTTATTCCATGTTGGGGCTTTTATTGATCATAGTTAACAATTACTTTCCAGATGCCAGCACCAGTTTGGACGCGGTGGTTGTTGTCTTTGAGAAACCCTCTGTGTTGTCACCTAAACTCCTCCAAAAAGCTTAAAGAGCTGTATTTTTCTCGTTCGAAGGATATATATCAATGGAATTTCTCCCTCCAATCCTAGCTTTCCTAAACTCTAGCAGAGGTAATACCATCAGCCTAAAAAACATCATAATTTGTGGTTGAATCTTTCTGAGGATGGAAGGATGGTTGAATGTTTTTGCAAGACTCATGACCTCAACATTTCTAAAATCATGGCTACAGCCTTGGTTTGGTTTCTTTAGATAACCCACAGAAGAAACTTGAATAAGATCACCCTATAAGAACTACACAGCAGCACCAGTAGTTAAATAATCCTATACTTACCAATAAAGGAACATTAAAGATGTAGTTTTATAATCGTCTGGTTGCCAAAAGTCTTTTAATTGTGTAAAAATGTAACAGTTTTGATAGCTCCCAGTTCTATGATGTTTTCTTATAGACTGTATGTAATGGACATATTATCCGTGACGTCACCCATCTGTTTCTGAGGCGCTGTTTTGAAGTCTATCGTCGACCGGTGACATATTGAAATGCTGAACTCAACCAAACTTCGTCTAGTGAGCTAGTGTTAGTTAAAGAGGCAGGCCTTTAGCCTTCTTCGCTAACAGCTAAAGGGTGCCCGCCTGTCAATGAAGTAAGGCATGTCCTTATTTAGCAAACTCGTAAGTTTAATTGGCTTCGAAACAGCGCTCAGGAACAGATGGGTGACGTCACGGGTACTACTTCCATTATACAGTCTATTGGTTTTACCCAAAGATTGTTGGTATCAAATGGATGTAGTGTATTGGTTTCAACTGATTTGTAATGCTGTAGTGCCGTAAACCTGAAGTTTCTTTTATCACCTGCAGGGGGCAACTTCATTGATTAAAAAGAAGCACTGTTGCATAAAATGATTGACACCTATTGTCTTATATGGCTACAAATCACAAGATGGCCATGGCAAAAATGTGAAACTTTAGTCTTCAGGTGGTTGACACACCAGTGATTTATTACACCATGGCAATTATTATTATTATTATTATTATCTTATGTCTTCCATTTAGCTGTTTTAAGTCCTGTTGGGAGAGGTATTTGTCACGACCGAAAACTAGCGTATGAATCAGGAACATATGATTTGTTGTAGCCTCATTTAGAGCCGTTGACTTTGTTTTTGTGGATTATAAAATGAAGAAGTTGTGGTGTTGGCAGAAACCTCTGAGATTATTTTAAAGTCTGGGGAAACGAAGCATGGCTGGATATACACCTCAGCAGCTAAGTGGCAAAGTATGTCCTTTCTTAATTTTGATGAACTGCTTTTAACTTTACAAAATGCCTCACTCTACCTTAAGTGGCTGCTGTCTGTTTGCCTTTTTAAGAACTCTGAACCTTTCATGTTATATAAGTTCAGGTCACATCAGTGAAGCAGAAGAGTAAACAGGCCAAACAGTTCGTATAAGGTATATGAATGAAACACAGCTGATCACATGGATCAACGTCCACGCCGACCTCGGTTCATCTCATAAGTCATATCAGATTTATTCTTCATTACAGAGCAGCTCCTTACTCAATTAGTGAATTGGTTCGCCTGTGCATTTTTTCAGTAAAGATTTTTTGCGGACTCAGAGCCGCTCTCAGACTTATAGATGAGTCAGAATGTGGAACACCCTCCCTTCCTGCTCACACACACACACACACACACACAAACACGCGCGCTCACACACAGCACACTTTGACTGTGACGGCCTCCTTTAATCTCACAGCCCATCGTGGGAAACTTCTCACACTTTAAGGTTCATTGCATCCATCGATTATGAAAGACGACTTACAATGAGCGATATCATCTATCAGCAGAATATGAGTAAGGGGTCGGCATGCAGACCTGGCATCCAGTGTAAACACATGCCAAGCAAACGAGTGCAGCGTTACTTTGGCCGCTGAGCAGTTCCAGTGTGGTTTCACATGTGGCTAGACGAGGAGGGGTGGAAGCAGGCAGAGGAAACTTAGATGCTTGTCTAACATTTCCGCTCAATCATAACCGTGATCATGTTACCATACACACACAAGATTCTTTTGCTCAGGCGCCACTCATCGCCACTCTTTGATGTAACGGTCTGAGGAGAAGGTAATAACAAAAAAGTTGAGAGTGTTCCCAAAATCTTGTTGACATTTTGCATGATTGGTATGATAATGCAGCCAAACATTCAGCCAGCCGGTCTGCACACAGCACTGAGCAGAGTGGACACTGTAGCTGCTGCTAATTGTATTTCTCTGAGGTAAATTTTGCTTCAAGGCTTGGCCTACTTTTCTATTATGGTGTCTGTACATTATGAGCATAATATAGACAGGAATTAAAATGCAGCTCTTGCCTGAAACATTAATCTGGTGGTCAATTTAGTGAAACTTTTAAAGGCAGAGTCCTCTTCTTCAGGACACAAAATCTTAGAGTCCATCAGCCTGTTTAGTTTAATTGAATAACACTGTAGAAGTCACATTTTCATTACAGACATGTTTTATTTTTTCAGTTGTACCTGAATTATAAGCATCAGGTTCGATCCTGTCTGTTAAGTGCTGCCCAAAGATGTCATGAGTGGAGCGCTGAAGAACAAGGAAAGTGCATCTCCTGTCTGAATAATGAATGGAGACCATATTGTGGATGGAAAAAGGAGGATGTGGTTCAGTAATAGTCTGGTTGAACATTTCTTTCTCTGCTAAATTGTTGCTCTTGCTAGACTCTTGTTTCCAAGAGAAGTTAATGAAAATTACATGTGAAGCCTAATGAGTGACTTTTAAGGGATTTGTAGGCTGCAGGCATGTTATTATATTAGGCTGCTCCTTTGAGCATTAGAAATAGTTTCTGGCTTTGTTCCACATCTAGGAAACCATTTTGTTTAGCTGTGTGCGTGGTAAAAATTTGTCATTTTGTGGTAACATAAGAGGTTGATGGGAGTGGAGTGGAGTGGACTGGATCTGTCATTTCACTCAGTGTAATGATGCATTTATGGTACATCAGTCTCTGCTAAAAAAGTGAAGTCATACAGTTTTAATATGAACTTCAGTGAATCTGTCCACCTTTCATTGTTGCTGCTGCTGGGTTGCCCTTGAGCAAAGCCCTTAACCCCAAACTCTCCCAGACAACAAGAGATAACACTCAGGCTGTGTAGGACAGTTTCAAGGAACCCAAATGTGTTCCTGTAAATCTACAAGAGGCTTTATTAAAAGTACGTTATGTTCTGTCACCATCATGAAAAAATAGCTTAGCTTTGACATATGTTTTTGCAATCAGGGGTTTTCGTCATTCTCTATTCTTTTAGAGGGTATTTTGTTATTTTGTATATTTAGCGTTACTTCTCTACAGAGACATTGAGCTGGGCAGCCCCAGCTAAAGAAATGAAAGAATCAGTTGTTCATATCTTTAACTGCTAAAGTAAAAAAAGCTGGAAGGTATTAGATAATTGCTTCTCTCCAAAGTCAAGGATGTTAGTATTGGCTTGTGGTTAACTTTCAAATTAATTTTATTCATCAAATATAAAAGAATAATTGTGCAATAATTATTCCATTTTTAACGCTAGCTTGAATTGAATTCTGAAAAACAATCTAATATTCTTTTGATTTCATTCAGTTTTAAACAAAACAACCTTTTTTATACTTGTATACTGCGTGACATTGCTGAATTAAAACGTTAAGAATACATTGATTTAGGTATACTCACTATTTATTTAAGTTTTATACAAACTTAATTACTCCTATGTTGCTACAAAAAACAGTATGAGCATCAAAGCAACTTTCAACATTGTTACCATTTATCATGTTCACACTGTCCAATAAAAGATGGCTGATTTATGCACTTCAAATTAAGGTTGTCAATATGTTCAGTACTTTAATACCTTTTAACACCACATGTTTTAAAACCATACAGGCTTTGTTATTTTCACAATCGTTGGTATCAAAAAGGACTATAGCTTACGAAACCAACAAATCTACAGTCATATTTTCCACCTAAAGCTATTGTCACAGAATAAAGAGCGAGAGAGTGAACCAGCAGGGTTGGTTGATCAACATAGTGATAGAGAGAGAGTAAAGAATGAAAAGGAACCCATAGACACATCCACACCTCTGCACTAACATGCAAGGTTTTGTTTATTTGTGGCAGAAGTCGCGCCTCTTTTCTTTTTGTTTGTCTCTCTGCTCTACCTTCAGTCACTACCACTAGACCGGTAACTGTCCTTATTCACAGACCAGCAAATGCTGATGTTTTATAAAGTCTATATCAACTTTTGAGATGTACACGATTTAAGTTAATATTTGTTGCAGAGGAGGGAGACCGCTATGTCACTTGGGCCCGATATGTTTATTAGTACAGACTTACTGACTGTTAAAAGGGAGCCACACAGCACCGCACAATGACTGGCTCCCATAAAGTGACCAAATCGGTGATAAAATTGGAAAATATAGAGCACTCTCTGCAGAAACACAAACCACTACACACTTCCTCTGGATTTTCCATGCTAATTCCAGAAAGTATATTATTTGGGGTATTCATGAATTTTAGGAAAAAAATGCATTTATTTAGGCTTCTATCACTTTTAACAATATGTCAAAAGTTGGTCTGTTTTTAAGGACTTTTTCAGGAGCAGCACTGATGGCAGGCTAGAAATCAGATGTAACAAAATTTATAATTTTGGTGTGGCCAGGAGTTCAATTTTTGTGCCGAAAGAGGTATTAGTGTAATTTGGTTTTAACTGGTATCATATCAAAGTTCAAAATTTGGTATCATGACAATTCTACGTTAAATATAAGTAGTTTAATACAATTAATTAGTATTTAATAACACATTTGCAATTCAGTTACTTCAAACCTGTTGACACAGACTCGCAGAGAATTGCAGTTGAACACTGAAGTCCTCAACACACTGAGTTCTGAAACAACCAGTGTAGCTCGTCTGTTGTTTCTGTGGATCGGTTGTCAAAAAAATAACGTCTTTAGGTGAAGGCTTACCTTCTTTGATTTAAAGTCCGGACACTAATGTTTCATAGTTTTAGGTTTAGAAGAGTAATACACTCATTCTGTTTTAAAAATGTTGGCTGTAGATGGATTAAAATGTTACTTCATTCCCTTGAGGAAGAACAGCGGGACAGGCTAATTCCTGGTTAAATGTTTTGGCCTATATAAAGACATGCATTTATTTATGTCTACCATTCTAAATTAGTCAATTAGCTTCAGATGCCGGGGAAAATAAAAGTCATTTTGAGCCTACGTGTGTTTATTCTGTCTGAGACAGTCTTGTGAATTTGAAACCCAAGCCCACGCCTTGTCATTCCTCTGTGGTCCCTCCCACCCTGGCGGTGGGTGCTGCACGTGCACGAGAGCCAGCAGAGAGGCGTTCACTTTCATCCCCTGTCATTTGGCCCGTTCCCAGATCTCCTGTCTAACCACGGCTCATTTCTCCGCTCGTCCCGCCCACCGTCTCCGCAGCCTCTCATCCCTCTGCGTATCTTTCGTGCAAACACATTTGTGTGTCTCCCTCTCTTCATCCCACAGCTATGATTTAGGCGTCAGAGTTGCTCCCACTCCCTCCCCAGGCCTGGATCGAGTTACCCTGCCATTACTCAGTCGTTCCCCCTGCGAGGGTGCTCCATGTCAGGCAAAGTGGAGCCTGCTTGCTGCCTGCCTCGTCGGACCTGTGGACTAGCACGGTTCGACCACAGACGCCCCTGGTCAGTGGAGTCTCTCCAGCTATGGCACCGACTGCCTGGAAAATTATGCAGACGAGCGAGTGGCGGGGAGTTGGGGTTAGCTGTAGTTTTGGATCTGTATTTTCAATTTCACTTTGGGTAAAGGAAACTTCAGCATATACAGTATGTGCTGCCTTCAAGAACCACAGGTTAAATTGGAGATCTTTCTGTTGTTGTTTTCACCCTCACCCTTACACCACAAACTTCAGTGTGAGCAGCACAAGAAGGCCCAGCCCTGCCATGCGTCACAATTTGACTGCTGATTTGTGGACCTCATCGTTTTATGGTTATGTAATGTCGGTTTCCCTGACAAGTAAAACCTCTTGTTAAACCCCACGCCGCCCTGTTCCCATAAAAGTGAGTGATGCAGGCAGTGTATGAGGGCCGTGCTATCCCGTTAACATTGGTCTCTCCTCCTACAGTACCGGTCATGGTGCAGGATAGGACTTGTCCAGCTGGCTTTACCAAAGCATGACACTGCAGAAATATAACCACTTTTGCTTTATCGCTTCATTAATGCTTCCTGAGTAAAACTACTGAATTCTATAGGTCTAATTTATGAGAGAGAGTAAGTGATGGTGTACCTGTGCCCCAGCCCACGCCCTTGCATAGAGTGTAAAGTTTTATAGAGGCTACAGCATCCTCCTTCTCCTCCTAACAAGCCCGTTGTGCACTCTAGTGGAGCCATAACTCCCTGACTTGCTATCGCCAACCTTTCAGCTCGTCAGTAATTTGTTTAGAGTCTGACATACGGCTGTCCTGCAAGATGCAAGGTAACATATCGCACAGGAAGGCCCGCTCAGGCTAGGCTAATCCTTTCTAATTGAAAGGGAGGCAGCGTGGTGAGCCAGTGGCTTGTATGTCACTCATCTCTCTCTGCTTGTTTTACAGTAATGAGACATCTGGGGCCGCAGAACAGAGCTGTTTGTAGAGGGAGAAACAACTCCGGAGCCCGAGGGCCTGCGAGGGTTGTCAGACAAAACAACAAAGCTGACTGCATGTTTGCTCCTGTCTGTATGTGGGCATCTTACTTTGCCTTGGCATGGAGACATTGGCCATGCTAATGTTAGATTAGATTTATTTCATTGGCAAGTATAATATATTTGGGATATTTAGGACAAGGGTACGGCTATTTAAGGGCAAGGGAGGATCTCTTTACCCAGAAGAGTCTTATTTTTGGCCGACATTCACTACTTCTCCCGTCTTGGTCCATAGTGTTCTCCTCTTGATTTAAAACCACGACAAATCAAAGTTCACTTTTAGTTTTTATGTTTGAGGATTGCTTATTCAGTGTTAAGGTACGTGTCTGAGTTTGTTGGTTGTAGATTATGAAGATTAAAGCGGAAAGGTTGTAGATTTCTTGAATGAAAAGATTATTTTTGCACATTTTTCAAAGCTTTGTTTAAAACCATTAGTAAGACCAGTTATTACACAGGCTTTCTTTCTCACACATAACTCAAAAATCATGGCAAAATGCTGCTCCAGTGAGGGATTTTTTCTACTCATCACTTGTCTTCTAGGAGCTCCTGGTCCTACAGGATCACCCACTTTTTGGGTTGCTCTAGGTAAGCTGCTGAATTTTTTTATTCTGAGTGCACTTTACTTTTCTTAAAGCGACAATGTTATTAACAGAGCAATGCAGCAGCAACTTCATAACAGACTTAGAACTAACCTAACCAAGTATCAAAACAACGTCACACCACAAAACTACCCGATGGAATGCGACCAAACATGGTGGACCGAGAACCGCCTAACTCTGCTCAGCTTGAAGCAGGGCAGACTTTGTTGGCAGCTCTGATGATCTCTGCTCTGATAATGTTTGCAAGATAAGCTGGTTAAACAAGATGGTGGAGATGGCTCTTTTAGTGGTGAGAGCATGCAAGATTTAGGCAGGCAAACTGTGTTTCATGGTTCTCTTATTGATGACTGTTTGACATGAATCTGGTTCTGCACAAGGTCTGTGCCTGTGAAAAGGAAGTTTTTCCTCGCTGCTGTTGCCAAAGTGCTTGCTCATTGTGGATTCTTATTTGATCCATTAACATAATACAATGGAGAATAAAGTATGGATATTAGTCTGCATATCTGATCCAGAGGGCTCCGGCGTCCGGGATCAGAGACGCAGCCGGAATGCAATGGAGCAGATCCAGTGGAAGTTAACACATTGACTAGAATAGAAACCTATCAGATCCGGTACTGTGATGGATCAGAGACAGTCCGAACATGGATCTGGTGGAATATACCCCTAAATCATCAAAGTTTGGTGCTGCTCAGCTCTGTTGCTACCTCCTGCTGAGTTCATACTTTTCTTTTCATACTCTTTAGAAGTGGTTCATCATCTCCACTTTGAGCAGGCTATGTAATGAGGATTGTTTATGGGCTTTATGACTTTATCAAGATGATTAGACAGCAGATAGAGTAGGAATCTGGGAATGACATGCAGCAAAGGCCCATGGGCTGCCTGCCTCGATGAACATAGCCTTTGTACATAGGATGCATGATTTAATCACTGAACTTAACCGGTGCCCCCTAACACAGACTTTAGATGAGCATATTGAGCTCTGATCAAATGCCCTGTAAATTCATTTTGCACTTCTTCAACAGGCATTACAGCTGTTAGAAGTTCCCTAACCTGTAAGGTGTTGTAAAGGACAGTCTCATGGTAGCTGTAACTGTTGGAAAAATATGATGAAATGGTTCTTCTTCTTTCCTGCATGGATCCAAAAAAAGGTAGTCGTGGTTTGGATAAGCCTGTATCAAATGCTTCCAGGTTTTCAGTCAGCTTTTTGGCTTGGCATCTCTGCAGCAAGCAGGTAGAAGATATTTTGGTTCTTGGCAGTAATGCTTGAACTGACACTGGTGCTGTTGGCTGTCTGGACTGTAGGACGCCCCAGTAATCCGAGGACTTTTATACTGCCTCTTGGTTGTGTCATCACCCGTTCTTAAAACAGTTTTCAATGCCACAGTTTTTTACAGACCCACAGAAGACTTTTTTAGCGGCAGCCTGATTGAATCCTATCATAAGCCACCATCATTAGGGCTCATATGATCAGCTCTTACTTGTTGGTTTGATTATGTACCCCAGCAGCATCATATAGGTGAATTGTTTCTGCCCTTCTTGTTGTCCAGGCTGAGCGCTACGCTCACACAAAGGCTCTGAGTATTAACTGTATTTTCTCAGCTTTTGCTAATGCCATCTTGTTTGTACGCTTGAAGCAACAAGCAAGCCTTACTGGCCTTGTTTTGCCCCTTTTCACCCTGTAACATGGACCTGGCAGTGTGTTTAAGCAGGTCTGCAGCTACACTCCAGATCCAGTTGGACACGCTAAGCCCTCTACAGCTCACCAGAGACCTTTAAATTACTGCTTTTCACGAGCAGAAAAGCACCTCACATGTTTGAGGAGGATTGAGGAGATTTTTTTTCTTTGTTGTTTGCTGGTATTTTTTTTCACTCTCGGCAGCAAATACACACAAGTTTTGTACATCGGATACCTTTGCTGATGCTGTCTTCGCAGTTAAAAGCAGAATGAAATACTCACGTGTCAGCACCACAACAGTATTACTTCATGTTTTATCCCACTAAGGGAAATATACCCTCACTCTCTGAAAGGTATGAAACTGACTAACCTTGGCAGAGATACTTGAGGGGCTTAAGGTTAATACTAAACTGCTGTAATCCATGATTTTGTTGGTTTGAGAGCAGAGATAGCAATGGTTCAGCATGTACCTGTCAGTACTAAATGATTGCTTATTTCCTGCCAGAGAGGAGGAGGAGGAGGAGGAGAGGGAGGGGGTGAGGTGGAGTAATAGCAAGCAGCTGCCTCAGCTGGACCTTACCTCTCCTTTCTGTTGGTCTGCCAAAACACCTACTTTTTCTTAAGTTCTGCACAGCCTGTTCATGATACAAGCGCTGTAGGTGGCGTGTAATCAGGATGAAGTACCAGAAAAAGCTTGATCCACCTTGATGAGTGCTAACTTCCTGTGAGGCGATGTTGGGAGTAAGAATTACGAGCGAATGAAAAGCGTTATTGTTTGTCCGGCTCACTCACTCACTCACTCAACGCCCACTGCTTATGACAATCCTTTTTATTCTCCCTACTGCGGCTTTCTTTTGTGATTAGCTAAATGCTCCATCGATCCGCCAAGTTGAGGCACCCGGAGCGAGGGGAGCCATATTTATCACACAGTGAGAGGAGCGCGCAGGATGTTGCACGGGCTGTCCCTCTTTCATTGGAAAACGATAAACATAAATCTGTGGAATGCGTCTGTGTGATATAAGTCTAGCCTGGACTGTAGTGGAGGAGGAGAAGGAGGAGGAGGAGGGGGGGTTTAGGCCTGATCTTCTCAGTATTCCTCAGGCGGTAGAATTAGAGAGCCGGAGCTCTGTGGGGTTTGCTGACATTTGAGGAAAAAAAAAGCCCACCTTCAGCAAAGGCACACTTGCAAATCAGTGTCACAAGTGCAGGATTGGTGCTTTAGAATGAGAGCGAGGATGTGAGGGCTTCTGAGGAGGCCCCTTCAGCAATGCAGAGGGACTCTGCATAGGGCAAGGCTTCTCCCTGTGAATCACAGCTAATTAACGAAGTAATTAAGATCAGAATCTCCGCTTCGAGAAGGACTCTAAATTGTCTATACATTCAAATAGGCCATCAAAAGGAAATCCCTTCCATTCATGAAAGAGGGTAAAATTAAAGCGTTCAGACCCTCTCCTCTCTATTATCCCCGCCGTGTGTCACACAAGGGACATCTGTTGAAAAGAGCAAGCCAATGTTATGGTGAGTTAAAGCCCTCTGCTCCATCAGAAGCACTGTTCATAATGCATTCGCTATACATATTTCAGCCTGAGTGAATTTATTTCAATAAATAATGTCACTCCAAGGACACGCTTCGATCTTTCCATGGCAGCCGCGCTGACTGTAAGCCACACCGTATTGTTATCTCATGCCTCTTGTGGGGGAATGATAGATTAACAAACAGTTTATAAGCAGGACACTGAGCATGTCCGCACTTTTATCATCACCACACACTGCCAAAATAGCCCCTCTGTATGATGGATGTATTTTCCACTTTTATTCTGCTGCTACAAGCTGCAAGGAGATCTGCATGTACAGCCATAATGTTAGGGCTTACAGGGATTCTCATAGTGGAGGCGATTTATAGCTGGGATTAAGTCCGGTGGGCTTCTTTGGTTGGAGGTATTTAGGTGGTGCTGTCTCTGTGTGGAAATTTTGATCGCTGCATGTATTCTATAAATTCCTGTTGGGACTTTAGGAGAAGTGCTGCAGCAGTCTCTTGTGTCAGGTAAACATTCTGTGTCTCAGTCAGAGGTTGTTTTACACTGTTGACACGCCATACAATATGTGCACAATCGTTAGAATTAGTTTAAATCTTAGATTTCTAGCTAGTGGTGATGCTGGATTGATTTGCGCTTGCTTTTTATAGACATTCAAGGTCCCCAGAAGATGAATGTTGACCTTTCCAGTTAAGCCACTAGCATGTTAAAGGCAATATCGAGTGAAAGATGTCAAAACGTGAGTTGTTATTTGAGCGTCCTTGTAAAATATGCTGCTGATGAATATTGTCAAAACATCAGACACATACAGAAGGCAAAGAGAAACGGGCTGGCTGCAGGAACCCCGGAAACCACATAGACACCAATTCAAAAAAGACAAACTTTGTAGCATTAATAAACATGTTTACAGCCTGGTTCAAAAACAGCTTCAGTCCACGTAGCTAATCTCTCTATCAGCACACACTGTGCGGGGGGTGAATTTTTTTCTAACACGATGGTTCAGAAGATATTAAGATTACGAGTTTTTGCCCAAATAAGGACATGACTGACGTGACTCCCGGATGGGAACACATAGCTGTTGGATAGGAGGCTCAAACTCTGCCTCCTTACGTCACAGTCTGCCTGGTTGAGTTCCGCATTTCCAATATGGCTGCCGCCGCCTATTGGCTTCAGAACAGCGCTCAGGAACAGATGGGTGACGTCACAGATACTATGTCCATTAAGAGGTGGGACAAACTACTGTATAAAGACAGGAGACCTGTTGGTTCAGGGTTACAGAATTGAATGGGAGTGAGTTGTTTGTGAACACACACAAATAAGTAGGAGAACAAAGCATAATTGATATATATAAAGTAACTTAATAATGAAATCAACAGAAGACATAACATAATCTGAATAGGGTAATGTCCCGGTTGTCATCAGGTTCAGTGTCGTCCTGTGGGGAAGGTTGCATTGTTTTTTGTGAGCATGCAAACTAAAAAAAGACAATTACTCTATATAGTAAGTAAAAGCAGCTTCCTCCTTGGGATGCTCAGATCGCACTCAGTCCTTTTTTTGTTTCCAGGTGAAGAAAGAAATGAGCTTCAACCTTACCAAAGCATAATTATCATCAAAAGTCAAGAATGAGAATCAAAGTTCACTGTATTTACATGTTACCTGTTGGCTGTATCATCACAGGCCCATACTTGAGACCCTGATTTATAGTCCTGTTAGTGTGTGTATTTCTATTCGGCCGGCCAGGTTGCAGGACAGTGAAGGATTAGACCTCTTATGGTGAGACTTACTGCCTGAAAAGTGTTTTCTGCTCAGGGTACAAAGCAAACCCCTGTTTCCTGAGCTGTCTTGTGCAATTTGTGCTGAGCTCAGTGCAGAGCCAGAACATTTCCACTTGTGTTTCACCTCAGTCTATAAACTCTGGCGAAAGATAGACCAGGTCAGGCAAGTGATGGGGAAATTCAAACCGAGTCTATGTTGAGTTAGAGGCCACCACTGATTTTTTCGGTGCTTTTCTTGGATTGCGTTTGACCCTTGGGCCTTCACACATCACCTTCCTGAAAGCTGATGGAGGTAGAAAAGTAGAAGTGATTCTTTACAGGTTCTTCAGATGTCTTGGCTAAATTTAGCATTTGTAAAAACCTAGTACACCTATAAATGCCATCAAGCTCCCTTTTCATGTTACAGTAAAACTCAGCCACATAACCAAAATCACTTCCTGTTCTCTTTCCTCTCAGGCAGGAAGGGGTTACTCTCCATGTTTCCTGTCTTATTCCCCAGAGCTCCGGCTACGTTCTGATTGCTTTCTTGATGTTAAACATTCCCAGGCTCCTATAACCTTCCAGCTTGCCTCTGCTGTCCAAGAGCTGTCCCAGGTGAACGAGTGGGCGAACCTCCTGTTTTTTAAGGATAAAATCTCTACGATTTTTTTCTTTTTTCTCACAGGGGGTGGGAGATATGGGGACTGGAGGGGCAGGGAGCCGTGTGATGGGAAAGCATTCCTTCTTTGCATTCCGTTTAGTTGGCGTAAGGCTGTGGGAAAGTATGTTTTCTCCCAACCATGGCTACTTTGAGACCGTGTTTCTTGTGAGAGCAGCCTGTAATAAAGCTGCAAATGTTGTTGTAAAAATGCATGAAGATACTTTAAAGCTTGAGCAAACAGACTTCAGCCTTGCCATGTGAGATCTTTTTTTGTGTTTTGCAGAATGCTGTTTTGATTGATCAAGTGTCAAAACTATGATTGCTTTGGAACGTGAAAGATACCAAATTTATCTCAATCTCCTTTATATTGATTGTTTGCTGAGGACCTCATTATGTGAGGTTGTGCGCTGTGAAAAACTGGTTGACAAAACGAGGGACACTGCTAAAGGGTTGCGGGTTATCATTTATGACAGGGTTCTGTTTAAAGTGAAAAATAACTATTGTAGCTCAGGATGTTACAACGCAGCTAATTTTGTAGTTGTTTAAGTGGATACTTAAGTTCCAATTAAAGCTAGGGTTGGTAGTCATGGAAAACTAGCATTAATTTGAATGTTGAATGTCCTCAGGACTCCGTCTAACCCCTCCCTCCTCCCCTCGGAGCTCCTCCAAAACGACGCCCCTGCTCACATGCAAGAGCGCCGCTGATTCGCGACCATATGATCATGACTGATTCAAAACTGGTCCTCAGCACATCGTTTGGGTTTTGCACTACGCCAACTCATGTCCCACACCAAAACAGTATCATAGTGAAAATTAAAAACACAAACAAACATGAAATATACGTGCAGGAGGTGGGCAGAACGGCAGGACAGGATTTGATTGGTTTCATAATTTGGCCCCTGATGGCAGGGATTGGTGGGTGTTTTCTCAGGTTTACTCTGGCTGTAGATAGCAGCCTTTTTTCGCTCTTTTTTAAGAACACATTATGTATTGATTGCCATCGGGACATAAAGATCATTTTAACCAGTATAACAAAAAGTGTATCTAAATCTGACTACCAATCCCAGCTTTAAACCACTAGTCTAAAGGTAAGAAAACACTCAAGAGTACAGTCATGTATTCAACAATGCTTAACACAGGATCACAGAGTCTGCAGATAAACAATGTGAAATTGGTTTGCTAAGTGTGGCTAACACTAGCAGAGCTAGCACCACCAGCCTCTAATCCTCCTCGCAGGTAAATGTCCTCATGCCTGTGTTGGCTACACATTGCTCCGATCAATTTAACCAGATACAACCTACATATAACCTTTTCTTCATTTTCAGATGTCATGTGTGCTTGTTTACATCTGTGTAGTATAGCATTATCGCATTATGGCAGTTCCCATTAACCGAAGCTACATCCCTGTTTAGTAGTGATGGATAGCTGCTCTAAAGGCAAGACACCCCATATCACTGGCAGTTCAGCCTACAAATATAGAAATAATCATAATTTGTTTAACCAACTTACAATTCTGGTTTTGACTAGAAGGAATGATGTTTAATATTAAGATGACCAAATGTGCACAACACAAATTGAAGTCCAGACTCTCATTGGCGCAGTTTTCTGTCTTGTACACCATCATGTTGTGAGTTATTTGCTGAGCTCACTGCATTATATCACATGTGGATTAAAACATAGTGAAACACCCAGATGATGAAAATAATAACCACAATACTACAACATAAATTTGACAGATGTTAGTAAACTTACATAGTTTTGGATTCCGGATATTTTTTCTTGGACTTATTGTTTTTGATGATACTCTGAGGAATGAGATCACAGAACACAAATATACCAATGTAGGCAGTGGTGGAACATTTCTATTGCAGAGTTCAGAAGGTTAAAGTGTGATGAAATAAATAAATATGAGTCAGTCATCTTGAGGAATAAGCTCCTCCAAGTCATATTTTCTGGATATCGAGGTTAGCGCTTTCCTTTCAAGCGTCATCCCCTTGTTTTTTCTTCCGTGACTCCTTCCCACTCACTTCCTTCCCTCCCGAGACACCTGATCGACGGCTGAGTTATGTTATCTCGCCTGAGTCAGCCGAGCCCTCACATCAGTCATAAAACAAACGGGATCCAGATTGAACCAACATGCCTATGTGGAGGCTGCAGTGTGGATGTGACCCAGGAGCAGAGCTGGGCCAAGCCAGACTATATTTAGCCCTGGCGATGCACAGGCTAATTGCCCTCCCAGGCCTAATCATTTCCAGGCTCTGCAGCTCACAAACGACTGGAGGGGAGGCCAAACACCCACTAACCTCATGTTAAGGAGATGTCAGCATCAATGGGGCTGTCAGAGCACTGCACGGACAAGACAAATTAGCACAATATCCTTCTCTCTGTATGCTATTAGACGCTCGGCAAGCCAGTTCGGCTGGAGAGTCCAGTATTGCTGTCTGTAGTGTATTAATTGAGTATGTTTCCTGCTGCTGTCTCCGTAATGTAGTGTGTGTCCTGGCAGCTTTTTCTGCAGGTGACACTGGGGAGCTTGTCTTTATTCCATCCTTGCTTTTGATGCTGGCTTGAGCAAAAGGATAAATCCCTCCACTGCTGCCTCCTACAGCCAGCTTAGCTCCTTGATGTGGGCCGAACAAAAGAAATGTGTCGGTACCTCCGCCCTACTAAACTTGCCTCAGCATAGGTGGGAAAGTTTACTTTGTTGTATTTTGTTTTCACTCCCCTCCTTTGCGTGAGTTTCCTGCTGGTGTCCAGTTACGCTGCTTCCTGCGAGGTTCCTGTCCCCGGGGCTCGCCCAGGTTAAACCATGGGCACATGATGGCCCAGGTCAGCAGGGGAAGGTAGGATGAACAAGTCGGGTTGCCTCAAGCTTCCTTCCTGGTTTAGTCCTCAACGGCATGCTGGGAAACTAGATTTTTCCAAGGCCTTTTTTTCCACTCGGCACACCTGGAGTGAGACCAGGTGTACTGCAAAGATGAAGGTGACAATATCCAACACTGTTAGTGTAAACAAACACATTTGTGGCAAATAGAAGGAAAACCGGATGAAGTAGAGGTTTCAGAAAACTCTTATCCAGAAGAGGCTTAAATACCTAAACTGGAACTCGAAATGTTTTGCACATGAACTTTGTTTTGACAATCACACCACCTCAATCTTAATGACCTCTGCTGGAGATTACACAGCAGAGTATTGGACCCCTCTGTCTCTATTGATTTCATTAAATCACTGATAGGGAAATATCTTTTCATAAAAAGGTCAGTGGTTGTGAAAAGCGAGAAACCACCATTCTTCAGTAGCAAGCTAGAAGATACTGATCTAGGCTAAAGCTAGCAAAAGCAGCCACAATGATACACAAAGTCGAGGGTTCTAATGTGACACTGCTGCGGAAATAAACTAAATACTCAGTTTTCTTGCTGGTTGCTTGTTTGCTTGTAAAACTAATTTTTTGTATTTTAATTTTTTATTTAAAAAGGCTTTTTATTAAGTGTTGTAGTTTTTGGTAAATTCATTAAGTGTTGACATTATTACCGAAAACATTTTTTCTCCCTTTTTTATTTATTTGATTAGGACAATGCATATTAATCAACATTTCAGCAGTATGCCTCAATGTAAATATGCCGGAATTACCACAATAGCTAAATTTCACATGTAGATCTAAGCCAGGTACTTACATAAAATCAAAAACAACTTCATTACATTTTCTGAAGCCCAAAAGATATACTCTTAAATTAATGGAACAATATCCATTATCAGGGTTGTGATTCTTAAAGATTTACCCAGAATTCTGGACTGTAAGACCTGAAAAGTCGACCCATTAGACTTAAAGTTTCCACAAGGTTGTTAGCTGGTGTTATGCAAGGATTCAATTCTCCAACCCAGTCAAGTTTAGAAGGACAGCTGTGAGCCATCTTAGCTGTTGGAGTTCACTGCTGTGTAACAAATCTACTCTACAGTAAAAGAACTGCCGACAGAGAACGACAAAGATGTGTTGAAAGGGTTTGGTGTGAGGACATTTTCATGAGTGCTGTGTTTTGTCAGTTTCAGTTTGATGTTGCTTTGATCTGTGATTTAATTATTCTCTGATAAGAACTACAACATACCGTATATTTAATCAGAAGATTAAAGTTTCTTTCTTTTCAGCTGCTAGATTGGCTCTAGTTGATTGTTTGCTTCTTCAGGCTACTTGGACAGCAAAAACCTTGATATTGACTTACCATCTTCACTCTGTCACTGCTCCACAGAAACATCAAAGCTGTGTGTCAATGCTTTTTTCTGATCCACAGGGAGTAAATTGATACGAGGCTTTGCTCTGAATTAGAAAAGACTGTTATTATGATTCTGTTTTTGGGAGAATTATTCAGAGTTGAGCTAACTACTTCCAGCTTTAGTTGTATTAGTATAACTCAGTATCATTTTCAAACTGTTGTGTAGTTAAACAAACTTTAATTGGGCCAGAAATAGAAGAAGAAGTTTGGTGAAATCCAAACCTGCCTCCTCAAGATGCTCACTTGCATATCTTTTGGTCGTAGGCTGCTGAGTCAAAAGGTGAGCAGAGAGCCAGAGGCAGAGAGGGAGGGAGAGAGAAAGAGAGAAGTGAACTGTGTTTGTCAGCTTTTTAAACCCTGAAATTGATTCTTCTTCTTCTGCGCTCTTTATTCTAATGACAAGCTAATCCCCCTCTCCTGTTTCCCTCTGTTATAAATAGAGCCTCTTATTTCCCCGCTCCGGCGTGCGGCTGCTTCTGAAAATTAGCACTCGTGATGAGTCTGCGCTCTCAGCAATCAATTTGCCACGCTAAGTCCCTCCAAAAAGGTTACCTGTGGCAACTGAGGCCCGGTCACGTAGAGCCGCCTCTCCCTGCAGCTAGTTAAATAAATGGCCCTGTGCGGAGAGTCAGCTGAATGAATGTCAAAATATTGATGTTGAATAGTTACGTGATTTCAGGGCATTCGTCACAGGGGGGGCGAGGGCTGGTTGTGTAAGGGGGTGTGTCAGCCTCAGGGCTTCTTTAATGATATTAGCAGAGATCTGCTTATTTATGAGGCTGTAAGTTATTCATGCTCAGCTCTGGGTATCCATCACAGCTACACTGGTTTACTGCAAGCTGCCACAGTCAGATAGCTAAGTAGCACTGCTGCTTGAATATCTTAGAATGAGATACTTCCCCTCCTTTAATATCTTATAATTTGTCTCTTAATGCAGAATTACATGCTGGTAGTCTGAGCTGACCTAAAGTGCCTCACGTGTGTTAGCAGCCAGGCCTTGCAGTGTAACTGCAGCCAAGGCCTGACATGACAGGCGGAGGACAGACAGTAACACTGAACCTTTGACTTTCTTATCTCTCTCTGTGAAAAATGTGAATGTTTGATGTTTTTTTTTACTGTCAGAAAAATGTAAAAACAAGGTCTCTTATTATGATCTAATTCCTGAAACAAACAGTCAAACAAAAGGTGTATTCAAGTCAGGGAACATGCTGTCTTTTTTCAATATAAAGGGTTCTCATCTGACTGCTTATCCCTTTGAAGAAACTGAAGAATGTAGAACATTTTCAGCGTGATTATGAAATTCAATTAAGCACTACAACGATGATGCCAACATTTCGTCATAGCAGTTAAAACTTTAGAAGAAATCCGACTGTTAAACCCTCAAGCAGATAGTGTGTGAGGAAAATCAATGCAAGCGAACTGGGAGGAGACACATATTTAAGGTCATAGAACTGAGCGGAGACTGATTGAATCACAAAAGTGCTCATATTTTACTGGTTCTACTGGTTGTGTAAGATGCTTGATTCTGATTGGTCAAAAAACCTTGACGACAGTTATTAACTTTCAATAACACGCGCAACGCCAGAGGCAAACTGCACTGCATTATTATAACAATGAAATCCTTATGAGTCTCATCTCCAGAGTGACCTGATCTCAATCCCTCCCCAGCATACATTGAGGTGCATTTACTCATGTATGTAAGGTCAGGACAGGTGTTAATATCAGGTGTAAACAGCCTCTGATTCATTCTATGCTGATGATTAAACAGTATTTTCTAGATTCATTTATATCGTCAAAAAATTATTGAAAAGATTGTGACAATATTAAGTCCTTGTTAACATGCTCCAGTTTCTCATTTTGTACATAACCTAAACATATCAAGGTTTGTACACAAAGGAGGAATGGATCCAGAGAGGATTCCCATTTATGTGTCTGCAATGAGAGAATTATGATTTATTTTCTTTGTAAGTTCAATCAAAACGCATGTAAAATACTGTCATTTAATACATTTGTTGACATTTCATCAATTCATAATCACTCCTCTTGTTTAGACCTTTAGATACATCCCTTGATTGGTTAATTGTTCACTCATCCAGCCTCAGTTATGACATCTGACAGCACAAGACTGACTCTGTAGCTGAATTTAGCTCTTCTTTGCTGACTGTGTAGTCCTGCTAATAATCATCTCATATTGCACTGTGAAATACATCCTTGGAAGTGGAGCTGACACACACCACCTTGCTGTTTGTGTGTGTGTGTGTGTGTGTGTGTGTGTGTGTGTGTGTGTGTGTGTGTGTGTGTGTGTGTGTGTGTGTGTGTGTGTGTGTGTGTGTGTGTGTGTGTGTGTGTGTGTGTGTGCTGCTGTTGGTGACTTGGCAGGCTGCAGGTCTCTGGGTTGCTCTGATAGTGCTCGTTCCTTTGAGGCCCAACATGCTGAGGATAACGACACCGGCCTCGTCCAGAGTCTGATCTCAGGCCAGCGAGGAGCGATCCAACATTTGAGCCGCCAGGAACGGGCAGAATTAAGATACACCAGTGGTTGATTGGTTGAGCACATGATCAGACGTGTAACACAGGTTTGATAGCTGATAGCAGTCCCCCCTTGCTCTGGCACACAACGCCGCCTGGATGCACCCTTGCCGAGTAAGCCCACCCTCCTCGTCTCCCTCATCTCCCCTTGATCTACCTCAACTGGCTCCTCTTTCCCCCACGGTTCCCCTCTGTTCTTTCTGTGTCTCTCCCCCCAAAACCTGTCTTTCTTCTTCGCCTGCTCCCCTCCCAGTTCCTCGTCAGATCCACAGGGCCAGATTTTTATCGCTTTTCTGCGAGTCCTGCGAGGGGAACCTTGAGGGTCTCAGTGGGATCAATTTAAAAGGGAAGCGCTTGTCTCTCCTCCTCTCCTTGGCCCTCTCGGCTGATTGGGTCCGCTCGCCAGGAACTCACAGGCTTTTGATCTCAACCACCCCCCCTCTCCTCACCGTCTCCACCCACCCCTGCTCAAAGTTTTTGTCGGAGCTCGGCATTAAAAAAAAATCTGTTCCACTTTCTGAGAAATGTGGGCCCCATCCCCTTTCTCTGCACCTGTGAGGGATGGAGTAAAAGTTTTGTAAACCCACTGGGTGGTACGAGCGATCTATGGCGTGATTGACTTCCCTTTGAAGATGTGAGAGCGATCCGTCTCTTCAGGTGGAGGTACACCGAAGAGAAACCTTCAGTCCTCGGGCAGCTCGCTTGAACAACTGGTGAGAAGTTGCTGGGAGGTGCGATGCATAATTTACAGAGCGTCTCTGTATTAAAGAGGAGAAAGGTACGAGGTGGTGCCCGGGAGCGTTCCCATGCTGAGCAGTGTGGAAGGTGCTCCCTCCTTTGTACGACATGAAGGAACAGTCAGTGACCCTGCAGCAAGAGGGACTACATCAAACTACAATATCCAAGCAGGGTGGGCTGTGTCCAGGGTCTTGTTCCTTTGTTGAAATCCTGGAGCTCTGTTAGACGATAACTCTGCTTTGTTATACTTTTGGGTCTTATTTTAGTAGTTCAGTCCATTATTCTGTTATGAAGACATTGTGTTCAGATGAGTAAGAGCTCAAATCTTGGAGCATGGTTACAAAATGTATCAGGGCAAGGATTCATAAGACAGGGTGTAAACTTCACTTCACATCACGGTGTTCCTGAGACAGGGAAGCACTTATTGACGGGTCTTTTGGATTAAAGGGTGACCCTGTTGACTTTTGGTTGTTGTAGGTACAACAGCTTTTAAAAACTCCCTCCTGAATGCCTCGAGGTTTTCATTACAGCTGTATTTTAGGAGTTACTTTGTCATTGTAAAAATAAACTAGCACGCAATCACAATGACTCTTCGCGTTCCGACTAGAGATAGACCAATTAACTGGTTGGCCAATTAATGGGGCATTTAATAAATAGAAACAAATAATGTCTGCAGGCACTGCAGGCAGCCTGGTCAGTATTGCTAGTGTAAAGCAATGTTAGCAATCCCTCTCGTGGCCTTTTAGCTTTTCTGCATTCTACAAGAAGAGCTCTGGTTCTGTGGAAATGTCGGAAACATGCCAACCCTAGATTTCACGTGATGTTACCTGAGCGTAAACGGTTAGACTTAATATGTTTCATGGAGCTTTTCATAGCTTAACATGGACAGAAATCCAGAAGTTTCTTGCAGACAACAACAAAAAGGTGATATCAGCATTATGTATTGGCTAACCTGCACAAAAGCTGATATTGGTCTACCACTAGTTCCAACCAACAGCTGTTGTAACTGACAACCACTGATGCTTTCAGCTAAAGGTCGCCAGATAACTGGGTCGCTTTTTTAACCAAAACACTGGCAGCAATATCTAGAGCTTGGTTCTTCAGATATTTAATTCCTTGCTTTGTCGACAAATGTCTCAGCGTGTCGCTGGTGTTTCCACTCTTGCTTGAAATCACACTGCCACAGACATTGGCGTTGTATTGTTAGCATAATTTCGCACTAAAAGTAGCCGAACTTTGAATATCTTCTGTGATTACATCCTCGACTCCAAGGTTGTTGTTCTCGCCAGCTGCCTCTGGTAATGCGTGATGTCATTGTTTTGCAAGGCAAGTGAAACTAAGTGGAAAACATTGATAAGGAAACTTTTAGACATGAAGGGGAATTGTGTTAATGACTTAAATTGGAACTGGTTCCCATCCCTACACAGGATTCCCCACATAACGGTGTAGAGATTTCAAATTTGTGGAAATGAGGGCACAGGTATCACATCTGTACTTTGATGCAGCCAGGGTGGAAGGAGTATTATATTATTCTAAGCAAAGGTACAATTACTCTAAACCAACAAGTGACCATCAATCTGTTAAGGGGTCCTGGGTAATAGATGGTACCCGGGCTGTCTCTTGGATAAAGTGTCTGACAAACCAATAAAATATTTGAGGGAAATTGTCTTAAAACTTGAAAATGAAGGCTTTTCATAAATTTCCTCTGCTTCATATTCTGCAGGTTTGTTGTGCAATATGAATAGTTTTCTGAGGAATGGGCAGTTAGAAAAACACTGTCAGTGTTTGGACAGGAGCCAGGACCCGTCACCCTCCTCCTCCTCCTCTTCATCCTCTTCATCTCTCTCCTGCCAGGTCAGTTGAGGTCAAACTGGAGTTTTTCTTGTCCTACCTCACTGACCTCTCCTCTCTTGGGAAAACTCCAGTCACGACTCTGGATTAAAATTCCTGGTAAATTTAGCTGGAGCGGACCGAATGTTCTTGCGCCTTGGCATATCAAAAGAAAACACCTTTCTCTTAACAGTTGGATGAATTCAACTTTCTTTACTTGGTCAGAGGAGACCTGAAAGTTTGAGGTGAATAAGTAGCTAGATTCATTTGGAGGTAAATCCAAGAACCCCTTATTTTTAAGGCTCTTGGGTCCCTTGGTGATGACATCATCATTGTAGCTGCGCACTAATTGAGGTTTAATGCTAGAGTAGAGGGAGCAGGGCTGTAATTTTCCCGCCCTGGCCTGGAATAGAGACGACAGCTTTTCATGTGGTCCGGGCTAATTTAGGTTGCAGTGCTGCAGCTGTGGGACACCTCACACTTTTGTGTTTCTCATTCTGCCTGGAGATTAAAACATATGGAAAAAGCAGCTTGTTTATAAAGTAATGTTAAGAAGTTAGACGTGCTGGAGAGCTGAAGATGAAGACATGAGATATTAGGAGACTGTGAGCTTTTCATCCAACAAAACACACACATGGAAATTTGACTCGACGTGGTTTTGGTTATATTTTTCCTGTGTCTGTTTCAAAACCAGCAAAGTTTTAAAGTAAGCCTTAAAGAAATAAATCCCTCCTCCCACTACCTCCTGCTTTAATGCAGCACTCATTCTACATGTAAAGGATCATACGTCAGTGTAACACATCGTGGTGTGTATAGGCCTCTGTAGGCGGAGGAGGAGGAGGAGTGAGGATGAAGCTGCTGTAATATGTAGAGTGCCGTTCTGTATCTCATTATGATCGTGTGTCCACAGAGCCCTGGGCGTAATGACATTCATCCTCCCATCAAGGCAAACACACAAACATAGAACTCTACCTGCTCTTTATCCCTTCGCCATATCAGAGCCTGTGTAAACATCAGGCCGTTTGAAGTGGAGAGCCTTAATCACAAGTGTAATCATTGACATTGCTCGGAGCTTACCGGCCTCAGAGAGGAGGAGCATGAGTCTGAGGACAACGTCAAGGCCTGAGGAGACACCTGATCGCAGCTTTACTCACTCTCATAGCTTTTTAAAGAGACAGCTTTGTTTACTCTTTACTTGACTTCTGCACTAAATATTTCAGCATCAAGTCACCAAAACATCTCAATCACATTCACTATGTTGTGTATGATACCCTGATGGGCAGTTTGGCACTTTAGATTGCAGCCTCTGCCATCAGTACGCACGTGTGTGTGTGTGTGTGTGTGTGTGTGTGTGTGTGTGTGTGTGTGTGTGTGTGTGTGTGTGTGTGTGTGTGTGTGTGTGTGTGTGTGTGTGTGTGTGTGTGTGTGTGTGTGCGCGCGAGGATGTATGCTACATGTGGTACAAAGTGCGTTGATGGGTGAGATGACAAGAAAATTGCTATATAATTTCAGCCTATGCACTACTCTGTGTATGAAAAGCTGTTCAAAAAACTGTCAGATATGTAAAGTGAAAATTCAACACCTCAGACGTAGGCTGTCATTCAGAGAAATTTCCCTCCTTCGGATGTCAAATAGCACAGTTGCAACCTATACACTGTTGAATTCATTAACAGTATCTAGCTTTCAGGTTTCAGTGACGTATAGTCTATAAGTAAAAACAACAATTTCTCCTTATTTATCTCAAATTGTGTTTACTTGAAAAACTCTCTCTGACATGAGTAAGGCTGGTAAAACCGTCCTAAAGAGCTGTGCTGGAGAGCCTGAACATGCAGCTGTGTAGTCCTATCTAGAACCATCTGCTTTTCGAGGTGGAGTTTGCAGTCCTGCTATAGCTACTGGTACAGTGAGCAGGTAGGCTTATTTTCTGTAGACCAGCTAAATGAAGCCACATTAAATCACTTTGAGGGACAGTCAGGGTCTTGAGTCTTTGGCACCTATATTTTGGGGGTCATGGGCTGAAAATTTTGGGAACCCCTGATCTAGACTACTATTTGGTTGTTAACAAGCACAGATGACAGATGGTATCTTGTAGTGCAGTGCGGTTTGGCATATTTTAGCCACTCTCTGTAAACGTGTTGACATCATTTACTTGCAGACTCAGTGATCCCATGTTTACTGGTGGTATACATTGTACTCAATTTTGACATTTTTTCCTAGAGTTCTTTTATTGCCTTCAGATCTTACACACCAAATTTTACAGTATTTTAAAAAACAATTTTTTACTGTTTAAAAGCTCATTACAAGAAATTCAAGGCTTTTATTTGCATTTAATATCTATAAATAAATGTAATATCTTGACGTATGAAATGTATTTGTACTGAGATATTTTGACCTGAAAATAGAAAAATACACTTGTTTAGATAGAAGTTTTTACAGTGTACATGCACAGTCGTGTCAGTCTACAGTGCTATGAGTGTTGACCATTAACCTGTGCCCTGTGTGAGCTCTCAGAGCCAATCACAGCTTGTTTCACTGAGAGGCGCTTGGTGCAGCAGCAGTGGTATATGACACACTGAAAAAGAAGCTGTCTGGTAGCAGGATGCTGTGATCAGTCCTTGTACGAGCAGTTTGTGTGTGAAAATGAAAATAAGCAGTAGATGTCACTTTACATTGTGTGTCAGTGCCACAGTAATGTACTGTGGCCTCGGGGTGTGATTTGGAAATGAAAGAGCGTTTTGTGATTAACTCTAAGCAGGCACACACACACACACACACACACACACACACACACACACACACACACACACACACACACACACACACACACACACACACACACACACACACACACACACACACACACACACACTGATCCCATTGTAGCAGTCAGGGCTAGCTGGCCTCTGCCCGGGCCAAAGCCTGTTAACTCCAATTCAGAGCGTAGAGGCTGGTAATGAGCACTGTCAGAGTTGACATAACAACCTCCCGCTCTGGGCTGAACACTGGAGTCAGACACAGACAGACAGAGAAAGGGGAGAGAGAGAGAGAGAGAGAGAGAGAGGGGAGAGCAGGTTCTGTCTGTGCTGGCCTGATCCTGGGACTGCCTGAGAATTAACCGTTACATGCCCTGTCAGATATAGCTGTGTTTTGGCTGCATGCTCAGTATTTGCCCTGGACTGTCATGCATGTTGTGTTAAAGGAAGGCATTTCTCTAAACTGCTCATTAAGATCACGGGAAATGTTGCAGTTCCAGGTAAATCATGTTAACTCAGACTTTAAGCTTGTGCATATAATTCCCTCCCACCTGGAGTGAATCATACTTTACTTTAAAGCTTAATACTTCAACATCAGTGAGCGTTTCAGCATCAAGACTGAAGTTTTATTTTAATGGAGTTGATTTCTGACTCGCAGTTTTGCAGGAATAAAAACAAGGGCTCTTCCCCTGAAGGTGGCCTTTAATATTTATGTAACAGTTTTATTTATTTCCATAATTTTGGAATATTTTTAATTATTGTCCACCCTAATTCTCCTTGATTAAACACCATAAATACAGTGACAAACAAGGGCGTTAAGCAGCGTCACTGGCAGTGCACAAACGTTTGTACCTTGTTGCATTTGTCCTCCAGGTTCAAATCCAGAGCAGTGTTTTTTCTTTACAATAAGCAATTTTCCGTGTGTCTCCATCCCGGCTCATTAGCATCAGCTTGTTTAGAGTGGATGACTTGCTGTGTTGTCTGATTTGAGTTCAGGCAGCAAAAAAAAAAAGCTTGGCATTCCAGCATTGCGTGTCCCGGTCTCCCATTTCTCAATAATTTATCCAGACAACTAGAATGATTATTCTATGAATATGCACTAAAATTCCTCTCTTGTGCTCTTTCTCTGTGAGTTTGTGCACATCGGTGTGTTCTTAAGTGTGCGTGTTTATGTGCGTGTGAGTAAATGTGTAGCTGTGTGCATGCAGCTCTTTTCCCACTGAAACAAAGGAGGTGTCAGGGCGAATTAGCCCCCCTACGACTGAACGCCCGGAGAGCTTAGAGATGCACCACAGGTTCTGCTGAGTCGCACATGAGCCTCTGTGTCTGCCTCTTCCCCTCTGCTTCCCCTCCTTTTACCCCCCCGCGCTCGCCCCCCTCTCCACTCCTGAGTTGCTCTAACAAGGTTGTTGGAAGAGGATAAGGCGTGTTAAATGAATAATTTACACAGAAGAGCGCTCCTTATTTATTTAATACGGCTGGATCTGACTGAGTGGGCAGCCTGCGTCCCCAACTGCAGAGACACCGGCTAAACGAGCGCTCGCGCGGCTTAATGGAGGGCCAAAGCGACAGGCATTTAGAGAGCAAGAGGGTACAAGGAAGCCAGTTTGTAGGGTGTGTGTGTGCACATGTGAAACAGGCCATGCAGAGCCCTGTTAGTGTGAATCTTGTAGCTGCTGAATATACTTTGTTGAATACGTGGTCTTAATGATGCAGACAGATCACATGACCCTTCACCTGGTCCGAAATGCAACCAAGAATTCATGGAAAATTCTTGTTCTCCAATAAATGTATAGAAACAACAATCTTGATTTCATGTAATAAGATACGACGAAAACACACCTGAGTTTAAAATGGTGAAATAAGAATGAATTGTGAAATTGTGTATCCCTCTTCTGTATTATTTTGCTGTTCCCTTTTCAACACTAAACAGTCATCACAAAGTCGACTGCTGGACTGAGCAAGACTTTCAGTCAGAGAAAGCTTCCTGAAATCAGGTTTCAAAACATGGCAGCATAGAATCTATGTTGTGAAACCTGCACCTTCAGTAAACACTGTTTCATATGTGTTTTACTGTTTCACCTGTTGTCAGGCAGTATCATATTGTGAAGAAAAGAAACAGGACCATAAGATGATTACTGGAAGTGATTTGTTTTGCTGAAGATGTGGAAACTCCTGTAAATTACCTGGTAATCTCCAGGTTATCACCTTCATCCTGAGTGCTTTTGTACATAGGTAATTCTAACTATTCTGCACTTCTGTATATACTTTATTTTATTCTATTTTATTTTATTCTATTTTATTTTATTCTATTTTATTTGATCTTTATTTTATTTTACTTTATCTATTCATATTTTGACTTTCTAACATACTGTTTATAAGAGCTCTTTAATGACCAGGTTTCCCTCCCCAGGATAAATAAAGAATTTCTGATTCTGATTCTGATGCTGTGATTTTAGGCCGTTATATTAACGTTTGTTTGGCCTTTACAGAATGTATTGTCAAAATTGAGATTAGAGATTTTGGTCATTAACTTCTAAATTTCTACTCAATTCAGTAAAAGTCATTCAACAGAGACATTTTTTCATCAGAGTGGATTTACACCTGTTCCCACTCTTCAACATTCAGAACCTAACAAGTTTTCATGCTCGTAATGAGCTATGTTCAGTACCAGAAACTAGGGATGTAAGGATTAGGGGTGTTCTTAAGTGACTCATTTCATAGTTTCAAACAGAAATTTAAGTTCTGAGTAATAGACAAGTCTAAATAGAAGAAAACATAAAATATATTAAAAAAATGTTTTAAAAGTCACTGGTAATTCTGTCCAATTAATGAGGGTGACATCATTTAATGGCTCTGAAATGTAACTATCAAATAAAAGCAACCTACATGAAAATAAATTAATGAGTTATAAGTGGTTGAATTTCACATAAATAGAGATAGTTTCTTTTGTGAGCAGTAATTTGAAATAAAATTAAGTTATTGTATCACTTAAATGTTTTTTTTTTCAGTCATTCATTTCATAGTGGCTTGTTTTTTCTTGAACACCTTGTAACTCTGTTTTGATGCAGAACAAACTGTTACAGAGTTCTCCTCGTATCGCTTCTTTCTATCACTCTTTGTATTGATAGAGGTCAATAATGGTCAATGTTTCATGTCTTTACAGGGGGAGTGTGGAGAGGGGGGGACAGGACCTCATCCCGGGCACCACCCAGAAAGAGGAGGAGCAGGGAGCAGCTGAGGAGGAGGGATCATCCAATTGGTAAAAAGCTTTTTGTGAAACCTCCATTGATTTAAAATAGGATACACTTTAATATTGAAATTGCCTAAAAGTTGCTCTTGAGTGGGTTATTTTAGGTGGAAGGAAAGTGTAAAGAATTGTTGCAGTGTTTTCTGTAGTCATGTTACAGGATTAGAGACGGCAGGAGTCATGGGAGAGGAGGAATCTGTTTGTGTGTGTGTTCTTAAACAAAGGTACGATGAGTGAACGTCTCCTGTTCAATAATTAAGAAGTCTTCATGTTTTTGTACGAGAGGGAGAGCACAAAACTGTTCCGACCAATCAGGTTAGGACTAAAATCCTCAACATCCCCTCTCTGTCATCTGGATTTTTCTCCTCCTCCTCCTCTTCTTCTTCCTGTGGACAGAGGCAGCCCCTCTCAGCAGGAGTGATACATCACCACAATTCTCCTGTGTGTGTGTGTGAGAGTGTGAATGTGTGTGTCTCCCAGGAGGATGAAATCCCACAGCTCACACTGACCTCATTATAAAAATAGCTCATCTATCCAGCCATCACATTTCCCTCCATTTCCCCTCTCCTCTGAATCTCTTAGATATATCGTGATCCTCTCTCTCCGTCTCTTCATCAGTGTTTGTGCTGGACTTAACGTGAGATTAAAAGCTTATGCAAGTCCTTGTAACAGCAAGGCTTCCTCTGCACCTGTCATTACCAATCTGCCTGTAATCTGGGATCATAAGAAGTCTTTTTAATCACGAAACATCTCAGAGTAACATTAAAGACAGTGTTTACACGATCTGCTCACATTGTCTCCTGTCCTATCTTGTACCTGGTCCACTGCCTCTCTCACTCACCTCCTCTGCCAGCGGAGCGAAAATCCCCCCCATTAGAGTGAACAGTGCTCACGTCTGGTTAATTTAGCAGCAGCATCAGTGATCATTACGGTCCAAGGCTGGCTTTGATCCTGCCAGACAGTGTTTCCTACAGTTTTAAAGACCCCTTAGCAGATGCTCAATTTGCAGATTCTAGACAAAGACGGAGACAGACAGACATGAAGAATTTACCAAAACTTTAGGAGAATGAAATGAATCCAAAGCTTTCTTTGAGGCAGAAAAAGATGATGGACCCTTCTCTCTTTTTTTCACTAAAACCCTTCTTTAATGTTTATAATTTACCACATTATCACCCGTGTTGTCACAGCACATTGGGAGATGTTACAAAAACTGCACTGTTCTGAGCCACACTGCTGGAGCAGCCCAGAGTACTGAAGATATGTGGGGATATAATAATTAGAATACATGTTTTAGAGTCTGAAGTGTTACCCCTAATAGGTGATATTGATGAGTGTGTGGACTGCTACAGTGGCTTGTAATTTGAGGGATATAAGATTCATTGCAATGTTTTCACAAGACAGAAGAAACTTGGACTCGGATCAATTCAAAATGCATTTGTATAACTTTTACCATGTTGTGATTAAAAAAACGTAGAAAAAAAAAGTTGCTCCAACTCTGTTTCGGGATTTCAAAGGGTTAAACTTGTCTTTTGAATGTTTTAGTTTCCCAGTCTGAAGTCAAGTCTCAACGGAGTCTCAAGGAGACTCAACTTCAGACAGAAAGAAACAGCAGAAAATTCTTCTACTACTTTCGGAATTTGAAATGATAAATGTTAAGTTCAAAAACTATTCATCGGTCTGCCTTTTTTTCCCCTCTTCATTTTCACTTCTGTCTTAAGAGCTGAAAAAGTTTAGTACTCCGGTTAAGTAAGGGGGTAAAAACAGATGGTTGTCTGTCTGTTGAATCTTTTGTCTCTGTAACTCGATCAATACGTTGAAGTGATGAAAAATCATCTCAGTCCGTAGCTGCCAATTTTATAAATGGTGGCTGAAATTAAATTCTGTAAGCACCGTTCAGAGCAACTCTGTGCATAAGCCAAGAAAATGACTAACCTCTGAGTGGGGCTGTTTTTTGGGGGGCAGTATAATGTCTCCAGAACTTCATTGAGACCCTGTTCCCTTCATTGGAGATGCATGTATTTGCTCAGGAGTAACCAAATCCCTGTGGTGAAAACATGGCTATATTGACACGAACAGAGTTCCCACACATCCTGGAATACCTGGAAAACAGTTAACCATTCCCATCATGGAAAATTAGTGAAAAAGAAAAATCCAGGTGTATAGAACTTTTCTTTTCTTGTCTTGTTTTAAAGGTGACATATCACGCTTTTTTCATCAATATATATTGGTCTAAGAGGTCCCCAAAACATGTCTTTAAAGTTTATGCTCAAAAAAACACTTTGAAATCAGATTTTGGCATGCCTGAAAAGTCCTTTTCTTCAGTCCTCCTCAGAACACTCCGTTTTCCCTCTGACCACGCCCCCTCCGGAAGTGGATGTGCCTCGGCTCTCCAGCACGTTGATCTAATGTTTACATGTTGGCTGAATATACACGGCTGCTCAGAGATCGCGTTACTTCAACCCTCTGAATCTGATCCTGACGGAGAGGCGCCTGTAGCAGGACCTTTCTAAAGGATTGGTCACAGATTTAGTGTTTCTTGTTGTTTTATTTATCAGTATGTAGACGTGTGTCTTGGTACACAGCTACGAACATGTAGCTATGTGGCTATGCTAACTAGCGCTAGCACTTATCCATGATAAATAAAAATCATCCACTAGATCTTCAAATCTGCAGACGTGGGGAGTAAAACCGACCTCTGCCAGAAAGGCAGCAGGACCTTTATGAAGGATTGGTCACAGATTTAGTGTTTCTTGTTGTTTTATTTGTCAGTATGTCGACGTGTGTCTTGGTACACAGCTACAGCTACAGCTACAGCTACGAACATGTAGCTATGTGGCTATGCTAATTAGCGCTAGCACTTATCCATGACAAATAAAAATCATCTACTAGATCTTCAAATCTGCAGACGTGGGGAGTAAAACCAACCTTTGTGTTTATTAAGACAGCCTACAACTAGCATGCCTCCCTCCTAAGCTCCTTGTTAGCACACATTTGTGCAGGTAATGAAAAACGGAGGGGGGATTCAGTATTATTTTATACAGTCTATGGGCTGAACAAGCTCCGAGCTCTGACTCCGTGACAGACCGGATATTGTTGTTACATAACAAAAACACGGAAGTCTGAAACGGCTCGTTTCACACACATTTACAGAAAGGTGTAGAAATCAAAACAGGGGCAGAATGGATTTTTTTCATTCTCGGGGGGTTTGTAGACATGCCAGGGACACATATTTCAGGTAAAGAACCATTAAAAAGTCAATTTTGCATGATATGTCACCTTTAAAGCTGAGTAATGTTAAATTGGATGGCATGTTTGCTTCAGTTGCTAGAGATGGTGTGCTAGCTAGCTTGTTTTTATAGCTACATTTAAGGTTTGTGATTCAACTCTGGCTCGGAGCGCTGGCTTCAAAAGTGTGTTTTGCCAATTTTGGAAGAATTTGACGCCGAATAAGACACCATAGTTAAAACTGAACTCCACTTAGTGTTACTGGTTTAAGGGTTAAAGCATGTTGTGATAACCTGGGAAGAGTCAGTAGTCTTTATTACTCAAAGCACACTTGACACTAACTTTCTAGTCTAACTTAAGGTTTTAACCATTGTTGTGTGTTAAGTTAAGTTAAGTTTTGGTTTCTTTTTTATTTTATAGAAATCATGTTCGATAAATTGTCAATACAGAATTGCATTGAAAGGACAAGACATCATTTGAATCAGACCTCCACTGCAAGGAATATATAGGTGTATTGGCACGATGTGTTCCTGTCTTACCAGCCAAACTGCCAAAATTGAGTCGTAGTGATTTCAAAGTCCACCTGGTGCCTTTTAGTTAACATTGCCCTCTCACCTTTACATCCAGCAGCTTGTTCCCTGCAGAAAGGCCATCTTATGTTAAACAGGAACACGCTGCCTCCCTCTGACCTGCTTTTAGAAGCGCAGGCTCACCTCAACAAGAGAGGAACTGTTTAAATCATCTGCATATTCCTTTGATCTTGCACCGGTGGACCGTTGCTCTAGTAGCAGCCATCATTAAAGAAGTTTGCATGACGTTCCCTCTTCCCTCCATCATGGCTGAAGCTCCAACATGTGCCCTTCACTCGCTCTCAGCACCTTGAATCCTCCACCTTACTACCACCCTTTGGCTTCAAAGCACACCTATGTTGGGTTGAAAGCCAAACCTGCATTTGCCTGTCCTTCACCGTTAAGCTGATGTGTTTGTGTCTGTGTTGTGTTGCCCTTGGGGTGGGTTACCTCCACCCCTCCTCCCCCCTCCATCTCATCTCTTCTCCTCCCCACCTTGCTGTTTATCTCTCTCCTGGCTCGTCACGTCCCTGAACCTGCTCTAATTAGCATCCCACACAACACTGTTTATTTACTCAGGTACCGACAGAAGGGGAGGGAGGTGAGAATGAAAGAGAAAGTCTGAAGGAAAAAAAGGGTAAAGAGACAGAGAAAGTTAGGAAGAGAGAGAGAAGGAGGGCTGGGAACAGGAAGAGAGGGAGAAAGGAATCAGAGAATCAAAGAGCTATGAGACTCTCTCACATAGCGGATGCAGGGGGTAATGATAGTTAGACAGACATGATGCTGAAAGTCGAGAAAGTGAGAGATGGAGAACTTTCCCTCCTCTCCACGCCTCCCCTCTGCCTTTTCCTCCGTTTCATCTGAGATGCAGAGTGCCTAAAATTAGCAAGCTGGCAGCTTCCTTCCTTCCTTCCATCCTTCCAGGGCCCCATTAAAGTTCTCCCATTGCAGTGAGTGATCATTAAGGTGGGACCAGGAACGCAGGTGTTTTCTTAGCGTCCCAGTCAAGGTTGCAGTGGAATCACATGTCCATGGCATCCTCCTCTGTTGAAGTGTTCATTTGTCTGAGCTGGTTTTCTACGGCGGAATTTACATGTACCACTTCACTGCAGTGTCTGCTGCACATCTACCAGCAGGGATGAAGAAGCAGATTAGTGAAAGAAGAAGGAAGAAGGAGCGATGTTAAAATGAGCATGCCTCTTCAGAATATGAGTGTGCTCATTCTGGATGAACTGATTACATCAAAGTCATGTGCATCACATTGTAGAATTCTTGTGTGAAGTGTGTAACAGGTTTTGTTGTGGTCATGCTACCTGATCTGTGTAGGACGCTATACCTGTACCTGGAAATCTGAAGGTACACAACCTGACCTTTTTTGGCTCTATTTTATGTGTAATATGAAATTGTTTTAAAATATGTTTTATATCATTAATGTTGTTGTCACGGTTGTTTGCCTTGACAGTTGATTTGACAGTTGTCCTAGTAAGGGATAATGTATGATTAGGAGGGGGTTATGGGAAATAGAATCCTGACAGGGTGAGACAAGACCCTTACGCCAGGCCTGCTACCATACATTATCTCACTTATTACCCTGCTACTAACGTAAGATAAAGACAAGTTGTCAAAAAATCATTGACTAAAAGATAATTTTATTGATTTAAAATTATTTATGTATGCAGTTTCACACACCTTTTTAAAAAAAAATAGTAAAAAAAATAACCGAGGCAATTGTCACAACTTCTAACCCTGCTGCTATCATCACCACTGCTCATGGTTTAAGTTTTTTTGTTGCGACCACTGCTTTTGCTAATATTGCTGGACAGGATCCAATATGAAAATGTCCGTAGCCTGCTGATTTAGCATGCTAACCAAACGTTTAGAAAGTCTAACGTTTTAGCCACATTGTTTACCAATTTGATGCTAACGGAATCTAACAGTTCCACCTCACCTTACGTACTATGGTGTCAACAAGCAGAAGTAAAATGTGCCGGAACTTGTTTCCACAGATTGATCTGACATGACATGTGATCCGTTTGCCTCTGGCATTGCTCATGTTAGTGAAAGTTGATAACCATCGTCAAGATGTTTTGACCAATACGAATCAAGCTTCTTACACAGCGGGAAGATCAGTAAGAAAGCCAGGTAATAAATCTGGATAACACCTGATCGGCTGCTAAGCTATCACTTGTTGGACAAGACTGTAGGTTGATCTATGGTTTAACAAAAGTAAGCTGTGTCTCCTTTTTGAGGATCTGTGGGTGGACTTTATGAGCTACAGGTGGTCGTCACAATCAATTGGTATTCTATTGATTTTTGTATTCTACCCGCACACACATTGACCTGATTTTTTACTTGTTTCATCTTATGCTCAACACTCTTTATTAACTTCACTGTATTATTATTACTTCTTATTTCTACATAAGGAAACCGTACTCGCCATACATCCCCAGTAATAAATCTACTTCTTTGTTTTAATAATCTCACTCTGAAGCAGCCTCACCAGCAGGTCCTCATTTCCTGTCTTGTTCCTGCTGCCCACTCAAAAAATGTGTTTGTTGCAACTTCCTGACAACAGTGACTCTGCACTTTTATGAAACTAAATATCTGACACTGCTGGTGTTTTATCAAACATTTAAATATAGCAGAGCTGCGTTTTAAACTGCGGATCACCACATGCTGTCACGTTGATGTTTGCTCACAGATCTGACTCTGCGTGGCTAAATTTGGTGAGTGTTGTGTGAGCTAACTTTAAAGACTTTGGATAGTGTGAACATCAGAGCTTTGAGTTTTTTCTGACACATTTTTATGCGTTGTCACCTCTCTGCACTGACAGCCCTCTCTTCTCTTTCAGCTACCTTCTATTTTTCCACCGCTCTTTAGTGCTGTTTGACCTATTCACAAGGGTCCAAATGTCACAGCAGAGGGAAAGGTCAGGTAAAGGTTTAGTGTTGAGCACAATCTGGATGGCTAACGCAGTGCTGGCTGCCTGAGGGGGAGGGGCATGTTAACACTTGAGACCTTGAACACACACCTCCACACTCATACACACACTCGGGCACACTGCTGTCACCTCTGCTCCACGTCGACGCCACTCAGCTCGGAGCCGGCAGCCATGTCATCTGCGTGCATGTGTGTGTGCGGTGTGTGTGCGGCGTTCTGCTCATTTGGTTCATCTGTGAGCATGGATGATTGAAGACATTACAGCTTCCAGGGGATGACACATGGCCTTGTTGGACATTGGGTCAAAGGTCACTGGTTGTCAGGGGTTTACAGCATCCTGCTTTCAAAGGGCACTTCATCGTTTTCTATTGAAGGTCCAGCTTGTCTGGATTGACCACTGAAAGGGTGAGCCTCTTGAACATTCAATCAGTCCACCAGCAACTATTGATTATTTTATTCTAAGAAACAGTGCGTACATTTAAGATATCTGTGAAGCAACTTTAATATGTTTAAAATTATACTCAGATCTGTAATTTTAAATACAGAAATTCATCATTCCTGTTACACCAGCAAAGATATTGATTACAGATATGGACAATTGTATATGGCTAAGTCAGATGTGTAAACAAAATCCAAATTCCTATATTCATTTTTGATATGATTTTGTTCCTGACTGAAATACCTGAAGTCTATATTTCACGTAGTGGAAGTTCTTTATTTGATACCTGAAAGTCACTCCTGACTAAATATAACAATAGAGCCAGCTCACAATTCATTTTTATTAATACAAATATCATTTTTACTAGTTTTATTTATATTGAATACAACATTATTAGGGCTGCATTAAGGACGAAAAATACAAAAATTGTGATTTCCAAAAATAAAGTATTAAGAGAACAAAGGTTGAATATTTATAAGATGAATCTTGTAGTATTATCAATCAATCATTCAATCAAGCTTAATTTATATAGCACCTTTCAAACAAATCAAATTTTCTTTACAGCGATTGAAAAACAAGAAAAAAGCAGAAATAAAATAATGTCACAACATATAAAAAAAAAGGATTTTGAAGAAGAGACTAATGCACATCAACAACAGTAAAATATATGAAATTAAAATTAGTTAAAGCATCAAAATAATAATAAGAATATAAATAAATACATAAAAAAGGGTAAGGATACATGTTAATGATAAGATAAATGATCTAAAAATATCACTAAAAAACAAATAGTTGAAATTGAATAAAACAATAAAAAAAACATTTAAATCAATATAAAACATTTAAGTAATACAGTTATGAAACCCTACATAAAAGCCAGTCTAGATATGGTTTTAGTTTACTTTTAAAAGTCTCAATATCTTTAGCTCCTCCTCTCATGAGAATAAAGTCATAAATTCATAACAAAAAAGTCACATTCATGAGATTAAAGTTGTAATTACGGTTCGGGTTTATAAACAGTGTACAGTATGTTTACTAAAACAACTAAACTGTGATATCAGAAGAGCAGTCTGCTGCCTGCACTGAAATAATGAATGGTGATCATCTTGTGAAGTTAAACTCAAGAGCTGAGGATGAACAGCGGTTACAAAAGCGTGCACAGGCAGCCTGTTGGCCTGTCCTTCCTCTTATCAGACTCAGTTTCTTGCACAATCCATTCAGAATCTTCATCTCAATGTCAGTATGCTGCTGATGAGCTGGAAGATTAAGCATTCAGTTAATTACAAAACTTATACCAAAGTTGAAATTCACAAGATGTTTCTTGTTTCTCATTTGAATCCAGGCAACTGCAGACTGCTCGTCTGATCTGTCTCTTCAAAACAACAGAGAGTGACGTAAACCTAAAGTTATGACATTCCCAAAAATGTTTTTCCTTATTTTTAAATGTTACGTCTTTATTATTGTAAATGCATGACTTCATCCATGTCTTCTTTAAATATAAGTCATAAATGTAAAAAAAAAAATCTGATTGTCTCATGTAAACAGACAAACAAAAAAAGGCGCACATCGCCTCTCAAGCTTCAATGTTACTTTCAGTCAGTTTCACAAACATCTAAAAACTCCTCACTGGAGCTTTAAAGAAAGGAGAAGGAGCTAGATGTCTACACACTGTGTATCTATCTGCCCTGATGCACAGCTCTACCACGACCCCCCTAACTGTTCTCATCACAGGTCACTTTGTTTAGTCCTTTTGGCGTCTCCTAGAGGATAGAGACAGCATAGTCACCCCTGGATGCTGCAATTTTTTCCCGAGCTGCAGTGTGCACATGTGATCCCTGAGAGGGGATAATTTAAGTCTAAAGTCTATACATGTCAGATGTTGATTTGTGCTCTGCAGCGACACCGAGTGCACTTTGGAAATGAAAGTCCAGGAAGTTACCAAGTTTTAGATGTTCCAGTGTCCATTTTTCTCGCATTGATATCAAAAACAGGTATCAGTATTGATTGATTGATCTTCACTGATAAATGATCAAAGTTCAAAATTCTGGTATCATGACAACACTATTAACAATTTGTGCAGACTTATGAATAAAGTCATTTTGACAAATAGTGCATCCAGAATTAAATTGATGAGCTCAGTAATTCAAGAACAATGAATGAAATGATTGATAACAATTGTAATATATTCCAGTCAAATTGATATGTATTAGCTTGTGCAGGTTTTGAGCGAGTCAAAAAGAATGTGTTGACATCCTCACTTGTTTTTTCTGCATTAGTGTATAAGAGCTTGGTATAGTTTTGGTCCTAAAATCAAGGTGTGTTTGTTGCCTGACATTCATACCAAGAGGAGAGTTTAAATACAAATGAAGTGATTATTGGATCAATTCCCTTATTTCTAAGAAAGTAATGAAAGCAAAACATCCAGGACTTCAGTTTAGCTCGTTCTCTGAGAGAGATGGCAGGTTAGGGATTTCTATATCGATTCATCTACATCCACATGCAAGGCAGTGCAGCGGGATCCTAATTGGAATGGATTTCTCCCTTGCATTGATCTGCTCAGGTGACAGTGGATGACATACGGTTGTGTGTTTGTGCGCACGCCTTGAATACCATATGTTGCTGTAGTGTTGTGTCTTTTGTGGGTCGCCGAAAAGGTAAAAGGAACAGCTTCTAAGTCACCAGGCTTTGTGTGTCTTTGTGCATATGTGTGTGTGTGGATTTGTGTGTGTGCGCCCACCTTCTCTCCCTCTCCTTGGCCCTCTCATGCAGCAGAGCTCTGAGATGAAACAAGGACCTCTGCAAACACTGATTTCATTTTCTCCATGACCGCCTTCGCTCCAGACTCTAGCTCCCCTGCGCACATGCACACACTTGTACACCTTAGGCTTGAGAGCAAAGATGAGCAGTTAGCATGCATGCAGGGAGAAGCAATCGAGCACAGATAACACTTTAGTTCACTCAGGAGTGAAAAACTAATGGAATGATCTTATTTCCTCTTGGACTGCAGGATTCAGGGAATGTTCCTTTGTTGTATGTAAAGAAAAAAAAGAGCATTAAAATGTTTTTAACTGCCTCTCTTGCTCTCTGAGGTCCACTAATCCTCCATGCTGTGTATGTGTGTTTGTGAAAGAGAGACAGGGAGGAGGTTTGTGAAAGATGGCCGCTGGACATGGCTTCTCACAGCCGGCTGGCCCCGACCCCCCGTGATCTGCCCTCTTATCTAGCCCAGATCCTGGCCTTTCATCTGGGCTAAAACCTGGGGGAGCTTGGCCTCTGCTGGGTTTTTAGCCCTCCCTCCCAGATCAACACATAAACAGACACACACATACACACTCCCTTCTAGACCCCCCCTTCATCTCCAGGCTCTATCTTTGAGTCCCAGATGAGCATTGCTCTCACCTACAAGGGAGATAACAAACCTCACACTCCTCTGCTCCCCGCTCTGCCTTACAACACTTCAGATATGATCCTTAAAAACTGACCTCAAGAGAAAGGGGTTGAACCCAAAGTCTGGACTTGGATGGTTCTGCAGATTTGGGAACTTTAGGAGCACAATGCTGGTAAACCTGAAGTCGTGAATGTTCTGCAAACCTGTAATTTATCCAGTCCACAAGGGGCCAAAAGTGACCTTTCTGCAGGCTTCCCAGGGAATCTGGTTTGGATGCAGCCTCCACCAACTTGAATAACAGTTTGACCCAAATACATTTTGCTTCAAATAAGACATTGTAGTTTTTTAAATAGCTGACTACGCAAACAGAAAGACTTGGTTATATTTATGTATGTGTAACAAAAACCTGTTCATTAAACCCTTACTTAAATCATGCATGTGAATAGTAGCATCCAATCATATGATCTCAGAGCTCATCAGCTACAGCCTGATGAAGATTTGGCGACAGCCAGTAATTTGTGGCCTCGGGGGGAGCAAGCAGATAACTGAATTCAGTTTAAGAGATATCTGGGCCATGACTCCCTTTTCTGCACACTGCTTTGTTTACCATCTCACTACGAACCTGAGACATGAATAATGGAGTTGGAAGTTGGGTGACAATACCGATGTTGTTAAGTGACTAATTTTCCAGACATTTAGGCTGAAATTGAAATTGTGACCAACTAGTCTAAAGTTAATAAAACAGTCAAAACTGGGCATGTTTTATTTCACACGGTTAAACCTAGGATCACAGAGTCTGCGGGTAAACAGTTTCAAATTGGTTTGCTATGTGTGGCTAAACCTAGCAGAGCTAGCACCACCAGCCATCAGTCCTCTTTTCATGTTAACATCCACATGTGCTTGTTACGCATTGCTGCTATGAGATGCCATGAGTGTGCACACCAGGGGTAGTAGAGCATTATAGCATTATGACAGTAGCCATTAACCAGAGATACAGCCCCAACAAGTGGCGGATGGATGCACTACGGTTGAGACACGACATACGACTGACATTTTGGGTCTGCAATAATACAAAAACTACTTACTTGTTTAACGTACTAGTATTTCAGGTGCTAACTGGCTGTGTTGGCCATCCACATTGTTAAGTCCACAAAACACGTACATTTCTAGACCATACCTATTACCTTTGTGTTATCTTGCACTTAATGCAGATACCTATTTACAAATTAAAAAAAATAGCAGTAACTATTGTCGCCTGGAAATAGAGTTTTGTATCTTCTGATCTCCAAATGGAGTGTTTACCTGCAGGAGCCTACTTAGAACATGATTGATTGGTCAATACTGCCACACGTAAAACAGAAACATTTCCATAGCAAACAGACAGCCTCACCATGATAAAATTCATATTTGAATGTGAGGCTTTAATATTGTGGTCTTTGTAGTTGTCCATATTGTAGTATTTAGTCCTGTGTATCAGCAGTTAATATAGATAAAGTTTGAGAGGTCTTTGAAAACTTTACAATGCATACAAAAGATGTCTGCAAGGGCTTAAGGCTGATTTATACTTCTGCGTTGAATCAACGGCGTACCCTACGCCGGGGGTACGCGTAGCTCCCGTACCTACGCCATGGCCTACGCACGTAGCTGACGTGCACCTCCTCCAAAATGTAACTCCCTGTAGAGCCGACGCGGACCACAAGCTCTGTGATTGGTCCGCTCGGCGGCTTTGTCTTTCCCGCATTTACAACACTTCCGGGATCCCGGACATCGGCCGCACATCAGCCGTGTATTTCATCTCCTCCTCTCTATTCTTCATGTAATCATGTCTGTATGATAAACAGCAACATGTATCAGCTGTAGATTAACATAACACGCTCTGAAACTCTGTGGAAAAGTAAACAGAGATCGTAGCGGGACCGGAAGCAGGCGGCCGGCTATCAGAGAGACCACACTGCCCTCAGGCGTTTCGGCGGAGAATTGCTGCGCGACACAGACTCACCGACGCACAAGTATGTGGGGCTCATGTCCGCGTCAGCCCCTGCTGCATAGGGGAGACGCAGAAGTATGAATCAGCCTTTAGTTGTCATGTCAAGAGGGTGGACATGTGGAAGCAGCCAAATAAAGTTTCTCCCACTTTCTACTTCATGCTGTCAAAGAACGCTGTCCTCACACTGACTGACAGGCCGGGCCGTCCTGTGTTTGTTTGCTGGCACCGTCTGCATGGACTGGGAGCAAAATGCTGGACTCTGCAGTTTTAACCGTAGCTGGCAGAACAGCAAGACAGGACAGAAGTAGAGAATGCATCAGGGAATCTACCAAAACACAGCAATGTCCGTGTTTGGACATTTCCCAGAGCAGTGCTTTCACCTCTCACTAAATAGCATTACTGGTTCACAATAGGTAGGTTGTTTTGGCTGTTCAGCCCATCGGTCTTGGCTTCATCACCTCCACATGTGACCCAGGTCCAGGTTTAACGTTTGAGTTAAAGTTGTTTTTGTGTGTTCATTCCACTTCATACCATTTCATTCCATTCCAGGTGGATGCCTGGCCGTCCCCATGCTGCCCTCCTGCTCAACCCTGACCTGTCTCCAGCGTAAACAGCAGATCCTCACCTCTCACCTCTCCTGGCTTTACCTGATAATCTGTCTCTGTGGATCACCCCTCACCCTTTTTTCTTCTCCGTCACCCTCAACCATCACATTCTCTTCACAAACAGGTTTTTGCGTTACCCTCTCGGCCTGATCTCTGACCCCAGTCAGATTAGAGTGGCCGGCGTTTCAAATGCAGCAGCAGATTGAGTAGCATCTGTGACCTTCCTCTGCATTTCTCTCCCTGCCCTGCTGTGATGTACCCCTTTAGAACCACCACAAAGCCTGTTAGATGGCCCTCACAGTCAGGTATAAACAGCTTTTCACTTGATGTTATTGTCTGGGACTGAAACTGTACCCTGGTTAATGGGCTGAATAATCAAGGTGTCCTCTGAGCCATGCAGGAAAATGATGGATGGTTCAATTGCAGTTGCTTTGGGAAGCGTTGTGACCCCTTCAGTTTTTTAAGCTTAGTATTAAGCATTAATCCCATACTTATAAGACAAAAATGTGCAGTGTGTAGGTATTTGTAGGACCAGAAATCAGCAATACACTGTATATCTGTTAACAAACTGTAATAACACCCTAATAAGGCAGTTGTACATTAAATGAACATGATTGACGGCACATTGAGGTTTAAAATATGCGCCCCACTAATAGATAACTCTGCTGCATGTCAAACCAAGCTCTTCTTCAACTAACACCCACTCCCCCAGAAGGCCGTCCAGAGGTTTTGGTTTATAGCGTCAGTTTAGAGTAAAGTGAAAACAACAGAGGCTGGACAGGAAAGACAAAGAGCTGGTCCCTTGAAATGGCTCGTCATTCGTTCTTTGGAGGCATTTCAGGTTTAGGACAAGTGACGAAATAATATGCAAAGAGCATTAAACCTATGTCTGTGCTGCAAAACAACACAACATAATTGTTTACCCACCGGGAAACCTCAGCTAAGTATGATATGATGAGTGTATGAAGGCTACATGCCTACCTACCAAGTTAGTCATGCATTTGTTGTGACAAAGCAGAGCTGTCCCTAAGCTAAAACAAACAAGTTGTGGTAACAGAATGGCATGGAGAGGTATTTGGTATCTGCCAAAATGATCAAAACACCTTCATCTGTTCTAGAGAGTTGCTTTGGCTTGCTTCTGGTTTGATACTTTCACATCTAGCCTTATGGTGCGACCAGCTTTCACTGCAACTTCATTTCATCCCAGATGCAATCACATATCACAAATCTGAGGGTATTGTGTAGTGTTACCTTTAGGGGAACACCTCAAACTCAGGGTGAAGGTGTTATGCTTTATCACTGATCACCAGCAGGGCTCTCCTATTTACTGCTGTGTTGTAAAAGTCATCTAAAGCTTCTGTTAGCGGCTTACTATCTTCCCTGCTGACTTAATTGTAGTCAGCTTGTTTCTGAGTTTATCTCTGGATGTCTATAAACCGACTTAAAAGCCATAAATGTCCTGAGGAGTACTTGTGTTTGGAAACACAAAGACTGTTTTTGGAGTCCTGAGAAAAGAGCCCGCTGTCTGACCAAACTCTGTACAAGGACAGGACAGACTCTGACCACTCAGAAGAGTTTGGACAAACTTATCCCACAGTCAACCATGTCAGAAGCTCTTTGGCAACCGGGCCTTTTTGTTGAAGTGGTCGGACAGACGTCCACTTCTGAGTAATGGACATGTAACAGCATTTAATAGACTCTAAGAGCCCCAGAGAGAGGATTCACCTCTCTGATGAGACAAACATTTTCAGCTTGGGGCCCATAGTTTCCAAAGATTATCAGTGGGTTTGAGTACCAGAGGAAGCACCTCAGGAATAAAGTATGACTGTCACTGGTTCATCAACAAGTGAGTAAACCCTGCTCCCCCTCTGTCTGGATGAACTGAAGGGGGAGCAGGGTTGTTAACATGCTGATAAAGCAGATAGAGGGCGCCCACAGTAAAGAAATTATGAAAGAAGAGAATGGAAGGAGGACAGAAAAGATGCTCTTTTCAACAGAAACATTGGTTTGATTTTTTTCCTCCTCTTTGCCTAAGCTATCAAGGAGATTTTTTCTGCTCTTCATTCTGTAAAGTGATAAAACTGGAAGAAGCCGCCTGAGGCTGTAACATCATCACTGACACTCACCTGTTGTATCAGCATACCTCTTACAGTAGAGCTCAGAGAGTGTAAGTGTGTTAAAACGGTCGCCTCTGGGCCTGGAGAGATCGGTGTGAAGCTGTACTACAAATATATCAGCTGTTGTTAGATACATCACCGATACACGTCTCAGCAGCTTTTACTCGTCATTATCAAATTGTCCAAATTTGTCCTATTTATGTAAACTTTGAGTCAAGGTGTCTCATACTGGTTGTATGTTTTCCTCTATCCTATTTCACAGGTAGCCATGGTTCTGACTTAAAATTCACAGGTAGCCTAGTCCTTAATCAGACCCTGCTGCATCATCTGTTTTGAGTTAAATTGGACCAAAGATATCAAGGCTTCAAAAGAAACTCAAAATTAGCAACTGAGAACATAAACACATCAGGAAAATAATGACTGTGGTAACAAATCAGCTAAAACGTAGCGTTGACTTCTGTTGGACTTAAATGGGATCTGATCTCCGTATGGAGCTGTTACTCATCCCGTGTTGGCCTCTAGAAATAATGCTGTTTATAAGCACTTTGACTAAAACAGCCAAGATTCTAAAACATTTGTTATATTCAGTCGACTGAATAATGAACTATAGCTATCCTTGGATTGCTGACAGTAGATCAGATCTCAATGTAAATTACTCAGCACTAATTTGATTTGATTGTGGACAGGTGTTTTTCTTTTTCCCATCTATTGCCGTATAAGGTCAAAACATTAATATTCATAAAACACTGATGAGATTGGAATCAGCTACAGCTCTACTCCATGTTAAGTGCTAATAAGCAAATGTTAGCATGCAAATTCAAGTTTGTGAACACAATTAATCTTACATGCTACACATTACCATGTCATCATTGTATGTGAGCATCATGACATTTGCATTAGTCCACCACGACACTCTGTAGCTGTAATCATTTTTTACATCCATGTCCAGCCCCTCATTTATCTTCATGTTCTTTCTTGATGCTGCCTCATGCTCAACATGATGGCATCTGGAAAAAAGGTGGGTCATCAGGAGCTTTAAATTCAGTGCTTTTGTTATTAATCACTTTATCTTTTGCCTTGTCTCTGGTGAACTTTCTGCAGTTCTCAAATCGGCATTACGGCACTCGCTATTTTATCAGTGCTAATGCTAGCTGCAGCTTCTGTCGCTTTGGATTTCTTCAATCTGTCTTTATTGCAATGACTTAAGTTACACATGGGGACTTGTTCCCTCCTCTCTGTGTACTTTCAGGACATTGTGCAAGTTGCATTTGTGTTTGTATCCTATAGAACAGTGGAAAACCGTCAGCATTTGTACACATTAGCTCATTGCCGCTGCGCTTGCTCTTCTCTATACCGCCACCTCCTGTGCCAGAATGTTTAGACTTCTTATTTAAGTAAATAAAAGTAATGTTTATGCCATATACTGTATAGTGAAATATCAACAGCACACATCATCTCGCACAAGTCAGTACACACCTCATGTTCAATAGTAAATTTTCACATGGTAGTGTTAAGTTCCAAACCTTGCCCCTATCCCATTCTCCTACCTTCTATAGCCACATTAAAATGCTCAGAGGAAAACACATCCCATGGTTTATTCCACTCTGTACTCAGCCAAAGTCACAGTCAACTGGAGTCAACTATCCACACAGAGAAGGAATATCTCCTGTTTTATGGAGTCGTAATGCGGTAGGGGCACTGTATAAATAATCTCTCTGCACAGAAACACTTCCAGCTGTTTTATAATATGCCCTTTGCAGTTTTTCTTTTCTTCTCCCTGTTTCTGCATGTATAAAGCATCTTTCCCAGACTACTTTGAAAAGGAAAACAGATTTTTTTTGTATTGAGAAAATATGGTGTTGAATATTTGCCTTTGAGACACGTCCAGATTGTTGCACTTAATGCTGATTGGTATTACAGAGTGGAGTTGGAGCTCGGTATCAAACGCTGCATTTGAAGTCAGGTCATGATGTGAAAGTTAAACCTTTAGAGTCTGTTTACAATTAGACCCTTTGAAGAACTCCACTGTAATCTCTCCCTCCTTTCGATATAAAGATACAGTATTGATGTAAATGAAGGGAACTTTGCTTTGTTTTTAAAGTCATACCTGTGGCTTTTGATTGATGGATGGAAACTCTACGGTAGATTTGGATAATATAGACTTGTTTAAAACCTCACTGTGAGGTTAAAGTTTCCCCGTGGACTTCAGCAGTGTTTTGGATCAACACAGAACGGTGATCCACAGAGGAGAACAGCCTTGTTTCTGTTGGATAACCTTGAATTTTTTTTTTGTGAACAAGGGATGATAAAGTAAATCCTGGGATTTTTTCAGGGGCATCCTTATTGCCTCCGGTCAGGTTGTAGCTCTGGCCAGTGGTGGGGGAGGTGAAAAGGGGAGCCCCTCTTCATCTGGTGAAGATACTGCCGTTGGGCAGCTTTCACGCTCCACCGGCTGATCCTTCCAGGAAGTGAGGGGGGGTGTATGGAGCCCCCTGCAGAGCCTCAGCATGTACCACAGCAGCATGCTGAGTCTAAATCAAAGGGGGCAGTCTGTCCTTAGCCTAGGGGAGAGTGAGTGTGCTGTGTGTGACCATAGAGACATGGGTAATAGGAAAGCTTGTCACACATGTGCAGAGGCCTGTAATTCTGCTTGTCTGCTGCTGGGGTTGCATAAAGAGCTGAGACCTTGAGAAGTGAGGTCACATTGATACTTGTGATCCTGGAAGCTTTCAGAAAACATCACAGGAAATCATAGTCTTCCTAATGATTTCTATTAAGTATGTTTGATGAAACAGTTTTAAGTCTGCAATCATACACAGAGGTAAGTTGCCATGTTGGCAGTTCTTGAAGATGAAGGAACCTGAGATGAGAGGGTTGAGGCTAAAAGGTGAAGTTAAGGGTGAAAAGTCTTCCAAATAAGAAAAGAAATATAACTCAGGCTGTTTTTTTTGTGATTCTGTTTCAGTTGGTAGCCATCGAGTCCATCACCTCAGATGAAGAGCCTTCAGTTCCGGAGCATTGCCCCCAAGGCCCCGGCCATGGTGCCCTCCCCCTCACCTGCAGTCCTGTCCTGCCAGCCTCCCTCTGCCCTCCCAGAGGCCTCCACCGCCTCAAGCCCGAAGTCAATTATTGTGCCCGCCCAAAACTATGCATTGATGCAAATCGCAGGTCAGGATGGCACCTTCTCTCTGGTGGCGCTGCCCCCTTCTGTCACCTCTCAAACACCACAGACACAACAGCAACAAACCCAGTCAGTTCAAAGGAATCTCAAGTTGCCCATTCCTAGATACCAGCCAGCCAGGAGCAAGGGGACCCCAGATAAAGTCAAATCACCACCTCTTGCTGCCAGAATGAAAACGCCCTCCAAAATATCTGTGGCAGCACAGACATTGGCAAGTAGTTTATCAAAGTGATTAAGAAACAGGAGACCAGCACACAACCTTAGTGCCCAAAGATGAGCCTTCAGAGCAGGTAATCCTGATTGACCCGGCCTCCTCAGACATCTCTGTCACCGCTCTACTCCCAGACAATGCTGTCCTGTACCCAGGTTCTCAGTTAGAGCGAGCGCCAGATAGCTCCGAACAACCTGCTACAGCTGGCCTTATTCAAACCTACAGTACTCTCCTGCTGCTGTCAAGAGCTCACCATGCAAATCTCCTGAAGAAAGTAAGACTATAGTAAGGCTTTGCCAATCTAAACAGACTGCAGCACAGTCCCAGAGCAGTATCACTGTCCTGTCCCCAGCCATTTTTAGCAAAGCAGTCCAGATTATCCCGTCCCCACCGAAAGGTAAATTGCCCATTCTGCCCTACTCTAAAATGAAGAGCACCCTTATCCCAGCAGCTAAACTGAATCTGTCCCCTGAGAAGAAGAGTTTCCCTTGCCAGACAGGGCTCCCCAGCCCTTTAGATCCTCCATCCAAGATCATCGAGAAAGCAGAGGCTTTAGGTCACAACCAGGTGCCAAACTCCACTCTGCAGCCCCAGAACAAGACCACACTCATGCCTGTTTTGGGAACTCTCCAGAAACCATCTGGCAAGAAGAGGGGAAGGAAAAGAAAGACAATGGAAGACATCTTGGCATTTGAGGCAAGAAAGAACCGATCCTTGTCTTTCTTTCGTAGAAGGGTCCAAGAGAAACCGCCAGCAGTTGTTTCAGGTTCTAAACAAAAAGAAGTTGATATTTCAAAGAAGTATCGTAGCATCCGACCCAAGCCCATGTTGGTGATGGAGACAGTTCCCCAACTGGTTAGTTTGCCTGCCATCAATCCAGACGGCCAAGAACAGGAGCTTGTACTCAGTCATCAGCTCCCTGCCACCACCACATCCAAGGCCCTGGACTGTCCTCAGCCAGCCCCAGTGACGCTACACCTGAGAGGCGCCACCCACCCCAGAGTGTTCATCGGCAGCCGACCTATTCACCGCTGCCCAACCTGCAGCCGCTGTTTCCAGTTCAAGCATCACCTCCAGAGCCACATGAACAGCCACACCAACAGTCGTCCATATGTGTGCCCAGTCTGCCTTAAAGCGTACGCTCACTCCGGCAGCCTGAGCACCCACATGAAGCTTCACCACTCTGAGGTACGCACACGTCGGTCCCTGGGCTGTGAGTTCTGTGAGAAGGCCTTTGGATATGTAGGGGTTACTTCAGTCACCTGAGAGAGGTCCACAAAGTGGTGCTGACTGTGGAGCCCTCCATCAGCCAGCATGAGGATGACTGTCTGTGGAGGGGTGAGATTTTTATTGATTCCTTTAACCCCAGAACACTGCTTCACTTACATTTGTACATGATTTATGTAAGGATGTCGACTTTCTCCAAACAGTCTTGACAAAGTCATTAATAATTATTATTCATTCTTGTCCTCACCAGGGCCAACTCGCTGGGACCATCTGAAGAGCAGGATCGTGAAGACCCCGTGGAGCTGCAGATCAAATGTGGTCGCTGCCAAGCCATCACTCCTACGTTTGCCGACATGAAGATGCACTTGCTGTATGTGCACGGCGAGGACGTCCATGTTCAACTCCAAGATGGCCAACCAGTGCGGGATGGCCTTGTGGCTGAGAATGAGCTTGTAAAGCACGCTGCACACTACTGGCGACAGCTCAACGAGAAGCGCAACCTGGTCAAGTGTGGTAACTGCGATGAAGAGTTCTTCTCCTTCTCCAAGCTCAAGAGGCACATCATGTCTCACCACTGTGGGAGGGAGGGAGACATTGGGTCTGTCCCATCACCAGAGAGTGGCAGTGGCCTTGGGGGTCCTTGCAGCAGGTACGTCCTTCAACTGCGTGCTTTGCAGCGAGGTGTTGGACACGAAAGAGGCGGTCATGGCACACTGGAGGAGTCGCCACCACTGTGAGCAGCCTGGTCTGCTGTGGGATGCCTTGAGCTCGTACTCAGGGCAGGAGGAGGCTGAGGCAAACAGAGACTTGGACACTCCTGCTTCAAGTCCGCACTATCCAGCCTAACTGTTGGATGGGCAGGGAGCCCCTTTCTGTGGGTCCTCGCCGTACACACTCAGAGTTAATATTTAGCAGCACAGGGATGGAGAGTTTCCCTTATGTATTTTAGCACTTCTTCTTTCACTGAGTCAGGCTGTGGGCTCACTCCAAAATAAATTAATTAAAAAAAGAGAGATCAAGCCACAGGTGAAAAAGATCAATGTGTTACAATGAATAAGGGAGAGTCTCTCTAGGTCACAGATTACAATTTTATAAACAATATTTTTTTTCACATGTTTTAATTGCACTGTTCTTTTTTGTTTTTGTTTGAAGGTGAGTATTTAATGTCCAGTCGTTTTTTTCTACTACTTATTTAATGTTATTAAAAGGTTAATTTATAACCACGCTGACGCATTAGAACTTTGGGTCATGTCACTCTGATCTCTTGTGGTATGTAGCCATGCAGAAAATATGATTGTATATGCTTCTTTTTGTCAGGGGCGGGATATTTTTGCCTCCACTCCATTGAATATTTACGACAAAAAAAAAAACAGGGCGATAGGCTGAATATGAAATGGAGTTTTTGCAAGTCAGGGTCAACAAGGTAAAGCAGGTTTGAACAAATTTGAAATTCCATGCAGTTTAATTAAGAGAGTAATTTTAAAATGTATTTGTTTATTGCATGAGCACAACAAACAAAATTCTGTTCACCATGTTTTTGCTTTACAGGTTGAGGCAGCAATCTCAAAGACACCTTCTTGATTGAAATGAATGAATCTGCGTGGCTTGATACCACAGTGAGAAAGAAAGAAAATACTGTTTTAGTTTGGGTGTGCTGGCCTTTAAAGATACTGAAAAATGTAAAGCTATCAACATGGGTACACTGCTACTGTCGCACTGGGAGTCAATCAAGGATCAGCCGGGGATTATTACAGGTAAAATTAAATTGGCATTCAAACCCAATCCTGTTATGTAGTTTTGCTCCTTTAATCAAAAGTTCTGACTTGAACTCTCACAGTGTGATTAAAGGAAGTTTCAGGGTCCTCTGCCAACCTGGACCCATGAAGGAACACTTTTCTTACCAGCACCTAAGTGACATCCTCGTGGCCTTCTGAAAAAAATCTGTGTTTATGCGTAATGTGGCTTATCGTCGGTGCAGTCCTCTGTAGGCCAGGTTCTATCTCTTTGACTTATTAAGTAATGCCTATGCGTGTATTCTGTGGTATGCCAAGGGTCTATTCACACTAGTGATTGTAGAAGTGAATTTTGCATTCAAGCTTTCTAACCACTGACAGAATACTTTTTGTTGACTTAGTAAAGATGCAAAGGAAAACATGGTATCGCATACCTGTTATTGCCAGCTCATGTGCTCACCTGTGGAGTAGTGGCATCCAGACTCTATTATTAGAGTTAATTTAAACTGTTGTCAAGTCCAGAAAAATATGCTATTTTCTACTCTAGATTAATACAGAGGTCTTTTAGTATATTTATGCTTGTTGTTGGTACATAAAGAACCAGCTCTGAGACATTTGTGTTTGCTTCTTCTAACTTTGGGGGTTGCTAAATGTCTTGTTTCTCAGTTGGGAGATCACTTCTTCAAAGCAGGAGCTCTGCTAACATTTGTCTGTGTTTATATTTCGTATGAAGAAAAAAAAAAACAACAGGGTCAAGTGAATGTACCTGAATGTTTAAAAAACCCTACCAAAAGTATATATATGCTATATAGACTTATTCCATAGATAGAATATATAGATATATGGAGAAAAATATATATATATTTACATATAGTTAACTAGTGAATCAGCTGCTTCGTTATGTCACAGTGGAGGTTGGAATCGAGATAACTATATCATTGCCAAACTGGCAACAAAAGCCATGCAGAGCTGTCCTTATGTGTCTGACACAAAATACAGGATTGTGAATAAAGGTCAAAGCACTGATGTGTACACGTGGCACTGAGTGGGTAATCTAGTTTACTACTGTTCATCGAAAAAGATGTTGAGTGTTCATCAGTGACTTTCCTTTGTTTCAAGCCTTCATAACAAACCAGGAAGTGACAGAATAAGGGTCAGACTCTTTTTTTCCTCAGATAATAAAACATACGTTACTGTCAGCACAAGTCGGGAGATAAAAAATCCCACATTGGTGATATAATGCGTTTTGCTCACTTGTTTGACTGTGTCCAAAAAAAAAAGACTGAAATGTTTGTGCTTGTGACTGTTTGTGTTCCCGAAGAACCTGATGTTTATGAGAATAAAGATATGCTTTGTTGAGAACTGTTTGCCTGAGTTTTGTTCTTTCACAGGTGGTCAAATATAATTCTACTTAACTCCACGAAACCATTGCAATGAGTCAGGAAAGTTCTTTATTAATGTTCACAATTTTAAACATGGGGACACACAAAACTTTTCAAATCAGGGCATGACTGCAAACAATCACTGCCATTTTTTTTTAAGTTATATTTTGGGGCTTTTTGCCTTTATGATATGACAGCTGAAGAGAGACAGGAAATGTGGGGTGTAGAGAAGGGGGGGGGGGGGGGGACATGCAGTACATGGTGCGGTTGGGAGTTGAACCGACAACCTCTGTGATGAGGACTATAGCCTCTGTATGTTGGGTGCGTAGACCACTAGGCCACCAGCGCCTCGGTGCCATTATTTTCATCCTCATATAAAGCTGTTATGTTATCATGGGTGTGGGAAAACAGCCAATAGTTCAGGGCTTCTCATGTACAGTAACAGTAAGAAAAGTGAGTTGGCATCACCTCCTCCATCACCTGGTCTTTGACGTACAACATGAGAAACAAGCACAGTTAGAGTTAAGAGATGATGTTGAATGATGATGAAAATAAGTAACAGAAAAATGCAGATGTCTGTTTTTGGGTTGAATGAAAGGTAAAATTCTACTAAGATACCTCTGAGAAGTTCTGACACTGTTCTTCAGTCTGTACATTTAATATTTTCTCTCTCCACATGAACATTTTCCCTGCATGAAAACCAGAGCTCTTGGTTAAACCGTATTTACATAGAGCAGTCCTTTTAGCTTAATGCTAACATACTAAACATGCTAAAATGCTCCTTAATGCAAAAACAAAAAAAAAGTCTTTATAAATAATTTGTAAATAAGTAAATATACTTAAACGTAATTCATGAATATAGATTAATGTCTTTTGCCAACACTTGCAAAAAAAGGGAAAAATACAGACTAAAGCCATTCACACTCATGTTACCCTGAAGATGTTCATGTCTTGTACCGAAGCAACAACATCAGAATCACTGCAGGGCTGAGGCAGAACAGAGTCACTGAGTATATTCATCAGAAGAGACTCAGAGAATGGGATTAATTGATATTCTCTGTGGAAAGGTGTGTGCATGTGTGCGTATGTGAGGGTCAACCTAACTGGGTTAGCCAGAGGGCTTTTAAGAGCGTACATATGCCTCACCTCTATGCTCCTCCCCTCCCAGCAGACCTTCCATCTGTCTGCTTTAGTATACTTAAACCTACAGATATGTGTGCGAATGGTCTTACCTTTTGGTTTTAAGGCGCATTTCTAGGTCACTTTTAGTTGATAGACCACAAATAATCCATATTATGTCAGTCTGTCATGTCAGACAAGACTAATCTTTTTAATCTCATGCTCCCTTATCTCCCTCCTATATCATAGACATTAATTTCATTGTGATGTAATTCTCTGTTGTTAATGTACACTAGTATTTGTTATGAAAGTTAAACAGTTATAAATTGAAAGGAAAGAAGCTGAATCATTGTTTAAATCCTTGTATGACTAGTTTGATGGCTCTGTGATTCAGTTCAGGATCGCACTCTGCTTCCTCACTCAGTGGTTTCCCTCATTTTAATATTACAACTATTTCCCCTAATCAAGGCTATTGATAAACGTTGTAAACATAAGAACACATGTTGGAAAAGGTTTTAATTGTGTTATTGGGATGTAATGTGAGAGAAATATGCGTTTTGTACTTGTTTACTATTGAAAGAGTTTTAACTTAATTCAGAGAATGTGAGAGCTAACACGTGGAGACCCTGTAGCTGCGCTGCTGTTCAACTGTTAAAAATTTGGTCATGGCACATTAAGTATTAGAGTTTTTGTTTATGTACTTCTAATGTAAGGTAAATATGTTTAATTTGTCCTTCATAGTTAATATGTGGGCAGTAAATAAACATATCAGTAATAAGTTAGAGGGCTATGTGACAACTCTTATTTATGTTTTCTGTAATATTTCAGATAAACAGATACAAGTTTGTAACAAGTGAGCTTCTGAATCGGTCAGTGCTTTGATTTCATTTGTTTATGGCACCACTCGATACAGATGAGTGAAGGCAAGAGATAGACGTGTGGCTCAAATCACTACTATTTCCATTATTTAAGGGTAATCGTCGAATTCTGCTGAGGTTCAGTGAGAACGTGAAGTATTAATGTTCAGTTATCAGCATAAAACAAGGTTAGCTCTTTCATGATTGCCTTAGATCAACAAATTAAGACAACACTGAAACTCATTTTTAATTTTACCCTTCTGCTTGTCTTCCTCTACCTTGTAGGATGTAAAATAAAACACTAAAGTCATTTTTTGTCAAAGAGCAGAAGGCAAAGGAATAAACCCACCACCTATCCTCCAGTGCTGAAAAATGAAGCCAAAATGTAAGTTCAAAAGTGTAGTTTCTTCAATGTCTATGTCTTATTTCAGTTTTTGAAACAACCTTACCGGGGCTCATTTTTTTTATCACTCATCTGTTTTGATTTATTAAGGCTAAAAGTTCTGCATGATTGGGGGCATGGCTGAGTTGACTGACAGGTTGGTACATTGTTACTGTTTGCCAGGAGGCTAGACTAAGGCCCAAAAATCCACTTCTTCACAGATTTCTTAATTAGCATAAAGTTAAATATTAGCTTGAGTCAAGGAATATGTTCAAAAAGCCTTTAATGGTTCAGGGCACAATCACAAACAACTACTGTATCCATCTGAATCGCACTGTTTCTTCGTACTGTGTATGTTTGTTTTTAAATAACCTGATGCAATTTTTATTGTACAATAACATACCTATCTATTTATCAGATAGAAGTGTACATGGTGTGTATACATCTGTAATAGTTGCCATATTTTATTTCATTTTACTTTATTTTATTTTATTTTATTTCATTTTATTTTATTTCATTTTATTTTATATTATATTTTACCTTTGTCATTGCTATTATTATTGTTATTATATTTTTTAACTAGTACATTGTTGTATTCCCCTGTCCCGTGTCGTAAGCTGCTGTAACAAAAGAATTTCCCCCAACGGGTGACAAATAAAGTATATCTTATCTTATCTCTTAAAAACCGTAACAATCAGGGGACAACACCGCTCGGTTTCAACCAGTCTTCATCAGGGTATGGTCAAGTAGCAGAAAGTTAGTCTGAGTTATCGTTTACAATAAATTGACAGCCATCTTTGTGCTTCACAATGCCTTTTTAGAAACCAATGGGTGATGCCATTTAGGTCATGAGACAAACTGTCATGACCCAGCACACATGACATGATCAAAAGAAAGGGAAGTACATGGTTCAACTAAACTAAAAATGGTGCAAAAGTTATTTGCAAAAACATACAATTTAACTGCAACTGTACGAAGAGGACACAGAAATCAAAGACGGCCTAAACCAACTTAACAAAAAACAGAGAGAGAAAGAGAGCTGTGGGGTGGATGTGAGAGAGCACAGGTTGACAACTAGGTCTTGAATAAACCTGGCCTGAAGCCACAAAACCTCTCTCACCAGCATTGCCCACCCAGCAACCTGCAGGGCATAAACACCAAAACAAAATGGGAAAACCAAGAGCTGGTCCTGCACAAGTCAGAGGACTGTCACACAAACACACTCTTGAATGCACTCTTGTTTCCATGTTGTCAGATAGAAATGCTCTCTGCTCTGCTGCAGGCCCGTCCCTGGTGGTCATTGCCACACCAGTGTGGAATGCAAGTCCTCAGCTCTAATTGATTTAGAGGCATATGACCCTGTATCAAAGGTTAAAGGGCACTTCTGCTGTGATTTCTGTTGCTACTCAAACAAGCAACAGCCACCAGAAACAAAACAACCGCAGCATGATTCATATCAACTCCTCGACTTCTTCAAACTTCTTTATGAAGAATCAAAGGTTTCAAATGAGAGTGACTCAACTTCAGGTGTCTTTCAGCTCTGGAGGACACACAGATAAAGCTGCGACATCAGTACATATCAGGGCTCAATCTAGCGTCGCCATCGCACCACATCGCAGGCGCAGATAAAAAGGAAAGCGCTATACAGTGATGCATATTTCCCTTTAATCAAGGCTAACGTGTACCACAGCCGTCACACTGCACTCCCACCTTACTGTGGCTCTCAGGGGGACATGGGAGATCAAAGCCACCCCCCTGCTTGTACATGATCAGTGGGAAAGAAGGAGAACTGGGGGCTGCTCTCTATTTTTCTCATTCTTTCTGCCTTTCTTCAGGTCTTTGAGGTACACCCCCTTCGACACTTCTGTGGCCCTTTAAGATTGAACAAGGACGGAAGGTGAGGGACGAGAAAGAGTTGCACAGCTTATTAATCTCAGAGAGGAATGTTGGAAGTGTTGATCTGTTCAGAAGTAATGTGTTGTTAGTGTTTGTACCTGTTAAACTTGTGAACGTGACACTCTTTCATTCGACCCTGTTGAAGAGGAAACAAGGACCGCAAAACAACATGCAGTGAGACGGGGGAATAACAGATCTGGCGTCACAGGAAGAATGTCGGAGGAGATTTATAGGACAGTAAAAATGTGACCCACACTGACCACAGATGTTCTCAAGAACAGCCTAGGTGGGGTGTAACTTGAGTGCAACATGCAATCTCTTGGCTGACGGAAGCCTCGCTCCTACCGTCTCATTTCTCACTGTTGATGCTCTGTTGCCAGTCTGTCTTAATACGCAAACATGCGTGAAACTGCTGCAGACACGTGCTGTATGTTGGCGATATGTTTGCACATTCATCAAAGTGGGTCTATGGTTTCATCAAGATTTATAAACCCTCCTGGATGTCAGGACTTAGATGTACAAATCGGTAATCCTGCATCTATGAACTCTGCCTCCATCTCTCTCTCGATCTGGAGATGTGATCCGCCCTTCCCTTCCCTGCTGCCTCTAGGTCTCAGGTTTCAAAGCGGCCCATCTCTCCTCACCCCACCAGATTAGTCATCTAATGAGCAGCAGGGCTGATCAGGTGAATAATTGATAGCAGGCGGCTGGAGAAAGGCATCGATCCGAGCCAGGCTGTGGCTCTAAATGGAGCAGGGAAGGAGACACCTCAGGAGGATAAGCAGGCACAGGTACATCACTGCAACACTCTGTGCTGTAAAGGTTGATTGGGATTCAAATTCAATGCTTGTGACAGTTTCAGGAGGACAAAAAGGAGGAAGAAAATCACCTCTGGAGTGCATGGTCTCTCCAACTTTTTCTCAATAACATGCATCACAATCACATATGAGTAAAGTTTTTTGTTCTTTTCAGGTACCTTATTGCAAAACAACATATGCTGCTGTTTGTGTAATGATGTATTATGATTAGATGATACAGTGTGAGAATAACAGATTTGATTGTAGAAGTCCAGAACCTCCCAAGGGACCAAAGTCTGGGAATAAAAATTGGGTTCGTGATCAGCAAAGACAGTCATTGGCATCGTTAGGTTGAATAAATAATTGTATCCAATTACACATGATTCAGGGTCATTACATAAAACCAGACTTGGCAGCTAGCTAATGGGTGTGACCTAGCAGTAATTTCATAGAAGGTTATGTGTTTAGATGTTGGCAGAAACTGTGTTTACATGATTTTTTTTTTTTTGGACATTCACAAAGAATGGGCCTGAGGTCCAATTTATCAGTTTCTCTCCACACCCTCTCCTCATCCTGATCAAAACCAGTGAGGGTGGTACCAGCAGTCATCCTCTGCTCTGTACTGGAAAAAACCCTGTTCACTTTGGAGGTATGATACCACAAGTGATGTGAAGTATGTCACTTAAAGGAAGGTAAAGAGCAGGGTAGAGGTCAGAATGGGTCCAAAATGAAAGACCCGAGCTCTCAGGGAAATCATCCAGAGCACTGGTTGGATGGTTTGGGTTCACTTCTGTTTATTACCCGGCTGTGTTAAATTCTTCAATCTCACTGGACCAAATAACAATGATGATGAATCCTCAACAGTTAAACAGCCTGATCACACACAGCATATCAAATCAATCCACGTAAAGGAACACACCTCTGCCTGTTGTAGCAAAAAAACGTTAGCATGCTTAATCAGTACGCTAAACAACATGTTATGTAGATCTTGTCCTAAGTTACCGATGACTACAGTGACTGAAAACATGAGTGGGAGGGATCATAACAAATGTTAAAAGTTGTGGCATTTGAAGTCACAATCACCTTGTCTAACATTACCTTCAGTGGAATTATTTGGTTCAATGTGAATTATTACAAATAAGCAGGGCAATGTTTTAACTTGACCGTTACTGGAAATGTTTGGTTTAATGTTAAAGAGGCTAATAAAAATCTGTTGCCATTCAAGAGTTACTGGAGGAATTGCAGGGGCTAGTTATTTAGATTTATAAGTAAATAATGTTTAATACAAAGAATAATCTTCAAACCAATATTTTATGGCAACTTGTTTATGTTCTTAGTATCTAGGTAATAAGAGGAACCATGTATAATGAGCAGGTGGTTATGCAAATTATAATTACTTCAAGGTGAGACGAGACCCATGCTCCTTTTTTTTTTTTTTTAGTTATATTTTGGGCCATTTTTGCCTTTATTTGAAAGGACAGCTGAAGAGAGACAGGAAATGTGGGGAGCAGCCATGCAGCGAATAGTTGAGACCGGGAGTTGAACCCAAGACCACTGCGATGAGGACTATAGCCTCTATATATAGGGTGTGCACCTAAAACCACTAGGCCAAAGGCACCCTATCCCTGCTCTTTCACCCTGTCGGGATTCTAATTTGCATAACCACCCGTTCATCGTGTACTTTCCTTGAGATAGCAGAAGCACAGAGAGTTACCCGTATTTGCTTTTCTCTTGCTTTTCTCAGATCCACCTCGACATTACTTATAATTATAAACAGATGAGGGGCAATAACTGCAATTGGGCAAAACCAAAACCCAATTGACCAAATAGAATTGTGATTTGAATTTTTAAGGCCTCATTTGATATAAAGTAACAAAAAGGTGGCCCATCAAAACTAAGCTTGTGTGAATCAGCCATTCTCCATTCCACCTATTTGTATCCACTCTGAAATTATTCTACATGAACATTATGATTTATTCTGTTGAGAGGATTCTTACTGACACCCGTAGTGTGATTATTGTCAGTCGTGATTACGTAAACAGTTGGATGAAAATGAAAGTCTTCTTAAGAGTGAAACATATGAAGATCAGATGTAATTTGCTGGGAGAAACTAAGTCACTGTTTTGCATCAACTACCTTAACTAAATAAATATTTCTCTGTTCTGTTCCAATCCCAGTCTGGATCCAATAGCCCCATGCTCTTCAGCATTAGAAATGACTGCACAGCTAACCAAGCCAAATCAGAAACATGCTTTGATTTGTAGGATGTAATATTTCTGCCAGTTCTAGCCGGTGTAACCAATGGCTCCAATTTTGTACATTCCAGCAAGTTCTCACAAGGAAGAACAATGGACAGCTCAGAGGGAGAGAGATCTCCACCCTCTCTGCAACCATCATGTGTGAGGGTTTTCCCCAGAGGTCTGGCAGATATAAATACTAAATCTTTGCTTGAAAAGAAAGAGATGCAGGGTGAAAATCCTGGACGAATCCTTATCATTTCAACCTCTGACCTTTCATTTAAGGCATTTATTCCTTTGCATACAGTGCAACAGATTTGATCCCTCAGCCTCACACTGTGTATTTGGGGCACCACAGTATTTTGGTGACATTGCTCCCGGTGAGCCCGCCTCAGTGTTTCCATGTCGCTTCGATGGGGAATCCGCTACAGGGTACTGCTCGTTGCCTTTTGGTCCAGATGGTCAAGAGCTCCCAGTGTTCAGCGGGGTAGGCTCCGTTCGCCCAGGGGGACTCCTGCCATCTGTTCTAATCCACTCCTCTCTTCTCATATAACTCACTGCGCCTCCATCCACTCGCTGTGAAAGCTTGGATCCGTCAGGATATAAGTCCAATTGAAAAAAGAGAAAAGAAAGCATCAAGTGGAGCTCACCTTGAGATCAAATACCTACAAAGACACGCGAGGAGCTGATGAAAAAGTGCAGAAAAGTTGTATTAATTCTGTCATGATGGGCCTAATTTGCCTTCATCCTGTCCTCATTACTTGCTTTCTATTTCTGCTACCTGTGTGTGTGTGATAGTGTTCTGTGTGTGTGTGGGTGTCCGGCAGAATTGAAACGAGACAGAGAGCATCTTTCTGGAGTCATCTTAGCTCCAGGGAATGTGGCGAGATAACTGGATGCTAATGCTGCTCTTCGCCTTTGGGGAATTCCATCTGCCTGAGCAGTAACCTACATTTACTGAGCAGTCTTACACAGAAGGTTAATGAATCAGGCCTGCTGGAAGGCCCTTAATATGAGCATACACAGATATAACAGAGATCAATACAATCATATCAGACTTACTCACACTCATACACACACAAATAAACAAAGAGGTTTCTGTTTGCTGTAGCGCGAAAGCTAACAAGGTTAGCAAGTAAGCAGGCATCTGAATCAGTAATTTATTTATTTAGTCTGGCTCCAAGGAGCCGTGGGCGTGGACTAATAAAAGGAAGAGGCTTCCTCTGCAGAGCATTGTGCTCAGGAGTGTGTGTGCAAGAGAAAAAGAGATTTTGATTTAAAAGCCGAGGCACATTATCCACCCATTGTTTCCTCTCACTCCCACCTGCAATTAAGACAAGAAAGAGACAAGAAGGGAAATTCCCATCACTGATTTGATAGGTTAATTAGCTCATGCATATGTAATGTCTCCAGCAGTTAACTAAAGATTGAGTAGATTAAGGAGGACGGCTGGATTCAGCTCGTTTAGTTAAAAGCATAAAGTGAGGAGGATGTGTTTGGTTATATGGTAAGTGAGATAAGAATTGCTGCGTCTACTTGTGTTTACAGACAGACAGCCCCACACCTCCACTTCTACCCATGTCTCGCCCCATGTCCCTTCCCCCATAGAGGTGACTCTGGCTGGGATTTGCTCGCTGTCTCCCCCTCTGGGGAAGAGACTGCCATCCGACTCGGGTCGTCACAATCAATTATACTCATACCCTTTTTTGTCCTCGGCAGCGTTTACATGAGTCACATTTTTTAGACTCTGTCTCAAGCTTCCACTTTCCTTTCTCCTTCCCGTCTTTCCCTTAACAACACACCTCCTCACCCTTCCCCACACCCCCTGAGGCCCCCCCTGTCATGACCACAGAATAATTCCCCTCCTTTTCCAACGCTTTAGGGAGGAAAACGGCATGAGGTGATAAATCTGTGGCGATGTTCTGTAGAAAAAATTAAATGAAGGAGAAGAGAAGGGAAGCCAAGAGGCTCAGTGCTGCTGCCTGCCTGCTCAGCAAAGCAGAAAAAAAGAACAATCCATCCCAGAAGGCTGAAGATGGAGGGGTTGAAAAAGAGGAGAGGAAGGGTGAAATGGGACAGTAAAATAGAGTTACTCAACTTTGACCCTGGATGCATGATCCTAAGGGCAACTAAGTTTGCTCACAGGGTATTTCACAGCTGGAAGCCTTCAGCACTTCTCCTGTGCCAGAACATCTTTCAACATAAATGCAAAGCAGTATAACCTTGGACCTGTGATGTTCAGCTGTTGGAAGAAGTGCTCAGGTATTTCAGATCTTATTTGGAAGAAAATCTGACCTAGGGCTGATATGTAGGAGGGTTTGTGTCCATCAAGATAATCAATAACATGTTATTCGCTAGAGCAGAGCCAAGGAGAGATCCTGGTGCTCCCAACATTTCTCATATTAAATGCCTGGCTGATTTTAACAGGCCATACACCTCATCGGCAGGGGAAGGAGGGGTCGATACCAACTGTACCAAGCATCCGCAGGCATCATGAAAATACTTAGGAAGCCGACCTGGAGTGTTTACCTGCCCTGATGAGTAACAGAAAATACAAACAATGCAGATCGTAATTGGCATTGACGCGCTTTAAAAGTCCTCCTCCTCCCCTGCAAACACCTGCAGCCCATGAAGCCTGACGGCCCCCTGGGAAATCACACATTAGCATTTAGCCGTTTCATCTGCTGCACTAATCAGAGCCAAACGTTTCAATAATACAACAGAAGAGCAGTTACGCAACTCAAAGAAAGAAAGAAAGAAAGGGGTGAGAGAGACACGCAGTGCTCAGAGAAAAGGTATTTCCAGAGGTTGTGAAGCATTTGGCGCCTGCCCTGCCTAGTTGGATGGATCTTAGCAGGATAGACTTGAGCCAGAGACCCCAGCTGACCTCACAATAGTCTTCTGTGTGACCGCAGAGTGTTAAAGTATTGAAGATTTACCAACTGCCACAGCTGCTCCAAAAATGCACTGTAATCTTTAGTCTACAGGGAAGCAATTGACCCAGTGAGGCTGTATTGAATGTTAGCAGGCTACCTTCCCCACAGTCATGATGGTAACATTTTGCCAGCAGGATGTGTTCAATTAAGATTTAACAAAGGTTTAGCAGGGGTCTGGAGGATGCACAGGTGAACATGCATTACATAGAAGACCAAGTTGTTCTGCAGTCTGCAGCCACGCTTAACTGATGTTCTTGTGTTTCTGTTTCCAGGTGAGCAAAAGTGAAGTTAATGAGTAGTCTTTGAAGTGCTGTGCTTGCCGTGTGAGTGTGCAGAATATTGTAAAGCATGAGTGTGAACTAAGGTGCTAGTATGTTTATTGCAGTATGTTTGAGAGAGCAAGAGTTAAGCACACGTGTCATTCAGTAGACCGAGATGTTCTGCAATATGTAGCCATGCTGTATTTCAGAGAGTTGAAATAAAAGTTTATTATGGACCACATGCATGCCAAGTTCTTTTTTGTGTCCAAGTGTGAAAGAATAAGCAACGGGAAGCAGAGAAGACGTGGGTTACGCAGCGACTCAGTGAAACCCTTCTGCACCTGATGCCTTGGGATTCTCCAATAGGCCACAGAGGTGAGTGTGACCTAACGCAGCATGCTATCATTTATTCTAAGGTTTATTAGAGTGGCTCTTTAAGTGGAGTCCAGGGACTGTCAGAGGTCAATGAGGGGGGTTACAGGAAATCCCAAGTTAGGAGTGGAATGATTTATTTCCACTGTAATAATTCCATCTTTAAGTAACACAATGGCTGATTGTGAAACTTGTGAAAAGTTTAGTGGTCCTTTAAGTCGATAAAAGAGAAGTTTTTCAATATAAACTCACATATGAATACAGCTTTAGTAAAACTACAGATCTAATAGGCTGCTCATTAACAGCTTATGCACTGCATTCACACATCATACAGACACTACTGTGGCAGAGAGCTCCAAACTAAGTATTCTGTCCTGTATGCTGGTGCAGAAAAAAGATGGCGACCCTAATTTAACACAACAGAGGGATTTTGATCACCAAATGCATCAGGGTTTATGATCTGGAAACAATGAATGATTATGCAAACTATCTAATCCAATCAGCAGACGTTTTTCTTCGGGGAGAGGAAAAGTCAACACGGGCTATTGGATACAACCAAAGATAGCCTAATCATCATAAGTCAGAACATCTTGGACTCCAAACAGAAACCAGAACCCTTTCCACATCTCAAATCTCGTCCTTCTGCCTATGTTTCAGCATTCATATGCAGAAACCCGTTACAATCTGTTCATCTGTTGAGAAGTTATCTACTACTCTGTTCATACATGTTGAGATTGTTATAAATAAGCCAGATTTGGACCTTTTTGATTACACTTGATTGAAAATAAGAGGATCACCCATATCAGCCCATTTGCGACATCCAAAATACAATTAATTCATTATCAATTTAACCATTCATGTTTAAACAACATTTCAGCAAGAACAAAAAATATCTCACTGACAGACCTACAACTGACAGTTGGATGTCCACAGAGCCATGATGTTGAAATTGTGCTTGAGAAGACAAAAACTTGCTGCACAGTGATGTTGAACACGTGTTTCTGTTCAAATCCTACCTGAAATACACTCATGGCAGTTCTTGCTCACTGTAACTGGCAGGTTAGTTTAGCTTGCACTCTCTCTGGAACCACCTACCTTACAATTCATCAACTTCACACAGCTCCCCCCCACCCCTTTAGACGCCAACCTCTCCTGTAGTCTATGCTCCCTTCCTGGAGCTTGGCAGCCCCTGATCAGCCTCTCTGGCCCACAGCGAGCAGGAAATGGCCTATTGTTCTGAGATAATGTGAAATATAATGTTCCCCTGCACTCTTGGAAGCATTCTGCCCTGACAGCCTCATCGCTGTGGGCAACAGTAGGCGCCAAGTATATGAGCACCTGCCAAACAGAGACGTCCATCAGCGGTGCGGTGATGCTGTTTTACAGCAGAGAGAGGAGAGGGGAATCCCCTGAAGACTTGTGGGAAAACAAGCACCTCTCACACAGCCGTTTCACGAAAACTCACCTCCACCCACTCAATACAACCTGGGAGATTTTCTATCATCTTTTGAAGCACATGTGAAAATACACCTCTGAGTGCATTTCAGGCGATGCAGAAAGTGAAAACGCTGAAGGAGAGCTTCTTCATTGTTCCCGCTGGAAAGCTCTGGAGTCAAACACTTACTTCACCGAAGCGTCTTAGCTCGGCAGATTCATTCCCTTAAAATCAGTTCATCAATCCACATGATAAAAGCTGCAGCAGACAAGCCAACGAGAATCACAGTTCCTGAATTCACACCCTCACAGACACATGTTACAATTACTTTCCAAATGCGACCACACGAGCTGTGTTTCTTATTCTGAGGCCTCGCAGCGCCGCTCTACATGGCGAGACCCCGCATTTAGGAAGACGTTGAAACACTCATTGATCATTACAGTTCACTATGGAGTCGCACTCTCCCTGCTGTGGAAACAGTGAGGGAGTTTGTTTATTTGACTGAATTACTAGCCAAAAGCTCATAAATATCGTTGGCACTGGTGCAGATTAACAAAGCAGTTTGCAGAGCAAGAACAGCAGAGAAGCAAAAGGGACCATCAGTGTTTGGTAATGGAAACAGAGCAATATTAAGGCCTAAATGCCTGCAGGAATAGCATTATGAACACAACATGTGTAACCACAGTTTGTCACTCTCCCTTATTTTGCTCCTAATGAGAATAAAGTCAGTGAGGCTCATGCATTTGCAGGTTATTACTGTCATCTTACCTAAACTTACAACATTAGCTCGTCTGAAGGATAATTATGGGGCTTGTATTTCACGCCCTGATGGAATAATAACTGCATCCCAGAAACTTTATTTAGCGATGCAGCTCAACAGCTGGCAGGACCTGAAAGTTAAAAGGCCTTTGCTGTTACTTTAGGTACCTTTCTACTTTTGTTCTGCTGAGTTTATTCAGCTGTTGTCTCAGATAAAGTGTTTTCAGAAACCATGAAAAAAAGCCCTTACAACTTCAACATTTTCAAACAGGATTCTCCATGAGGTGAAATACGTGGAGGGCGGCATATTCAGGTAATAAAAGGGTGTAAATCTGTCAGATTAGTGACAAAAATGAGAGTGTGTGGGATTAAGGTAAAGCATGGATGCAGCTTCTTTTGCTTTACATTCAGGGGATCTTTTTTGGAGGATGTACGCACCTAAATGGATTAAAGTCACAATTCTCTCTTCGTACAAAACAGACATTTAGGCATAGATCCTCCTCTCTGTATCTTTGTGACTGTATGCTTTGATGTTCCCCCAGCCGCCCACTGTGACTTTCTTACAGCTGAATTGTCTGTTCAGGAGAGCTTTGGCTGAGACATTCGGAGGTGCCTAACACTGCCATCTATTGTTCTTCTTCTAAAGGATCTTAGCTTTTGCTTCACAGTTAGAAGTGTATTGTCTTCAGAGATTAAAGGAGGGTGTCCACGAGGCTGCAGCTCAGGATGTGAGTTTTGTAAAAAGCACTTTCATGTGACAGAGCAGCTCACCTGGGCTTTTTGGTTTTTTACGCTTCTTCACTGGATTGTGAGTTTCTCGATTTACTTTCAAATTTTCTTTAAGTTACATGAATCCTCCCTTAAATATGTAACATCATTTAATTTTAAGTGTAAACTTTTGTATTTCCCTGAACAGCTTTGCTTCAGACTGACATCTCTGAGTTAGAGAGTGTCTCCAACAGCCCAGTTTAGCTTAATTAATCATCAAGACTTATGTTGAAGTTCATGTTTGGTGAAAAAAATGTATTTAATCTCAACCTTTATTTACCATGACACTCTTGTTGTTGGGGCTGCATGGTGGTGCAGTGGGTTGTAATGTTACCTCACAGCAAGAAGGTTCCTGGATTTAATCCCTGGTCGGGCAGGTGCCGTTCTGTGTGAAGTTTGTAGGTTCGCTCTGGGTACTCCAGCTTCCTCTCAAAGTCCAAAAACATGCTTACCATGTGCTTGAATGGTTGTCTGTCTTTCCATGTTTGCCCTGTAATAGATTTGCGACCTATCCAGGGTGTAACCTGCCTTCTGCCCTATGTCAGCTGGGACAGGCTCCAGCACCCCGTGACCTCAAATGGGATAAGCGGCCAAGATAATGGATGGTTGGACTGTTGTTGTCTTTTTTATTTATTTATTATTTAGACCACTCCAATCAGCAGCCTCAAATTCAAACTTGATATATCATTCAACACTGAACTTAAAACCTGCAGACTTGATTTAACCATGGATTTAATCCATAACATTGGAACCTGTTGGAAGTTGATACCATAGTAAACTCCAATTTAATTTTGTACAATCACACTCATGTTTTTTCTGTTAATTCACATTACCTCTGTTTATCTAAAAAGCTAACTTTAATCACATTTTACAAAGAGAATTATCAGCCTTGAGTCTCTTTCCATCACTTGATTTGATTCCAAGGTGCTTACACTCATACACTTAAAGCTAGTTCTGGTTTTATCAGCCCCTTAAATGGGCATTTATTGGAAGTCTTTGTCACCCAGCAGAAACACTTAAGTTGTGATGACTAAGTCAAATCTTGTGTTTTCACTGCTTTAAAACTCCTGGAGGTTTTACAGTTTATATTTACGTGCAGAAGGAAGAGACGATCTTCTCTTTCAGTCGCCTTGTAAGCTAAACACTGTTGTGCGTTGTTGTTGTCGTTCGTTGTTGCCATCTATGGCTCAGTGAGGTGAGTAAGAGATAAACTAAGCTTTAACTTTATCTGAATAAGGATTTATTAGTTTAAAGTGAGTGATGAGACCTTAAGGAGAGCCTGTGACATCTGAAACAGCTGAACTTCACATGCCGAGGTAAGCTTGCTTGCACATCATTTGCTAGCTTTGCTGTGTATTAGCAGAAAAGTTATTCCAACATTTTACTTTCCTTATGTGACTTTCTCATTTCTAAAAGTCAACATGTCTGATGTTTTGAAGTGGGCGTGTTTTTTTTGACTCATCCTGCTTCTCTACATATGACTTGTAAGTTAACTGCAGCAAAGGTCGTCGGGCTGATTCAGCCAACCTGGCTCATCGGTTCACCCACACATAAGGAAGCTGCGTACAACACAAGCCCACATTTGTCACCAATGAGGACCAGTCTGGGTTATGTACCAAAGACCAGTCATGAGTCTGCTCCTACCTGTAACTTAGGAGGAGACTCACACAAACCCAACAGTTCTACAAAATAAGGATAAACACAAATTTACATCGTCAGAGGTGTCATGTGGGTGAGTGTAACATGTAGCGTGTTACAAATAAAAAAAAGTCAGAAAGAACAGTTGATACGCTTAAATGTTCCTGTATTGTCACACAAGTAAGGGATAATGTATGGTTAGCAGGTATTTATGGGAAATAAAAGAATCCTGATAGGGGGAGACTTCCCATAACTACCTGCTAACCATACATTATCCCGCTTATTACCCAGGTACTACCTGGGTAATACAAACACGTTAGCAAAAAACATTGATTAAAAGATTATTTTAAAAATAGTCCCAGTGATTCCACGTCAGTTAGCGTTCCATGGTGACAGATCCTTATCTGCCTATCGATTTAACATGAAACTGTCCTCATTCACCTCTCCTTCTTCTCTGAGCTCTGCGGTTCACACACCTTTAACAATAAATGTGGCAAATTTCATAACTTTTAACACTGCTGCTATCATCACCACCGCTCAGGGTTTAAGTTTCTTTGTAGCGATCAGTAACTTAAAATTTCACTCACCTGCTCCACAGCCATTGCTAATATTGCAGCTCGCCAGCTGATTTAGCACACTAACCGAAATAACATTTTAGCCTTAACAGTTTTATAACCTTACCGTCCAAGCATAATGTGCCAGAACTCTTTTCCATGGATTGATTTGACATGACGTGTGATCAGTTTAGCTCAAGCGTTGCTCATGTTAGTGAAAGTTAATAACCGTTGGTTGTGACCAATCAGAATTAAGCATCTTACACAGCCGGAAGATCAGTAAGAGAGCCATGTAGTAATCTAAATGAGAACAAAGTTTGTGTCCTCATCTTCGCTAAAATATTTATGGTAATATAGGATCATACCGTGCCTTTTCCTTTGCATTGTCATCACTGTTTTCAAAACAGATCATGCCTTGTAATGCTGGTGGCTTTTTATGGTTTGGTATCATGAATATCCATTTGTTTTCCCAATAATTTGTACATTTTGCTGAGGTAATATATCCCATTTTAGCAATATTGTATGCAATAAGTCAGACCAAACATCTGCAGTAACATTTTCTTTCTTTTATAACACATGACTTGTGCTGTGGTTTGCCCACACGGCCTCAGCACCAAAGGGACTCTAAAAATGATCATTTTCAAAATACTGCTGAGCACTTTCGTTTGGAAACCCCAGGTTGTGATTTAGTGTGTGGAGCAAGAGTCATGTGATCAGAGTTGCCAAAGCATCCCCCTCTTATTTATTTACCATCAGAGAATAGTTACAACATACAAAGTAACCCCTGTATGAAAATGCATCATTGGAAAGTGGTACTTGTATTTAGCATATTAGAAGATAGAGTGAAATATAAAATATACTGACTGCCGTGTTTTCATGATGTTCACACCCTCATTACATGCCCTCATGCATCTCAAAACAAAAGAGTACCATAACTCTTTGGAGAGTGGGTGTGCAAAAAGGCACAAGCCTGCATATAGGCGCATGTGAAAGCAAGAGCAGGTCCATAAACTTGTAAGCAGACATAAACAACAAAGCCCTGCCTGTCGTAGAGCCTCTCCGCCTCACACGGCTAACTCGACTGTAATTACTGCACAGTGCACCCGGCTATCTGAGATTACAGGAGTGAGTTACACCTGATGCCAAGGGAAAGTACTCCATACTTTAAATATTTAATCAGCCCCTTCACCAGGAAGCAAATGAGGCGAGGCAAAAGTTGTCAAGTGGCTGAGAAGAGATGGGAGGAGGGGCAGGGAGGGAAGTGTGCCCTGTGCACGACGACTATGAGCAAACACATACACATTAATGTATTAACACACACATGAGCTCATATATACACACACACCAGGGAGCTAAGTATGTCATTACCTCCTGATCTTTGTGTTGATAGATCCTTTGCCAGTCTCTTATTTCAGGGTAACCTGAGAACCTCACTGAGAATGTACTTGTGTGTGATAGGTGTGTTAGCGAGGTGTTTGCATGCATATGTATGTGTGTGTGTGTGTATGTGTGAGTGTGGTGGGGGTGGGTGTCTGGGTTCGGTCTGCACACCTGCCCAGGGTCAGCGCCAAGACTCTGCGAGGCTCAGCCACACCGAGCTGCCGGCCGTGAGGACACAAAAGAGAAATTCTTCTCCACGCTTACTAAGCCGGTTAGAGCTCAACCTACCTCACATGAGCAACACAGGAAGTGACACAATCAGGCGCTAAATCCTGCATGCCTTGTATGTTCAAGTGACCATGAAATGAACCATCCACAGAGGTAGATTTAAAGTGACACACGATATGGTCTGAGGTGCAGATCACAGAAAAGGTTTGTCTGAGCATTGAATTCAAAAAGAGGGTGCACTGTTCACCTTCTCGACTCATTCACAAGAAATCCATATTTACTTTTCTTGGAGGAAGCTGTACGGTGGCCCTGAAGGGCAAAACACAACAACATTTTAGAAAACAAAACTTTTCAGAAAACACAACAACATTTCACAAAACGGAAAGGGGAGGGACAACACAACCCGACAGCTCAACATCATTTCCTGTTTCTATTACTACTACTCAGCTGAGTCCCTTCACAAATTGAGTTTGAAAGAATGGAGGAGGAGTTGGAAATAATTAAGGAATATTTCAACAAAGGATATACGTACATGTAATATAGCTTAATGCTCCTATGGTGTAGCCTACATATTAGGACATCCTCAGGTCTCGGAGTCAGGTGTCAGATCTCAGATGAAAAAGCATCAGGTCTTTTTCAGTTCGGAAGCAAAATTTTTACCTCTTCTGATTAGTTTGGGGAAAGCCCTCTCATCATTACAGTCATGTCAATTGTGTGGTGGTTAGCATGGACAATCTACAACAAAATCATTCTTGGTTCACATCATGGACTGAGGCCTTCCATGTGAGGAACAATGTTTTCAGACTGTTTACATGAGCTTTTAAAGTATCCTAATAAAATGTTAAAATGAAAACACGCTGAAATCTCAGTTAGATAAGCATTGCCAGGCAAAGGAGACGAGCTGTGCTTGTGAAGCAACATTAAGATATAAATGAAAAAACCTAGATACAAGTGGAGGCAAAGTGGACAGGCCTGCTGCCTTTCAATGCAAGGGTGCTGGGTTCAGATTCCCAGGGGGAAATCTTTCCTCACACTTATATTCAAAATATGCTTTGGAAGTACAATATCCAAATTGTGGAATGAAAAGACCTGAAATAAACAGAAAGAAAATTCATCCAAGCAGCTCTGTGGTGTTGAGGATATGCCTGCTGCCTTTCAACTCAAGGGCCCTGGGTTCAAATTCCAATGAGTAAAAGCTTTCCTCACACTATAGTTTGAGCTGTACTTTAGAAGTACAATATCAAATTTTGGAATGAAAATAAATCAGAAATACCGATGTTGCCTATCCTCAACACCACAGAGTTCATGTTGTTATGTTTGTGAAATGTTGTGTTTTCTGAAATGTTGTGTTTTCTGTAATTTCACTGAGTTTCATGAAACGTTTTTGTGTTTTCTGGAATGTTGCCGTGTTTTGCCCTTCATGGCCACCGTAAAGCTGCATCCTGATCCTACAATTAATACCAAAGAAGAACTGTAAATATATTTTGAATTGTAACCTTCAACTAAAACATTTTTCTGTGTATCATTGTTATTTTTTTCTCTCAGAGTTTTAAATGACTACCTCCTCATTTTTTGTCTTATCAAGAGGTCACCAAGGCCAAAATGATTTGATCCCTCACAGCTAATGGTGTTTATTGGAACACACAACCCAGCTTTCAGCAGGAATGGAACTCTTGGTCTCTGTTGTGGTGAGTAAAAACTTTGTAAGTAAGCATCTGTTGAAGTCTCACATGGAGACTTTCATACAGTCATACATTCAAGCAAGCAGCCCAAAGAGCTTCACAAAGGACAGAGAGACAGAAAATAGCAGTAATAGGTAAAACGATATGAGGCTAAAACAAGATACAGGATTTTTATATGAAATGGAGAATGGAAAGTGCTTTATAAATCCAGTCCATTTTACTGTTTAGAATTTGGAAACAGCAGTGGTAGAGCTTCACCTGACATTGAATTTTGTTGCTTGTGTAGGACAGAGGTGTTCAACCCAAAGTCTCAAGTATTTGAGTGCTAACTGTGAATACAATTTCGAAAATTGGTTGCAACCAAGGTGCAGTCAAGCCTGGAAGTTCACAACCTAATTTCAAGCATATTTCAACTTCCCGGTACAAAGATAAGACACTGACACATTTCTATTTTCAAATTTGGATAGAGAGTTTGTTTGAGGGTTAAAAGGGGGACAGTGAAGATTTTTACAACAGCGTTTAAAAGTACATTTTCAGCTGAAATGCCATCGGTACAAAGACATAATTTTAATGGGACTTATTTGTCTTTTGAAATCTGAAATACAAAGACTGTATGATGGGCTGTGTGATGTTAACAAGGAGGATTAGAGCCACTGTAAAAGAAGCAGTTTCAAACTTCTCTTACACCAAAGAAGACTACAACTGGCACTTAAGGAGTGAAACTCTGAGTACAAAGGTAGAAAGACCCCTGGGTGCTGATGCACTTGATTGATACTAGCAATATATTTGATATGCAACTTCAAAAAGGACAATAGGTTGTTCTTTTCATTACTCCTGCATCAACCGACATAAGTCTCATGTTTTACTGTCAGACGTCATCAGTGGGCTGTCCTCTTTTTTAGTGTTTCAAGTCACCCCCCCCCCCTTTAATTTAGATAAGTAAGTGAGCTTCAGTTGGTTGCGGTTCTGTTGCAGTCCCAGATGCCCCTTTAAGGGCATCAGATAGACACTGTTTGTTGTTTGAACTTGTTGAATTACCAGGTCTTTGTTTGTTTGAAAGGAAGACATATTTCAGTCATTTTCAGCTCTGGTGAAATTCCTCTGAACAATCCACCTCTGCGGGAATCCTATCTTAAAGCTGAGCACCTGCAGCTGAGGTAGCAGCAGTGTCAGACTAAAGGTCTTTATTCTGTGTATAACTTTGATAATCATGTTGCTTTTTGAAGAGAGGGCGTCTCTGTGGATAATTCATCAGCTGGTTAAAACTTGTGAAAGATAAAACTGAAGCGTCATTTTGGGACTTTTTTCACAGAGTTTACCGTCTGCTTTTAGTTCCAGTTAAGTGCTCTGTTTTCAATGATTGATCTAAAAGAATAAGCCTACAGATTTGGCATACTCAATATAATTTGATTCTGTCTTCTGGACGTATAAAGGGGCAGTCCCAATCAGAGTTAAGCTGCTGGGAAAATCTTATCATTGAATGCAGTGATTCTTTTTCCCCTTCCACATGTCTTCATTAATAATCCTTTAGCTCTGAAGTCTTCTCCATGCTTTCCCACCCTTAATTAAGGCAGATTGATGATGAAAACTCACCATGTGTAATGGATAAAAACACCACATATTTACATCATGCATTTTCAGGTTTCATCCCATTTTCCTTAATAGATGGCAACATAGTGCTCAGTCATGCCAACGCTGTGCTGACATCACACGCTGGAAGATGTGCCCACATAATGATTTCATCACACGCTGACATCACCTCGCACCTCTGTCAGCCCGGAGTGATGCGTCCGAGGTCTGACGGCATCCCCGCTGCGTTTGCTGGACGGCTCTGTCCGTCAAGATGACATCAACGCTGCTTAACTTCCCTGAAACGAGTGAGTCAGCCGCTCCTGTCGGTGTGACAGGAGGAGAGGAGAGAGGGAAATGTGGAGGGTAAATCACAGAGCTGGAGGTGAGTGTGAGGATATTCAGCTTAGGCCAGCCTTCATCACATATTTAATATTTATCCTTTATTTCTTCTCTCATTTTCTTACTTTTGTGCTTCCTTTTTAAGATAAAACATGCTGCGACTGATCAGAGAGACTGACCTCTGACCCCTGGGGCTCTGCCTAGAACCTCATTAATAATGTTAGTGAGCAGAAGACATGACCACCCAAGACTTAATCAAAGCCTTTCTGTAGTTTTATTAAGCAGAAAAGCAAAGAAAGCATGGAGACATTTAGTGAAAATGTGAAAAGCCAGTGAGGTTCTCTCTGAAGGGGCTAAATGGTGTCATCTGGTAGTTTTGAATCTGCTCTGTTTGCTATTCCTCCTGGCCCGTCCCAGGGGAGAGTAAGCAGAGATGGCTGGAGGAGAGTGATGCTCCTTCAACAGTGGATCAGTTATCGCTGAACCTGTGATAGATGCTGTTCCCCTGGAGAGCTGTGGAGCTGATCTTTATGGAGAGGAGGGTAAGAAGAGAGGGAAAGACTGCAGGGTGAAGAGTTTAAAGAAAAGTCTCTGAAGAGCTGTGTCTATTGAGAGTTTTACTTTGCAGGTTGTTTCAGAAGTAACTCTGGGTGACTCTTTTATTAATGTGAGACAATTAACCAGTGTGAGTGAAGTCGCTGGCATTGTGTTGTCAAGTACAGTGTGATCAAAAAGAGGAGTCAGTAACAGTGAACTCACGTCTTTGCCTTTTCCCTTTGTGTTCCTTAACATTCTTATTTGTGCCCGTGTGTATGTCAAAGGGAAGAAAGGCAAAGGCTTTGTTTCCGTACAGAAACTCTCTATGATTCATGTTTCCTCCGCTTTGATCTGCGAGCTGAGCACAGCCCCAGGATAAACCATTTCAGGTTGTCTAAACAATTTCCAATCACTGTTTCCATATTTAGGTTCTTATATGAAGGAGGAAAGAGAAGGCCTTCGCATGCTAACACACTCCTCTGTGAGCAGCAGGGTGGTGGAGGGGAAGAACCTGATTCTACCCATTAAGAGTGAAGCTCGACATTGATTTGTGCAGACTGAACACATGCACAAACAAACATGCATGTGTGCGCACAACACACACATCTGCACAGCCATATGCCCCATGAGGTCAGCTTACCGGCAAACTCAAGAGCCTTCTGAAAACACCCACCTCAGTCTCTCATCTCGCTCCTCAAACACACATCTGCTCCCCAGCGTCACTCCCCCTACCCCGAGCTCCACCTCCACAACCCCTCTGTGAAATCAACCCAGGCTCTTATTAGGAAACCACACCCACCTTTTCTCTGCTCACCTTCCCAATTACCCAGCATCCCACTCTGTGAAAACCCCACAAAAATCCGCACATCTAACCAGAACAACGCTTCAACTTTAGAGTCACAGCCTGAGTGTGAGGATGAACAGAAAATGCTTGTAAGTGTGTGAATGAGTGTGTGCGTGCTGTATGACATCATTCAGCTGTTCCTCTGGGCAGGACTCCATCCAACGAAATAATCCAGGCCAGCTCCATAAAGCAGGGAGTGCCGCCACATTCCCCCAGCCATGAAATATCAAGAGGTATTAAGTCACTGAATCTGTCAGCCCCCTTCCTTCCTTTCCTCTTCATCCTTCCTCCTACACTCACATGCAGAGATAGACACAAATGTAAGTTTTCTTTCATTTTGATTGTCTCTTATGAAATGCAAAACGTAAGAAACTCTATCTGTGCATGATTTTTTTCTCTTTTTCGGTTTGTGTGACAGTATCAGATGTGCAGTGTGTGTGCAGCAGGTGGCTCCATATTAACCCTCAGTTTGAGCAGCACAGCAGAGCATAGCGCATGCAGGGCAGGGATCTGGTTTCTGCCCCTCACTCTTTCCTCCATCCCTCCATCCCTGTGGACTCCCATTATACATGACATCAGAGCCTCTCGGCAGCTTTGCACAGCTGTGGCCAGAGCAACACCCATGATCACCCAGGATCCACCCCACCTTATAAATCCTCTCATAACAACACAGGGATTCTGGTTTAAAGACATTTAAACTCTGATTCTTTATAATGATTAAAAACATTCTCTCTCTTATTTTTCTCTTTCCCTTTTCTGCCGGCTTGTATTTCATTGCAGTTCATTTTTCCTTTATTTTCCTTCTAGTTGTAAAGTGTATAGGGACCATGCTTCCTCTGGATTCTGTAAGCACAGTTCATGTTCTAGAACTAGAATCGTTAAGAGAACACGTTAAATAATCTATTTGAAATGTAGAAAAGCCTGAGCAATTTCCAAAATTTGATATAACTCCCATTCTCAGTCATACTTTGATAAAAGCAGCTTTGCTAATTGAAGTAAGGGATAACATATATTGAGAGGGTGATGCAAGTTAAAATCACTTCATGAGACCATCCAGTGAGCAACACTTTATGGGGCGAGGAACCATATTTGGTAACTTCCACACACCCCCAAAATGGTACCCTTCCTGCTTCACAGTGAGGTTGAGAGGCATGTGATTTACACCCAGCCAATCAGCAAAAATCACTCTACATCACAGAATGTCCCAACGTGGAATTTGACCAAACAGCAGAGTCCTGGAACACATCAAAACAAACCATGATAAGTTGACAAAACTCACACATTTTATGCTAAAGTAGTTGTACTAAGTGATGACATGTGTGTTGTTTGCAGAGAAACTGGTGAAATAAGTGCAATTATGGCATGAAAAATGTAGGCATCATATTTGATCATATGCCTTGTTCAAGTAATAACTAGAGTTAGTATGATATTGACATTTTTGGACATATGTCAGAGTTGAGTGCACAAATGTATTAAGAAACAGTTCAACAGAAACCCAAGGTGAAGAGAACTGCACCTATAGGTACTGATAAACTGATATATAATTGTAAAAAAATCAATACTTGCAGCCCTACCGATAATGAAATAATATAAATAAATAAAGAATACATTTTAATAAAATTAATGTTTTATTGCATGTGTCTAAATTTTATGCAATGTCTGCACAGATTTTTTATGGCAAGAGGAAGGAGAATGTTGTTGTGCCAGCCCACCCTGCCATCAGTGACGATGATGAAGAGGACGTTGATGATGATGTGACAGACCCTAACTTTGTCACACCCACCTGCAACCTGGATATTGCCCCCCGCCCCATGTTCTATGTTATGTTCTTATGTTCTATTGTTGTTAAATGAATGTTCTTTTCACCCCTACATGATTTTTCTTGTATTTCTCATATACACTATTCTTTGAGTTTTTTTTTTTACAGCTACAGGGCAAGGAATCATATTTGGTAACTACGTTGACCTCGATTTTCGACATGAAAATGAAAAATTTTGAAAAATGTCACAAATGTTGAATAGTCTTGTTATGTCCTCCAATAACACTCTAGGGTTGAAATTTTGAATTTCAAAGTATTTCAATGAGTGCCCTTTAAAGGGTTAACCAGGATTTTAGTGTTGAGGTGAAATCAGATGTGGACGTCCAGATCCTCATTTCAATCATTTTTCACTCGACTAAAAAAAGTTGCAACACCAACCTGTCAAACCGTTGACAGATTGTTTATTTTAGGGGTGAAAGGAAGATTGATATAATTATTTTGAGAGTACTTTTCTGTAACAATTCAAAATGTTGACTGAAAGATTAATTTATTAATTTAAGTTTCATTTAATCATACAGCTAGAAAAAAAGTAGTCCCTCCATTTCTGTGATACTTCCAGCAAAAACGATTTTTTAGCAGCGTTCAGTTTATGGTCAAGTTAAAAAAATGTGCCTACATATTTTTAAATAATCCACATCAAACTAAATGCTACAACTGATGGTAACATTACACAAAGTGAACAGGACTTCTGCAGGAATATTTATGTTGACATACTGTTTATGCCATCATTCAGCTCTCCTTCGCAGGACTTGGCTGTTGACACACCTATGAACATGAACTGGGAAACTTTCAACGTTGTTGTTACCACTTATGGTATATTTAACTTTGTCAGAAACAAAGAGATGCTCTCACCAGCTCTGCTGTCCTTGCCTGGAATGCAGGACAGGATGTTGCTCCACTTTTCTATCAGAGATGGTTAAGTCCCAGTATCTCTTGAGGCTGCTCTCCCACTAACTGTTATTATTTCCCCACTATCTAGACCAGACTGAGAAGGAAGCTCATGTTTTTACCACAGTGTCAACAGGTAGAGGGGGGATGTGCCGGACTCCTTTCTGCAATTAGATTAAATTTGATGTATGTTATCAGTTTGTCTTTTGCATTGATTTTGCTGTTGAGAATGAAGTATTATCTTGGAGGTTTTGACCAATCAGAATCAAGTATTTAACACCACCAGGTAATAAGATTGTGATAATGAAGATAAAAATTTAAATTTAAATTTAAAGCAAATCACCTCACATTTGAGGTAGATGGGTAAGAAACCTTCATATAAACACACACAAAAAAAATACAAAAAAGGTAATTACATATAATACAACACAGTAAAACATAAAATACAGTGAAAGCCAAACTACTACTCAAACAAAGAACCAATAAAAATACAGTAAGGAAAGGTAAGTAATAAGGTTATGGTGGATTTTTAAAAATCATGTGGAACATCTAAGAGATAAAATAGCAGGGGCCACATTCATATTTTAGCACAGTGTTTCCTATTTTTCCCTCGTGCATCTCTGTTCCTTTCTCGCCCGAGCTGAGGAATGCTAACAGGTGCTGGCTCCACTTTCAATGTGAGAGGAGTGTAATGGAACAAGAGAACAACTGGCGCGTGCACCTGTTTTCTACCAGGCTGGGAAACCAGGATCACATTCCCAAATCACACTTGAGAGTGAGAAACAAAGCTGCCTTTTCTTTTGTCACAGCTGTAGATAAGTTAGTACACTTTTTATCCAGTTAACCCTTTATGTTCTGTTTGATGGACGGCCTCTGATCGGTGATAAAGGAGGTTACAGTTGCAGTTCTCACAGTCGTGCTTAACACCTTATTGTGCTGCACCACAGAGACACCATGTGGTGACAAATCACAAACCAGACACCAGCTTGAAGAGCAAACATGACACAGGGCCTGGATTTCCCATACATCATCAGCTGTAATGTGCAAGTTCTAACTAATGCAGATGCAAAACAAGTTTACTGTAAGGAGAGAAAATCATCATGTTCAAATTTACACTAGAAAGATAATGATGTAAAGCTCTCCACCTACACACAGTTTGGAAACTAGTCAAAGGATAGTTGGCATAATTTCATCCAATATTTTTGCAAACTGCAAAAGTCATATATTTTTGTTTGTATCTGTGGCTAAGTTGTGCAATGTATCATGCAAGTCTGAGGCGCAACCTTAAAATTAGCTTGCTGCATGTCATGTAAAAACAGGGGTTACTTTACGTTTTACTTCTGTAGAGATCTGCTGTCACATAACAAAAATAAGAGCCATGAAAACCAGTGACCACCAGGACAACCAAAACATTAAAGCATAAAGACTGAAGAAAGCAAAAGAGATAGCTTTGGTAAAATTGTAGAAAGTAAGAGATCGTATATTACGTTTTTGTAAATATATGCACAGGTATTCTGGTTATTGTCTCTCTTTAATCAAATCCTGGTTATGTGTTGTGTGTAAAGAGATGCTATGATAATGAGATGCTGTGCTGAATGGCTGAATGTTGTCTGAGGGGTAGGGTGCAGACCTGTGCAGAGCTGGAAAAACACAGAAACAAATATGGTGAGTGCTCCAGAAGAACCTGTGTCAATGCAATACACAGATGATACAAAATCTGAAACTGAGCAGGCAATGTAGTGTTGCAGCTGCAGTTACAACTGTATGTATCTTAGCAGTATGGTATCATTTGATTGTTATTCCCACTTTCTTACCTGACTTAAGTATATATGATTTGGCAGGAAAATAATTGTTTTCATTTCATGGGACCTTTGGAAGGAATTGGCCTTGACACGGTGTGTATACAACTGAAAGAGAAAAATATAAACTCCTGGAGTAAAACCACAATAACAATCAGCTTCATCTTTATTGCCCCGAAGGCAAAATTTGTTCTGCAGTCAGCTCAAAACAAAAAGCTTAAAGAAAACTCAGGCACTTGGGTAATAAAAAAATATATATGAAAATGCACAAATGTATGCCAGAATTAAGATATACCTAATGTAGATCTAGCAAAAGTTCAGACAGGAAGACGATAAAAGCAATCGCAGCAGTCGTTGAACTCTCCTCTCCCTCGTTCAATAGCTCACCCGCTTCCAGCTACACGCTCTGGAGCTGTCATTGGTTAATCAGCGGCGGCTGTCATCCAATAGCTCAGTGGCACGCCCTTATTGTCGCCCTATCAACTTTCTGCTGTCTTTTTAAATGTCTCTCTCTCCTGCTAGTTCCTTCTTGCATTGATGGTGCACACCCCTCCACCTCCCCATCTCCACCTGGTCTCCGCAAAGTCTTCAACTCCTAGAACTCATCAACCACCACCAGTTTCCGGACTCTAGGGGGATTTCTTCTGCTGCCAAATTCACACATCCTGCTCTTACAAAATTATCCCCATAGACTCCTTACGCCAAAGATTTCTGTAAAGTTTCATTATTCATTAAGTTGTAATAGATAACATTTAATCTTCAAACTGTGTCTCTCCTGATTGAAATAGTAGCAACACTGCAATACTTTAATAAAAGGTTGTAACTTTAAGAACATAGTCTTCACATAGTTTGTTTGAGGTATACATCCCTCAACATAGGTAAGGACAGTCTATCATGTTTATTTTAATGTGTAGTTTGTTTTGTGCCTGTAATGTGTCAGTATAAAGAGACATCACGTTTCTTTAAATATGATTGGTAAGGTGGCAGAACAAAGACACAAGCAAGAGGAAGTAGTGAGGTGAAGTAAGTGTGCATATTCTGTCGTCACCGCATCATGTGTGTTTCTTTTTCACAACATAGGAACTAGCCATGACACATCCTCGGCTACCATTCTGAGTAAAATGTCAGACTTCTGACTTTAATCTCAGAATTCAAAAATAATTAACACTTTTTTTTTTTGCTTGCCCGCTCTGGAAAAAAAGATTCAGTGTCCCTTATCCTCTTCTGTATTAAAAAGACAATTTCTTTATGTCATCTTGGTATAAGCAGGTTACTTAACCACTGTCCTAAAAGACTGAAGTTGTGTTTGTAATTAATTCACTTTATAAAATAGAAAGTATCACTTTTTGTTATTAAGTAATTCCAAATTAATCTCCCAGTCATCTTAATAAATGAGAACATTTAACAAACAGAGGTTTAGAGTATTCAATGGGTAAAAATAAGTTGTCACACTATGGTACTTTAATTTAATTTCTGGTACAATGTGAATGTAAATGTACAATGTAAAAATCCAAAAGAAAACAAACAGGAGTTAAACTGAACCATGCATCGCAAAATTCCGAATAGTAAGGTGAGAGGGCCCTCATTAAAACCAATGAAACAATAATTACAGAAAATATGTTTTTGCAGTTTGTGATAAATGTTAATCCCTCTATCATATCTTATAATTTTCCTGCAGTTTCTTCTTTGATTTGATATTTAAACGTACATTATGTATTATAAATCAGCTGAAGCTACAGTACATAGCCTTGCAGTCAAAGCCTCTAAAGACCCTTTATTGTCAGCCTTAGCTTGTTTTTTTTTCAGTAAAACAGATTTATCTCCCTTTTTTAAATCTCATTTCATGTGGGTTTTTGAAGTTTTCCCTTTTCAACCTAAACTGTTGGGTTACTTAAGACAGAAGGCTGTTAAATATAATATTATTGACAATAAACATATTTTTTTATCTCAGGGAACACTGATGAATAGCTGGCTTTAAAAAAAGAACGAGAGAAAAAAACTAGAGTTGAGATCACCTGAGCAGCATAAGGTCAGTTATTCCCCAGAGAGCTCTGCAGGAGACAGCTGTTACTGCTAGTCTGTCCACACACACACACACACACACACACACACACACACACACACACACACACACACACACACACACACACACACACACACACTGGCTGGATCCTCTCCAGGGCCATAGGTGCTGTGGAGCCATATGGTTGTTCTGGGTCAGCAGCTCCACTCAGGGTTCAGAGGTGCCTCATTTCTCATTGACATTAGATTAGACACATTTAACTGGATTCAAGCAGACACAGCCCACCCTGGCTCTTCTCCCATCAAATCTCCAATACGCAGGCTGCTCTGATTCGATTAGACTATTTACTGTAAGAGTATGTGGCTCCAGCTTGTAAGATTTCAGGCCTAATGGAAACCAAAAAGTCTTTCTGTTGCATTTAAATGAAATCAGTGTTTATAAGACAACTTTGTGAAATGATTTGCATGAACACGGATGAGCTTATACTTCAGAAAACGCTGGAGTATGCATGCCAGGCCAGTAGTTTGAGGTTTAACTTTGTAATGAAACACAACGCGCCTGTGCATAGCGCAAGCGGCAACCTTCGGCAGTGAGAATTGAAGCCAATGTGGAAATGTTGACTGCAGTTCCTCGAGTGTCCACTTGAGGCTGGCTCTGGAAGTACTGCAAACCACATACACACCAATTCAAAAAGCCAACCTGTAAACATGTTTACAACCTGGTATGAAATTGAAAATATATACATTTTAGTCTGAATAGCTCATTTCTTTATCACAGAGGGTACATTTGTTCATAAAGCCACATTTTAGAAGATATCAAGATTAAAAGTTTTGCAGAGCCTCATTGGAGGTACAGCTGACTTGATTGACAGGCGGGAACACTATATCTGTAGTGAGGAGGCTCAAAGCTCTCCGCTTTACGTCACACTAGCTCACACTAATTCACTGTTTTTGTGTCGCCAGTTTATGCTGCAACAAAAAGGTTTGCGTATTCAAACCAGTTTTGAACGTTTGCGTTTTCAGTCGCCCAATTGTCTTTTCATTCTTTGTAAAGGAACAGCAAAACCACAACAGTACTTCACATTTCTCTGTTGAATACATTTCCATATAAACAGCCTCTGTGTCACAAGTGCTTTCAAAAAGCCTCTAAAACGTTTTGTTTCCACCTTCCAAAAAAGCTGACTTGCTGCACGGAGAAAGGTAAAGTCTCCCAAATAAGACTCAGAAGCTAAAGCCCTTCAGTGCATGAGTGTGTGTTGCTCAGTTTATGTATGTGTGCAGCCTGCATGCAGTCAGAACTGGCAGAACATGCCCCTTTGAGGTTAGACACGCTAGATGGAAAATACCCCTCAAACACCTCCAAAATAATTCAACGGTCTCCCCTTCTTCTTCTTCTTCTTCTCTCCTTTTTTCTGCACTATCTTTGATCTCTCCAACCCAAGGCTTCTCCTGTTCCTGATTCATCCGCCTGTACCTGCCTCTTTCAAGGAACCACCCTCGTGCTGACTCTGTCTCTTTTCACCCAAAATTGGATTCAGAGGCATCTTTATTCACAGAGGGATCGACTTCAATGCCTGTCTTTTTTTCCTCTCTCTTCTTCCTCTTCTTTCCCCCGCTTCTGGCTAATGCCACAGTTAGAGGAGGAAGAGGGGGAGAGAAGTAGCCTCTTCTGGGTTGTATCTTCATCAGCAGGGCCCTGGTTGCTGCTGCTGTGGCCTGGAGTAGTTCTAGAAAGCCCTTACTGCTGTTTTTACGTCCGCTTCCCCATGTGAGACCGGAGAATATTGAAAACAAGTTTTGTGCATCAAATTCTTGTAATCAAAGTGTGGTTCACCCTCGAAACATGACATATCAGACAAAAGCAGAGATGTGAAATGTTGCTGTGAGACCTCTCAGGGGTGTTTCCTGATTGGAGATGATTGAGTGGCACCCTTGGGCTACGCTTTGCATCTCCTGAAGTGGCCCCCATCTTCCTGCTCCTCACCTGAGTATAAATGGCCTCTTGTCTGCTGCGAGCTCTTGATTACTGCTCTTCATCCAAGCTGGTGGAGAGAATGGATGGAGGGCAAGGACGAGGGATCATTGTGTGTGTGTGTGTGTGTGTGTGTGTGTGTGTGTGTGTGTGTGTGTGTGTGTGTGTGTGTGTGTGTGTGTGTGTTTGGAATAATTAAAACCAGGAGGTCTTAGAAGGTGTCTGTTACAAACACTCAAACGTCCCTGTGACTGGCCTCCCTGAAACTAGAAAAACATTGTAAATAAGCCTAAAAGTCACTTTGATCAGTGAAAAATGAGGACGTCTTGATCAGTTTGAGGCCAATGAAAGCATTTTAACAGATTAGTTTCTAACATACTGAACCCCATCCAGTCGTTTGTTTTTGACCAGCTGTAACACAGGTGCTCTTAATCTTGATGCTGTTTTTATTGTTAACTCTACAGCCTCTCCTCTACCGAACAATATCAGGGTAAGAATAGAGTTTGTGCTCGGCTCACAAAACACCACATACCAACATGAATGAAAGCATACAAAGACTTAGAATAGCTGTTTATTTTAGAAACCTTCTTCATGTGCAGTGGTTTCATTTCAGTTATATGTTGACTTGCTATTGCAAATAGTCTAGATCTGCAAGTAACCTAATTAATCCCACCACTGAAAGTAAAACAACAACAAGGTGGGTAAGGGATCATATAGTGATCAGGTTGTTGTATCAGAACAGGACCCTGACATGAAGCAAAGGGGTCCTGCAAGGGTTCCTTTTGTAGCCTACAGCTTTTGTGGCGGTAAACTCTTCAATCAATCAATCTTTATTTGTATAGCACCAAATCCAACAAATGTTATCTGAAGACTCCTTACAAACAGAGCAGGTCTAGACCATACTCTATATTAACAAATACCCAACATCAAGAAAGGTTAAGATCCAGCCCCATCTTACATGGGACCTCCACCAGATCCGTGTCTGGTCCATCTCCAATCCGCTGCGGTCTGGCTCCGTGCTCTCTCCTCGGCCAACACCCACCGGATGCGTTTTCGGAACGCAGCACGGAGCAGGACCGCCGGACAGCTGGAGTCATGTGACCGAGGTTTTCCCGTGGCGATCACTGAATCAAGGATTATCCTCCTCCTTTCTCCGTCCATGTTGTCTTTACCAGCCTCTGAAAACCTCTGACTTGTTGACTCCAGGCCTGGCTCCGCTCAAAATGACATTTTGTTGTCATAGTTGAACTAAAAACGATCTAACAATAACACAGAGTGTTTTATTCTGAAAATTAACCAGATGTTTTAGTTTTGTTTTGTTGTTGCCTGACTTCCTGTCCCGCTCCATCTGCTCTGTGGTAAATTGATGCGTCCTGCTCCGGCATCCGGCAAAAATAGAAGTCTTGAGTATCTGATCCAGAGAGAGAGAGAGAGAGAGAGAGAGAGAGAGAGAGAGAGAGAGATGACAAACTGAACAAACAATGGATAGAATAGCTATATGCTGTGGATCCAAAACTTTTAGAGCTCCCCCTGGCTGCGGTACAGAGCTTACTGTACGTACCTAAGCCCAGCTCCTGAATAATAACAGATGAAACAAGGCTCAAACTTTAAAATGAAAATGCACATCATATATATTTTTCTCAAACATGCTTTTGTCATGAAAAGTTGTTTTCATCATCCTGATGTATCTGCAAGTGTTTATTTCCAAATTTAGCTTTAGTCAGTTTTTTGATGGTAAAAAGAAGATGGATTGACAGCTCTATTGACAAATGAGGCTCCTGCAAGCAGAGGAACAGTGAGACCAAACCTCGTGAACACCAACACAATCTCACTGAGCTTTCTTTAGCTGTGAGTGTTAACTTCAAATCAACACAGGTATCCACTCTGTTCTAGATTGTACCAACAAGAGGGATGTTTGACATTTTTTTGTGAAGTTACACGTGTGCAGAAAGAGTGATGTCTTGTAGACCACTTCTGCACATGCCTTGGTTCACCCAGTATAATACAACAGCACCTGCTGAGGTGGTATTTTGGCTTCACCTCTCCCGATGGGAAGAGATGGAGGTGTGTTGAGCATTTTTTTAAACAGTCAGTGGCGCTAACCAGCTATCAAAGGGAATCAGCCCAACCATTTATACCAACCCAATTACAATGTTCACTGAGGAAAATATTAGCAATGATGATATTCAACTTTACAACTGCTGTTCTCAACTGGAGTCCAAGCTAAACCAAGAACTATAGCTCGATAGCCAAAAATAAAACTGCCTCAGGATCTAATTGAGCTCAGCAGTACAGCTTTGTGCCATGTAAAGAGCTTTCAGACCTCTAAACTTCTGACCTTGTTCACTGCATGTCATTCCCTGTTCTCTTCACATCGCTCTGACACTCGCTCTGCAAGTGTCAGGGATACCTCAAACAATAAAGCTGGTTCAGATGTGGCAATTTTACCGTATCATGAAGGAATACCAGTAAAGTAAAGACTAATTCTGAAGAGTCATTTAAATAAACATTGCCACCAAAAGAATATAATCCAAAACTTTCAAAACTACCAGCGGCATGTATGTTGGTGATTCAAAGTAATGGTGGATTCATTGTTAAAGACACACTCGAGTGTTCTCAGTCAGTTTGGCACCTGAGCTCTCAGATGTGTTTGGCCATCTGACAGCGGCTTAAATAAACCTGCAGCTTTCATTTATCTCCAGAAACACTCACCTAGCTCACAGCTCCCTTCTCAGCCTTTAATCACTCGCTGCACTTTGTTCCAAACTCCTGCAGAGATAAGTTATGCAGCAGCTGCCACACTTAAAGTCCACCGTCTGTATTCAAAACAGGAAGTAAAAAATGAAAGCTGTGAAAGACAGCGCACACCTGGGAAGGCATCTCCCTTTGAGTTGGTTGAATGAGATCTGTGCTCTGTATAATGGATTCTTGGACTACCTGTGCGTGCTGATAAACAGCAGCAGACACAGGAAACACAGCAGCAGCGGACCGTCAACTCCAACCCGCACACAACGCGACCGGCCTCCATCTGTTGCCACTTTTGAAAAGAGCGGCTGAAAACATGTTTGTGTAATTTGGCATGTTCTTTCAAATGGAAATAATCCGCCTGTTTCTCTTTGCGAGGGGAGGCTCCCCTCTGTCGTGGCTTTCAAGGTAAGATTAAGAGGACGTTTTTATCGCACTCGGTTTTCTCTTTCTTCCTCTGGTGGTTTTTCTGCCTTCAATCTGGCGATTTAAAAAAAACACAGACAGCTTCTATGTGCTGCTCTATCAACCTGTGAGGAGGCATGGATGTAAAACCGCTTTATCTGAAGAGAAATAAATGACAAAATTAGATCACAAAGATGTTGCATTAATATCAGTGGAAAATAAAAGAACTTCTTCACTTTCTGCATCCAGTTTTCTCTGATATGAATGAAAAAGAGTCTCCTGTCAGTGTTTTACTGTAAAGACACATGACAGCTGCACAGTTAACAACTTAAATACAAGACTATACAAGGCTGCAAGGATACAAGGCTCATCTACATGACTGTGTTTTAATTGTTCCCTAAAAAAAGAAGAGTGCAGTTGACTCTGTTGTAGCTTAAAGATAACTCAGAGTTGTTAGTGAGAAGAAAAAGAAACATCAAATCTGCTGATCGTGTTTTTATAAAGCATGAGGTGTCCTGCTCTTATTTGTCCTGCCCCTCTCATGTGACCCTGTTCTTGAAGAAAACAAATAACTTTCTGATGACAGGCAGCCATAAAGTCAACATGAACACCTGATTACAGATGCTGCTGACCTTGTTGTCTATGTTAGTTGTTATTGTCAATCAATCTTTATCTATCTAGTACCAAATCACAACAAATGTTATCCGAAGACTCCTTACAAACAGAGCAGGTCTAGACCGTATTCTATGTTATATTATTAACAAAGACCAAACATCAAGACAGGTTAAGATCTAGTCCCATTTTACAGACAGGATTCAGTCTGGTCTCATCATAATCCACCATGAACACAGCACTTTGCAGCATTTACCAAGTTACAGCGGCAAGGACAAACTTCCTTTAACAGTCAGAAACCTCGAACAGAACCAGACTCATGTTAGACAGACATCTGCCTCGATGAATTGTGCATTTCAATTATACTTCCTCCAGAAAAGCAAGCTGTTTATAGAGCAATGCTATCTCTTTCTCCAGTGCATCAGTCATACATGAAGGGCCTTTGCTTTGGCTTAGCACATGCATGTTAGACAAACGGGATAGTTCTGAAATGCAGCTTACATGCTTGGGTAAATGAGGATCACATTCATAGTAAAATGAAAGATGGGGGAAATAATCTACATGCAACATTTTAAACCAAAAATATAAGAGTGCAGACATCGCCTCAGGGTAATTGAAGGATGCTGTTATGTTAATCTTAAGTTAACTTTTTACACATCATTTGAATTTAAAGACACTCACTGTTAGAAGTTGCACCATCCGATCAAAACACATCAACCCAGAGACCTTTCTAACCTCTTGGCTTGAGAGCAGGCAGAGCAGATTGGAGCGCTGTTGCTCCAGCTATAATGACCAGCAGTGCAAACAGGTGTGACTCCAATATGATCATCTGATAAGCTGTTTGATCCCACTGGCGAGGAACGTGGAGGTTAAATGAGGCGTTCTCTGTGAATGTGTGTGCCATACTTGAAAAACTGTGTGAGGAATGTATTCGTTGAACACACAGGGAGAAGGAACATCTTTTCTGCAGCCAGCAAACATGACTGAGTCCCATTAGAGGCTGTTTCTGCTGAAATGCCGTTAGCATGTAAATACAGCCAGCATGCTGCAAAGATAGACTGATCATCATCAGTGTATTTAGTGAGAATATAGTAGAGAGTCATTACGTAAAACATATTCATGCAGCATAGTTTTAACTTTTTATGTATATAAAGATTATAGAGAGGTCTTTGGAAACTTGTAGCTTCTCTACACTGGCTCCCATAAAATCTAGAATTGAATTTAAAATCATTCTTCTGACCTAAAGAGCTCTTAAAGGGCAGGCACCTTCGTATCTTAATGAGATCAAAATTCCCTTTTACCTCTCTAGAAAACTACACTCAAAACATTCAGGCCTTATCATACTTAAAGTCTCTAAAAATAGTATGGGAGGTAGAGCCTTCAGTAATCAGGCACCTCTTCTTTGGAATCATCTACCAGTCAGGGTCTGGAGGCAGATACCCTCTCTACTTTTAAACTTTAATCTTTCCTTTTTTGATAAAGCTTGTCGTTAGGACTGGCGCAGGCTTGGACCAGCTCTTAGTTATGCTGCTATAGGCTTAAACTCCTGGGGAAACTGACACACTGGGATCCCCTCTCTCCCCTCCCCCCTATCGCTTACTTTAATTCACTGTCCCATTAAAGTTACTAGCCATAGACCTTTCTGGAGTCCCTGGGCTCCATTTCCTTGTAGGTTCCTCTGAGTTTCTGCCGTAGACAGCCTGCTGCTGTGAACGTTCCAGACTCCAGCTGCTACGGATATGCCAGTGGTTACAACTACCACTACTTGTCTCATCACTATCACCTCTCCCTCTCTCTTAATCTTCTCTATTCCTCTTTATAACCTCAACTCGGTTTAGATAGTTTAGATGGCTGTCTGACATGAGTCTGTTCCTGCTCGAGGTTTCTGCCTGTAAAGCAAGTTTTTCCTCGCTGCTGTAACTTGCTAAATACTGCTAGGTGCATTGCTCATGGTGGATTAAGATGAGATCAGACTGAATCTTATTCTGTCTTGATGTTGGGTCTTAGTTAATAATTTAACAGTACGGTCTGGACCTGCTCTGTTTGTAAAAGTCTTCTGAGATAACATTGGTTGTGAATTGTCGCAATATGAATTAAAATAGATAGATTGATTGATAGAGAGATGGATAGATAGATAGATAGATAGATAGATAGATAGATAGATAGATAGATAGATAGATAGATAGATAGATAGATAGATAGATAGATAGATGGATGGATGGATGGATGGATGGATGGATGGATGGATGGATGGATGGATGGATGGATGGATGGATGGATGGATGGATGGATGGATGGATTGATTGATTGATTGGGGAGAAAGAGGAAAATAAAATGCACAGTGCACCAGCACAAACTAAAGCAGTCAAATTTTGTCATCCCAAGTTATTAAAATAATTGAGGCTAGTTATTCTCTTGAACAAGTCTACCGTTCATTAACAAGTGACATTTTCTGTTGTTTATCCTGCTGTTTAGGACACACACTCTTAAAAGACCGGATACGCTCTCATAAAGTGTTTCCAGGCCAGTGTAGTTAGATTGACAGACTGTTCTTCTTTAGGAAATACCCTCTGTGTTCTTACTTCATGTCCTCATGTTGTGGTTAGAAATGCAATTAAATTGGGTTTAATCAAATAAAGTCATTAAAAATAACAAACTGCCAAAATGAGAGAAGATATACTTTGGGGGGTTGGAAATGTTTTTCACATTCAGCTTCTTAACAATATATTTTTTTTTTTTTCGAAGTTTCTCATGAGCAGATGAGCTGCAATGACCTGAACAATTTCCAAGGAGACATTTTCTGTAAATGCAGAGGCGATACAAATTCAAAAGCTCATGCACATGGACCAAAACAAACACAACAACAGAAATTCACTGCAAATGAAAAAAACATGCTTGGAAAATCCAAAACAATTATATTAATAGGAAACAGGCTGCAAATAGTTAAACCATGCAAAAACACACATAACTAGAAATAAACTTCAGGAAAAAAAAAAAAGCTGCAAATAAACTTCACAAACAAGTGCTATAGGCCTGTAGGGACACCCCATAAACATCTTTATCATTGACAAGACAAAGAACATATTTTTCAAGCATTTGCAGATTGTGACTGTGGTGTTCACAACAACTGCGAATAAAATCATTCGCCAGAGTGAATTATATGTAAAGTCAACAAAAAGACACAAATAGACGCATGTTCTGGTTGGGCGGTGAGAATGACGCGAATTGGGCGGCACAAATGGCACTATATTTGAAAATGAAGCAAATTCATTGACACGGATGAATACGCAAGAGTTGAAAAATCTGAACTCCAGCAAATCTTTGGCGCTGCAATAGCCAATCAGCGCAAAAGTCCTCTTGTGAAATATGATGCGACGTACGGACGTACGGTTCATTCAACTGGAATATAAAGGATAAATTGATTATCTCTTTGTTGCTTTCCTGAACTTTGAGACATTTTACTCATGTAGTCACTTGATTCCATCTATTGGTTGTACTAGTTAGCACTGCCGCTGTTAGCATAACCAGCTTCCCCATTCAATGTAGTCGAGCTCAACTTTGTTTGATGACAATAAACTGGAGTGGCATTTGAAGGGAACCCCCCTCTTAAGAAAATTTGAGTCTTGGGCACTGCCATACACGAGATTTTGAGTTTACTCGCTTACTTCACCCTAGTAAACACAAAGATTATCTTGTTTGCATTCATCCGAGTGGCGCAAATGTTCACGTTTGGTGTGAACATGATCATATGGAGATTCTTCAGGAGAATCATCTGCCCTTGTCAGCCACCATACTTTTGAAGTAATCATTTTGGTCTCTGGGAACTGTAATAAATGTGTTCTCAAGTTTTTGGCTTTCACAGGCTCTTGATCACTTTTAGGATCAAGTCATATATTACATAGTCATATATACATGACTCATGCATGACTGACCACTTCATCATACAAAATGGTCCCCAGATGAAATACAATATTGGTAGCTCTAGTATAACGCTTGGCAAAACTGGATCATATTATTCATGAGAGTGTATTTTTGAGACTCAAGTCAAATCACCTGAGAAACATTTCTCAGCGTTGAGAGACTTTTGTGTAATGCTTTCTGTTTTAAATTGCAGAATAACCTAATAGCAGGCCTCCTTGCAGCTGTAATCAAATTTCCACTCCAACTGTGTAATTTTCAGTGTTTAACCGTCATCTCATCATATCAGAACATTCCAGAAGTCAGATGGTCAAATCAGTGGCCAACTGTATCTCTGCCAACCAAACTGTTTGGCATGCAGGAGGAGCTCAGCACCGTTCACTCACATCCATGATCTGCCAGCTGCTGACATTTAGAAGCAAACATCACAGCTTACAATGTTCACACAGATGTAAACACACACGAGGAAGCACTCACACGTAGACAAACACACAGCCCAGTTCTGTGTGGGAAAACGCTGACGTGTTCTACCTCTGTATCACAGCCACATCACTCACTTTACCCAGGGTGAAACTGCAGCACGACTGGGGCAAAACAATCCACACACACTCACGTTACACCTCTCATAGGTTTGGACCAGAACCTGGGCTCCAGCCTAACCCAGTCAGCCGAGTCTGACGTGCTGCTGGAGCAGATGGGAAACAGGAACACTCGTTTGTTTGGGCTCCAAGGTGAGGCTAAGAGGTGATGAAAGGTATGCCTGTTTGTTCGAGCTCCAAAAAGCTACAAATGACTGAAACAATGGTTTTGTGTTAGAGCTGAAGTTCCCCTCATAAATCTTTTCTAACAGCATACATATACCTCAGCTCTAATGAAACACTTCCACACATCAGTCCTGTCCTCATGTGTCACCACAATCCCCCTTAGGTGAGCCCATCATATTCTAATAATAATTTAATATAAAGTTTGATAGATTAGTCCCAAACAATTCATTTGGATTATTGAGAAATACAGTAAAAACTGAATCGACCTGTCCAATTATTATTAGTACAAACATAAAGGGACAAACTGGGATTGTGGAGTTTTAGATAAGAATTGGCCATCATGACTGATTGAAATGACCAGGTGGTTGCTGTCCATTTTAAGTTTAATTTAGTTTCCCTTTAGAAAGTAAAAATATTTGTATGTTTGGGTTCCGTGACGACCAACTGGTTGCTGGTTTGCTGGTTGCTGTCATCCTGCTCCACACTGACCCTGCTCACCATCTTAGTTATACTTTTGTTAGGTTGCTTTGACAACACTGGGTTTTTTAAATGTAATATTCTTGTTTAATTATTGGTTGTAATAAATATATGTTCTGGTTCCTTCACTGTTACTTGTCACTGGCTTAGAGCCGGCCGTGACAGTTTATAAACCAAATAGCTTCACGGGCTACCAACTCGTAATCAAGTGTGTTGTCTGCATCATCAGCCATGCGTTTTTTACTTCCTCCTAATTCCCACTGACTTAAACTTTAAAAAAAATCTGGACTTTTTTGACTGTAGTGGTCTCACTAGAGCATCGACTTATTCTGTGGCAGCCAGAATAAGAGGTAAATGGGCACAAACACAAGGTAGCATTAGTAGAAATGTACTTCTTCCTTGTGTATATATATTTCTTCCAACTAAGAGACTAGCATAAAAAGCCAAATTTAAATCATCTTAAGGCTCCTGTGAGGGGCTTTCCGTTTGTGTTGATTTTGGCGGCCCCTGTGGACAAAGTTATACCTCTCAATTCTCTGCTTGTCTTTTGTCCATATGTATCCTGCTTTTATTTAAAAGTTGAAAGTATCACTCACTTTGAATAATTGCATTGGAAAAAGCAAAAGAAGGGTTTTCCCTCAACTTGCTGTAAATCCTCTAGCCTGACACCTCACCTCTTGTAGCCCTTACAGGCATTAGAAATTACTATAAAGAAATCATCACTGTCTTTGCAGTTGGTCTTGTTTGCCTTTGCAGATCATTAAGAGGCATGCGTGTTAATTTCAGTCTGTTTTATTACCAGTTAAAAACTCCTCTCAGGAGCTTTAACTTGACTCTGAAAGCAATCAAAGAGATGATGAAGTCACAATATGAAGTAAATGGTAAATGGTCTTTACTTATGCAGCACTTTTACATGACATGTTGCATTTACCTATCCACACACACATTTATACATGGATGGTAGAGGATGCTATGTAAGTGCGGTTCAGTATCAACTTAGTGGGCTGCAGGAAAAAGTACTAACAAATATGCTGCATCAAAATGTTAAGAAAGCTAATGGCAGCTTGTTGCAACAGAGCCCAAACAGTCAAGTCAAGCCTAAAGCCTCTGACAAGACAAAAAGCCAATCATAGTTTCAGATTTTGGGTTTGTCATTTGGATTGCCTAAGGTGGTCTATCTGATTCAAGGGGGCCCTGCCCACCCCTCTAGACACACCCCTGTTTACAAGTGAGTCACCACCCTCTTACCATTTTACTGTAACTGAGATCACTCTTCATAGTGACCTGCTACTACCACTTGTCGTTTGCATACTTACCTTAAAGTGATGAACTGTGACGTTTTGTTGTAGTCAGTTCACTGTTTCCATGGTATTGTTTGCTGATAAACAGCCGTGAAGGCAGAACAATTACAGAAACACAACTAGAGTGAGACCAAACATGCAACAAACTCTGTTTAAAAACAGAATAAACATCAGACATTTCTTTCCTTTTCATTAATCTGTGGATTTTCCTGTTTCCCATCTGTTCCTTGGAAATCTGTGAACGCTTCACTAACGCTGGTGGACTGAGCCTTGTGTTACATGACAGCTCGTCAAAATGAATGACAGCAGTGTGTGTGCATCAAGTACTTGAAACATACACAGAATACTGTACGTGCACAAGGGGCTGATACACAACTCTTACAAATACAGAGGTTTGTATGCTCTTCACCTCTATTACTCCTCACCTTCTGCTCCCTGCAGGACAGTTGGATGTGAGCCTTCATCTTCATCGAGTAAACACACACTCTCTGTCAGGATAACATGCTTTCCAAAATCCACGCTGAGCCTGAACGAATGCACATGGCCTCTCAAACGAACGCTCACAACACACCACAGACGGCCATACAAGAGCACACATGTGACCCCCCCAGAGGAAGCCAGATTAGCTTTTTGCTGCTACTGTAATTCAGTTATCCCTCTCTGCCGGAGGCCAAACGGCGGGCAGGGAGGACGATTCTGCTGTGTGTGTACTTTGTGTGGCTGGCGGCTGGCGGCTGGCGGCTGGCGGCTGGCTTATCCCCCTAATACACAGGTGATGTCTTTTTGCCGGCATGTCTGCTCATCCCCCACAACCCCAGGACACCGTTACTGCCCTCCTTGTTGCTAAGCTGCCATCTCAAATCCACTTTTGAGATGAGTAATTTCTGACAGGGTTCCCTCTTAAGAATGTTGCCATTGGCAGGGTGGGTTCACTCATGCCACCTTTGTGCCCAAACAAGCGTCACCATTGGTGAAAACAAGCCTAATTTGGCGGAGTGAAGGATTTTGGAGGTAAAATGGATGTTGACCTCTCGCCAAGGCCCACTGATGGTTTGGAACAAAGTGTAACAGTTTGTTCTTTACGTGCCAGATCCCACGTCATTAATCTGCAACCCTGCACGCAAATGCAAACATACCATCCATGAAGTGAGTCATGAGCACACATATGCATGCATGCACACAGTGGGAGGCGGCTCTATCTGGTTCAGGTTAGCCACAATCGGAGGCTTTTCCTCCCTTCATCGTGGACCCCTTGCCAGGCCAGGCTTGGAAAGAGGTCACATTCTCCAAGGTGTGTCTAAACAGAGATGACATGTGGATGTGCTGGCACGAGCAGCGCTCTCGGCTCCCTACCACCACCGCATCTCACGGCCCTGCCAGGAGAGCAGCCGCAGTTGTTTTCTTTCCCCTCTTTTTTCTTCTCTTTTTCTTCTCTTTCTCCCTGAAAAAGTCCCTATCTGCCAGAGAAAACAGAATCATTGTTTCTCTTAATGGTTGTTCCATTCCTCAGGTTTATCCTGACTTAAAAATACCAATAAAGAAGGGAGAGGGCTTCACGACTGGAATGATGCTTATGGTAAATCTGTGCACTGTTGCTTCTATCGCCTGAGGAGTTTTTCCTGTCATCCCTGATTAAACAGTACTTCTACTGACTGACATGTTTGTGTGAATGTACTCCTGTGACTTAATCCCTTTATAACATGGCAGCGTAGAATTTACAGTATCTAATGTACCACCAGATCTTCTCTCAGGGACAGATCAAATTACACATTTATGGAAAGTCATTTAACTAATGTTTGAATAAGTGAAATCAGATAGGAAGACACAGAACTCCTTCATGTAAAGGATTACAAAAATCTGTATGGGTGGATGGTGAAACTGGCCAGATTCCTGGTTCATTGCAAACTGGATGATTTGCGAGTGACACCGTCCTGTGAAACACGATGTCTCGGTTTAGACTGACTCAAAATACACAAGGTGAGCGGCACACGTTAAAGATCCCCTCCGGACATGTTTGAGAACTAAATTTACTCTGCTTTAATTCTAAGTTGTCTGATAAGCTGTAAGTAGGTGTAAGTGTGCTGGATGTTTCCAAACATTTATATAAATAGCATATTGAATCATGAGCATTTGTGAGGTCAAAGAGCCAGACTCCTACAGAAATCAGTCAGTCATTTCGACAGGTATAGATCTTCATTTAAAATACAAATTTGAGCCTTAGAGGTCACAGTTGAATCTGTATTTAAGGTCAAACTTTAAAGTGATGTGACATTATACTTCATGGAATTATTTCAACCATTAAAGCTTCATTTACAGTATGTCAAATGTATTCCTTGGCAGGCGTGCAGTGAGTTGAAGCAATAAAGTTTCAGGCCAGAAAACTTTGAAACCAAAACAGTGGGCTTCAAAAGAACCAGGAGGCCATCCCCAAGATGCAATCCAGACAACGCAAGGGCCAAAAAACTGCAGTTCTTCCAGAGGCCACTAGGGGCTGACTCTATGACTCTATGAAAACATGTCAAACTACACAGCAGGAAATAGGTTTTGTCATGACTGGGGTTAATTTTTTGAGTATTGTGATTGAGATGATCATGTATGTTATTTTAAATGAGACACTGTTCTTCCCAGCTTCCTGTGTAGATTTGTGTTTGTATTTGTATTAGGTCCTTTTGGCATCAGCACACTTTATGGTAAATAGTGTACACATTGTGGAAAATTCTAAGTAGCCCTGTAGAGGTAGAGGAGCGCCTCCTTTTCATACATCTTTTTCTCTTGTTTGTCTCTAAACATTTTTTTCTTTTCTTTACTTTTATTGAAGTAAGTTAGTTTGGACCATAGAATGTATAAAATATAAGCGATTGTGACATAAAGAGGCAGGCTTTGAGCCTCCTCACCAACAGCTACAGTGTTCCCGCCTGTCAGTCAAGTCAGCTGTGCCTCTCATTGGAAGACTCTTAATCTCAATATCTTCCAAATTGCCACTATAGAAAAAAAGCCTTTTGTACCAGGCTGTAAACACGTTTATTTCTGCTGTAAAGATCGGCTTTTTTGAATTGGTGTGTATGTGGTTTCTGGTACTTCCGGAGCCAGCCTCAAGTGGATCCTCGATGAACTGCAGTTTTTAGCACTTCTGCATTAGACTCATATTTTTAGACCGGAGGTTGCAGCTTGGTTTGGACTATTGCAGAGATGTTTTGTTTGCTATTTGGCATTTACTCCCCCTGAAGTATTAATAACTTAATCTCTGTAATACAATAAATTGCAGATACTGGCTGGGCTGACCACACACTGGATGATTTTAGACCTGATTTAGACCCCTTTTTACCACCCTCAATTATCAAGGGGGCATGGCCTGATTCTTTTTCCAAATAATCCTCAAGTGTGTGGTGTTGGTACAACTATTTTACTGGTCCCTGCAATTTTTTCCGTTTCTGAATCTCACACTACTGCATGTATTTCCAGCGACTGTTGCTAATGTTTTCTTCTTCTTTTGCTAGTTATTGCAGTTTGAGCTATTCTTCCTATTACTTACTGAAGTTAACAAACAGCTTCAAGACACTCCATAGCCATCATCTGGGGAATAATGTATTACAACCAGGCACCAGTGAATATTATGAAAAATTTTACTTATTACTTGTAAAATTAGATAACATTCGCATTAAGTCTTCAATTTGAAAGAATATTTGAGCATTCCAAAATCATGTCCCATCCCTACTTCAGAGGATTGTAATATTAGAAATGAGTCAGAATTGTCCTTAAGTGTGGGTTCTCTCACAGCTTTAAAATCAGTTAAGATCTAAAAGTCGTCTAGTGTGTGTCCAGCCTTAGTGAGGGAGGAGACAGTCACTTTAATGTTGTGCCCTGGTTTCCCCCTTCGCCAAGCATAACATTTTACAGCAAGTTACGGAAAGTTTTGGTCTCTTCTCCAACTACTTTTGGTGAATTTTATTACTCACAATAATCAGTATTCAGGCTGGGCCTGTTTAAGGGTGTAGTTGCTTTAAGGCACAGGTGGGTGTTGCTAGAATTTGAATTACTGAACTTGACCTCATGTGTCTCCACCCCCCTGAAAAATAATGTATGATTACTTCTGGCCACAAAACTTTTTACAAAACCAAAGGCTCGTAAACTGTTTCCCCAGAGCTTAGGGGGAAAGTTTGGTGGTAATGTGGTTTTATTTTGTCTTTATCGGGACAGCTTTTGTATAAAACATAATCTGTTGATCCTTTCTTTGATGAAAATACAGATAACTGCAGATTAAAATGATGCATACTCAAAGAGATCATTGGAATTTGTTTGAATCAGTCCCAGCTGATTTGATCCATTAATCATGGATTGTTTCATAATTCTTGCTCCACAGAATCTGAAACTTTGGGATGCAAATAAAAAACTCTTCTTGAGAAAATTAAGTGCTGTACTAAAATAAGTAACATCTTCGATTTGCGTGTCTGAAGCCAAACACTGCTCCTGTGCCTCTCCAGCTGAGCTTTTTTTAAGCTGACAGCGCAGGATCACAGCTCTCTGCTAAATGGAAATGCAATGAAAGCGACCCACACTCAGCCGATTGCTTTGGCTTGCATCATTTTGCGTCTCTGGCTGAATTAGTGCTTACAAGGTGGTAATAAAACAACTATGAGCCAGAACATTTAATGCAGGGTGAAGACAGAATAGTGCAGACCCTGAGGGGTATCTGTCATTCTTCATGCCCAGGTATGTCTACAGGTCCCGACCAAGACCTGAGAGGGTTCCAGGTTCTTTGCAGATCTCATCAGATTCAGATCTGTCCTGGTTTTGATTTAAAGCAACCCTGGAAGAGAGCGTGGAACATCACCTGCATCTGGTTTGCTCTGACAAATCAAAGCCAGTTGTGGTGGGAGGGCACAGCTAACCAAAATAGGGACTTGAATCATTTTAATGGATGGTGGGAGTTTACAGGTTTTAAATATATATTTATGTGTTCTGGCCCTCAGGTTTGGAGGATAAATCACAGCCGTGATCAGGCTGTGAGAGGGCTGAGCACTGCAGCGTGCAAAGTGAACACAGAGTAGATATGAGGTGTGGTCAGAGGGGGTCACTGGGGACAGCATGGGAGTGGACACAATCAGGTTCAAATTAGAGTTTCTGTAAACCTTTGTAAGAGCTGCACAAGGTGGTTAAACACAAAAATGAGGAGTCATTTGATATTTTAACAGTCAGTAACTCTGATGAAGTGTTTATAAAGAGACATTATGATAACATCCAGTTGTCTATGGTTATTACTTAAATTAGAACATGATGAAGTGAAGACTGGAAACAGTCATGAGGTGGGGACTTCATCTGGCCACTGTGCAAACAGTGAGTTCAAATTTCAATCTAATGTTTTGTCTTTATAGGGATGTTTTGATTATAACAGATTTGTTATGTACTTGCAAATTGTCATACTTGAACATGTTTGCCTCTAAACTGCTCCTTCATGTACCACACTGTAGCATAACGCAACTGCCAAATGCTGCACTGAAACACAGGTAGGATCCTACATCAGAGAATATCGTCACATACTTTTCTGTGGGAGCAAAACAAAACATGAAGCTCATGAAAATGTTTTCAGATCTATCAGATTAAGCAGTTTAAAAAACAATAGTTTCATTAATATTGTGGGAAATAACTCATTTATATTATCTCTTTTTTGTCTTTATTGGTTGTAGATTGTTCTAATTTCTGAAGATAGCAGGTCCAGCTGTGCCCTATCACGTGCCACTGATACTGTAAAGAGAAGACATGCGACTATAACGATGAGGATTTTGTTCTGAGCTAAGTGATCACAAGCAAAAGTAGTTAAGTCCCCTCCTGAGGGTTTGGGGGGCTCTAATATTGGACCCTGCCAGAAAGACATTATCCAATGAAGTTCATCATCCCTTCCTCTCCACCTCACCCTCACATCATTGGCTGCGGAGAGCTAATCTAAAACTTAAACAGCTGCCCCAAGCCTCCGACCTTAACATTAGCCCTGACACACCTTTAAAACCAGTACACACAACACATTTTGGATGCATACACACTTAACCCCCCTCTCATTTCTCACTTGTTCCTCTCAAGCCCTTCAAACAAAACTGTCAGTTTCATGCCTAAATTAGGTCTGATAATTCTGCATGTGTCCGCCGTCATGGTGATAGTAACTTGTAAAGTTTTTCACACGTGGTGCACATCTTGTCCTGTGTTTGAAAGACTAGACTCAGTAGGATGGTTCTGGATTTGGTTTTCAAATCAAAATTTTGGTAGGAAAACAAATGGACCAGATTTATTCCTTTCATTGATGTTTGACTGTTTTACTCACTGTAATTTCTTTTTGGCAAACAAGGGTATCCATCATGTTTGTTGGTTAAGTCCAAGCTCTTCCTCCCTCTCCCCCTCCCTTTCTCTCCACTCCTTCCAAACTTTTTTCTTATGCCCCGGCCAGCTCACCTCTCACTTGGCACTCCGGGGGTTATGAAAGCCCTTTTTGGTAAAATGTTTGACTAAATTATTTTTGGTTCACTTTAAGAGTTTCTAACTTTAAATACCAATAAAGACCTCAAAGTGACAAAGTTTTATTCAATTTTGTCAGAACAAACATAAATATCACAACAACATTAAAATCAATTAAATTGATCCTCTTTTTTGACAGGGGAAAAATATGTCACCCTCTTTTTGGTAGCCTTGGGGTCACTATTGATGTATCAACAAAAACATTTGCCCCCACACCAGAAATTGGTTCATTGCCTTAAGTCAACAACGTGCTATAAAGGTACTAAAATGTCATGGTTTTCAGTATGTACCAAAAAAAAAAAAAAAAAAAAGGGAAAATCTGGACTCTGAGAATGGCTCCTAAATGTGGTTGAGGAGTTTGCATGTCCGGGTGAACCAGGGAGCTCTGTTGATGGGGGATACGCCTCTTGCAGGGTCTCCCAAAGTAAAGCAGATGCCCCTGTCCGCAAGGTATCAACTCCCATCTTAGGAGTGATTTCTCATGCATCCTTGAAGTGATTGGTGACATGAAATCTAAATGGGCTTTGTTCAAAGCATTCATTTTGGAAGCAATGGTAGGTAGTCATGCCGGTAACCCTCAAACCCACCATTTCGATTTTTCTCTCTGCCTTCTAAAATTAGTTCCATCACTTGAGCAAATTGTTCTGCAACAACATCCTGGCTTTACAATGTGTTGTTTGGGGACTACCATGACATACGGGCAAGAAATAGCAGACACAGCAACCTGGTGAGTAACTGCTGTTAGTATTTCAAGTTTTTTTGTAGCCCAGCCTCTTTTTTTTTTTCTTTTCAATGTCATCATGTCGGTTGTGATGACTGGTCGGGTACCATTGATTGTGATGACCTAATCTGACACAGTGACCATTGTGACTGACAAAAAGATTGGGTGAATCCTTGGAATAAATATCCGAAAGGCTCTAGTTTGTACTATTCTCATATAATCATGGCATAACAAAGCACTGCTCAGACTGCGACATAGGATGTAAACATAACTAAAGATGCAGGATCATTATTGTGACAGTATAACACATACTGCTCAGACTACTATTATACTAAAGATGTAGGCCAAATGATATCTCTTTGACATTATCTCCTCTGATCCCTTTGTAGGACCATATGAGACGTGTCTCTTTACATGATACTCTCAGCGATGTGGAGTTAGCAGCTGAATTTGGTCTAAGTTGTGGATTTAGATTTAGTTCAAGCTCAATAACATTAGAAAAAACTATGAAGGTCAGATAATGGTAGGTAAATCACCCCGGACAGGTGAAGGACAGGTGAATAAAACATTTCATCAGTCCATCATAGAGCCAGACTCTGCTGATCCTCGCCTCCTCTCTGACTAATTTCATTGAGCTGTTGACGACTGAAGGTAAGTCCTTATTAGCCTCTTTTATTAACCACTAATTATGATTCAGACAGCAGCCAGATGTTTGCACGCTGCTGCTTTCCCTGCAGTTAGCGTCAGGGTGTGCTCATGTGTGCGTGTGCATGTGTGTGTCAGGGGGGTGATTGTTACCTGCGGGTGAACTGTGCCATAACAGTGATGAAAATACACTGTTAGGAACCCCAGAGTTTTCATGTTGTCTCCTCATCACTCTTTGAGCAGTTGGAGCAGGATAAAACACATCCCATTTGGAGGTGAACTAAAGAGGGAGGCTGTGTTTTTTCCCTCAGCTTTGGGTTTTGCAGAGCACAGCAGTAAGTCCTGAGGCTGAGTCACTCTCTCCTTTTGGTTATGTCTTTTTGTGTTTTTGTTTGGATCCCTGTGCATCTTAAATTACACACCTGACCCTCCGATTTTCCCTGCAAACACACAGAAAACATTTGATGTCAACTCATTTATGTTCTGACCAGCACATGTTTTCAAAATGACACAAGCAACCTCTTCCTGCTTTACAGAATCCACCTCTGGCTGGACGTGCAAAAATAACTTCCAGTGAGCAGAAAACAAGCACAAGTATCTCGTACCTTGAGTGGAGCAGTGGAGCAGTTCTCTTCACCAAATGGCTCCACCACCACCCAGCATGCCGTCTGCCGGGTCTGCTCTCATCATCACCCACCTGGTTAGCAGCATCCTACCCCCAACCCCCCAAAACATCGTCTAGTCCTCTCTCCACAGCAGGCTGCCAGGCCCAGGGCCGGGCCGCAGGATGCAGGCGGGAGGAGGGGGTGTTTGTTGCTGTTGATTAGAGGATCAGAGCCTCTAATGATGCCAGGTGGCGGTGGGAGGGCAGTCTCTTGACTCCAGTCCAAAGGCTTCGATTAGGAAGTGTGCCGCTCTCTTGGAGGTGCACAAACACACACACATACGCACACACAGAGCGATACCTAATGGTGAAGTGCGTAGTAGGGGAGCTCCTCTAATAGGCTAAGATACTTTTGACTGAATCAGTGATTGGCAGGATCTTCAAGTACAGCAGTTACTGTACTTGAAGATGGATGGAGGGACTAATGTGATGTAGACTTCTGCTTTCAGCTTCCATCTACAGTCAACATGGTGTGCACTAACCTGGATTTCAATGCTCAGACTTAGTTATAAACAGTGTCAAACCAATTCTGAGGGCCAAAGACCTTCTTTCAACTATTTATACCATCTAAAATACAATGATAATGTGATGTGAGGATTTGATGTGTGGTGGTTGGGTCACTATGAATAACAAATAGGATGGAGACGAATAACTTTCTCAAGAGCAACTTACTGTAGCTACACTTGATCAGCATAACTACAACACTTCTTTGTTACTCAATCACGTCATAAAACCAACCAACCAGAGGCTAGGATGACCAAGCTCAAGGTAAACATAATGAGAACCACAGAAGTACATTCAACATGTTTTTGTCACAACTAGAAGGTGCTGTAAATTATTCTAACATCATAAATACACAAATAACAACTTTTGTGAACTTGTACGTAAATAGTTTTGTCGGAAAGCCCCTATACGAGTGATCCTTTTGTCCCTGTTCACCTGCCGTAGCTGCCGTGAGTTGATGACAACATCAAAGCAGTGTATGGGAGGTGACTTCTTCATGTTATTGAGGTTGTGACAGGAGCATGTGTGCAGTAACCGCTTTTCCTCCTCTCCTTTGATATTGTGCGTTCTCAAAAAAAGTAAGTAATCAAAGTTGCTGTTAGTTATGTTGTGTTGTGTTGTATATGTGTTTTACTAAAGTGTTAGTTAAGCAACTTTTGTCAAGAGGAATTTATTTTCATTCATGTGAAACGTTATCTGCAAGTAATTGCTTCCTTTGTGTTTGAAGGGTCCTCATCCCTATGACAAAATGATAACACTGTACAATTAATGTTGGTTTTTGCTTATTTCAGAACCACACAAACATACCAATCAACCAAACTATGTACCTGCCAAGTGTTAACCTCCTTGGATGTCATTAAAAGCCTCAACTGTACTTCTGTTTCTTGTGATTCTCTGACCGGAACACACTCCATATCCATAACCTTTTAAGAAGTATGCACTTCACTACAAGTTCACTTGTATAAATAATAAACATATTTTAACCTTCACTCAAATACATAAAATTAACTGTAATTCCGAAAAGACTTTCCTGTTAAAGCTTTTAATAACATCAACATGTCAGAAAACGCAATTATGCTAATTGTGAAGGAATCTAGCAAAAGTAATCTTCCAGTTGAAATGCCCTCTCTCTAAAGTTGTCATTTTAACATTTCATTTCTTATACAAATCATAAAAACAGCACATTATGATGTGAGCAAGAATGTTCACAGACATCATGAAGTGAGTAGTTTTCAACAAACTCCACGGAGGGAGAAAAAGGAAAAACCGCATGTGTTGGTACTTTGGCATCTGTGACTGTGATGCAGTGTCATATTCATCTGTGTTGTGTAATATATGAGATGGGACTTCAAAACTGCCATGCGTGTTGAATCTTGTGACAGATTTCCAAATAAAATCAGGTCTGAGCGAAGACATTTAGTCAACATCTGCTTATATGTTGAAAAAAAGTATGGAAGGTTTTTTTTACAATACTTGAACAAAGAGTAAATACACAGCATAAAAAGTTGGATTTAATCAGGGAACATTTATTGAAATCTTCTGTAACCTTATTTCTTCTTAGTTAGTTGAACCAGAGTGACCCTTTGCTGGGTGATGAATGCATGTCAGCTCAGCATAATTTTAAAAATACACAAAAGCAAGCTTCTACTGTAGAGGCTTTCATTAGAGGGACACCTGCTTGATCTGCATTGTATTGCTCAATCAAAACCAAAATGACTCAACAGACAATAATTTAAAGCTCCTGTGAGGAGATCTTAGCTGGTGATAGGTCAGGAATGATGTTTTATCTGATCACATATATAAGTTATTGTAGCTCATTTCTCACAACATAATGCGACTTGTTTAACAAAAAATCTTAAAGAATAAAAGTTAATCGCCAACACCAAGGCACTATAAAAGTATTTTTTAATAAAAGATACTGAGGAAGTATCAGTCAGATTTGTCAGAGCTGACATTAATTGTAGGAGGCACTCCAAAGATCAGTGGGATGAAGAGACAGTCAAATGTTCCTTTGAGTTTTTATCAGAGCCAGATGTGACACCTTTACCAGCCCCGCCAATCTGGCGCGGTGGTTTGGCTCAGAGGAAAACTGTGGCCTGTTTGAAACAGCCCAACAAAATCCCCACCACTTCCTGTGTGGCCGCCATCGCCTTTACCCAGAAGTTTTAAAGGTGGCGTCACCACCAGGTGCTAAAGAAGCTTACAGAGCTTACAGGGTGTGAAACAGTCTCATCAAATGACAAGTCCATGTGTCACGAAGGGCAGTTCGTCACTTTGCAGCACGTGGGTGATCTACACAACAACAGTAGCATGAGCAGGGAGTGTTCCAGATTGGGTCGCTGAACTAGTCGCTGAATTTCGAAGGGAAAAGGCGGGAGAGCAAGTGGAAGTCAGCTGCTGCAGCTTTGTTAACTTCTCAGACTCTGGCATTGTTTCAGTGAAGGCTAATATGGTTTAAATGTTCTCTGAAGAGGGAGAAAGAGATCTTTTTCTGTGGTGTAGACTGTATTAAATCATGGACAGAACAACACATATACCAAGTGAAGCCAAAACTTTTGGAGCTCCCCCTGGTGACTGGCTGCTTATCAGATTTGAAAGCCCACCTCCTCCATTATAACAGATGGAACATGGATCAAGCTAGAAAATTAAAACACGTTACATTTTTTTCCAAACAAACTCTCTGTTATAATAGTTAACTCTTATCATGCAGATTTATCTGCAAGTGTTCAATTATCTGTGAAGTTTAGTTTTAATGAGTTATTTGATATTAAAAAGATCACAGCTCTGTTGACAAATGCAGGCTCCTAAGATGAGAGAAAATGTGATGAACACTAACACATGAGTCATTGAACTTTCTTTAGCCATAAGTGTCTGCTTCAAATCAACACATCACTCTGTGGACTGTACCCACCTGAGGGAAATTAAATACCTGTTTTGTTTGGATGTGAGGTCAACATTGAACCACCTGAAAATGTGTCCCTGAACTCTGTCTCACTATCAGGACATGTTTCAGGATTAAGAAGTGAAACAAGAAGGATAAATCAAAGATGAAGACCCTGAATCACTGCTTATCAGGTGTCATTGTGAAGAAAAGAAGGAGGAGGAACTATGTGCAAACAGCAAAAATAGAATGTATTAAGGCAAAAATAAGAAAACTTACTTCATAAGTCCAAAATCAAAACAGTCTAACAAAAAAATCCAAAATTCACAGGAAAGGAGCACAAGCCAAAAACAAAGCCACACCTGAAACACTGGAAAGACTCAAGAAAGACTCAACATATTGACAGAAAGGGAGGACACACACACTAAATACACACAAGGTGATCAGACACAGGTGTGACATAAGACACAGGTGGAACTTATGTGGTGCAATTCAAAGTGGAGGGAAACATGCAAGAGATTGCGCATGAGGCAAAAGACCACAAATGACACAGGAAGAACAACAAATAAACAAAGAAGAAATTAAACTTAACAAAAGCGGCTCATTATCTGTTTTCTGGAGTCAGAATTTGCTGCATTTTGCTGTTTTTTGTAGTTTTAGCTTTATTATATTTTGGAAGCATGTTAAAGAAGATTCCTCATGACATTAAGAACGGATTTCTCTAAATTATTGAACATTTTATTGGCATTGTTACACATTCATCAGAAAGGTGTGTTTAGCAGATTAATGACAAAACTTTGAGGTCTAAAGGGTAACAGATTTTTCTTTCAGCAGACCCTCAGTCCCTAATAATTGAGGGTTTTTGTTAACCCTTATTTGAAGAGGACTTGATAAATCCACTAAAGTTTCTGCTGAAGGACTGTGTAATTTGGCACTAATCATAAGAGAGGAGCGTGCTCAGTTAATTCATATAATTAATTGTCTGTGTAACCCAAAAAGTCTTCCCTTCAGTGCTCAGCAGGCCGACCAAACATGCAGGGATGTAACATTTTTCTAAAGGAGAGCAACGAGTTTAACAAGAGGAGTCAAGTTTCCCACATGAATGAGTCAGAAATGACTTCAACGATAGCCTACAGTTCTTTTTAGGTACTTCACCATTTTACACACTTGTTTTTAAGAAGGTTTACCAGAAAATAATCAGGAAGTTGTAAAGATATTACAACCCTGTTAAATGATGCATGTGTCCTCTCTTTCTCCCTGTTTTTTAAGCATGTTTTTCAAATGTACTTCACTTTAATACCTGCTGTCTGTGAGGGGTTTTCAGCATTTTCAGAAGTGGACTCTAAAATTCAGGACAAGAAAACTTGTGGAGGTGTCATTTCTGTTGAGGATATTTAAAGGGCATGGAAAGTTGTAGAAGCAGAAATAAAATTAGAAGATTTTGTGCAAAAATAATTAGTATTTGTCATAATCTGGCTAGATGAAAGACATGGTCGTCATAGTCTGAGATGTGTTTTATAGCTATAGGAAAAAGCTGCTAGCTGAAGATCATTTTGTCCTCAGTTGCAGCCCAGACCACAACTTACTTTTGACTTTTTCTTTTTTTCCATCCAAAGGTTAATTTCCTCACAAACTTGAGTTATAAAACCTGAACTTTAGAAGAGCTCACACTGTCATGTGTGGTCTCACAGAGCAGATTTGCCCCGGGTGGAGCGGAGCCTCCATCCACCTCTCAGATTGACCATCCAGGTCTGCATTGGACGGCAGACAGAGCGGAGACTCAGAGCGAGGGGACCTGAGGCGCGTGGCTGTGCGCCACATTATATATAAATCCACACCGCTTTTATGGGCTCCAACAGGGTAGAGATCTAAATCTGGGTTAACAAGCAGAGCTTACCACTAAGAGCCCGGGGCACCAGAAAAGAGAGAAAAAAGTCGTCTTTCTGAAATTCATTTCCCATAAATCATCTCGGGCCAGGCTTTGAAGTGGTTTTCTTAGACTTTGGACAGGAAGTGTGGGGCTTAGAGCTTTTTTCCAACCCAAAGAGGGAGAGGAGAGGAATCAGAGGAGTACAGGAGAGAGGAAAAAGAGGAGAGAAAAGGGATGGAGAAGGGAAAAAAAGGAAAGGAATCAAAAAAGGAGATGAGAAATATCAAGAAATGAGAGGGACAGACTGTGCAGTGGCAAAGAGAGGAATAAGGAAAGGAGATGAATAAGAAGAAAAGAGAAAAGAAAAATAAAGGAGTGAATCAAAGGAGTCAAGGATTCAGGAGAGGAGATGGGGATCCAGGGAAGAAAACAGGAGTAAAGAGAGGAGAGTGGAGGAGACAAGGGTGAAATCAGAAAAGGAATGAGGAGAGGGGATGAATCAAGGTAAAAGAGGAGATCAAAGAGGAATCAAGAGAGGAGAAGGGAGTAAAAGAGATGGAGAAAAGTGGAGAGAAATGACAAGAGGTGATGGATCTTGGAAGAAATTAAAATTATAGGAGAGGAAAGAATTTGAGAAGAAGAGATGAGGTGTATAACATTAGGAGAGGAATCAGGAGAGGAAAAGAGAGAAGGAGATGAGATGGGGGGAATGACGAGGAGACGAGTAGTACGGAGGAGAAGGAGAAGAGTAAACCAGCGCTCCATTGTGATGCTGAATCCAGTGATAATCCACACATAAATAGAAACTGAGAACAAAAAGGAAACAGCGTGCAGAAGAATACGAGCTAAGCCTTATTTGGACTCTTATTGTTCACTGCTTGTCATCCTGTGTGGATAGAGGAGAGGAGGAGAGGAGGGGATGAGGAGAGGGGAGGAGGTGCTGCTGGGCCGGCACACCGCCAAATGCAAATATTGTGGAATAAACGGTGCTAAAGCTCAACTGTGCCACTTTGCACCTAAGCCTGTGTTGAATTAACACTGTTATCATAAACAAAACATTGTGTGAGCGTGGAAGTGGGCTGAGCGGCGACAGATGGTTAAGAGCATTAGGGAGATACCTGCCAGAGGGGCCTTTCACCCCCTGTACGGGATATTAACATTCACCGGAGAGCCATGGCTGCAAAAGCGCCCGTGGCATATGGCCCAGTAAATATTGACTGATATTTTAATTACCCTGTGCATAATCTAATAATTAATCACAAACATTACAGTTTCACCTTTTCACAGTTTCAGTATCACTCAGAGGAGACTCAGTGTGATGTGCTGTCACACACTGATCGAGCATGTGATGTGTTTGTCCAGCTCACATTCATATTTAATGGCTTCATTAAGTATTCAGACCCATTACTAAAGAGACGTGATAAACGCTATAAACACTGCAGGAGAAATAATGACCTGGAGAAGCAATCCTGATGTAAGTCATTCTCTTTACAGGAGCTAGATCCTGACGTTTTTGATATCAAGTAACAACTGGTGGAGAGGAAACATGAGTTACTGAATTACTGTATGTACTCTCAAAATGATCATGCCCAATGGGTCACTTCATTCATCTCAGGGAGTACATCTCCATCCTACCATCCATCTTTTCTGTCTGTCAGGGGTCCGGTTCAGGTAGTAGCAAGTCCCTCACCCCAGCAACATTTTCCAGCTTCTCCTGGAGGATCCTAAATGGTGACAGTGCAGGGTGAGATACAATATATCAATCATCAACGGGCTTCATGTCTACCTTGGGCTCTCCTTCCAATTCAGCATGCCTACACAGCCTCCAATGCGATCGCTCTGTAGTCTTCTAAATCAGTGGCCTGAACCCCCTCAGCTGAGCTGTTTTGTAGGGAAGAAGCAGCGTTTCTACTACAAACTCCATCCAATGCTCCTCCAAAATCATAATCTTAGTAGGAGTTTGCGTGAATCTCTGAAAGATGTGTTCAGGGGTTGAAAAGTAAGGATGATTCTAAGGACCAAGACTGACAAGAGCCCTAAAATATAATAGAACATTTGCAATGTTGGGAAGTGGAGGGGGAAACTTGGAGGTGAGGTTGCAATTGATTTGGGTGGCAGGTGTGCTGATCCCCAGCGGCATAGACTGGAGTGTGACACAGCTTGTAAAAATGTCTTTTTTAAACTCTCGGGTAACTTAATAAAATATGAAAAGAGAACACAGATGACTTCTAAAGACGTCAGATGTTTCTAAAGATATTCTTGTGATTCATGAATTAATGCAGGAGTGTTTCAGTGACACATTGGAGGAGACCTCTTTATATTCTTTCTCATCTTTCATTATGACAGTCTGGGACTCCTACAGCTGCAGCTGAAAAAACTCCTTATTTATCTCACACTGGTTAACTACTGGTGGTCACTACTGAATTTTGGCCAAATCAGTATGAAACAGCCAATAATACATTTTGAAGGAGGTGTGCATCAGCTACGTGCGTAGGCCTATGTGTAGGTATGGGCAGGTATGGGCACTATGCAGACCTACTGTGTTGGCTATGCTGTCGATGTGACGCAGCAGCAGTATAAACCAAGCTGCACAGTTTAATTGCCCGCCCATAGCGGGCTGCCCGGGTTGATTCCAGCCTACGGCACCTTCTCTCCCAGTGTCCTGCTCTGTCCACTTCCCTCTCTGAATAAAGGTGTAAAAGCCTAAAAATATTACTTGTATGCTTACTATATATATAACAAATGTTTAAAATAAAACATGTCTGAGGATTAGGCCAACATCTAAGTATCTCATGTTATCAAACTTTGCCAAGTTTGAGTATGGACATACAATATTGTAAAATTACATGTTTAAATGTAGTTTGTTTTTATTTCTATTTTTGATGATTTACCTGAATTTGCATTAACCTCTAGTAGTGCTTTCACAACATTTACTGCACATAGCTACAGTACAGTACAGCACAGTACAGTGCTATACAGGTGTGTGTGTGTGTGTGTGTGTGTGTGTGTGTGTGTGTGTGTGTGTGTGTGTGTGTGTGTGTGTGTGTGTGTGTGTGTGTGTGTGTGTGTGTGTGTGTGTGTGTGTGTGTGTGTGTGTGTAAGGGTGTTTTGCATTCATGTCTCTGCATCATATAAAAGGATTGTATCAAAAGAAAAGCTTGCTGAAGCTGAGCACAGGAACTGGGCTCAGAGTCAAATCAGGCTCAGAGATACTACACACACCTTACACAGTGTGTGTGTGTGTGTGTGTGTGTGTGTGTGTGTGTGTGTGTGTGTGTGTGTGTGTGTGTGTGTGTGTGTGTGTGTGTGTCTGTGGAACTGTACTGTACTGTACATCCTACTGTCTTCCTGGAGACAGAGAGGAGGAGGGGATGGAGAGAGGTTGGCAGGGGGGTTGCAGCTTGTTGCACTGAGTGGGTGTGGAGGAGCGGGTGGGCGGATACGCACAGTGTCGCACATCAAACTCCTCGCAGGCCAGAGCAGTTCAGAGGACGATGTGTAACAGAATAATCCGGCATAGACTCAGCATCCAACAACTTAGCATGCGAGAGAGGGCGAGCAGATGAAAAACAGCGAGAACCACGCAGAGGCTTGCCAACCGCTTTTTGGAACAGGAGGCAGCTTCTTCTTCCTCTTGTTGCCGTTTCGGGGCAGCCTGTCAGTGGCTGTTAAAACATTGAGCAACAGTTGGATGAACAAAAACCTGCTGTGTATATTGTTCTACTGTGATTGCATGAAATTCCCCTCTAATTGCTCTTGTTCCTCCGCACAGGCCAAAGGCTGATATTGAGAACATCTGAGAGCTTTCAGCCAGTGTGTGTGTATGTGTGTGTGTGTGTGAGTGTGTGAGTGTGTGCGTGTGCATGTAAAGAGTTGGAGGACAGCCTGGAAAATGAGGCTGTGATGTTTGACAGGTTGGACGGCTGATTGGAGCCTTCACCTGTGTGTGTGACTTCACATAGGTAATGGAGCTTTTAACAGGATCCATAAAGCTGCCATCTGTGGGCCGAACGGACCAAATATCAGGCTTTCACTGGGGATAAGAGCTCGGAGGAGCCGTGAGGATCATAGACCCTGACAGAAGGGTTAATAAGACACCTACAGTACACATACTATGGTGACTAACTCAGTATGACTACCTTTATTAATTGGCCTCATGTTTCAAAGTCCCTAAGATTTTTAAATCATCAGTCTTGTGTTTTAAATGACTAAGCAACTCATTTTTGTTTTTTAGCTGTTAACTGAGGCACGAGTTGCTTTTACATTGTTTTAGTGCTCAAAAGAGATAACCCAGTTTGATCTTTAACGTCTTTCCTTGCATGCAAATCTGTCTCATAGTGGGGTTAAACGGTTCTTAACCATTTTGCCAAAACAGCCAAAGATTATGCATCTTATCTGCTCTGTTCTGCAAGACTTATTCTGTCAACAAATACAAAATCAAGTCCATGTCACCACTGTTTTTGATTTGAAGAATTGTAACATGCCTCCTGTTATGCAAAACAATAAAGAAGCTATTCTTTGTGCAGAAGTGTGCAGAGGCAGAACAGGCAGGGATGGGTCCATACTCTTCTGACCAGGGTGGCTCAACTGGAGCACTAATTTATGTAAAGGGGTTAACGTGTGCATGCATAAACGTATATAAAAAGCCTAATATGAGTGTTATGTTTCATTAGCAATAGAGTGACAAAATGTAAATTTTAGCTTACTAGGATTCACAAAGGACTATGTTTGTCCATAGTCAGAATTTCAACTACGAGCAGATTGTTACAACACAGGCCCAAATAGCTCACCCCAACACAAGACCCGCCTCCCACTAGGCAAATAGCCAATCATAGAGTAGGATTATGGGACGCCGTCAAGGGTGGCTTATCAGATTTTATTGGGGACCTCTGCCACCCTGGTCACCCGTCTAGACAGTCTCCGAGTAGAGTGGCGATCACATAAGTACATTTAACACTAAGACACTGTGAGAGCAGTAGATCACAGGGTTAAAGTCCTGGGTCAAAAATGTTTCTTGGGTTGAACTGAGTAAGTAAGATTAGTAATATACTTTAAGTATAAGTCTTAATTATTTTATTTTTTTATTAAAACATAATTACAAAACCACAGTAAAAAATTTTAAGGTAAAATTCTTGTAACAGAAGTTCAAAAAAAGCAACAACATACTGTAAAAAAACCTGTAATTGTTTTTTTTATGTTTTTTTTGGGGGGGAGGGTGTTTTTTTGGGGAGGGTCACTTAACTAGACAGGACAGCTAGGAGTAGACTGTGGTGAGTTCAGACATGCAGCAAAGGGGAGCCTGCCATAACTGGGATGAGGACTACAACCTCTCTCGGGGGGCACTCACCTTAATCGCTACACCACACCGCAGCCCTGCTTTAGTTCAGTTTCAATATGATAATAAATACTGAGGTGATTATGGAGCTTACCCTGTGCTGTAGATGAAGAAAGAGCAAATATAAAAGAGGAAGTTTGAAAAGAAACATTATTTAGTACAGGGTTAGAAAAAGAGACAACCTGAGATCATCTGTTGAGCCCTTAGATTTACATTCCAGTCCTGTCACTCGCGTTCCTGTAGCAGCACTCTGACAGAAGTCAGGATTATACTGCCCTCTACTGGATGGTGAGTCATTATATCCTGGCTACAGAGAGCTGTCACAGTCATGACTTACAGTGGGTATTTGATTAATTTGGACTAAATATGGAACATGGAACACAGATGCTTATTTTATTATCCATTAAATGAGAGTTGAGCTGCCATGGAGGTTTTGCTCCTTGGTTTGTAGCGTCACTCTTTGACTGGTAAGAATTCAAGTTGTCTTTATATTCCGTTTTTACTCTGATATAAATGTTTATGTGCAGCATACAAAACCAGTTTATCATATTCTTTGAAAAGAGGAAAAAGACAGATCTCTAATTAGGAAAGGGAAAAAATGACAAAGGATAAACATGAAGGAGTGACGTTTGAGTAAAACCAAGTTTACACCAAGTTGCTGAGAAGCAAGCAAAAACATCGTTCAAAAGTTGCTCACATAAAGTATCAAAAAACATTTTTGAGGGTCTAAAAGTTTAACAGAGAAACAAGAAACAGCAACCAGACAATCTCAAATATCCAACTGTCATTGTTTATTTCTCTAATATTTCTTTATATCACAAAAAGTCTTCAAAATGCAGACTAGGATTTTCATATAAACTGTACACAAAGCAAGGCACTATACACTGGAGGATTTTTAAAATCACAAACAGTTCATCATCACTCTATCTTTGCTTTTTATCAAGCCTGAATCCTTTCTTCTATCAGACACATAGTGACACTACATTCAAATAAAGCTGCATTTTTTCTTCTGTAAATGGCAAACGGTGAACTGTACAGCGGGAGAGAAGATCTGTGATATCCAGTTTTTATCCACAACATGAATTTACAGTTTATTTATTTGTTCTCAGCGTAGCGAGTTTTCAGGTAGCTTCTTTCTTTTAATTCCTTTATGGATATAAATATAAATTATTTTAATGCACAAGCATACAGGAGTGTGTTGAACAGGCTGACCGGCCTGTAACCACTCTAACAGATGGCTGACAGTGTGACAGCACTGCCTGTGCTGCGTATGGTACATATGTACAAACATAAAGAAGAGTGACTTTAAAGAAGAACTATTAACACTTTCAGTTACAGATGCATCAGCTTACACTGTTTCTCATTTACACAACTTCTGCACAAGAAGCTGATGCACCTTTCACTCTCTGATCACCTCCTCCCCACCTCCTTCACTCCTCTTTTTTGTCCTCGACCCTCAAATTAAGGGTTAACTCAGGAGCGGCTGTCCCTGAGCCTCCGGACAGAAACAAAAGAGGAGACAGAACGACCTCCTGGTGGCTTTTCTCTGCTCTCTTCAGATCAGCTCTCCGCTAGAAAAGTCCTTTAGCTTTCTTCAAGTTCACCTGCTTCCAGGCGGGCAAACCCCCATACTCCTCTCTGCTCATCTCCAGAGCTTTCTGTGGGACAGATCATCCACACGGTCAGAACACAGCAGCCAGGGCCACAATGAACAGTTTCATACAGGCGGTTTAGAAATTCAAAACAAGTCCTGCAGCTGGCACTGTGAGGGATGAGTAACTTCTCAGAAACGTCATGCATCGGTGAGAATCACAACACAACCGTCTTCACTTCACACCTGCAGTAAGAGCTTGTATCTACAGGTTTCACTGCTGTGTTCACATGAAGCTGTAGATAATGAGTGAACATGCTGAAAACAAGTTAAGATGTTTCATCAGAGAGGAGATAAAATACGGAGGTTAGGAAGGTTTGTAGAGAGAGTGGGTTATGTATAAGTGGAGTGAGCACAAGTCCAAGTCCATCCATGCTCAAGTCAGAGGACTCACCTTCCCATAAGCCCCTACACCCTGGAGGGTGGATGAATGAAAGAGTAAAGTTAAAACAGACAAGAGGATGGTAGAAGAATGTAGAACAAGATGAAAGACAAAAAAGGAAGAAAGGAGCAACACATTTTAGAGAAGCTGATGATAAGAGAAGACTAAAACAAACCCATTGATGAGCAAGAGACTGATCTGACAGCTATCAATAAATTAAAGCTCCTGTGAGGAGTTCTTAACTGGTTATGAAAAATACTACAATTAACATTGATGTCTCTTAATGACCAACAAAAGCAAACAAGACCAACTGCAAAGAGACATTTCTGTGTTGTTCTTTTAATGCCTTGGACAACAGCAGGTGGTTAGGTGTCAGATGATTGACAGCCCAGTGAAGAAAACCCTCTATTACTTTTTCCAGCTCAAATATACACTGTGAGTGAAACATTTCACTGTTCAAAGAAAGCAGGATCAGAAGACACAACTTACACATGTTCAGGACAAGACTAGCAAAGTGATCAGAGGGGCCAACATGGAGCGTCAGAATCAGCCCAAACAGGAAGTCACTCACAGGAGCTTTAATTTCATAGACCACGCTGTGCTTCTGAACTGACATGTTCTTTTAAGTTATTGTTGATTAAAGTTATATTTAGTTTAAGTTCAGCTCAGAGGCTAATGCCAGTGTTATTCCAGAGATCTCTTACTGCTGACAAATCAAGAGCAAAGACCCACAATCATTGTATCCTGAATCAAATATCACTGTACAGTAAAAATCCCACATGATATTGAGACATACTGTTAAAAACACTGTTTTAATATCATGTAAAGTAAACCAAACTGGAAAAAATGAAGGTATTCTTAGATTAACAAACTCTATATTAGAATATTAAAACAGTAAGTCCTAATGCCGTAACGTTCTGTACTTTCCTAACAACTTAAAGGTTTGATTAATGACCTTACATCAGCAATCGTACATGCAATTACATCAATACTGCATCAATTTTAATACACTGGTTTACCATAAAAACTTGATTCTGCAACCCTCAATTAAAACTAAAGATAGGCAGACATACTGTTTATTAAAAGCTATACTTGTCATTCAAAGATTAAAGGTGCAGTACATCATTCTGTCTTTGAAGAACTCATTATGTTCTGCAAAAAGCTGAACTTTACAATTTCTTGGCAAAGGCAAAGACAAAGGGAATGAAAACAATTATATTATAGAAAATATTTTGTGCTGATTCATTGCTGTTTGCATTTTGTGTATAGCTTTAAATTTAAAACATGCAGGACCTGAAAACGATTATCAGAGACAATCTTTAGTGTGCAGGTTCTCACCTCAAAGTCCTCATCAGAGAGGTAGACCTCCAGGCGAAGAGGGTCCACCCCCTCAGGCAGCGGCCGGGCCAGGACATCTGACAGGGGGTATGTGGTCTTACACAGACGGGCCAACACGTCCTCCACCAGAATGATCTGGTTACACACCTCTGCCTCCTGAAAACACAAACACTCAACTTTTAGCTGAAAATGCATAAAGAGGGTTGGAAATCATGTCTTCTCAGGATGATGGTTTACACCTGGACTGATTTACTCTGTTTCTGGAAGTTTAAGTCTTATGTTTACACAAAGAGTTCCTGTGTTTCAGTACAGTATGTTCACTAATGGCGACAGACAGACACCGTCAGAAACACAGATGATGTAGCTGAGAGCAATCAGATAATATGATCAGCTCCACACACCCTCTCAGTGATCTCAGCGATGTCCTCTCGGTGCTCCCAGCTCGGGAACATGTTGGTGAAGGTGAGCGGCTCCAGACCGGCGTGGATCAGATAGGCTTTGGGAGGCTTTTTCTCATTCTTTTCTGTGGACAACAGAGACCAGAGAACTGAAATCCAACAACATTACTGGAGTTTGTTTTTTTCACGCTGTCAAACTAAAGCATTAACAAGCTGCTTGTACTAATGAATAAATTAAAATACCTTTACAGTACTGCAGCACGGTCTCCATGGCACACTTTCTGTCTGAGTCCCAGCGGATCCTGGCTGAGCCGGTGCTTTCACTGTCCTGAGGCCACCAGCCCTGCCACAGATACACCTCATGGTGGTTGTCCACCAGAAACAGGGCTGGAAGAAGAGGAAGAAATCCACAGACTATCATTTGTCATTAATGGATGGGAGTTTCAGGTTTAAGCGGCCATCATACTGAACAGCGTTTCAGGAAATGTCGCTGGTGCAATAGTTTTCTGATGTTGAAACAATCTTACAACAATTTTGCTGGCTAATTAATACTGTATGGGTAACATGAATTCTTTAGGTGTGTGTACCTGGCTGTGACGCTGCATAGAGGTCCTCCTGCAGGAAAGGCATTGAGTTGACCTGTTTGGGTTCTCTAGCAGGAAACAGAAACTCTATAGCTGAAAACTCCCCTGAGGTGCTGCTCAGCTGGTACAGACGAGGCGTAAAGTTAAATCTTCCTGGATCTAGGGGTCAAAGGTCATGCAACAGTAAGTGGAACCGTGGACAGATCTGCTTACAAGTTTGAAATCAGGCTCAAGCACTTTGATTGCCCCACCTTGCAGCATGCAGTCATAGGCCTTCCTGTCCCTCCTCCCGAGGGGTTCCCAGAATCCTGCGGGCTCCGCTCCCTCATCAAACTCCCGGATGGTGACCTTGCGGCTGCTGTGGAGGCCGGCTTCCAGAGGGCAACTGCACAAAATGCCGAACAATGACTTATGAAGACAGCAACATAAAAGCACATTAAAAAAAAAAACCATGCCATGATTATTTGTTCCCAGAGTCTAAACAAAACAATCCCTCTGGTTTGAGTTTAATCTCTGGTGTCACTTTGACTGTCAGGGGAAATAAAACGTAGTCTCCACTCACTGTTCCTTGATTTTGTTTGCTGCTGTGCGTGCCACCTCCCGTGAGTGGGCCTGAGATTTGCAGCCGTGCCACAGGTAGATGAGGGCCTGGCTGACGCTCAGCAGCACCATGGAGACTCTAGAGCGCAGGCTGCTGCAATGACAGGCCACCTCCAGCAGGTGGCCCTCCACATCCACCTCTCCACGCACACAGTACAGACGCCAGTCATCTTTGGGAACAGGATGAAGGAGGAAAAAGGTGTTTTATTTTTGTACATTCTTAACAAAAGTAGGAGAACATTTATTACACACTTGTTCAATTTGTATCCCTGAGAGCACAGGCTGAATTATTATTGTGTGCATCTGAAAGTTAACCCTCCAGGATGGCTTTTAATCTCAAGAATCTCAAGAACAAGTTTTCCTCTATAAAGGTGACTGATATGGGAAGATGAAGGATTCATATGACTGTTAGAGAGAAATGAATCCAGTTATGATAAGCCAGGAAGACACTGTATGTTATTTAAGAGGCATCAGAATTTGGGAAAACTAGGAAATGTGGAGACAATTTGCTGATTCAGCCTGTGCAGAAATTGAAGCTCAAGCTGCAGAGAGCACACTTCATGTGTTTTTTGATTGATGACAGTCTTAATGCAATGCTATGTGCTCACTCTGTGAATTTTCCTCCTCTTCTTCTCTTTTCCCCGAGTAGACAACCATCCCTCCTTTGAAGCACTGCAGGAAACATGGAGGCTCTTTACCCTGCTGGACCTGAACCTGGAGGAAGATGGAAGAGATGAGAGGTAAAGCTTTAAACATGCATAGAAAGAGAGTATAACCTTGTATTTATGTTGACACACTCTGATTCATTCTGTCACACACCTGTGCTCCTCGCTCTTCGTCCAGCTCCACCGTCATCAGTGCTGACGTTCCTTTCTCGCTGACGGTGGCGTTGCGGCCCTGCCAGAAGAAGTAGCAGCACTTCTCTTTCCCTGGGCCTGCTGTCTTCTGCTGCTCTGGATTCTGTCTCCTCCCAACTGATAAAAAGAGATGAGACGGAGGTTTGATTTATCCCACGTGGGACTCTTTAAAAACTGAAGTACCCTTAACCCTTTTTTCACATTCAACTGCACAATCAGACTATTGTTATCCTCTTTTACGCACAGTTTTATATTTTTCTAAATATTCATGTCTTTATTTGTGCTGCTCTACACAGTCTACTGCTCTTGCTTGTTTAACTGTTGTGTGTCTTTTTATTTTGGTCTTAACTGGTACCTGAGAAACAACATTTCATTCCACCTCATGTGTCAGCATGTGTTGGCATGTCAATAAACAACCTTGAATCCTTGAATCATCCTCTGGGAACTTCATTAGCGTGAAAGCATCAGCACTTAGAAGGACAGACAACAAGGGGCGGACTACCAATAGTCAGATTTTCAAATTGTCTAAAATGTCTTTAAAGCAAGGGACCTTGAGCTGCAGACTGTGAAGTGTTGTTTGTGGTGTGTGATGAATGTGAGGATATTTGTTGCCCTCTCACTTTAGTCCTTCTGATATAAATGTTGCCAAATGTTTCCAGGTCCAGTTAAAGGATTTTGCTGCTCAACGTTTTTTTATTTATTTAAAAAGGACCATTAATATTAATTAACATTGGTGTAAATATGCCAGAGTTAGCCAAAAGGCTAGTCTACATCCATAGTCCCTTGCAAGATGTTTAAAAGGCTCAAGATCAAACAAAAAAATACAATAAAATTAAATAAAATTAAATAAAAAAGGGAGATGAGAAAACAAAGACAAAGTAGAAATAACACCATCCGATTAAAAATGACAAAAAAAACTACATAAGGAGATGACATTGTTATGATCTTAATCTAAGTTTTGAGCTGCATGCAACTCCAAGCTCCAAAGCAAAATTCTGTTTTGAAGATGTTACAATAAAGCACCTGTAAAAAGCTAGTTTAACTGACTGGTTGACCTGGAGTTGACACAGTTTTCTCAAAAGGAAAGACATTGCAGACATTTGTAGATAGTGATTTTACTGTCAGCGTCACAGTTGTATGATTAGTTGTGGAACCAGAACTTTGAGGCATTTAAGAATACAAAGAATGGAGCCATATCTTGAAATAACTGCAAATACAAAAGATTGATGCCTTAACCAATGATACATGTTTACAGAATGAGTCACAAATATCTCAGAGGAGGATGTGACATGTAGTAAGAGAGGCCTGGATCTAGAGTTACCAACGAAACACCAGGATGAGTTTGTGTTATGGCTTTTGAAGTAGGAGAAAATATGCAAATAATCCCACCTGCAGCGCTGACCATGTACTTCCACTTCACCACGTACGTGTCGCCCTCATGAAACTGCCCGATGCTCTGGCGCGGCAGACGGCTGTAGTCGAACTCCAGGATGTGCCACACCTCCACCCCCTGCGTGCTGATCTCATAGCTCCTCCAGTCCTCCGCCTCCACCAGGCCGTAGCCTCGGCCCACGTTGAACCCGTCCAGTTTGGTGCAGATCGGCCCCTCATGCAGGGGCATCATCAAGGAAGCATCGTAGGCGTGTGGCTGGTCAGAGGAGGACTGCTCCTGGAGTGGAACAATGAGATGGACAGAAATAAGACTGATGACAGAGAGTGACAGAGTCTGGAAGGACAGACTTTGGAGATAGAGAAACTCTTTGATACCTTTTGATCAGTGATGTGATCGTTGGTGTTTCTTGTCGGGCTGGGTGTTTTCCTGGAGTCGGTCCAGTCCAGAAACTTCTCTTTGAACAGAGTGGTTTCATTATGTTGAGTCAGTCTTCCAAACACCGCCCAGTCTGGCCGGCCCTGACCTTTCCTACAGGCAAACAGGAGAGGGTAAGTCAGTAACAGTACAGAGGCTTCAGTCACTGAAAATATCTGCAAAACAAGGTGGAGAAGAGACAGAGCAGCTCCTCATGACTGATAAAAAGATAAAGTAGACAACTAAGTGAAACTGAAACACTTCATCTAGACAAATGGCAGGGATAGAGCTTGATAGTTTTTATGCACAAGCACCACTGACCTCCAATCCCCTAAATTAGGAGACCAACATTTGTTTATAAATAAATATAATTATGTAAAAAAAAAGAAAAAGACAAATTTAGTGCTGCTCTTACTGCCTTTCTTAAAATGAACTTATATAATCTTGTGTACCACCCAAGACCTGTAATGCAACTTATACCAATCTATTTTATAATTCCCTCTCCTTGTATGAATGCTACTTCCTAATATATGTAGAAAATAATGTCACATTTATTTCCCTTATTGTGGCCATTGACCTGTTATGTGCGACATGAGGAAAGTCAAAATAAATATCCAGCAAATTAACTACAAACTGAAAATTCATATATGTGTTGTTAAATGCGTTTCCATACTTGGGTATGAGTGGGTTGCACTCTCCTGGGTCGAGTGGGTTGATGTCACAGTTTGTGTAATCAAAGGTGCCGTTCCACAGGTGCTTGGCCAGCTGGAAGGCCACCTTCCTCTGTGCTAAAGTCACTTCTTTCCCGTGCCAGATGTACATCTCGCTGCCAAAATCAAACACCAAAACCTGCAGAGACACACAGACGGGCAGAGATGTTGTTCAACACAGCAGTAGCAGCATTGCAAAGCAGGAATCGTTCTTTTTTTTAATGCTGCCACTGGTTGGCACCAAAGCAAAACTCATCTACAAATCCTTCACATAGCTGGACACAAATACTTGTATGAAAAACAAACACTAAAGCAACAGGGCTTTGAAATATGTGTGACATGTTTTAACAGGTCAGGTTGTCAGACCTCCTTGGGGTTGAGCAGGGAACAACGGGGCATCTTGGCCCAGAAATCATCATCTGGGACCAGTTTGTCATCCATCAGGCGGTAAATACAGTTTGTCTCCACAATAGCTCCCTCGTACAGCTCGTCTTCATCTGGAGTCCCTGCTGCTACAAGAGGAAAGACGAGTGCATCAGCTTAAACGTCATGCTTCAGGGACTGTAGGCAGGGTTAATGACAGAAAAACATCCTTACACTGAAAACTGGACTGCCCTCCAAGAAGCTTCCAGAAATCCTTGGCGGTGTTGCTTTGTGTGTTGACAGCTTCCTCGATGACCTGGATGTAGTTAGCACGGCAACCCAAGTCTCTCTTGCTCTGGATGAAATTTGCTAACTCCGCAGCCTGAAAAAGACAGAGAAACAGTTCAGAACTTTTCACAGACAAAGGTAAACTAATGTTCATACTTTGCATTTATGCAAGAGTGTGTATCCATGCAGTTTTAGTGGCTGTTTAACGCTGTTCTTTGCGCTTGTAGGGACCACAACCTGAATTTAAAAGTGCTTCTCACCAGCGTTCACTGTTCACTGCTAGGTAATGAAAGCAGTCATTCCTCACTTCTGTTTTCCTTAGTAGTGGCGGTTGGGTCTGCTTTAAATGCTCTGTATGCATCATACTTGCTTTCATTCAATGGCATTTCATCAAGATACTGTAAAAACTATTGATAAAATCATGTCATAGCATTAGCAGCAGCTCTAAACTTTAAAATTGTACCTTGAAAAAACAAGTATGATAACCTCTCTTCAATGTACAGACCACCGCAATTGTTGTTGACAAAGTTGATATCAGAAGTCCCGCCCCTTCGTGATTCTGATAGGTTCATTTTAAAATCCCTCCACCCTGACATTTTGAGGGCAAGGAAAGTTCAAGTCCATCTCTTAAGATCTCTAAAATACAAAGAGGAGTCTCTAAACTGTGATGAACTGAACTCTAAAATTCCCTCATACATAACGTGGGCCACAGATCCGAGTTTTCCTTTCTGTCTGAATGAGGTCAGCGCTCAGTTCAGCCAATTAAAGGTCATCGGAGTAATCTGGGCTTTGAACAATAGCCTTGTTTTGATTCTGTTTCCTGCAACAGCCCTCAGATACACAAACACACAACCCTTTCCTTTCCAACAACACACACTTTTCCTGCGTTGTGTCACTGTTCGCTTCCTCTCAGGCTTTGTTTACATCCTGAATGATAAGTGTGACCTACATAACTGTTCACCACATACTCCATCTGTGTTGACATCTACCCAGACTACTTGTTTTGAATTCTTGTGTTATTAAGGCACACCTTGTTCTTCTCGATGACGTTGGCGAACTCTCCGGTCCAAACGAAGCAGTGGTGCGGTGTGATGAGTAAGAAACAGTCCCCGCTGTTCAGGGATGAAGCTCTGGGCTCCACTAGTCTGGTCTGGACATGCCGTCGGCCTGATGTTGCATGTGCAGAAAAAACACAGAGAGAAAAACAGGTGGCATATCAGTGGCAGCTGTGATTATCACAGTCAGCGTGCCTGGGTTATCATGGTCAGGGTGTTTGTGCAGCAATGTGTCAGCTGTGACCATTTGACCCTCAACATGTCTGTACATGCGTCAGCCTTTCAAGCACTCATCCATCCAGACTTAAAACCTGCATTCTTAAGTTTCTTGGCCATAAATAAAAGCTCATATTAAATCATAAACATGTCAAATGATGGGACAAAGCAGTTCCCCTCTTATTGTGGATTTGCATTGGATTTTGTTGCATGCACTTTGGAAGTGAGTCTGAGCCCAGAATAGTGTGTGGTGTCCAGGGGAGAGTGATTTAGAGCCACAGCTGTCATCAGCAGACGTGAGGAAGAGAGGCAAAGACACCAAAATAGTCTTGTCTACCGTTTTAGACATCCTCTGAAAAGGGACACCCTTGAAGCAGCATCCTCTAAAGCTTTGTGTTTGAGATTGCAGCTACTGTGTTTGTTTTTCATTACTGCAGGTACAGATGCTGCATTACAGGCTTTGTAAGTCTGAACAGTTTGTGTCTCTGAACACAAACAAATCAGAATCAAAGTTTAGGAAATGTGAACAGATGTTTTGTATCCCTCTCTGATAGTTTAGGGTGGTTGTTTGGTAAATAAGCTACATTTTCTAATCTGTCTGTTATTCTAGTGTTAATGTTAGGGTTGTGTTTTAGCAGATCAGCTATTTCCTTGTAAATTTTCCGCCTGACAGCACATAAGTTAAATTATAATAGAGGTGTACATGCACCCTTCCTTGTGTGGTGGTAAGCTGCTAACTGGCTGATTCCAGATTTAGGACTAGGCTTAAAAAACAAAGACTAAGATAGTTTTTTTTTGTACTAATCTACTGTCATAATTAAAAACAAAAAAAAGAAGGAGTTTTCTTTCTGTATTTCTTTTATACTAACCTCTGTTCTCAATTTTTTATCCCCTCTGCAATTATATTGTTAAATACTCCTTAAGTTAATATTTTATTTGTTGTGGACTTCTTATGTTTTTACCAGGCTGACTCCTTTATCTCTTATTATCCTGATCTTTGATTGATTTTATTCTGCCTATCTTTAACTTATCAGTCTACTTGATACCAGTAGTATACTGTAGCTCCTGTGTATAATCCATTGTTGTCAATAAGTCTCTGTTTGTATTTATCTTATCATTTTGCACACACTGCTCCAAACAAATTTCCCCTAGAGCCATTATAAACTGTCCTTATGCTTGGCACTGACTCTTCTCCATAATTGAAGTCTAACTCAATGATAGCACAGGATTTTAAAGGTTAATTAACTGCAGTATGTATAGCACACTAGATACAAAAATGTATTCTCTAAGTTTATGACCACATTTCTACAAAACATCAAAACAAGACGTTAGCCTTATCTTACATTTGTTTAACTGCTTGTTAATGAGATAAATATTAAGCATTTAGTATCTAGCTGCAAGCACTGCTATTCCTTAGTATAGGCCTAAACGTACTTTGCTAAGCAGGTATTCATCATGTGGTTTAATTTGAATTTATTTGATTAGGACAACACACGTGAGTCAAAATTTCTGCAGTATGCCTCAATGTAAATATGCTGGAATTAGCACAGTAGCTAAATTTCATCCATGGACCTAAGGCACTCCACAAGAAAAGACTTACAAACAATTTTGCATACAAAATTGACACTGTTATTATTAGCTGCTGTACAAATTTGTACCATATCTGTCAGGGTGAAAGCTGTACATAGAAATGTTAAATTCCTTGAATTATGATGCAGTGGATTAAAAACAGGGCGACAAAAAACAACCTGTCTTGAGTACTAGCGTATGATCAGAGCAGCCTGTGAACTCGACTGACCTTTGACCTGCAGGAGCATGAGTTTCTTGTAAGGCACGGCGCTGTTGTTAGACATCTGCTCTGAGATGTTGACACTGCGCAGGTTAACGTTGCTGAAGTTCTCCTTGCTAGCCAGACCGGCCAGAGCCACATCAGAGAGACCAGAGTTCTTACTCACTGCAGGGAACACAACAGAACACAAAGACAGACCATGAGACAGACACCTCACAAGCCCCCTTTACACTCAACAGCCCCAGTTCTCTATATGACTGCTACAGAAATAGAACACTCCACAGACAGTTAAAGGGGTTTTGCTGCTGTCAGAGGTGATCAAGAGTGGACCTATGGGAGAGACATGACATTCACTTGGACATTGCCTCATGTCAGTCTGACAAAAAGCTGCTACTGAGCTGTTTAATGACAGGAAACTGACTCCTGCCCCAGATACAGGTCAATGTTAGAACAACAAAGCTTGAGTTGGTTATTTCACAGCATGGAGAGACAACTTATGAACCGTATAATGTCAGTGATTCTTAATTATGGATCAAATTGAGATGTAAATTCAGCCCTATACTTTTTTGCAATCAAAGTAACATTTTCTGTGCGAAATTGCAGCTAATTTATGCCTTTGGTTACTCACTCTTCTCCGCCTTCATCCTCTTGCTCTCCAGGAGACCAATGTTGAGCCTCTGCTCCGTATACTCATGTCGGATGTCCTCCCTGGCAGCAAGCATCTTCAGAGGATTTCTAGATGCTTGAACGTTACGTGTCGGACGAACCGATCGCTTGTGCTGCACCATCTCTGAGGTTAGCCTAAGGAAAAGGTCAGAGGTGAAGGAAGTGAGGTCAGCAGAGAAAAGCACAGTTTTACAACATACATCCATTTAACTCGTCCTCTGGAAGCGATGGAGCTTACTTTGGCTCCTGGGGACCGAAGATGGCGTCGAAGTCGTCGTCTATCTCCACCTTGTTGGTGCTGATGGGAAGCTCCTCCACTTGGCGGTAGAACTTGGAGAAGGTTTCATCTTCGAGGGCCATCACTTCTTTTACTTTCTTCTCTGTTACTGTGATGGTCGCCTCTGGCAGTCCAGACACTACAAAGGGGACAAGACAAGGCCGAGTCAGGATCATAAATTACTCACGCTTTATTCCCTCTATAACAGATATTTAGTAACTAATGTCAAATTAATAGGGTCACTTTCATTTATGATAAAAACCTTCAATTAAACTAGTACGATTTAACTTACACTGTGCCACTTTCATTCTGTATAAAGTGCATGTGTGGGTTTTCTCAGGGTCCTATTGGCTGATACTGAACTGAACAAATTGCCCTCTATTTCAGCTTGGCTATCTAGTCCCCCCCATAGACTGTAAAAAATATGGACGTAGGATCCGTGACGTCACCCATCTGTTTCTGAAGAGCTGTTTTGAGACCAATCGGCTGCGGCAGCCATATTGCTTCTGTCGAGCCAGTGTGACGTAAAGAGGCGGGCTTTGAGCCTCCTAGCCAACAACTGCAGTGTTCCTGCAGGCAGCTGTGCCTCTCATTGGAAGACTAGTAATCTCAATATCTTCTAAATTACCGAATTAGAAAAAAATTCACCCCCCTCACAGTGAGAGGACATCGAGAAATTAGCTATTCAGACTACACTCATCTTTTGTACCAGGCTGTAAACATGTTTATTAATGCTGCAAAGATCGTCTTTTCCCCATTCATGTGTATGTGACTTCCGGTACTTCCGGAGCCAGCCTCAAGCGGATCCTCGATGAACTGCAGCTTCTAACACTTCCGCATTGGACTCATATTTTTAGACCGGAGGTTGCCGCTTGGTTCCCCCCCTTCATTTGTGATGCAAATCAATGTCATAACTCCACTACAAACAGCAAAACAAGTCACCCCAACGTATGAGTGAAGCTGCTGTAAGGGACGAGGACATATTTTCAGGGTTTGGCGGACTAGAATAATCAGGAGTATTGATTTGAGCTCTTCTGATTTCAGTTTATGGCCTGAAAAATGCAATCAAGGCTCTGGCAGTGTAATGTATCACAGTGCATGAAGGCTCCACGGTTCTATGGAGAACAAGCTTTCCTGTGTATTATCACACACAGTGAGGAATTTATTGCTACAGTTAACTAAATTGACCATCAACACTGGTGAACATCCAGAAAATGTGTGCATGAATCCCCTTTTAGAGTGTAAAATACTTACTGCATGACATATCTGCCTAGAAACATACAAGACTGATCAATTCTCTCATCTTGAATGAATTAAAGTGAACTAGATAGAATGATGGGTTTGATTTATTTCAGTTTGGTCTCAGAAATGTGCGAGATTTGATTCTGTGGATGAATCTATGACAGATTATGTCTTTAAAATGTGGGACAGACCGTTTCTCTCATGGTTGTTTGCAGTGTGAAAGCCTGATTCTGCACTCAGTGACTTACAGACAGCATGCCAGACACGACTGACCTTTACTGTTGAGCTTGCCAAGGAATGACTCCAGTTTATCCAGCTTCATGTCAGACTCCAGGTTGAGGTCTGGTATGGCCTTGATCTCTGCAAGACAAACACACAGCTGTTAGGGCCGTAAATGTTCTCTGTGTTTGATTCCAGCACAGGTCACACCTCTTATGCAGGCAGTCTGAAGCTCTGTTGTTGACTTGAACAATGAATGAGCATGAAAAGGTTCATTCAGTAACGATGGAAGTTACACTGATCATCACTTACACACATTTCAACGACACTTAACGGCCACTAGATGTGAATTATTCTGCACTGCAGACACATGCATATTTATGTCAACACTGACCCATGGTTTATGTTCTATTAGGCTTTCAAAACCTTATAGAAGTCTCACAGCAACACAAGCCACATTAGTGTTGATGACGTTGGTGACGATGATAAACATAACATTCAATGCAACAACGAAAGAAAAGAGAAAACACCTTCAGTATCAGACATCTCCTCCATGTCTTTTGAAAGAGAAGCACAGAAATGAATTACACGTAAACTTAACGTCAACAAACCAACAATCATTACAGCAGCTTAGACTCAGACATCATGTTACACAGGTCAATGTTACAGTGAATAACTGGTCATAGAAAGTGTGTCTGATGTCTTAAAGTCTAAATGATATACGAGCCACAGCTGAGCGCTCCAGTGACGCAGCTAAATAAACAGGGAAGCTCAACAGGACACTAGTCTGACACAACAGGTAACCAGAGGATACAAGAGAGACGTTAACGACAGAGAGGAGCATGAAGAGTGGGCACAGGAGAATCATAGACTGACCTTCCTGTGGTTTGGAGATAGCCGGGCTGCTGTTCTTGGGTTTGGATGGTGCTGGCTGAAGAGCTGATGAAGAGGTTAACCCTGTTGATTGAACACAGACAGACATATTCACCTTTAATGATCCCAAAGAGCATGCATGCTGTGCATCTGGTGTCCCTAATAAAACTCAATTTACAAGTATAAGTTTGTATGTGAAGCCAAGATGTTGACTGTAGTGTGTAAAGAAAGCCTCTCTGAGTATCATATCCCCATGAATCACACAGTCAGACAGAGTGTCTAATAATAATTATAATAATAATAATAATAATAATAATGCATGTCTGTTTGTCAGAGTGGGAGCGTTTGGACTAGCAATGTAAAGACGAGCAGAGGCACAGAGAAGGGAGGGGCAGAGTGGTGAGAAAATGACAAAGCAGGATTTTTTTTCTGCTGACTCAGTATTTTTGTAAACATATTCAGAGCTCCCAGAGAGTGCGGACCTGCTTTCTAGACAAAATATCCAAGATATATGATTGATTTTAAAAGTTGTGATGGTGTGATGTGATCCTAAAACCAAAAGATCTACAGAGCAGGGTTTCTAAAACGTCCAACAAAATATTAGGTGCCAAAGACTCACGACCCCCTCTGTCCATTGAAGTGATTAAATGTTGCTTTATACTTAATCAATTAGCCTACCTACATGCACATGTGGTGTTATGAGTTAACCTGCTGCGACTGATGCTTTTGTTAATTAGCTGCTAATTAACCTCACCCTTAGGAGTCATCTGACAACAAAGAAACGCAGAAAACTGATGAATTGTTTTAATCTGCAAGGTTTTATTTCAAATTCAACAACTATTTTTGATATGTATAAAATAATGTATAAAATATATTATTTTAGTCCACTGTCAACACAATGTTTTTCAGTTTGCGCTGGAGATGAAGGGTATTTCAATATTCAAGAAATGATTCCTAAAGATGACAAAACACACTTCTGTGAGTACAAGATTGTTCATTTTTTCATTTGCGAGTTAAGATCATTTTTCGGCTGCCTGATGGACCTTTTTAATGTTTATTCATGCAAGGAAATATCCAAGAGGTTATCTTGATGTTTAGTAAGGCTTACATAAAAACAACAGGTGTGGGTTTTTCAATCAACGTCATCATGCTTCTATTATGTAGCTAAAAAGTTAAAACTTTAACCCTAGCTTGTGCTAAGAACAGTAGCTTCAAAGGCAGCAAAAACAACAGAAACACTATGATGCCTTTGAAGCTAGCATGTGTGATTTAAATCCTTCCCATGACATCCTCTTTTAGCAACAATCTGCCCAAACTGCTCCAACTCCCCCAAGACATGCATGAAACCTTCCATCAGCTGCCCCCTCTGGCCAAGCCTGCAGCTAATGAGGAAAATATCCAACCATAAAATCATTTTCTGCCTGAGCAGAGTGCCTGGCCTGCTGTGCCTGCGCCTGATGGAGGGAAAAGGAGGATCATTTTCTCCTGGCTGCTGATGGAGAATCAGGCTTTGGAGCATTCGGGGCACAGAGCTGAGACTGAACTGCAGACTTCACGCTCTGCGGTGTCATGACTACAAAGTTTGTGCATAAACGCTAAACTGCACTGAGAGATGAAGAATACGTTTGTAGTGAACATATGTATGTTTGGTTTCTCACCTTTCTTCACCATGCGTGCAGCCACAGTGAACTGTGTGGAGTCGTTGGCGGCGCCATGGCCTTTAGACTTCCAGGCCTCCTCTTGAGCTACAATCAGCTGTTTCCTCTCATGGATGGACATGTGAGCGTCGATGCTCTGGCTCTCCTGCTCAGACTCAGATATCCTCTAAAAAGAGCGAGAGAGGGGAGGAGAGAAGTGTCGGCAACATTTAACACTTCTGTTTGATTCCAATTAAAGGAATAACCCCAATATTATTGAATGTCATATAATCAGTGTGTGATGTTCCATGTTTTCCAGAAAGAGCTTGATCTAAAACTGGGATTCTTCTACTTTATTAGCCTTTCAGCTGCAATGCTGCTTTACTGGAAGGAGGAAAAACAAAAACATGACACCAAACAACAAACTGGGATTTCCCTGTAACTGGGGGCAACATCCACAAACAGACAGAGTAGCAAAGCAAAACAAAAGACACCAAAGGGGGCGACTAATCCCCAGTAAGCCAAATAATCTCTGCCTCAGATTGAACACACACTGCTTACCAACTTTTAAAGGAAAATTATTGAGTTTACCTCTCTGACAAAACTTTAGAAATGTATAAGCCATACTCTCGCAGTTAAAGATTAAAAAGATGTATATGTTAGAAAAATGACAACAATGAAAAACTACACACTGTTGTTAGTGACCAGCTACATCACTTATTATCTGCAACATCTCACAAGCTTTTACAGTGTGTGTGTGTGTGTGTGTGTGTGTGTGTGTGTGTGTGTGTGTGTGTGTGTGTGTGTGTGTGAGTGTGTGGTGTGTGTGGTGTGTGTGGTGTGTGTGGTGTGTGTGTGTGTGTGTGTGTGCGTGTGTTGTGTGTGTGTGTGTGTGCGTGTGTGTGTGTGTGTGTGTGTGTGAGTGTGTGGTGTGTGTGTGTGTGTGTGTGTGTCACAAGAAAGGGGAGCTGTGGTTTTTTTTTTTTTTGCCAGAGCACTGTTGACACTATTGACAGGGTCACCTTCCGTCTCCAGGGATGTCTTTCATCCACCTGCACGGGTCTGGGAGATCTGATGGCCTTCACACCCAGAGGGATGGATGATGAGGAAGGTAAGAAAGGATGAGGATTAAGAGATGAGGATGAAAGGGTAGAAAAAGGATCGAGCTATGCGCAGGCATGACAAGCTGCAGAGGGACGCCATGCTGCAGTAATGTGCGTGGTGACAGAGCTGAAGGAAGGGAGGGATGTTTATAGGGGGTTCAAGATCTGTTGCTTGAATCAAAGATATGCAAGCCATTACCAATGATTCAACGTGAAAACATCAGAGTTTTTCTTTTACTTAAAGAAAATAGATCTTTTTTTTAAGCCTGTGCAAGAATAAAGGAATTTATTTTCTTTGTGAGTTAATACAAACGTAGCAGTTTAAAAATGGGGATATAATATTGGTTTGAAGCCATTACAGGCTCTTCAACAGAGCCAAATTCAACCATATCACAGCCGACTACACAATATCAGCAAGCATTTTGTATTGGTCGAAAGAATAGTGATAAACTTTTGAGCAACAAGTCTAAAATCCAGTAGCAGAAAACAGGAGCGAGAACTATAGCACTACCTAGAGAGCCAGTGCAGAGCCTGATAACCACACAGCTGAGGGTAAAGAGCTTTTTGTGAAGCATCATTGTCACTACAGGGAATCCAACAGATTCCTGCCATCATTACTGAGTCAAACTTAAGAGGTTTTGTGATTTCAAAATTGTTTTCATAGCTTAGAAAAGTAAGCAGCGAGATGAGGAAGCAAACATGAGGAAATAAAACTGCATGCAGCAACAGCTAATGCGACTCCGTACCTGGCAGGCTGACTCATCAGGGGAGGGAGAAAGGAAAGGAGGCTCAGGAGGAGGGGAGAAAGTGGAGGCAAAGACTGGCTCCTACAGAGGTACGGCCATGGAAGATAGGAGGAAACACAAACAGAGGATATTTTGAAGTGTGTAGCAGCTAGGGCTCTGTCTAGAGTTGTAGAAATATTGAGGTCCAAAATCAGAGAGATTAGATCAGCTCTCATGATGTGGCTCAAACCAAGAAGCCTGATATCTGTTAATAACAGTGAGGAAATCTGATGCCATCACTCTGACATCCTGAGGGTTATCTTGGCCAGAGGAAATGAAAAAGGGAAGGCTTGTGTGAAAAACAGAGGATGTGGGGTAAGAAAGAAGTGTGCAATGACATTTTGAAAGCATGATCAAGCATTTATGGTGCTGTTAAAAAATAAAGTTGATGGTATCTAAGTCTCTGCTGCATCAGTTTGATCATTGGTCATTAATCTGTTTCTGCTAGTCCCTCAAGTTCATGTGGAAATGTGAGCTCATCCAGTGTGGACCACTGTCTGCTCAGCTGTACTGCATGTGCTGCACACAGCGCTGAGGGTGATGAGTAGTTTTGAGACTAATTGCATCGTACGGGGTGAAATCGATGATGACCTTATTTCTAAATCAAGAAATATTTAGAGGAAAAATAATAAACCCTATGTATATTTATTAGCAGTAGGCCCAAATTGGACTGAGCAGGTCTACCTCTAGTAAAATAAACTGAGCTACTGTCCTGATAGTAACATTTATAAATACAGATAATCTACTTGAAGACCCTAATTAGCCCTTTAAAAAGATGTGTAATATTTGTGTTTTTGGAAGGTTATCTTTTCTTTTCATCTTAAAGGTCGTTTTTGTAAAAAAAAATGGAAAGTAAAAACTTTAGAGAGACCAAAAATAAAGGTAAGAAAGAGAAGATTTAATGCAGCAAAGGGCGAGGCTTGGAGAACGGATGAGTCATGAGTTTCACCAGACGGTGGCTGTTGTGCATCTGAATGAAGAAGAATGCTAACTGCATTAATTACAAGTGTAGCACTGTGCGAGTCTCAGGGAAAAATGCAGAGGCTGTTCACCGTATTTACTGCAGCTCATGTCGACAGTATATGAAGTGTTGTGTGCGTCACTGTTGTCTCCAACTTCTCCTGTCAGAGCTTCAGTCGGAGGGTTGACAGGAGAAGTTAGAGACAGACCCAGAAAAAGAGACCAAAATCTGGCAAAAGTTTCTGTGGATGATCACTGAATACACCCTGGTGACTATCCAGTAGTATTTTTGCTTGAAATGCCCATCCCAAGGTTGTGATAGAATCTGGAGTCACTGCTGTGGAGACTCTGTACATGGCAGTGTTGTAGTACTTAAGTCTAGGATTCAGACTTAAGTCTGACTTGAGTTTCAGGACTCAAGATCTGCCAGATGACTTGGACTTGACTACAGTAGGACTTGCAACATTGAGGGGAAGTCTGTGACTTATTTACTGATAAAGCCTGTTTTATTGTTTTTGTTAATTTTTATAAAAAGGCCCAAATAATGTACTCAGTGTTGAGCAGCTGTCACGTGCGTGTGCATTCAGTGCCTCTAATTCAGGTACAATTCCCAACGGGATGCCATGATTTGTGCATTTCTCTTTCAAAGACTGTACAGCAAATGCAAGCCAGAGCAGTAAAACATGTGAGGTATGTAAAAGATCCATTGAGGAGAAGACGCGGAAAAACTCAAAATTCAACAAACAGATAAACCAAGAAAAGTAAGAGAGATGCTAAAGTTACTTTGACTGTTATTTGCGTTGCTGTTAGCAAGCTAGCGGTAATATTAGCAACTAAAGTGGCTCAACCACTTAGTCCCAGATATTTGGTTTGTTAAAATTCTGATGAACAGCGGATAGGCTGCAAATAATTTTGAGTTTATTAGATACCTGCAGTGATCCGACCGCAGTAAAACCAATGAGTGCATGTTCCCATATATCATTGATTATTTCAATCTCCAGACACGTCGGCAGGATCAGACAGAATTAAACATTCATAAATGAAATGTTTTTTCTACACATCCAAAAGGTTCCACACAGTCAGTCCAGGTTCAGATTGTAATGCTGTGATTCAGCCGCCCTCTCCTTAATAAGTAAGGAATAATGTATGCTAACCATGCATTATCCCGCTTATTACTCGGCTACTAACTTAAGACACAGACAAGTTATCAAAAATATTATTTAAATGATTATTTCCACACCTTTAAAAATAAACAAGGCAAATGTCACAACTTTTAACACTACTGCTATCGTCACCACCGCTCATGATTTAAGTTTGGTTACTTAAATTTGCTCTCACCTGCTCCACTCGTCTCAAGGATTGCTGGATAGATATATACATATATAAATATCCATGTTGTTTAGCCTGCATCATTAGCATGCTAACCAAAACTAACATTTTAGCCACTTTGTTTTGACGCTAAGGAAAACTAACGGTTTTACCTCACCTTACGGTCTATGGTGTCAACAAGCAGAAACAAAATGTGCTGGAACTCCTTTTCGCGGATTGATTTGACATGACGTGTGACAGTTTGCCTGTGACGTTGCTCATGTTAGTAAAAGTTAATAACCATCACAAATGGGTTGTCAAGTGGTTTTGACCAATCAGAGTCCAGCATCTTACACAGCCTGAAGATCAGTATGAAAGCCGGGTAATAAATAATATTAATAATGGGCTCGACTTCAACACTGGTACATGGGGCACATATTCTAACAGGTGAGGTCCTTGTTTTGCACCCCGAAGGCAAACTCTCCTTCATGTCGTTTTACTCCTCCATCTCAAGAAATGTACACTCTATAAAGACATGACTGAAGCAGCAGCCCTGAACAGCTGGGAAGGAGAGGAAAAGGGGGGTAGCACGGAAAAGTATCAGAATACTGATTTTGGACAGAAACCCCAATCATACCGTTAAATATCCAAAACATCTACGTTGATTAGAAGGTTACATTTAAATTCAACCACATCCACAGTGTGTGTGAGACCCTGACAGACACAGACACAGTCATTACTGTGAAAACCAGGGAGCAGAGGTGGGATGAATTAGAGAAGCACACACCATCAGAACAACACCGTCACCAGGAATGGAAGGGGAAACACACAGAGCACCAACAGCAAACATAGTCTGCACAGCGGCCTTACCCACAGCTGGTCGGACTCAGCAAACTCATCCATCATCATCAGTGCTTCATCGTCCTACAGACAAGCAGCCGCAGGAGAGAAGGGACAAGTTTGGCTGAAAACTCTGTCGTCCCATGAAACACTTAAACCCTACTCACATGATCAGAAATGGAACCCCGTCCACATGAAGATTACTCAGCAGGAATAGATACAGTGGTAGTGAAAATCAGGACATTATTATAACATTTAAAATGGGGATACTAAAATACATCATCATATTCTTGCAGCATGTATATGCTTCTTCCAACGATGGTGTGTTTTTAGTTGGAACAATAGAGATTCTGTATTTACTCTGCTGTTGGCTCCTGTTTGACTCCGCACAGTTTCATATCTTAATATCTTTATTGTTGTCGTTCTTTGATCTGAAACAGGAAATTCACTGGCTCTGATGAATTGAAGGATGAAAACAGGATTAACAACATCAGCTGTTCTTCTCCATGACCTCAACTTGGCTGTCACTTGAACTTAATCGAAAAAACTTTGATTTCCTGATTTGATTGAAACATCTTGAAAGAACGTTTTCAAACAGGCAGTACAACACAGCGCATCAGATTATTCACCACACCACCAGACCTGACCTCGAATGAACCAAGCGTGCCGACTGGAGCTGAACAAACCCTGATAAGCAGCTGGAAAGAAAAACACCCTCACTGACGTGGAGCTGCTGTGAATATGTCTAAACAGAGAGGCACCTGTACCGTCCAACCAAAGCCCCCAACCCTCAGAAAATACCAAAACAGATACAAAGTCAACATGCAGAAGATGAAATGAGGTTTATTAGTTTTTAAAAGGACATGCAAACAGAGACAGAGGAAAACAGAAGAGTGAGAGGTTACACCAAACATGCAGTTCAGGAAAGAAGTGAAAAAACAGGCTTTATTACAGAGGACAGTGTTCTGTTCTTCACTCCTATCACTCAGTCCAACATTCAAATGTTCAGAAAACTGAATAATATTTCCTCATATTGAAAAACAAACTTTATAAAAGCATGTGTAATAATTAGGATTTCCATTTTCTGATTCATATCTAAGCAAATTATCATGAAAAAAAAAGATTTCCTGTTGATTACAGAAACTGTTGTGTACAAAAGTCTATGAATTCAAGTATCAAGTTATATCTTTTGGTTAAATAATATCAAAACATATAATAATAATAATAATAATAATAATAATAATAATAATAATAATAATAATAATAATAATAATAATAATAAATGGATAATATTTATTTACTTTAATATGGATAGTTTATGCCAAAGAAAATTTTCAAATCAAGCTGCGGTTTTCAAAATGTATAATCTAATAACTGCTGTCAAAATCATAAATGAGAAGTTTAACTTATTACAAACGGTCTTATTTTAATATTCCTGCCTCTGTGGAGCAAACCACAACAGAATATATTATTATTTATAACAATTAAACTGCAATATTTACTTTTTTATTAACATTATGTGTTTATTTCTGTACATCTCTTAAAATATTAGATAATTAAAATAGCAAAATACACTGTTTGAGACCCACTTTCCAAGTTTAGGATGCATGGCAGTGCTCTGCATGGAGTATGTCTTCTACAGCTATTTTTAGGGCGTTTTAATGTCGTTATTCTGAGGATAGGACATTGGTTAGAGGGGGAAACTTGGACGAGAGTGAGGGATGATAGCACCCCCCCTCCAGAGTGATTTAAGTCATCCCTTGTGGTTTTCAGTTGTCACTATTAAATGTTTTTAAGTATTTGTATTTGTATTTGAAAGAAGTAGTCCATATAGATTTGTTTTCATGCTTCATGCACACACAAATGAAAAAGTAACTTTCACTTGAGTCATAGGATTTCATTTTGATACTGGCAGCCACACACTTCCATTTTTAAGCAAAGACAAAAGCATGCACCATGAAATATTGTGCGACTGATTTACTCTTGGCATAGTTCAAGCACAAAAACACTCCGCAGCTGTTTATGAGACAGAACAGAGGAAACAGAGAAAGATCAGACACACACACACCCACACAAGGACAAGACACAACCTCTCTGTTTAGAAATATTCAGAGCTATTACCACGTTTCTGCAGGTTTCTACTGCAAAGCTTAATACTGTTTTCCTGCTGACTCTAAGACTTATAAGATCAAAACCTTAAAAACTCTGTTTCACCAAACAGTCGTCCTTCAGAGGATAACACTGGGAGTATTTGCTGTCAAATCCCGACACTGTGAGTTCACTCAAATTGCTAAGTCGGACAACTGCATGTGCAGGTCAGGTGGTTACCTTCTTCTTGAAGCTCTGCTCCGCCTCCCAGAGCTGAGTCTGCTGGTCACCAACAGCAACCTTTGCCACATCCTGCTTCCTATTGATCCTGTTCCTCCAGTCCTGCTCACCACTTTTCTTCAGCAAGGCCACTCTGAAAGGGAGATGAAGAAAAAGAGGAGGAACAGTTTCAATAAAGTTCATAAAAAAGGAGAAAATACTGCTTGAAGATCACTTGAAATGTCTGTCATCATAAACTCAGAGACCCTCTCTGTGTTTGATTTATCCAAATCAGAAACTGAGATGACACACAGAGCACATGGCAGACTAGCAGATCGCACACTAAGTATAGTATGACTGGAACAGTGGTTCATTTATTGAGCCTGTATGTCTGAGTAGGGAGCAGACAGGACCCATCCTGGAGAGGTCAATGTGTTGGCAGTGCCCTTTGCCCTTCTCACAACCGTCCCTCTGTGATCCAGTGACGGGACATCGTGTCCCGCCCTGAAGGCTTTTCAGCAACGCCACAAAACAGGAGTAAAGTAACACTAAGTAGATGTCAGCAGCTGCATCCGGGTACGGATGTAAAATCAGTGAGATCCTTTGTGACAGGAGAGAAAAGTGTTCCTGACGTGTGTGCGAGAGTGAGGAAAGTACAACAGGCAGACCCTGAACCGAAACGCACACCCCATTTACACCCATTAACATGTCCATCCATACAGCATCAATCAATTTAGGATGTGAGCGCTGCCTCTGTTTTGCAGACTATGCTTGTTGACACATGTGACATAACAAGGGACTTATGTAATCACATCAACCATCCAGGAATCCAATACTTAGCTTCAGTTAAAGGCAAAGTTATGATGTACATTTAAATGTCCTTCACTTACATTAGATCATACTAAAGATCTGCAACATGTCGTGTGTGCTTAAGTGAATAATCAAGATTTTCAAGCTTCAAGTTATCACGCTTTGAGTCATAAGATTTATTACTGTGATGTCCTGTCTCCTTATTCTGAAAGAACTTCAGTATTGTACTGAAGGCTGCATCCAAAGCCTGGTGTATTCCCCGAAATAAACAATTAAAAACACATCTTCCCTGCAGTGAAGCAGCAGCGGCTGAAAATAGAAACCCTAATAACCCACATGCTTGCAGACTTCTGTCCCCATTATCTAGTTTTCTATCCCCATCTAACCCACATTTAGTACACATAATGGAAGTTAATCTACCACTCCCTCAGTCTTAGCTGTCTTGGCTTTAATGATAAAAAAGGAGAATACTTCAGACCATGCACAGAGAAACACAGAGAAAATTACAAACTAAAGAAGAAGAAAACAATAACGTTGCCTCATTAAAGCTCAAACTCAATAAGATTAGAAACAACAGGCTGACCTGTCTCTGATGGACATCTGTTTGGCGGTCATCATGTCGCACAGCTCGTCTCCCGGCTCGGGCTCAAACAGGTCGTCTGCGTGTCTGCTGTCTAGGTGCGTGTCAGTGACTGGAGGCTGACGTGCTGCTGCTCTGGATGTTACCACAGTGGACTCATGCAGCTCTGTGATCACGAGAAGACACAACAAAGTGAGTGAAATCAATAACTTGACCACGACTGTATCCATATCAACACGGTCCCCATGGCAGATTGGATTTAAAATGGCATATCCCGACTGAAGAAGGGACAGTGTGAAGAAAAAAGGGTAAAACAGGAATTGGAAATATTTCTGTTAGGAAACACCCTTTTGAAAAACATAATACATCAATGATTTCGTGACCGCAGGGTTTTTCATAAAAGTAGTGTTATATGTCTGACAGTGCAGAGTAAGCAGCAAAGGGTAAAGAAAACATCTCTAATGCTTCACAGGGGGCTCTCGTCTGTGAGAAGCAACACCAAATACTTTTAACAGCTGTAATCTTTAAAAAAAATAACTCCTCAGGGAATGTGATGTACATAAACGTGTAATATGATGTATTAAGAGGCCACTCACTCTTTTTCAGACATTTTTCTCAATTTTTCTGTTAAACCAATTTACCATCACCTCTCTCTGTTCCACTTTGTTTTATGCTAAGCTAAGCATAATCAAACTACAATGTTGATAAAGACATTGCTGACATTGTAGTATTTTTCCAGATATTTACAATGTTCACAATTTTCAGTATGTCAAGGTCTGTCCTTTTTAAATTAAATACATGAAGAACATATCTTTAAAATGCTAAATGCTAACATGCTACTATCATGACAATGCTGAAATTGTCAGCTTAAGCAGGTTGCCCAAATGTATCATATTAACCATCTTAGTTTTGAGCATGCTAACATTTGCTAGTTTAGCAAACAGCCTCAAATCAACAGGTAATGATTTCATTTGGACAGTCAGTACTTTAAATAGTTATGACAAATTGTACTCCTTTGATCTGTTTAAAGCATGTTTCTGTTCCTCTAACATACAGAGTAGATTAAATCCTGTAATAAACTACATGTTAGCATTAATTTGCTAGATTGGTGATGTTTAGCAGGCATGTTATGTTAGCTAACACATGAGTCGTACATTTTAGCATACCCTAATTTATTTATCATTTATAAAGCTAGCCCGAGTCCCACTCTCGCCCTCGACCATTTCTCTGTTCCCTCTGTTTTTATTCACTGTCTTGTCCACTCAATAATGACATCGAAAGCCAAAAATGTTTGTTTCTTTAAAAAAGAAAAAAAAAAAAAAGTATCTGCACAATAATAAAATATGTATTTCTTTTTTCTGCTGGCAAATCTCCCCACCACCACTTACTTATAACATAAAGCTGTTTTCTAATCTCTTGTGGATAAAACACATTTAAAACCTGATTTAGAAATCATAAATGCCAACACAAAACTATAATGATGGAGAATCAATGTGTTTATGACTGTATCTGTAACTGTTTTTAACTGTTGCATTGCATTTATTCATTTATTTTGTTCTTTAGCCTGCATTGCTGCGGCCTCAGTGGGCCCTCTCTGTTAAAATAAAGGATAAACAAATTTTAAAAAATATATCATAACTGCTAACATGGTATTTTGGCAGATATTAACTTAACCATGGTTATCATCGTCATTTTATGTGTGTTGGCAAACTACCATTTAAAAGTGACCATGGTTTTTGGAGTTAAATCATCTCTTTTATATTCATATTAAATTACTTCATCAGTCACAAACTCCTTTTCACAGTTTTTTCTCTGATAAAGAAAACTTATGTCAAACAGCTTTTTAGTTACCACAAATGTTTTTGACTGACTAAGAATTAAGTTTTGTATTCATAAGTCTTAAAGCTAGACAATGTACAGATGAACATGTTTTCAAGTATCTTGTAAATAACATTTTGTTTTGTGAAAAGCAGAATATCACTTTTGAATAATTTGATTGAGTAAGGAAACAGATGATACAATGAACTCAAACAGATCTGTTGAGCGTCCTCTCGGCTGCTCTTACCTCCACCAATGGCTCTGTTCTTCTGAATGTCTGAATACTGTCCTTCTCTCTGGTACGAGTCCAGCCACTCGTGGAATATGCGGCTCTCTGTGCTCTGCAGATCTCTGTCTCCACCCTCTCTAGCAAACTGCTGCTCTTCTTCTCTCTCCTCCCTCCTCTCTCTTCCAGTCTGGGGCTGGGGCAGAGCGGCCTGCCTGACCGCCCCCTCAGGAGAAGGCTGCTTCCTTCTTCCTCCTTCAAGATTAGCTCCTTCTTCTCCCTGGGATAAGGCCCTGGCCCTGCGGTGGTCTGTTGGCTGCGGCTCCTGAGACCTTGAAGCCGGGCCGTCCGGGTGGCGAGGGGGCAGAGGCCTTTCAGAGCAGGGAGGGAGGGATTCAACTCGGGGTGCTGCTCTGGTTATGTGGATGTCTCCGGCGTGGTCAGTGGACACAGTGCCTCCAGGTTTCAGAGCGGAGGAAGATAATGAAGTAGAGAGATGTCCGTTTCCTGAAGCTGCACCGTTCTGAAGCTGGAGGAACAAGGAGAAGGAAAGACAGACAGAAACAGAAAGAAGTGGGTCAGTTCGCCACAGAGGCTGAGAAAAAGGCCGGGCAAAGTGCTCACACATACACAAACACGGGGAAACACGCTGACTAATCATCGCCTGCCTGACTCACTGCACTTCCTGAGCATCAAAGGGCAGCCTATCTGGACAGTCATTTGCAGCCCACATCACAAAGCCATGCCAGCAGCCCTCTCAGCACACAATGCGTCTAGCTGTAACTAAAAGACACTCTTTCCAAATTCACATTGAAAAGTAGCTCACCTGACATTTTTGTTGAGTAAAGCAACAGTAGAGATCCATGGAAACACTACGCTTTTAAAATCTTTGTTGTAAATAGATTCCTTTGACTCTAATTTTCTCTGCAATGGTCCCAAAACAAGCCAAAAACAAAAAGCTGCTTTCAGTCCGTGTGGTGGAGAAGGAGACTAAAGGTGCTTTTGTTCTCCTCCACCCCCAGAGGCATTTTCAAAGCACTCAAACCTTTCTGAAATATATGACCGACGAGATCATCCCTCCACACATCACAGCCTCCTCACTGACACAGTAGGATGATCACAACTGAGTCAGAACTTACTCAGAAGCTGGACCATGCATTGTACATCCAAAATGAAACCACACAACATCAATAGAAGATGCCAAACAGCACGTGTTGTTCACAGAAATGTATGCGGTCATTTCTGAGAAGAGTGCTCCAGCTGTGTCAGATGCCACTGTCTAGGGAAAATGCATGATAACCATTGAAGGAACCTTACTTGTAGGTGCTCTATCGGGCTGTCAGACAGCTCCTGTTCATCACTGAGGTCTATGTCAGACGACTCCTGGAGCAGAAACACGCACAAGCTACAATGCATGGTTCATGATCTTGGGGTTGTTAAATACCTGCCTGTAGGTGTCTTACAACAGACAGAACAGGAAGTGCTCATCTGTTCGGAGGTTTCCTTTTCCCCATCTCTGATCAAGGACGCTGATATGTTACATAAAAAGTGCAAACATCAAGGGAAATATGTTTCTGTGTGGATAACAGGTAACTTGTTTTTGCCAGATTTGTCACTGATCCTATTTTTAAAAGTTTTATATAGCTTTCCAAAAATATTTTGTTTATTTTCATCAAATGAACCCAAAATAGTAATTAACTGTTGGTTGTGGATCTTAATGCTGGTTGCCTTAGCTTCTAAAGCAGAACAATACAGGTCTGATGAGATGACAGATGAAAGTGAGGTACTCAACCCAAACCTCTCTACAAGTTTCCTAATTAGTTTGAAAGTTTTTTGGTTTCGGTAAAAAAGAAGGAGTATTTGTGGACACTCCAGTCTGCAGGGAATGCGGAACAACAGAGACTGCAGGAGGGAGAAAATGTAAAAGGGACAGAGAAGAAGCTAAAGACATGATTGATGGATATTAAGTCAAAGATATAAGAGTGGTTAGGTGTCTGTGGTCTCACAGCCCCTGCACCAGCTAGGAATTTTGATTGAGTTGGGTCTTTTGCCAAAGAAGACATAATAATAATAATAATAATAATAATAATAATAATAATAATAATAATAATAATAATAATACATTTTATTTATATAGCGCTTTTCACAGAACTGAAAGACACTTCACAAATAGCACACAATAAGAGACACAATAAAAGAAACAAATTAGAAACACAGTGGATATAAAAACATGAACAGTAAAGTTGAAGATTCATCAGATTGATAAAGTTGTTGTTTTAGTTTTTATCCAACAAATTAATTGTTTTAATTTTATTTGATTATTTGTTGTTTTTTATTTATTTTTCATATCACATTCTTATTTTAATGTTCTTATTCATCCTTTTCCATTTTCCGCTTTTCCCCGATGTGATGTCGTCTTCTTCTTAAAACCTTTTTGTTTCATTGTTCGTTAATGCTTTTACTTACTAATCTATTTTTATTTATTCATTGAATTACGTTTTTTTTATTATTTAACAATGATTTATTGGTCTACTGTCTCACCCATTCTTTCTGTTTGATTTGCGTTTATTCACGTTAATCTTTTGCACTGTATTTTGTTTTAGCATTGTTAACATTTCTACACTCCTCTCTGTCTGTTAAATGTTTATTTTGTCTTCTGAATCCTGTCATGCTTTGCTTGTCAAAGCACTTAATAAACATTTGTTTTTAAAGGTGCTATACAAATAAAGTTATTATTATTATTATTATTATTATTATTATTATTATTATCATCATAATACATAGAGTGTGCAGGGGCCGTCTACAAATGACTTAATGATGAATAGTCTAGAGAAAGTTTCTTGAGATCAGCTCCAAAAAAGACCTCTCCTTGTCCCTTCAGGTTCTCCATAGTGTCATGTGATATGTTCCTGCCTTTTTTGTTTTCTCTTTTGTAAACTATTCTCTGTATAATTGACCTGTTCAATTAATTCATTACTGTTTATTTCAGCATTTCTATTTAATGCCTGAAACTTTAATCAGATTAAAAGAACTCATCAGAATTTCAAAGTTGCATTTATTACATAAGTTGTTTAATGAAACTGCAACTGCATTTGTGAGTTTGCTGGTTAGAGGATTCCCTCAATGATGACAAAATGAAAAGGAGCCAATGTGCCAAAGATTTGCAGAACTTTTAGGTTGACTTTAACATTTTGTATTGATCTAAAAAAAATTGTAATAATGGCACCAATATGTTTCTGAATATGTACAACATGCAAAAGATTTATATAGCAAAATAAATGTGATAATGTGTTATACTAATCCATTATAAAATATAAAGTTAGTGGATTTTGAGTTTAGAAGCAGACCTTCAACAAAATACAGACAATATATAAGAGGACAAAACTCCCTCTCCTACCTGTTCCAGGTCTCCCAGTGTGATGGGTTGAGTCTGATAGCGGGCGTTGGACCTGCGTTGTCTTGCATCCCCTCTGGTGCGGGTGACCCTGGTGGGAGGCTGAGCCAGTCTGTTAAACATCGCCATCTTCTCTGCCAGACTCAGGGTGCTGAGGTCAGGCTCCTCCTGACCCAGAGCCATGCTCTTACTCTCACTCTGGCTCTTTTCTGGCTCTTTCTTCTCTGATGTGGACACTGGTTTGAAGACATGGAGCTGGCTCTTACTCTGGATCTTTTGCTGGACTTTTTCCTCCATTGCTGACACCGGTTTGGAGACTTGAATTTCCTGGTAGTCCCGCACATGCCGGGTTTCCCGTGCCTGCTCGTGGGCAGCTGAGCTCTTCTGTGAAGATGCCTGCAAGCTGGAGACAGGAGGACACCCGAGAGACAAAGAGGTAGGAGACTTTTGGTGAGCATGGAATGAGCTCATGCAAACTAGAAAAGGCATGCTCAACGGCAGGCAGCTTTGTGGAGTTATATGCATCCTAAAAGGTTTAAATCAGAGCTAAAACAGGGCTGTTACGCACAGAGTGAGTCATTCCCACCACAAACAAAACCACCATATCAAGTGACATTATTCAGTCCTTTAACAATTCAAACATGTAGTGTTGAGCAATCACACAGGAGGGCACCAAAACTCAAAAAACACTGGGCATCACTTTTACTAATTCACATCCTGTAAGGTTAATCTCACTGCTGAGAACACTACGCTATGCTGACTCAGAAGCATCTGCATTTAAAGTGTTAGTCACACACTGTTGGTCAGCATGACCAAGCATCCACGTGCATGTCCTGTACCTGTATGATGGGACAGTGCTGTAAACTAGGGTGGGGCTAGGGATGCGTGCTACAGCAGTGTGAGCAGACACTGTGTGTGGCACATGGGTGGGGACACTACAGCAGCCAAGGACAGGAACAAAGTCACACACAGACACACAGAGAGATGAGAGAGAAACACAGATGATTTCAGGGTACTGAGAGGTTACGTCCAGCTAAAGGAGAGGGATATAACGCATGTAGAGGTTAAAACAATGTGCACAGAAATATGGAAATAAAATTTCATTTTGGAATTGGCATTCAAATGAAAATTTTAATTGCATCCAAAACAGAAAGAGTGATGGATTAGCTATTGGTGTCAACAAAATAAGGAAGTTCTGCATCACAATGCTCAGTGATATACGTTTCAAACATTTAAAAGTGAAGATTCACTCAAATTACACAAACACACAAACAACAAACACACACATTATACGCACACACAAAAACCCAACAAAAGTCATTTTAGATTAGGTCAACATGACTCCTATAACAGCTGATGAAGCAGAAATTGTCCATCTGGAAATTACATTAAAAAACAACAACAGCGACTTGTCTTTCCGGAATGCTTCTGATTTTGTCAAAGTCATCTACAGAGCAAAACCTTCACAGTTTTGTTGGACCAAGATTATTGTGATATTTAAGTCCAAACTAAGCTCCTTAAGGGATCCCATACATTAAGCAATCACACTTTTTCAGTTACGTTTATTGTTGTGAGCACAACTAATAGATTCCTCCATTATACATGGATGGAAGTAACCATGAGGGAAGAATGAGAATTGTTCAAAAGGGATTGTTAGGTTATTTTTTAATTACGGTTGTATGAGGCACACGTCGTCAATATAAAAATAATAATAATAATAATATGAATATGAATATGAATAATATGAATAATATTAAGATTAATATTATTATTATCATTATTAATAATAATAATAATAATAATAATAATAATAATAATACAAGAGGATAAAAAAGAAATGTGAGGAGAACAGGAAATAAAACAGGACCACCAAAGGTGAACGAATTGAAAAAATATGAAAATAAACAAAATAATGTAAAAGGTCAAAAAAACAAAACAGTAAAATATAAAAGGCTTCAACAATTCTAGGATCAGAGAGATAAAAAAGATCAGAGAGATCAAATCCTGCCTCTGATTATGTCTGAAATGGTATAAAAGCAGCATATGGAGGGTTAAAACATGCTCAGATAGCATCTCCTGTAAAAGTACATCTATGAAAATGTGTCTTTAAGAGACATTTAAAAGAGGATAAAAATATTACCCACAGAGGATGCCAGTCAGCTTGGCCTCTTTGTTAAGAGTCTAGCTTCCATTTTGGTTCTCTGCTCAGTTTTTCAACAGAGGGGGTCAGCTGTACAACTTTATTTAGCTAAACTTAAGAAACTCCAACCCAAACACTATTGTCAGTTTTAGTGTTGGCTATATTTTGAAAATTGTCAGCACCTTACTTTGCTGTCAGAGAAAAACTATTTGTTTTTGCACTATTGTCAGAAGCAGAGCGTGTACCTGCCTGCAGAACACTAATCAGTGAATCAGATCTATGATGTAAGAGACAACAAGACTGTTGCCTAGCTCACTGATATATTGTGAATTTTGATACTTTGACATCATTTTAATTTTCACAATGTTTTGTTCATCTCTTATGAAGCCCAGAGGATATAGCAACAACTAATCTGGACTTCAAGTCTTGATGCTACGCTAAGCTTTCCCTCCTGATTTACATCAATTGTTCATATAATTGAAATCGTTATCAGTCCTCACAACTAACTCAAGTTTGCACATTTAAAAAGGTCCAACTAAACCTTTAATTTACAAACACAATAAAGACTTACGTGGCAGCGATGACGACTTCCTCCGTGGTGACCGGTTGAGTCCTTGATCTGTCTTGTGTCCGTCTCAGTCTCCTGTCCACTGCAGCATTCCTGGAGCGCAGTTTAGGGGCTCCGCCATCAAGGCTCTTCTCCAGTTCCTGGATGGAAGTGTGGAGATACACATGGAAGGTCATTTTAAGTCAATGAAATATCTTAACTTCCTGCCTCTGGTGGAATAATCTTGGAGTTTGCATAATAAGAATTGAACATAAGAATAATTACAGACAGGTGGTTGAGCACATTAGGAACATCATCATTATCAAATCTGTTTGGAAATTTAAGTCTCTACTGGATTGAGCTTAAGCAGGTTTAGCAGATGTGGAAGTGCACTGAGCTCCAATAAATACTTGCTCCAGTGGAAAGCTTCTGCGAGCCCAAACATGACTATTTCCAAGATTTGATCTCTGAATCCTCACAGGAAGGAGAAAGAATCAGAAAGTGTCAATGTTTGTGTCACTGATTGGAAGTGCATTTCTCTGTGCCTTGTCTTGAGAACCAGCATGTGGTCTGAAGAAAAAGAGGACAAACAGAGAAAAGCTGAAGCTCACCCTGAAGAGAGAGCGCTTGGCTGCTACACTCATTTTGGCCCGATCGTCCACCTTCTCTTCATCTGCTACAGAAAACAGAGGGGAGAGGGGGAAAGTCATTAGAGACATTTCATTTGCAGCAATGATGAGGCAGCACTGCTTAGCTCATCTTATTTTAAATGTATGCTATTAGTTCAGTATAACACTTTATAGTAAGACAAGATTTTCAACAACCTTACAATGACTATTGAAAAGTTATAACTTGGTTTGATTTGGTCTCATCCTCTTTTTTTCTCTTGTCCTAAAAAGCCAATTCACTGCTAGGATGTTAAACTCATCCAAGCTTCTACTACATTGTATTTGTTGCTTCTTAGATATATTCTATTAATTGTGATAACACAGACACTCTCTTTTCTAGGCCATCGGTCACTGTGAAATTTTTACTTTTATTACCCCACGCAATCGGCAACATCTGACTTCATCTAGCTGTGAACAAAGATAAACAACAAGACCTGCGACTGGCATCAATGCAGAGAGCACACAGAACCAGATAGGTGTGAGGGGCCTGGCTTAATAAACACTCACACTCTTTCTGCGAGACATATGACATTACATCAGCAAACAACTATTCCCTTTGACTGATGCTGCAGTGCCGAGCTCTGCTCACTCTGCGCTCATCAGTACAGAAAGAGTCCCGGCTGAGTGCGTTCTTATAAGAAGCAGATGAGCTGGTTCAGCCTTCAGTGGAGCTGCAGTGCTGTTATGCTACTGTGAGCACCATAATAACTCTATTATAAACTCCACTCCAACATGTTGAAGCTTGAGTCTGTTCTTCAAGCTTTGGTAAAAAGCCAATGGGAAGTTTTTCTATTCATCTGAGGTCAGCTACAATTATTTAGTTCTGGATAATCATATTGATTCTGCTGTTTCGATGAGGAAATAATCAGATTTTGTTTACTACAAAGACTTGATTTTGGTGCCCCCTGTGGACAAAGTAATACCTCTCATCACTGCTAATCTTGACCATTAATATGTAGGAAGTAATTTCTAACGATAAATCTCATCCTGCTTTCTTTTGACAGAGAGAAATACTTTTTTTTGGCATGCTGTCAATAATCTGGTCTGACACCTCACCCAGGAGGTTGCAGGGGTTAAAGGCATTAAAAAATACAACAAAGAAACTGTCAATACTGTTGCTGATGGTCTTCTTTGCTTTTGTAGGTCATAAACTGGCATCGCTGTTTCATGACCAAAAACTCATCACTGGAGTTGAAAGTATTGACCCCTGGTCAATGGCAAAGATTTGGAGTCTACCATGGAATTTTGCAGGTATGTAAAGAGAAGGCTTAATTTAAAGAAGGGCAATATATCTGAATCAGAAACCTGATTAGTTGCTTTTAACATCATCATGATGTCGTGGGTTAATATCTTCATATTAACCCAAAGACCTCACATTTGCCTTTCATTGCATTTGATCATTGCATTCATTGTGTTCCTTTTTATATTGTCTATTGTTTTGTTTTTATCGCATTCTGCCATCTCTTACATTAAGTCTGTTGCACTTGTAAGGTGAACAAGAGTGTCTTGAAAGGCGCCCATAAATAAATGTCTTATTGTTATTATTATTATTATTATTATTATTATTATTATTATTATTATTATTATTATTCATTGTGAGTGATTGCTTATATGTCAAAGTTATACCAAAAAAAACAAATTTTTTCCACTTTGATTCATTAGCAGCTAGCAAAGTGCGACACTTTTACTGCTTTAAATGTGTCCTCAACATTATGAAACAAGAGGTCCCAGCCAGGACATCTCATTGGTCTAACACAAACTGACAGGCATGCTGATAATTCCACTTAAGCCAGCCATGCTCAATCAATTACTACTCCAACACTTGTGTACTCAAGCTACAGCAGATCATGGACTTTAGCTTTATAAGGTACTTGTCAGTAATGGCATACAGTACACTATAAATGTGCATTACACTTTTCAATAAACACACTATAACATTTTATAATTTATGACAAATGTTATGTTCACTTACTGTTACAGGTGTATTCTGAGAATCAATTTGTGCAAATTTTAGATATCTGCATAAAGAAAACTTACCTTCAGTTGGAGCAATGTCTGAACTCACACAGGACCTTTAAATGTGCACAAAGAAAAAGGCAGTTAGCAAAAGTTAGTTGTATCCTTGTAAAGACTAAGTAGTAACAATCGATGGTGAGTGGTTGAAGACAGGAAAATGGAGAGAGCTAGTCACGAAGGGGGTGCAACGATGCAGTGAAAAGCAGTTGTTTCTGGTATGCTGGAAACGTGACAGCATTTGTTAGGAGGAGGAATGAAAAAGACTGAACACAGTGTGGTAAAGAAAACTAAGCTGGAGAATTAGATAGCATTACAGAAGTCTGTTCGGTACCATGGTCGCATGGACTGATTATCAACAAAGACTAATTCATGGTATGGTCACATGTAAAGACCACTGCCAGGGTCCAATCAGCTGGACATTGGGCCTCTAAGCTCCCCTCTTTTCTAATGTTGTTAGAGTGAGTGGTGAAATTAAGGAAACTGTAGTGTGTGTGTTTGACACAGTTGCTGGCCGGTGGTAAACCATGATCTAGCACATGCCATTAATCTGATTATGGACTTAGTGTACATACAACAGAGTGATTTATTGTTCACAAACAGCCGGTTCTCACACCCAACTCCTCCAATACATCAGTGTGGTCAGTGGTCCAACACTTCAAAATATGATGACAGAGATTTACATTGAGCTTCACTTCTGTGCTCTGGCATGTTGTTGGATGTGCCTCATTTTCAGGTGATGTAGCATTTATAGCACAAAAGTCAAAATGTGAATATTAACTCACTTTGGAATGTATGTTTGCACATTATAGCAGACATGCAGTGCATTTTAGTCTGCCTGTTAGTTAGCTTCTTAAAAACATATTGGTGGCAGTGTTGTAATTGAGTCCAGGATTCATGTCCCAATTTTCAAAACTCATGGCTTGACTTGAACTTATGCACTAAGGACTTGGACTTGAGCGTTGATTGCTATAGGACTTGGAAGATCAAGGAGGGCTCAGAGTGATTTTGTACAAGGGCCTAATAATTGAATCAGTCTGAGGCAGCACGCATGTGTGTTCACCTTTGTGAGATGCTTCAGTTTCTAGGACTGTTCATAATGTTACTGTAAGGAAGCTGATGGTAATGTCAGCCTCTAAAGGGACTCAAGTCCAAGATGTTTGGTTAGTTATAATTTGGATAATTAGTAGGTATGTTTGAGTTTTTATTAGACACTGCAGTGATCTCCCTGTGGCAGAATTTAACAGTTTGTCTCCCAATTAAGAGAGGCGTATCTTTCACTGACGCACAGCACTGTAACATCAATGATCATTTAAATCTCCAAACACGCTGACAGGATCTGTCAGAATCTAATGTTAATAAATTAAACGTGTTGTCTACACATCCAAAACACTGTCAGGTAGTTTAAGTACATTACTATACTGCACCCTTTTCACAATAGTGTTTTTTTGTTTACCTGAACACAAATTGAGAAATGTTTAACAATTAGCTTTACTTTGAAAGTCAAACTAGACATTGGATGTGTCCTGGTGTGTTGGACTAGGGTGGTACTGTAAACATAAACCCGATACTATATGACCTTTCTCTGCATCAATAGTTACAGGCTCAGCATCATGTGATGATTTCGTTGACATGCATGATCAAATGGATAACTTCCAGCATTCGTCACTCTCAGCCATGCGTTCTTGAGACCAGAGCAGTACCTATCAGTTTCCTGTCGCTCAGCAGAAGTGATGGGCTGCGTCCTAAACCTCTCTGAGGTCTTTCTACTCTCCCCAGGACAGATATACTGCCGGGGCTTGCGCCCCCTGTCCCTTTCCCCTCTCCACGGGGCACTGTAGCCCTCGAGCTCCCATTCACATTCAAGTTCACTGGATAGGCCGCCCAAGGAAAGGGACCAAAAGATAGAGAGTCCAAAGGAAAGAGAAAATAGAGTGTTGTGAGGGAGAGATAGAGAGGGACAAGTAGCAAAATGCACTTTTAAAAGCAGAAGTCAAACCTCTGGTTTTGAAAACCAAGTATTCGTGAAAGTCCATGCGGATTTATCAGAACTTAAAGCATGCACACGTTCATTGTCCCTGGGTAGTAACCAAAGAAGTCACTGCGCCAGTAAGGGACAAGAATCAAACATCATAGGAAGCTCAGTGTTGAGTGGTTATTGTATGAATGCCATTTCTACGGATTAGAAACTCTGCAGTGGTGTTACAATGCTTTGATGTCAACTTCATGCCCACTTTGGTTGGTTAGTCAATAAGCAGCAAGCAAATGTTAGGTACCAAGCATCAGCGTGAGTTCTGAAGAAGCCAGCCAATGAGTAGCTGCAGTGAACACTTAATTATGCCACCTACAGCTCATTCCTGCGTCTGCTTGGTGGGGTGGTGGTGCTCTCCATGTAGGAGTGTCTGAGCTGGGCAACAGATACCCGTGTGTCCTGGTGACCCTCTTGGTTACTGTAACCGTCACCCTCCCTGACCTCTTGGGGGTCTTGGGCCTGGTGCTGCAAGTTCCTCTGACTTGGCCTTCTGGGATCTGCTGTGTCTGAAACTGAGCGGTTCAGGGCTGAGCTGGAGGTGGAGCTGTCCAGGCCTGCATTTGTCCCCCTTGGCTGGATGTGCGAGGCAGTAAGCCCTTTGTGGACATAAATGGCATTTTCCCGCTCTCTGCTCCTGCCCTCTGTTGCTTGCATACGCTCAGTTTCATCCCTCCTTCTTCTTCCTCTGTGTCCATCTTCTGCATCAGGTTCCCTTGCCTGGTTCAAACTCTGCATCCTTGACATCCCTACTTCCTCTTCCCTCCTTCCTCTTCTGGGGTCCTCAGTGCTCTTCTCCCTACGACGGATCTCAGATGGCAGCACTGCTTTCCTACTTGTCAGAAGGCCCTCTGTTTTCACACCTTCTGATTCCTCAGTCTCTTCCTCCTGGGGCTGCTGCTGCTGCTGCTGCTGCTGCAGCTGCTGCTGTCCAGCTCTGGATGTGGGACCAGAGGCCATGGACAGGTAACTGGGATAACCACCAACTTCTTGTCCTCCTGGTTGTCCAGGTCGGGCATGCTGAGTTTGAGGGTGAGCGTAAACTTGCTGGGAGCTTGGTGGCTCTGTGTGGTAGTTTTTAGAGGTTTGGGTTTGGGGTTGAAATTGTCTGCGGTAAACCGGGGCTTCGGTAACATGTCCCAGTTCTGGGCTCCTTTGGCGACCCTCGTCCCTGGAAAGCCTCTCTCTAACTCTGATTCTTCAGAAAGAAGAAGGGCTGGTTAGCATTTGCAAAACATAAAGATTTCAAGATAACTATTGATCATTCATTGGTCTGATAAAAGGAGCAGACAAACACAGCAATAAACTCTAACACTAATCTAGTTGATTCTGTTAGCACCAAGGGATGAGCTGATTTTTCATCTTGGTCAACATTAGGGCTGGGTGATCAAAGCCAAAAATGATACAATACGTAACTTTGATGAATTGGAGTGAATCTACTGGGGGCCTTTTAGTGTCACTCCTAATTTAACACATGTATCAGTGTTTGAAATGGACATTGGAGACACTGATTTACTAAAGTACAATCTGAATCCAGTTGTCTCTGGACCTACAGACTAGTAAGCACTGTGAGGTGGTGCTCATCATCTTGTGTGCTCGAGTGCTGCTTTACAAGCTGCTAATGAATAGACAAGACTACAATAATAAAATGCAAACTATTTGTTTAATAGCCAAAACTTTTGCATATTTCTGTATCAAAATACAGTGGAATTGTATTTATGTCCTGTGTGATCCAAGAAATGTTTTGAATAAGTTACCGTTCCACCTTCATGAGCTCTTTCATAACCAGAAAAGTCATGTACGAGTTGCAATGTATTGTGAGTGATTTCATCAACAATCAGGTAAAAAAAAAAACGATGTTAGGGTACCATCTTGAAGCCCTGCTTTCACAGTGCGAGAGGATGCGGTCCACCAATCAAACTTTCTAGCATGCCAAAAATGCATGTGACTGGCCAGGAGCAGCTTATCTGGCCATGATTTGCTCTCAGGCCAACTTGCATGGCTAACAACATGTAATGAGGCCGAAATGTAGCAACTCAAAAATAGGGTTACTCGCTGGTACTGAAAATGTAAAAGTGATCCCCAGCCCTAATTGTGACAAACTTTACCTCACCTGATTCCTGTTAGAGTTTGGGGGGGGGGGGGGGAGGACAAAGCAGAGACAAAGATGTAAACCTGTTGCACACCCTGGTCTAACATCAATTTATCGCTGCTGTAACATCACTCACAATGTTTTACCCTTCATTAATGTGTTTAGAATATTCTCACACAGGGATTAAACTGAACACAGCAACATCTGGCAGGGAAATGAAGTTATGGTCTGAAGCAAAGGGAACAGCAGTTCTGGCGATCAGGGTGGTGATTATGTGACGTCAGCTGACTCTCAAGCTCAGAGCAGAGCTTCTTAAACATACGTGTCTTGAGTATCGCTCTGTTACTCTGGGCCAAAGTTTAAGAAGCACTGCTCACTGGGGTTGACGGGGTCGGTTAAGTCTGGCTGAATGAAAACATGGCGGGTGATGTTGGGATGAGACACAACCAGCCTGGGGGTACCTCGAGGGCCAGTTGATGAGCGACTGGGTGTCGCCCTCAGCATCAGTCTGGAGGAACCAATCATTGCTCAGTTTCCCTCTTGCACTGCACCAACGGAAACCCGTGAGACATATTTGAGTGGAAGGGTGGGTGAGAGGCTGGATTCAGAGTAGCCTCACTTTTTTAGCACACACATACTACAGTATTCACAACATTGACTTCACATTGAGCTTGACCTGCATAAGAATGGGTTCCAACACCAGCAGGATCCTGCTAACAACACAAGTTCAGCTCCCCGATGAGACATTTCATTGTTATTGTGGTTTTGGGAAGGGCATCACACTCAATAAATTTTGAAGTTCAACTTTTCAATTCTTAATGTTTGAGACATTAAAGCAATGACTGCCAAAAAGAACCACCCCACTCTTAAAAAATATGCTCTCTTTGACCATGGCTAATTTCTAAATCTTTATACTACCCAAGAAATGTTGTATTAGCTCTGTATTTGGATCAGTTCAGGTCAAATGCATTTGTGTCAGCACCATGATATCCTGAAGGTAATTCAGAGCAGGTCTTATTCTGAATCAGATCACGCAGGTCTGGACGCAGAAAGTTCTCCAGGAGTTGGTTTTGGATCAAGCTCAACCCGCACTTTGAGCAGGCTTGGACGCTAGCTGTTTTTTCTATCTAGTTATTTAAAATATATGGTACATTGATTTTTGTTGCTTTTAAAAGATCAAGTTGTGACCACTTTAGATTGCACTTCAACACAACTGCTGTCCAACAATACTATACACAAATTCTCTGAATAAAAAAGGAGTATTTGTTTGAGGTAGATGACCCTGAGAAGAAGCACACAAGACCATCGCCTATTTGCTTCTTTCCCATCAGGCCTCCCTGGTCCTGATCAAGCCCAGCTGTGGGTCGGGTCGGGGTCACTGAGCTGCCCAGTAACAAAACACTCTCCTTGCCCCACATACACACACAACAGCCAAGTTTTATAATCTGAGAAAGGGGAAGGGTGTGATACAAACAGAGACAAAGGAAGGGGATGATATAGACTGTGGGGATAGAGTCTTCATTCCTTTTCAGCAATTTCAGTAACGAGGCCGAAGCCTGGTCAAGACCTGGGCTGGGCCAATTAGCTGTTACATCCTAAGAGATATATAATGGTGCAAGCTCTGATACTATCGGGTCAGTGGTGGAGCCAAAGCCTACTCTAGAGTGCAATGAACAATTAATAATGATTGACCAATTTCAGTTTGTAACAACTCCGGTCTCTTTTGTAGTTTTGTACATATCCGAATGTGTGTGGAACAAAAGTACTTAAAATCCAAGTTCCCAGGAGGAGGACAGGAGGCTCCGACAAGCACTCATAGTATGCCAGTCTGTCAGAGGATAAGACATAGGTGGTGTTCTGACATTGAGTATGTCATAGATTTCAGAACATGACTGATATTCATGACAGAAGCAATATTAAACTGCATTATTCTGCATTGAGCGCACGTATCTAAGGATTAATCCTCTATGACTAATTTAATTACATTGAAGCATTATTGTTTTTTTTATTGTATTTCATTTTTACAAACCTAATTTTTCTGTGCTAAGTTTCATCTTAAATGTTTCATCTAAACTAAAATAAAAACTGAGCTGGCCTGAACTGTCTATGATGCATTTCAATGTGCAAAAAGGATTATTTAGTAAATTATCAGTGCATGTTGGGTTAAAACAATAAAGCTAGTTTCCTTTAGCCCCGGTTTATCTTGTGATTGACAAATGACAACTATCATGACTTAAAAATGTGCCATTGAGTTCATTGTTTTAAATTACCATAGGAACTACCCTCAACAAAAAGAAAACCAAAGATGTTATAAACTGGGAATTTCCTTCCAGAGAACATTTGATATTCTCATCAGCATTTGTAAAATTCTCAAAGAGAATAAATTCTCTGTGAGAATGTGTGATCCACCACAGAGCCAGTGATTTTCTTCATCCAAACAGCCTCATAAAGAGCTCCTCCTAACAGAATAACAACAGCTCGGCCAATAAGACTTCCTCCGGGAATTTAGAAAGTACAGCAATTTCCTATTCTCAACAGATGCACCTGAATTCTCAGGAATAGAATCATAACAAACACATTTTGTATCAATCTGCTCATGTATTTTGGAAGCACAGTCGCAGGTCTCAGTGGGAGTTGGCCTGCGCTTACAGATTGTTCCAGAACAAGCTCGGGTTGCCGGACTTGGCATGAAGCATGCTCCAGCCAACAGGACGACCTTGGACATGTGTGGATAAGAGGGGCAGAGACAACGATGGAGGGAGGGAGGGATGGATAATGCTGTCAGAGTGAGTCTGTCCATTTGAGAGAATGACACAGCAGTGCTCCGACTCTGTGCTCATGGATTTCAGGGTAAGCTTAAGTATGGACACTTGAAAGGGCTTAAGACATATTACTCATAGAGGGAAAAACTAGACATTACAGACAAAATAAATACACCACCCCTTCTTAAATCCTGAGATACAAGTGAAAAACAACAGCTATCAGGACACTCACCCCTGTCTGCTGAGGATGTTATGGGCCTGCTGCTCGATGAAGAGGTCCCCAGGAGACCCGCCGTGTTTAGGAGAGGAGAGGGAGGGGTGCCTGCTCATCTTGGGAGAACTGGGTGGCATTCCTGTTACCGGATAGTCCTTAGTAATGGGGACCCTGGCAGCTGAGGATAATGATGTCACATCCATGTATGAAGAAGGGGACAGTGGCTCTGGAGGGGCCGCTCTGCGTTGATTCTCCAGGTTCATCAGTCTCTCCCGTTCTGAGAACGAGTCCACCCTGGTTCGACCCATCTCGTAACCCTGGTCTGGCTGGACGTGCTGTGGTGCCGTGCGTCCAGCCCTTGGGCTCGTTGCAGAGGTACTGGTGTAAGTGCTCAGGGTGACATCCCTTCCTTCCTCCCCCAGCGATCCCCCTCTGTTCCGCCTCTCTGATCCTTCCGAGTCCTTCCGGGTACGAGTGAAACGGGAGGGGCATTCTGAATCTGGCTCCTGATCCAAAGAGATGCCGTAGCGCTCAGCCAGTTGCCTGCGTCGCTCCGCCTTGTAGCGAGCAATCCGTTCAGCCTTGGACTCCAGCTCTGGGGCATCTGTAGTCGAGCCTGAGGTGTAGGTGGGCTCGGTATGGATGGAGGACTGAGGGTCAGGTCTGGCTCTGGCCCTGGACTGTCGCTCTGGAGCTATCATTTCTTGGGCTTCAAATCCCTCGATACCATACCGCTGGACTGTAACTAGCAGACAGGGAGAATGCAAGTCAGTTTTTTTTCATAGAGGTACAGAAACAACTTTAAAAAGTATCCAGCTACTCGCTTACCACCACAAGGCTCACAAGGATCAGAGGCCCGAGTGTACCGTGGCGTATCCTCCTCCAGGAGCCGATTAGCCACCAGGCTAGGCAGCAGAGACGGATGCACCTCGCCCTCTATGCCCTCCAACCTCCGAGCGATACGTTCCTTTCTAAACACACAGGCAGGAAGTAGGAGGAAATCAACCTCAGATATATTATTATCCTCCGACACATTATCATTATCAAAAACGCTCGCAGCCTTTTTCTACACGAAGTATCACCCTCTCACCTGTTCATTTCCCAGCAGTCACTCACACTCGTGGTAATGCCTTCAAATCGTTTCCTCAATTCAGAGACTGAAGAAGAAATAAAGATTAGGATATTAGACACATTGGGGTTTTTTGTGCAAATAAAGAATCAGATTTAAAATTAATCCAGCTACTGGAACAAAACCCAATCTAACTGCAGTTCTCCTTTACTTTTTAGGAATATTAGAAATCAGTTCATGTTTCAACATCCAAAAGGTTTTGTGTAGTTCATCTGATAAAAAACAAAGTGTAAGTAAACCTCTCGATAACTAAAGCCTCATTTAATGCTACTCTCTGTTCATCTGGGATTATTGTCCAAAAAACAATGAGCCTCATACACCAGCACCATCTTTACATGTTTCTAAATGTTGTTCTTATGAAGGTTTCTAAGAGAAGTCTAAGACCAATTGATGAACCTGTTCTGAAACCGCTGAATTGTTTCCACCTTTGTTATTCATTTGATGAATGCCATGTCCCCGTAAATTTGAAGCTTGTGCCAGTTTTTCCTAATTAGCACCACTCCCCTCTAAAGCCCATATAAGGGCATGAGCCCGCAGTCCTGTGTGTACTCACAGAAATTACACAGGATTTAACCAAGGAGTAGAGAGATATTGAGCAAATCTAAAATCTAAACAGACTGTGCACTGGACTCCAAGTGAAAACATACTTTAGTGATTCTGAAAAGGAGGTAGTGCTGCTGAAAGTAGAAGACAAATGACCTGATTTATTAAATTTAGCAGCACCAGGACTGAAAATAAAAATTCGATGATATCACTCGTTCAGAGGCCGTCATCAGAAAAGGATGCACAGATGAAGTGAAATTAAAAAGTTTGATCTGAAATCAAAGGGAAGACAGACGAGAGACACTGTTCATGTCTTACATATTTTATTATTTTTCATCAACAGAGTTCTCCAGTGTATTTATTCTAAAAGCCGTCGCTGTAAATCAAGTAAACGTGACAGATTAGCCATGAAATACCTGCGTATAAAAGGTAGACTATTGGCATTTTCTCTAAACATTTATTATCATTTAAATTTCAAATCTAATATATATATTTATATATATTATTGTCTTCAATAAGATCCTTTATGTTCACTTATTATTTAATGTTTCATATTTGTAGGCCTACATGCATGGCCAAAGGGCTGATTCTCATTCTAATATAGCATATTTCATTTTATTTTCATCTAAGTGCTTAGTTTATTTTCATAATTCAACATTTTGCTTTTTAAACCAAACATTGTATGATTTAAATAAAAAGTATTTTTACATGTCTTTTTATAAAGTAAAGGTGACTAAATCAAGGAAAACACAACATCCAAACTCAAACGTGCGTGATAGTGTTTTTTTTGTTGCTTCTTTTCAAAGTTATATTTTTAGAAACGTTGGCTTTTACTGGATAGGACAGCTTAAGAGAGAAAGGAAATGTGGGGAACAGAGAGTGGGGGAAGACATGCAGCAAATTGTCCAGGCCGGGAATCGAACCTGCAACCACTGCAAAGAGACTATAGCCTCTGCACATGGGGTGCAAGCTTAAACAGCCAGGCCAACGGCGCCCTGTTTTTAAGATTTTGTTCTAAGCTAAGAGGAAACTTTGGTGAATGTCAGAAAGTTCCTCAAAAATGCTTAAGTGGGTTTTAAGAACGAATGTCATCATTTGCATGGCTGGATACTGAGGCCCCATGTTTCTTCATGATCAGTTTTCTCCTTGAACCTTCAGCAGCTGGTCTACTTTTTTTAATTTCAAAGTCACAAACTCTCTTTCTTTCTTTCTTTCTTTCTTTCTGCTAATGTCCGGCTAATCTAAAACAACCTTCAACAGCTCATCAAACTATTATATTCACCACTCAGTGAGACTTCAGAGACTCACAAACCCCCACACGACCTTATCTCTTTATTAGATCTGCATTTTACTGTAAATGGAGCCTCTAAGGAAAATATAGTGCAGCTGTTCAAATCATGAAATATAGGAGAACTGCGCTTGTAGAAAAACAGGTTTGACAAAAATCTTGACTTTGATCCACTTGGCAAAGAGGCTACTCTTGCACAACCATGACTTTCAAAAACCCTGGGAAAGTTGAAACTGTTATAGGCTATTTGCAAGCAGGCAGAGACAAAAACCCTTACTCACCTTTAGGGAGATTGGCCAAGAGACTAACATCTATATCCTTAGTGCTTTTGGCTGGGTCGTCTTTTTCGTCAAAGGAGAACTCTTTCTGGAAGCTGAGGGGTGCAGGAAAAATACCAACCGTTATTAAAACAGGGCTGAGCTGTGGGAAACTTTGTTTGTTTATTCACCTATTATGTAAGCAGCTGTAAAGAGCTCACTGCATGAATCTGAATCTGATCAAACAATCAACCTAATCATTAAAAATGTTGCTGGAAGATGAAGTGCTTTGAATGATGTTCAAGAATCTGGTCAATCAGCAAACGGATTACGAAGGAAGCTCAAAAAATCAAGCCGTTATTGATCTGAACAAAACATTTGGATTTCAACCTGTAAATCTTCAATCCCTAAATATTTATCTAGAAAGTATGAGAAGGGTTCACCCTGCCTCACCCTCTGCCTCATACACATTTCACAGCTAATTTCTCTCTCGGGAGTTACTTCTGTCATTTTTGAATCTGATTCAAAAACCACAGTTACAATACAACACGAAGAGAACAGGCAGAAGATATCCTGAGGTTGGAAATTGGGAAAACATGAATCTGCGGTTTGGTTCATTAAGTTAGAAACACATTGCACGCCCCTCTCTTTCATCACATCATCTGTTCTTGTGACTGAAATCTTCATTTAGTTCCAATATACATAACACTTTAAAGTTAAAGCCACACTCTTCCACAGTGACCTCCATCCTGACTGCCATAAAGTAACCTTTCTAAATGGAGGCTAACAAGAAGACCTGGTGATGTATTTGAAACCCGGCCAACAGCATGATGCTGAGCAATCCTGCTAATGCCGCAGCAGGGGAGTTTTCTACTGCCAAGCAGCAAAGTGTGCTTATCTCCTTCTTTCTCCCTGAGCTTGGACACTAGCCCTGACAGAGGCTCTGAGGCTTTAAACGATACCCTGATATCTGTTTGTTTACACAAGCAAAGAACTAAACTGAGACAACAACTTAATTTAACTTTATGGATCAGATTAACAGGTGATTCCAAAGTTTTACACCTTGATTTATTGACTGATAGTTACAGAAGGTTTTAGGATTGTTTCATGAGATTGCTTCAGTATAAAAAGGACAACGAGGGCAGAGGATCTGCAACAGCCTGAATGGTCTGCATTAGAAGAAACTTTGCTCTGATGATGCAAACTTAAAAAACAAGTGAAAAATTCCAAAACAAACACAAGCTTAAAGGCACTTCAGAGTTTAAAGAAAAAGTTGCACAAAGCAGAAACAACTGTATTAGCACCAAACGTCCTGGAAACACAAATAATGCAGAAAATAATTCCAATGAAGATCGTTCAGGCCGTTGTTCATCCTCTGTCCTCGTCAGCCACTCAGCCATCAGCATGTCCTGTAATGGCTTCTTCTTGTTTTTGTCAACCCAGGCTCAGATTGTTGTGCTAAGCCTCAAACCGTATTTCACAAAGAGTCCCTACAACACCTTCTGACTTTTGGGCTTTTAAGCAGGAGGTGTTGAATATTTGTCTTGTTTTTCTGAAGCAGTTTTAGAACAATACTGATGACTCGATAACAGCTGCTGTGTGTGGACTGTTTTGGTTTGGCTTGTTTTGTCGGCTGTGTTTTTCATATGTTTGCATTTCTGTGCTGTACCAAAAAATGCCTCTTTGAGGACATTAAAGTTTTGAAAGTGTCAGAAAAGTTACCACAGGGGTAAATGGATTGTGACAGCCAAGTGTTCATAGTGACATCGCTTTCTGATCCTTTCTGTCAGCTCTTCCTGTCTTCCTGTCAGTAGCTTTGTTGACATGGACAATTTATAATCCGAGTAACAGGCTGATCAGAATAAAAATAAGTCATGTGGACACCTCGTTTCAAACAGACTGGTTAGAACGAGGTGGTTTATGCTGTTTGATACTCAAATCGGGAGCCGTGTAAACACTTGATCTCATCATTTCTACCAATTTGGGTAAACTATTTTTACTTCACATGTCCACTCCACGTGAACATGTGAAGTAAATGTTTTCCACATTATAAAGACAAATTTAATCCAATAAGATCAACCTCATTATGCAGATTCTTGCTCTACATGGAAAATCAGAAGCCGTTTTAAAAGAGATATTTTTTTTTTTACAGTTCTTTAAGAAATACAGAAAAGGCTTAAATATCTAAACAAAATAAGTGAGAAGCTTCTCTGAGCTTTTTTTCACCAGCTCTTTAAACAAGTTACTCAACATCAACAAATGAAAATTTAGTTTTAGCAGCTCTTACCTCAAAGCTCTCTTCTTCAGCAATCTTGGATTGCTTAGTTTGACAGGGGTCTCACTCCCAAGTCCTGCAGAAAGAAGGAAAAATGAAATGAAACATTTAGAAACTTCACAATACAAATGAACTGATTTCAATTTGAACCACAAGACCTCAAGATTTGAATGAAGAGGCACAGAATGCAGTGAGGCACCCTGAGGTGAACCAGCCAGTCCGTGTTCAGGTCCTTGGCCCAGAACCACATTCATTAAGTGGACTTCCACAGAGAAAACAAATGATGTGGAAAACAATAATCTGCCTGCCAGACTGAATCACATCAAATAATAAGAGACCCCTGTAGTTAAAAGGCTGGCTCCCTTCCAACTACCACCCCTGCCCGCCCCCACAAAAATGCAACACATCACTCTGCTTCAGTCCAGAGACAGTCACTGTCTCCATCTTAAGTATTAGTCTGTACATGAGGGCACATTTTAAAGGGTTTGATAGATGAGTGACAAGATGTGTGTGTGTCACTGAGGCAGACGCTGTAAAGTCTGATCACACATCAAGGTTGCAGTGCAGCTGGGAGGATGCCAGGAGGACCGACTTTTATACCCGCCATGAATACAAATGAGGGACAGCAAGAAGAGACAGAGAAACTATAATCACAAATCCATATTCACACACAGCAGCCATTCTTCTTCTAAGCCTCGGGGCCGAGAGCTCAGACGCCATTATCAAAAGGTTAATGTCGCAATACTGGGAGACTAAGTGTATTCAGTTTAATGCCAGCCAATTGATTAGTGACTGGATAGACAATGATGTGGGAAATCTGGAGCGACACAGACCATAACTTAAAGTAATGGAAAATGTTTGATTAGAGATTTGTTGCAGCTAATGTAAGCATTAAAACTACTTCCACACAACAGGGAATTGAAGGAAGAGGCAAAATATACCTTTTACAAATACATCAGCTGTCAAATGTATCTTTATTAAGTGGTTAAAACCTGAGCCCCCATCACTTAGTTTGTGGTCTGAGATAGTTTCTGAAATGTATTTAATGGGAAAGATAACATACTCTGTGAAACTGCAGAGGAAAGTGTTTGTTGGAAGGTGGAGCCCTACCCTGACTATGTTGGTGAAGTAAAGTGCCTGTTTAATTTTTATATTTTATTTATTTATTTGTTTATTTATTTTATTTTTATCTTCCTTCCTTCTATTGTTTCTATATCCATTCATTATTTACTCTAATTTGTTAATTTATTTATTTTAAAGGTATGTCTTTTATGTATTGTTCACTATTATATTATATTTTCATGACTCAAATACATCCTGAAAAAATGGAAATCTCAAAGCGCATCATTCTTCTTAAACCAAAGTTGTTTGTCAAAGAGAAAAAAAGAACACTAACTTAAATTTTCAAGTTCTTCAGTCAATGACATGCTCACTGCTGTGGTTAGTTAGAGTATCTTAGATGCAACATGGCAACATAAGACATTTCTCATCCACTCAGCTGTAAAACCATTGCTAGGATTTCACTTAATGATGCAAACGATGGGACGCTGATGACCTTGCAGTCTAAGCACGACCCATATACAGAGGCTATAGTCCTCATTGCAGAGGTCCAGGTTTGAGTTCCTGCCTCGACCGTTTTCTGTGTGTCTTCCCACACTCTCTACTCTCCACATTTCCTGTCTCTCTTCAGCTGTCCTATCAATAAAGGGGAATTTGCCCCAACAAATATCATAGGAAAAACAGATGGCTAATGTTGTGCGAGCAATATTTAGAGTCAACAACATTGTGTGTGTTTTACATACTTGATGTGTTTTTGTCCTAAAAATCAAACAAAGAAAAAGTTGATTAGTTATTTTTCCTGTTGGCAGAACCCTTGAGAAGTGAGTTCACTCAAACTTTCTGACTGCCTCTCTGTCCTTATGATTACTTATTTTAGATACAGACAGACAAATCGGCCAGTGTGTGAGAGTTCGGTTAACACCATTTCAGTCTTGAAAGCTTTTCTATTTCTGTTATATCTTTGAAACGGGGATGTTAGCTATAGCTTGAATGTTAATCAGTCCCTCCAGGAATTTGCAACGTTATATGATTCAGCAAATTCATGCACATTGTTCACAACGTTGCAATTTTGGCCAGTCTCCACAACTCCTCCATAACTTTGACCAATCACCCTCACTTCCCCTGGAGGCACAATCATCACCAAACTCACTCCTTTGATATTCAGAATGATGATGGCCTTCAGTATTTAATGTTATATATGCATCAGAGGGTATCATTATACTGTGTCTTTAATACCTTTGGAACGACGCCCTGATCTAACGAGGCCCGAATGTGATCGTTTCACTTTCATGGGCTTCTTAATCTGGCCTCGAACTGCAGTGACTTTATGGTGAGTCTAAACATTAAATCCATGACAGTAAATAGAACTTTCTCTGACTACATGATATGACTACATGATACTACTACTACTTAATGTTGAAAACTGTAAGACATCCACTTAGACACTTACTTGTGTTTTCTGTTGAATACACAGGTTTTTTTTCAAAAACCTCCCCCACACAAGAGACTCTGTTACGAGAAATATGAGTCAGCACTATTTTTACAGAGAGTAACTCTCCCTTTCTTCCATGAGTGTTTCATAACACAGAATCCAAAATCATAAGTAAAACAGGGTATACATAATTTGAAGAAGGTTTAGATATTCATAGTCGATTTGGATTGCAGGGATAAAGGAGTACTCAGCGTAAATCATAATTTTGTGTCACTTTGAGTTTCATTCAATTTCTACTCATTTTCATTGGCATCTTGGCCAAAAGTGATGGCAGGTCACTCAGCCAATAGATGTCTTTTATTGGAGGATTTGTTCCACATATGCTGCCTTCAAGTGGAAATCATAAAGTGGTGAAATCGTGTGAATGAGTGGTTTGGAGTTCAAGTGGTAACACTGTTGTTAGGCAATTATTAAGTGGAAAAGCTGATATTAGTATTTTTTCATATGTGCTGAAATGCCATGTGGAGGAACAAATCAAAAGACAACAAAGTTAACGCTCTACATTAACACTTGCTGTAGCTCCCACGTTGCAAAAGTTAATTAAACCAGTTGTACAAGCTAGGCTCTTTCTAATGTTAGCTAATTTCACTCAAACTACAGACCCTATGAGTTACATAATAACGTAATGTGTTTGAGTGAAACTGGAATCCATGGGCTCCACCTTTTCTGTGAACGTCATGAGACACATCAAAAGTCATGAACTTGATGCTTTCAGATCATTTTGACTTAGGATGTCGTGAATAGGTTAAGAGGAGGGCATTCGTATGATCAATTCTTGTGAAGAAGGTAAACACGACCCCATTGGAAGGCAAAACTAGTCATAGTTGGTGTGTTATATGTTACACAAAATACAAGTCAGTACATTGTCACTTTTTTCAAAAAGGTGACTCAAATTTAGGAATTCTAATTTCATTTGGCCATGGCAATCTGAGAAAGGCCACATGAATACTGGAGGGACAGGCTTATATCAGCTGCTCTGTCATTGTAGCTAGTGTGTTATGAAGTTTGTTGTTTCTCTTTGAAAAATAGCCAGATCTGCAACTTGGATTTGCCAGTTTATTATCTTCATTGTGGCTTATCATTCCACAGGAGCGGAAATAATTCAAACTTGTACGATTTCATTCTTTACCTCAACATAAATCCTGTAACACAGCAGTACAGCAGTATCCTTTAAATAACAGTTTCCTCCCTGAGTGACATCTGCTGCCATTCGACGATGATGAAGAATTCTTCAAACTATGCAAACAAATTATCATGAAGCTATTTGCTAAACTCAATTAGTTACACAAGAGTTAACAAACTAGCCAAACAAAGCCTGTTGTCTATTAGGAAAAGGCCGGTCAGTTAACGAGGGCAGCATGTGACATCTGCCCAGAGAAAAATACAGCCTCATTATCGAAAGCAAGGGACTGGGACCAAGCATCATAAACAGTGTTGTGAGGAATGTAAGTTCTGTGGAATATCCCTTTAAGGAATCTGAGTGTTATTGACTCCAAACCTCAAACGTGTGGTTTTGGCTGCCCTCGGACCTCCAAGCGGCCAGAGCTGTGCAATTTCAGGACAAACATGTGGTCCCACTTCTTTCCTCTCCGAGTTCACCTCAGGGCCGCGTGACACCCCATACCCGACTCCCCCACTGCTCCACCCAAAACCCCTAACCTCTCCCCAGAGGCCGCTCACCCCCCAACCACCCATTCCAGATCTGTTAGTCCTTATTAAGCTTGTTTGGGTTGATGCTTTAAATCCCTCCTTTTTAAGCAAAACATCATTTGGGAAGAAAGAAGGCTTATTTGTAGAGGGCAGTGCGTCTGGATGTGTTTGGGATTGTCGTGTATTGTTACAGCTGGGTGGATACAACTGGTAAAAACACAGCTCATTCGTTGCGAGCTTTAAATTATAATCCTGGCTATCTGAGCTGATCTGACTTTTCTTTTGACAGGGATCCAAAGATTAGCATGACACCGCATAGTATATATTTCACGGTGTCAAAAAGGGGATGGTTTAATCCTGCACTCACACATCCTTTACTAACTTAAACTGTAATTATAATTATAATTATTATAATCCAGCATTACTGAAGGCCATCATAATTATTATAATCCAGCATTAAGGAAAAAGTCAGATCTGTCAGTGTTTACATATTATTCGCAATGCAATCAAAGACTGAAATTAACACAAAGTTAATTAATCACGTCTGATATGCACTTTGTGTCCAACAGAAACAAAACAGCAGTAAAATCGTTCAAGTTTTAGCTGCCACCTATGAACTCAGCATACAGGTGCAGTGAATCAGACAGATGCCAGCAGGCAACCGCCAACAGAGTACTATGTTGGAGCGTGCAAGTCACCACAGCTCTGTGGATGAAACTGAACTGAAAATCATACAGAGCAGCCAAACTAAAACTCTTGAAAAGTGCAAATGGTGTCGCATTATCCAGGGATTACTGGACGTCAGCAAATTATCAAAATTATCTTGGAATAACTGCACATTATATTGATACTGATTGGACATTTTGTTCATGCAAGGCAAGGCAACTTTATTTGTATAGCGCATTTCATACAACAGGGCAACTCAATGTGCTTTACATTAAAACATTAAAAGCATTGGACATATGCACTCCAGCATATGACTTCATGCTCAATTGCATTACCCTTGAAAAATAAAATAAAGAAATAAACCCTGTATTCCACAGAACTGGCATTCTGAAGCTGTCTTCTACCTCTAAGTCATGGTTTCCGACCACACTGACGCAGCATTCATTTGAAAAATAAATCTAAAGTACATTATGATCATAAAGTACATTTTTTTACATTTACCACAGCTAACTATTGAACTTCTCTGATTAATTCCAATTTCCAAATGTTTTTTTGACAACTCTGATTCAAACTTTTTGAACCTTTTCTTATTTTGTTTGTTCAGTTCCACATTCTTTAATTGTGTTTTGGTTAGGTTTATCTTCTTTTATTCTATCATTCAGATCATGTTTTTCTGTTTTAATATCAGTGTTGATAAAGAGACTTAAGTTACTCTTTAGTTCTCCCTTTAACTTTACCTCAATGCACCCCACAATAAACTCTTTACACTACTATAAGTCAGCTTTTTTTAACTATTTCAATCGGTTTCTCTCTCCACTCTCTCATGGCAAAATTATGTTGTGGCTACTGTGACCTGAAACAGGAAGTTAAATCCATTCTGACAGTGTACACATGATGTGTGTACAGGGAGACAAAAACCTCATATGATGACTTTAAGCTGTATCAGTGTCACAAGGACAAAAAGCATCAAGAACAGACTTTAATCAACCCGTTTCTAGGTCTCATATATTGGGCCATTGTGACCATTATTCATGATAATCTTTTCTCACCCTCCCCACTCAAGAGAGAGGCCTTATTAGCTACTGCAGCGCATAATATAGAGGATCCATTATCCAGCCAATATACCTGCTGTACTGTTGTGTACCCCACTGTGTGAGAACTCTTTCTAAATGTTGGGTTTGTGCATGCTTGTAGCAACTGCTAATACATTGCTCTTGCTTTCAGGGTACGAAAAAACACATGACAGTTTTTATAAAATGCTACTTTTATGATGAACTGAAACTTCAGCCGTCAACTTCACTCACTCCTGATCAGACTCTAGATGTTTTAATGAAGGTACTGAAAGCTGAGGAAGCTTCACATTTTTCTCATGTCTGTTTTTCAGATCCTCACCCAGCAGGTGGGGACTAAGATTGTTATCATCGCCAACGGTCATAAAAGGTTAGACTTCAAGTATAACACCCAGGTTGACAAATACCAGAATCTCCCTTAAGTAAGAGTGTGAAACAAAACCAGATGCCCCTGTAAAGGCTTAATAAGCTGTTAGTGTGAAAATAAAAGTATGAGTCCCTCGGGGGGCAGACGTCTGAGGCTATCATCGGGCCCAGCACGTAGAGGTCACCACGAAACAGACCTGTACTCCTTTTACACTTCATACAGTCTATAGGTAGTGGCATTTGTGCCATCACACAGAGAGAGACTCCCTCTGAAAGCCAAAGTGCCTCAATACTTTCGTCATTCCAGACACCGGCATTAAAAAACCTCTACAATGATCACAGATGTGGCAGAGCCTTTGAAGCTGGCTGTAATCTACAGAAACACTATGGCTGCTATAGCCGGGAGGGAACGGGTCAGATATTCTTTAGCGCTGTGCCCTGTGTGTGTTGATGAGGCTGTAAAAGGCGGCATGACACTGATAAAACACGAGGATAAAATGATTTCATGATTCAGTGGAGTGACATTCAGGGTCTGAAGTGAGGAGAGCCTTTTATGTGCAGGTATCAAAGGTGTGAAGAACAACACTGTCTGCACACCAAGAAACATATGCCTACCATACAAGATAGGACTTTTAACAGACTCTATCCTTACTACTCTGACTCTATTACATCTTTGCATATCTGAAGACGATTTAGCAAAGTACTATGAGATTTTGCAAGGACTGGGTATCTTGCAAGGTCACTATTGTTGTTGCAGATACAAGAACAAAAAAGACAGAGTCTGGCTTTATGGTCAAAGTTCTGGTTTACTTGATACAATACACAGCTGTTTATTTATAAAACTTATGCAGGATTCATGTTGCTGGTATTACAAACCAAACTCTCTGAAAAAATTCATAAGGGGAATAAAGAATCAAGCAGAAAAAGAAGCCGCTTTTGTCCTATGCAGTGGTATGCATTCTCAGACTAAGGCAGTTATATTTGCAGAGTTAGCATTATGAGCCACTAGGCTGCAGAAGTGAATTTTCTGTCTGTTTTTTTTTCAAATTTTGTCCACAGCTTACAACCTCCACCATAACAGATAACAATTAACAAGCACACTAAAATGTTGTTCAATTCACAGAAGAAATGAATGTGATTGCTTATGCCTCACTAGTCTGCCACATGTTTCATACACTTCACCAATCCTGTGGAGTTGCTGACAACAAAGATTGTAGTACACATGGATCTAGTCTGTGGTTATAAGTGTTATCACCCATTGGCTTCTGCAGAGGCGTTTAGAAGCCCAACGATTGGAAATGCAGACTCAGCCTAACTTTCAGTCAACCTAGATACTTGCGAACAGGTGGAGCTGAGGCGGGCCTTTAGTCTCCTTGCACACAGCTGCAGTGAGTGCACCACCTGTCAGTCAAACCAGTGATGCAAATCTATGCATAACTCTTATCCTTGATTTAATAGAAATGGATGAGTCATGAAAAACTCCACCCATGTACAGCGTGCAGGAATAAAGAAAAGAGCCACTTCGACTAAACTGTTTTTGTATCAGGCTGTAAACTTGTTTAATGCTGCTATAAATATTGGCAGTTTAACATCAGTGTTCAAGAGACCCTCGGGCTTTTGGAGCCATTCTCAAGTAGACGCTCAAGTTTTGGCTTCATTTTCCAGCACTGAACTCTGCCACTTGGTTGACCATGACATTGAACTTAACTATTTGCATGAGCTAAGACTGAATAATGACAATACGGATTCTTTACAAACCCAATGACAAGAGGAAAGACCAGACAGCTTGAAAACAGATATATAACCAGACAATGAAGATGACTGGAGTGGTCCAAAACTCTTTTATAAAATTTGATTTCAACATTGGAAAAATGTTAGTTTAATCTCTTTAAAAGCTGTTGAAGTATCGTCATTGTAACTTTTCTCTGCTCTGAATTCTCTGCTCAGACAAATCTGACACTAACCCAGGCTCAGCTTAAACCCCACACTCCTTACACATTACAAGAGGACTGGAGTGCTTGTCTATCAAACTGAAATACTTGCTCCATTACTTAACACATAAAAACACCCAGCGTTGTAACCAAAGAGGCATCACGGGCTGAGCATATGTCCAAGTTGAGACAAAGGATTAACTTCAATTCCTGGGATTAGAGAGAGCCCAAAAGGAAATGTGTCAACTCTTTAACCGTCTGCATTACATCACACTGGATGTGCATGTGTGTGCATGCATGTGTAAGTCCTATCACCCCCCCTAACAGTTGCCCACCTACTCTGCCTCCAGTCTGACTCAACTAAAGCCTCACTGAGAGGGGCTTAAGAAGGAAAGGATGAAAAAACAGATGGGGAATCAGAAATTAGGTGAAGCGATGTCTTCAAACACTGGACTTAAGAAAAGGACGTGACAATAAGCCTATTACAACTTTAACACTATTAACAATGAAGCAGCTCTGTCTCAGATACAATTCTGGGTAAACAGGGGCCAAAGGACAAGTGCACCAACACAGCTATACCTTTAAACAAGCTTGCCTTCCTTTCCCCAAAACCAGTCTCACTCCTCATGTTAAAGCCTGAAACTGGGAGCCATCTGTTGAGGATTCCCAGCCTGTTTGATATGGATGAGACAGATCTCAACACTCAGCTCATAGTCAGAAAAAATACAAGAATGGGCAGGACTGAGGGGCACGATGAGATACAGGCATGGAGCTGTGGTGAGTCAGCAGTGTTTAATGATCTATCATATACAACGGCTGTGCAGGAAGATCTATTAAACTTAATTTAGCATACTGTATGTATACAGACGCAGAGAAGAGTAACGCTGTCTTATTCGAAATGTGAGAGACACTGCAATAATGTTGGCAAAGCAATATGTTGACTTTGTACAATGAGGTTTTAAGAAATCTATGTTAGGATATAAAACACCTCAATGTGCATAAAGTAGGAGTAAGGAATATATGCTATCAGTAGATTTGGATGAGTCTGCATAACACTGACCCTAGGATATTGTGCTTTTTGTGCAAAAAGTAAGCAAAAAATGTAATTTTGTTTCAGTCGCAGTGGGGAAGTGGGAACTACAGACATTGCCCAATATGTGCCCATCATCTTTTGTGTTTAGCTGCTTCGGATCTATACTCTACTGCACAGTGGAAATGGCGGACACTGGCGTTAATGGCGAGGAACAGAGAGACGATTTTGAAATCATGGATTCTACAGCTGCATTTAAATCTGATGTGTGGAAGCAGTTTGACTTCCCCGTGTCAAGAAATAAGAAGAGAGAAAAGGCGACTGACAAAGAAAACAAAATGCAGACACTGCTAGACTGCAGTGACCTACACGCTGGGGAATACTTGTGATATGAGAAACTGCAAATTGTCAACATGAAATGATCTGAGAAGGTACAAGGAAAATAATCCAGCCAGGCCAAAGACTCAGAATAATTACTGCCTCACTTGTCCAAATAAGTGTGAGAGGTTTTTTTGTAGTGTGAGATTTTGATAATGTTACATCCCTTGAAAATGCTAACATAATGACGACCATGAGTGTGGCAACTCTCGTCTAGCTTCATCCTAGTATAACAAGAATATGCTAGCACCATATTACGCTAATCCACAATAATGTACGTTGTTTTAATAGCAACAAATTTAAAGACATAGTAGTAAAAACTCTGAAATGCTAGCTTAAACTAATAGCTAGCCTGCTAATGAAGTCAATGTTTTAGAACACCTAAAAGTTTGTTGTCTTTAGTTTAGGAGAGAAATATTTTACCCAAATGAAATAAAGACACATTTGTTCCACACATGTATCACCTATCTTGTTTTAGTGTTCCTCTTTCATAGAGGAGTTTGAACTCAAATGAGGTTATCAAAGAAAGACAGCACAACAACGCTATGCTAAAAACATTAGTCTAATTTTTTTAATCTCACGCTTTTTCCCACCATGAGGTCATCTCTATCAAAACCAGTTGCCTTTGGTCAACAATGCTTATTTCAATAACGATGTAAAAACAGATTTAATAGAATTAAAGTTTCAATATAATTAATCTGTGAATCTTGGATATTTTTAATGCTAACTAGTTCATTTAACTTGAGGCTTGCTCTGGGGCTTATCTCACCAATAAAAAAATACTGTTTCTATTAGGTTTTAATTATTTAGCAGGGCTAAGACTAAATGTAACCCAATAAGAGACTTACAATTCTACTATTATCATAAATATGAGAAAATATGACTATAAAAAAACATGCAACTGCACTTTTCTACATCTGAGTCTGAGTAGCTGTGACGCCTACAAATAGCTGCCTCAGTAACACGGCACACTGCGTTGTTAAGGAGTCCCTTATCTCTGCTACGTAGTGTCCTTGGAGCTTACAGCTGCAGCACAAGGACAGCTGGCTGCAAAGCAGGACAGTGAGCAGAGAAGAAGGGAGTCTGCAGTTACTGTCCTGACAACTTCTAAGAGCTCAGATTCCCAAATCCACAACCAGAGTAACCTAACAACTCAGCATGAGCTTCAGACTTCAGCTCTGCCCTAAATCACTGCTCTTACCTTGGCCGCAAAACTTGACGTGAGTCAGGTAATTGGAGATCCAAGGGTTCCGATACATTTTGGCAAAAAAAGTCAGGTCATGAAGAAAGACAGAAAAGAGGTGAAAGAGATGGATACACAGGTTTTTCAAAAGAGGGACAGCTGCTGAAGAGGTGGTACAGTTGACAAAAAGCAATTTGTCAGTGCTCCAGGACAGAGAGACAGAGAGAGAGGGGGGAGTCAGGTAGCATTAGAGAGAGGCAGAGGAGAGAAGGAGGGGTGAGAGTAGAGAGACGTCCCAGCCGCAGTGCCGCTACAAGTAGAGGTGGTCCTGGCAGAAACAGAGGAGCTGTAATTCTGAGGCTGCAGCTCTGCCCCTTCTGATATCCACTCCTCTGCTCTTGTTCCTCTCGCTATCTGCTAAGTGCTAACCAGTGCCCACTACAGCAACCTGCAGGGCTGAAAGCTGCTCAGCGTGCACTAAGCTCATTAGCAAAGGCATGCAAATTAGGCCCCATCCTTACTACAGGCTGTAGCAAAGTGTCCTGCATGCTTAAGAATGAGCCTCGCAGGCACAGAGAAGAGGAAAAACAGTGCAAGTGTATGTGTGAGGGAGAGAGACAGAGATAGTTAAGAGAGTCCCAAGAGGGTGCTGCTTTCCCTTGGCTCACACAAGCAACTGGGATGCCAAAGAAACCGGTGCATAGCGTCAGAAAAGGAGGGGAGAGAAACAGAGAGCACACAAGCAGGGTGGAAATAAAGAAGTGAGCAGGGGAAGAAGAGAAAGTTGAAATGACCCTCTCAGCCAGATGAGAAATTCCAGTCATCTCTCAGCACGGACTAAATAAAAGGAGCAGCATGCAGAGAGAGAGAGAGAGAGAGAGAGAGACAGAGAGAGAGAGACAGAGGGAAGAGAGAGAGAGGGGAGGGACAAAGAAAGAATGAAGTATTGAAACAGAGTCATAAAGAGAAGTGCAGATAGAGCGTGCAAACATTGAAAGACAGACAGAGGATTAAGGGTCTGCTATGTTTAACACTTCGCTTCCTAAAACAGCTGGAAAGAGTCGCCAGGGTGAGAAAAGTCAGTTGATTTACACACAGCTCTGTAATTCTCCTTCTCACACACTCATCAAAAGAGTTTGCATCCAAAGCAAACAAACAGCGATGGTCCCTGTGAGTCATGGAGTGTATAAAACTATTTCCTTGTGTGATTGTGCTGCAGATCAATGCCAAGAGCTGGAAAAAAATGCACACTCACTAAAACTTTGCATTAATCTTAAGACAATGTGCTTATCATTACACTGATAGGAGAAGCTGGAAGGCTGGAACAAAGCCCAAAGCTGCTTTTAGGAAAACAGTTAGCTGTGTCTTATCTTTCTGCAGAGCAAAAGCAGTCACTGCCAGACACCCAGACCGCAACACAGAGCGGTTGGAAGCAGTCACAAATTTCTTAATTTGGTGACGTTAGAACAGCAACCAGAAGAAGTTCAAGACTGATGTTCTCTGACTGTGATGTAGTAATACACAGCTCTCACTACACTTCCCCTAAACTTATTCTAAATGTAAGCCAGGTTGCTTGAGCATCTCAAAAACAGACCAGGCTTATCTCACACACACTCACACACTCACACACTCACACACTCACACACTCACACACTCACACACTCACACACACACACACACACACACACACACCCAATTCACACCAGGGGCGGCTGGATGGGAAGAGCGCTACCTGCACGCAACTCTTTAAACTGTTATTTTAAGTACCAGCCTTCAGGGAGACAACTGTAATTCATCAAACTCCTTCTAGTCTGACAGCAGATAGATATCAGAGGTAAAAATAAACAAATCAAAGAGCTTCTTCAGCTTTGATCTTCTTATTTGAAGGTTAACCTTCACATATTGTTAAAATTCAAACAGCCTTTCAATCGTCCTTATTTTCAAACGACTCCCCTTCTGCCTTTAGGGTTTTATTTTTGGCTGACTTTCCCTTTGCTGTCATCATTAACTCTTTAAGAGCCTGTGTCCATTAACGCCATTTCCTGCACTAGGCGCGTCCTCGATCTCAATATCAGAGCCTTTCTCACCAAAGGTTTCTGTTACTAGATTACCAAAGTTGTCCCTTGGCACTTCTACGTCCACATCCAATATCCATGTCCCTTAGCAGTGACCGTTAAGACTGTTTAAAATATCCTGTATGCTTCCTATTTGATTATACTCCATATAACTTTACATAGAAATGGTGTCAAAGCTTAGCAGCAACTCTAAACTGGGCCTCAGGCAGTGTTGTTGACAAAGTTAATATCAAAAGTCCCCCCTTTTTTTATTCCGATTGGATGGTGATGGAGAAGGGACACTGAAGAGCATGGTGGTGTTCCAAAAGTTGAACTATTTTCAACCCGGAGCTCAGCAAAAGAGAAAGAGCTGATGCCGAGAGCTATTTTGTGCATTGGACAATGAGAGCTGAAAAGGCTGTACTGTGTTGATTTTGTATAGAAAATAGGCCAGCGCAAGAAAAATGGTGGAAACTCTTAACGTTGGATTAAGCTTCCTTAAATTGGGATATTGATGAAATACTACCTGTTTTTACACATTTATGGTCTAAATGTAGAAAAAGCTCTGAAACTGCTATAGCCGATAGACTTGTAACAGGCTACATTGTCTCTGATGTAATCCTGGGGCATAAATGGGTGTGACTGAGACACTGTCACTTGTTACTTGTTTAAGGATCAGTTGTTACTCTGTGTGTCATGGATTGTTCTGAAACTACAACTGCAGTTACATCGCTCTCCTGGAAGTAAACAGACTGAAAATATAACAGAACGTATCCGAACATCAGTATAAACTTCTGGTTAAGAGAGGATGACTTTTTTTAAACCCCAAACAGCCATGACATCACCCTCTTTAAAGCCCCCAGACTCCAGTGAGAAATGTAGCATTTTTTCATTGTAAACCACAGGAGTTGCTGCTCTACCACGGCATTAAAAGCTCAAACTATTCCCTTGATCTTTAGAGATTCAGTCTGCACAAGTCTCTGAAGTGTAGACTGCTGTGGAGTTGTGGTGTGACTTAAAGGTGTGACAGCGTAGTTTGAGCAGGGTAAATATTTCATTGTTACAGCGTTCTGATGTTGAATTTCCTTCTTGGTTACATCAGTTAGTTGGAAGAGACATTTGCTACATTAACTATTTGCCACTTACCTAATTAAATGAGTTCTTTTAAGGATGCCTCCAAGCAGCTGCTATGTTGTCTTTCAAGCTCAAGCAGAATCATCCCTTCTACGACATTTGACATTTATTCTGAGCAACCTTTTAAACCCTGTATGGAGCTGTCCAATGCCCAACACACACCGACGCACCTTTTATGGCATCAAATACAATCACTGATGATTTTATTTAGATGCAAACCAAAACATGTCTCACTTTCCAAGATGTCATCACCTCTGCATCACCACCTACCATCATCCACCACCTGGCTGTCTGACTCGTGTGTAATGTTTGTTTCTTCGACTCATCTTCTACAGGGATGACATCAGATCTACAAAACCACCCGCCAGTTTCTACCCTGTTATTAGCAATGATGAGTCTTTACTGCCACGGATGGGCAAGACCTAACAGGTCCCTACAATGACGCAACGCTGCTCTTGTTCTCTAATCTTTGTGGTGAATCGTGGCATTATGCAGACAGTTATGGGCCTCACAGAGAAGATTAGCATGTGAACAGAGAAGCATGTAAAAAGCAAAGAAGGGACTTAGATGGTATTTATTTAGCATTCAGACATGCTCACATACTGACTGAGTAAGTTCTTGCATGCTGCAGTAAGTTTTCTGCAGCATGCATGAGGAATGAGAGCATGTGTGGTGCTACATAAAGAAGGATTACACATCACAGCCAAAGAGTCAAACAGGAAGCCACATTACAAACAAAGTGAAGAAAACCTGCTGAGTGTTTACTCAGAGAGTTAGTACTGGTATTTATTATGCAATTAAAAACTTCAATGGTGTAAGTTTACATCTCATTCAGAAGACTCTGGCTGTAAAGGACACTTCTCAAACTTAAATTCAGAACTATTTACAATCGTCTCATTCATCTTATTAGACAAACACAAACCTCCCCTTAAGGAGACCATCCACCCCAGGTGAACTGATTTAAGTCTGCCTCTGTAAATGCTTACACATTGACCATAAAGAAGCCTTAAATGCTTAGAGGGATGACATTACAGAGACCAGAAACTGGATCAAAGGTCAATGAGAATGACCTGCTGCCACGCTGCAAAACTTGACAAAGGTGTGAAATGAATCGGTCCCAGGGAACTTAAGCCACTTAAGGAGAGCTAACAGGAAACTACGTACACTGACATGTATATATACATATCTGTTTCAAACACCATTACAGTACAAACATTTATGGATGAAAGTTGAGTATAGTTTCTGTTGATGTTTAAAAACTTCGGTAGTCACATTATAAAGCCAAAACATACAACATTTAAAAGAGAATCATGCTTCTTTTCAGCTTTTATATTGTCCTTATGATGGCTTTGTTTGTAGCTTTACATGAGCTATTAGACCTCAACAATTTTGTACTTATCTCAGGCTGTTGTCTTTGAAAATCAACATCATTACAGCCTCTGTCTGAAATGCTTCATTTCAGCCTTAAGGCACTCTGAAGCACTCTGCAGCATGGCAACAGTGGAGGAGGATTCCAAAGTCATTGTCATTGAGTGAACTGATGTTTCTATATTTAAAATGACAGATTTTGAAATATGGCTGTATGTTTTGGATCCTAAATCTGACCAAGAAAGTTAGAGCAATGATTCACCAAATGGTGATGTCACTATTTGAGCAAATCTTGTGAGGATCTTAGCTGCCAAGTGACTTTTTGAACAAGCCATTAAGAGTAGCCTGTGGTAACTCCAACACAAGCAATTTGACATTGTTTCCCGCAGATTTTGTGACCCAATGTTCAGTGGCATTTAAATAACACTACAATTAGATATTTTTTTCCAGAGTTAATTCTGACCTGTAGATCAATCAGCTTGTCAGACTTCAAATATCTGTTAAAAAAGACCAGGAAATGAGTTGCTTTGGAACATCTCTAGTCAGCTGACAGTTGAATTCAATGCCGAATAAACTCAAATGGAATGACTTAAAGCCATGTGGAAGTTAGCTGAACCTGTACACTAAAAGTAGTTCAAGCTAATATAAAAACCAGAGGTGATTAGGAAAAAAGGTAAAGCTTGTTTTCTTTTTCTGTTCTCTGCATGAACTGACTGTGAGACCATTTTTGTTTGTGTGCATTAGCTTAAGCAGTTTCAGGGGTTAGTGAACCCAGAATTAACTGAATTGGATGTTTGAAATTGATAAATGAGTTTATAGGATGACAAAATAATTATATCAGTTATGTCAGTTATTAAGAGGTAATAGTTTTTTTTGTAGTTTAGACAGATGTGTGTGTTTATTTGGGCTGTATGCAAGACGTCACATGAACTGACATGTTATGGAAATTATCATCATAACAAAGTCGGTATCAAAATCCTTAAATTAACAGAACCAAGAGCAGGGAAAGATGTGTTTAATGTCTTCATAACAGAGCCACACCTCTCCACTAATCATCCCCCCAGATGTTCAGTCAGCTACACACTCTGAGTGGACACTTTTTCAGTCTGGACAAGCTCACATGTGCAGTCAGTCAGTGGGTCATAATTAGATAAACACTTCCAGACAGTCATGTTTGCACTCAGAATGACCTCTAGTTTGAGAGGCATCCTAAGGGGTCTGCTAGGAGAGGAGAGATAGTGACTGCATCATCTTCATGGTCCGAAAATCTTTTAGAAGAGAGAGAGAGAACATCAAGAAGAGGGAAAGAGATAAGTATTAGCAGGGCTTTTCTCCTGCTTTAGACTCTTTCACAGCCATCGTAGAAATAAAGTCCAAATTTATGGCCTCCCATAGGAAAGATATCCGTCAAGTCTGGAAAGAAAGCAACGAAGGGATCCAGTGTGCATGGCCATGTCGTCTCTGCAGACACATAACAGAGTTGGAGCCTCTGCAGCATGGTCATAAATTCAGATGGGTGGGGGGTAGAGAATGAAAGGTAAAGATATTCATATGCACACATAAAGGGAGTTAGAGGGAGGAAAACTGAGGCTAAAACTCCATTTGCATTGTTGTTTGATGTCTTTTACAAGGCATGATGGGTTTTCAGTATGATGCAAGTAGATTCTTTATGTGCCCTTTGACCTTCAGAGAATTAAAACAGTGTGTGAAGAAACAAAAAGTTCTTGCATGTCATGACAACTTTGAAGTTTTGAATATAGAGTTCTTGCTTTGAACTAGAATTTTAACCCTTTAAGTCCAGCTCTTTTATATGGCTCATCAGATGTATCAAAGTTGAACCTCTGAAGGTTTGAGCTCCAGTGCAAGAGCCAGTTTGGACTGATGTGAACACTGTCATCGAAATCCAACAACTGCAACATCACTACACAATAACTTGGGTCTGAGCTGTAGTGTGAACACAAAGCGGACAAACAGCAGAATTATATGACAGAAGAAAGATGATTGTAGTATAAATTCAAAGTTGGACAATTGCATTAAAACAAGCCATGTACATCAGCACCTGTATGTTCACCATTATACACCTAAAAAATGAAAATATACTCCAGAAATATCAATCACCTGAATGATGAATGATGAATGATGAACGTTGAGTTATTTACTATTAGTATAAAGTACGAGTGCTACTATTGGGAGGCGGAGCTAAAGGAAATGCCAGGTGCAAGCTCTATGGCTGTTTTCGAAACCGCCTGCTACACAATACCTAAGAATGTAGTATACAGAACATACTACATACTAAATGAATAGTAGTATGTGTATCACCTCTGTAATTACTGGAAGTTATAAGATATGTCAGCATTTATTTTGCATTACTTCACTGTAAATGTAACGGACTGTTAAACGTCAGGTCCACACTAAACGCAGTAGGTGGCGGTAATGCACCTTTAAAATGAGTCCCAGCCGTCATGTATGGAAAAAAGAAGAAGCAGAACGTTAACGCTGTGCATTGTGGGAAACAGTACGTGAGGGAGACTGGTCCGCTGCATACTGAGAATTTTCCAGAATACGACATCCAGTTAGTTTTGGCATACTGCAGATTTTGCTTTTGTTCACATACTGCATACTGGATTTGGAGCTAATCAGTGGTACTACTAGTATAGTAGACGGTTTCAAAAGCAGCCTCTGTGTCCCAGGATGCAGTATCCACCCGGATTCAAAGTAGAACCAAAAATAGAACTTTATCAGAACTACCCACTTGTCAATCTTCCTTACTATAAATACAAGGTGTCAACAGAGTAAGCTCACTACCTTAAATATCATTGTGCTTATGTACCGTCAGAGGCACCCTGACCTCTGCCGGGACTCTGGGGTCAGATATGAGAAACTTCAAGCTTCAAGAGGTAAGAGCCTCGAACCTCGTTATCAACTTCCTTTCACGACCACCTCAGGTCTTTGAAACTTTACAGTCCCACCACAAATAGATACACCGAGACAATGTTGACCTTTTCTAACCATTATACAGTACACACACAAACACACACCTCTCAGCGCAGCTTTCCCAAAATAACACAGAGATAGGAGGTCTTAAGTAGGGGACTCAGTGACTTCAAGAGGTTGAGCTATGTGTACCTCGAGGCCTATCACAGAGCTTAGATATGGACCTGGGAATGAGCTACACCTCCAGTAGACCAAGACAAAGACTGTGGTGAATCTGCTCTCACAAAAACTGCATGTCCTGCTTTTATAACGACTAAAGAAACTACATGCTGACAGTGAGTGAACTGCATACTTTCCTATAATCCAGGTTAATTTTTAACTTATATGTTAATTCATCCCCATAGGCTCTCAAATGATGATGTTACTCTTGAGGCATGAGATGCACCTTGAATTCTTAAACACACGTCTACACTTTCTGATTCAAATGCAGCCCTGGGGAAAGATATATACCAGAGTCAGCGCACACAAGTACAGAGTCTCCAGCTGTTACATAAACACACATGTGTGTGCTCCAGTGTGATACACACTGCACATCTGGTCAGGAGAGAAAACTTCTACAGCAGAATTCTTCATTGATTCCTGCTGGCCAGGGAATTTGTTTCCATCCCTGGACGCTGCATACACCTTCTCATGAACTGTCAACCTGAGGGAAGGCAGCGTTAAGATGGGTGAATGAAAAGAGGTGGAAAGCTTGTGTCTCATTTTTCCCAGAGTCATTAAAGAGTTATAGCCACTGGGGAAGTGAAACAAATGTAGCAACAAAGATAGGTGCTTGGTCAGTTCGGAACATCTGGCACACTCATGAAAGTGACCTTTCACCCAACCGCTTCCCTGAAAAGCCACCACTGCTAGAAAGGCAGACCTGTCAGGTAATGTATTCATAAGACCAACTAGCTGTACCTAGCTCTCCCTACACAGTATTGAGTTTTTAACCAACTCAGGGCCAACCATAGACTCATATCTGAAAATAATTTACCCATCATCATTTTACCTCCATCCAATGCCTCATATGCAGGTTACAATCCTGGAAGCGGCAGCCCTTGTTGCTCTACTGCCCTTGGTCGTTTGCCACATGTGAACCCCACTCTCTCGCCATGTGCACGACTCCACTATCCACTATCCTATCTCTCAATAAGAAATAAAAAAGCCCCAAATATAATAAATAAAATATAGCATTTAATCATACTTGATTAATCTGAATGTTAACTTCATGCAACAATAAGGCCATGATGCATGGAAACAACTGTTCACATTAAAAAAAAATCTGAATTGCAGGAACTTTGGACTATAGTCTAAGCTTAATTCTGTACTCAACAGAAGATGTTTCTCCAAAGTCACATTTGAAAGTACTTTAAAAAATTGACCAAAAACGTTGCCAATAAATGTGTTTTTGATGCTGGGTGCAGGTGTTTTGTGAAATAACTGAACAAAATAGTGATCTAGTGAGAATTGTGACATTGAGGACAACTATTGATGAACCAATTCCAATTCAAAACATGTCTTATGAAATATTTGTGTAAATTATTCATACAGTTTAAAGTACTGACAAAAGGAAATGTTCCACATTAAATGTAAAGAGAGCTAAAAGCAGCCTGTAGCAACACAGCCCTGTTGATTTAACATCAAGTTTCATCTCTGCCATGACAAATAACCAATCCTGTTAGGGATTTTGGCCATGTCCCTGCTGATATGAGTGTTTATAGGCCCTTATTCTCCACAAATGTAAAAACTTTGCATGGATATCTTTTTCACCAAACAATGCATTTCTCCACCATCCAAGGCTGTATGATTCTCTTAGAGTCCATCTACAAAGATTTCTTGGCACGCTGTCAACACACAACAGCCAGCATAGACCCACAGCATCACATGGGATGTTCTGTCTTCTTTCACTTTGTACATTTCCTCCAGTTACTTCTCCTAAAACAGATTTCAAGCTCACTTTAGCAGATACAATTCAATCTCAAAGTCCAGTCAGACCTCTGCCGTCAGAGCTCAAGTCTGAGGTCAAAGCCACGGGCAGAGCCCCCCACTGAATGTCCTTTGGGCTATTAGTGGCTCATCATAAATCAGCCCTAATTAGATTTGAAGCTGGGGGCGGTGGGTTTAAAATAAAAGAAAAGCTGTCATGGCGGAGTAAATATGCACTTAAGATCCACCACGTGAACCCACCTAAGCTTCTAAGACACTGGTGCTTCATAAATCCCAGACCTGGTCCACAAGGGGCTTCAGGCAATGACACTAGAGTTACAGGTGGGTTTCAGACAGGCTAATGTACAAGGATCTAATTACTCTAACGTAGTGTTTATTCACATTTGAAGTTTCTGTTATTGACCATATCAAAGGTTTGCTATTTGCACCTTCACCATCATGGCTGCTCTCTCTGATATATACTGTTTCTGTACGCTGGATATTTTTGCTATAGTAGACCCTTTAGTAGCAGAGCCAAAAGAACCTGTTAACTGTATTACATAACCTGATGCCTTTACGCCTGATAGCATGGTGTACTCCACAAATGACACATCGTCTTTGCTGTTTTTCACAGGAAAATCAACCTTGATGCTAGCTAGCAGTCTGCCTCAGGTTCCTGTGCATGCTAACACATGGTCATTCAACTGGAAAAAGGTACCTTAAAGTTACAGATGATGAAGATGCCGCAAGTTACCAAAACATGCACATTAATCCTTGAGACTAAAGAGTCTAACCAAAGTCCCAAGAGGCCTGCGATATTAAGGAAGTTCAACATGGGGAATCTTTTGTTCATCTAGCTTCACAAACCCTAACAGATAAGATCACACTAAGTCGTCACACAAAGCTGGTTATCACTGATAAATTAATCCAGGGTTTGTATGAGTGCGTTCACATAAAAGGGACCAAATTCCCAACAAATGAGTAATCTCAAACATGAGCAAAACTGCACACTATGATATTCAAAACATATTGCACTTTAATTTACACTCCAGACTAAAGGCAAAAATGCTGCTGCTGACAAATACAGGGAACAAATCTGAGAGTAAATGTTGAAATCAAGTCTAGTTATATGAAGCTCTGATTATTGTACAACACAACAGATCTATGAACATCTGTTGATGTTAATCAGGTTTATTGTTGTGGCCTGTTTGACTGTGTTTGAGTATCATCTTAAATGCAGCCCTTGTGGTATTGTAAAGAGAGGAGTGGAGTCAATACATTTTACCAGTTTCTGCTGTAGGATTATATCAGTAAAGTAATAAACATCTATCAAATGTGGAAAAATCAAAAGGGAAAGCAAAAGTGTTGACAGTCTCGCTCTTTCCCCTTCTCTTGCAATGGACTGTCAGGGTCTGCTATTAAGAGTCTGATTGGTCGTAAAAACCAACCTCTTACTCCGAACATAATCTCCGTCAGAACAGGTTAGGTGTTGAGAATAAGCTGCAGATCTACCCCAGTAAGAAATGGACAACAAATGCAAAATTAACCCCGAAGTTATACCTGCTAACAGCACATCCTGCTTAATGGTAGGACCTAACTTCAACAGAACCCAGCTTACCTGATGACAACAAATATTAATGGTTTAAAAAACAACACGTTGAATATTTGCAAAAGTAAAACACTGTTCCTACTTAACAAAAAACAGTAAGTGAGAAGGTTGTAAGCTGATGTGAGACAATGTGCATGTCCAGCTATGGTGACAGAACCATCAACAGTCTAAGCTCCATTGAACTCGCCCCTTCTGTGTTTGGTCAACCCTTTCTGTTGACAAGAGGACGTCCAGGCTAAATTAAGGCTTTGAACAGCAGCAGCACGAGGCATGTTCTGTAACAGTGCTTCTATAAGTGAGACATTATTAGCAGGCTCAACAATTTCTCCCTGTGGTCTGTGTTCTTTGAAGGCTGCGACCACACAGCTGTATGTCTTTCTCACAGAGTCCTTTGACAGAGCAGCTCAAGCCAAACTGAGGAGAAGCAACTCTCTGTCTTGACAGGTGAATGAGCCATCAGGGTCTGAGCTCAGCTCCCCAAAAGGGTAGTAAAACAGTCCTGACTGATACCCTCCGAATGATCACCTGGACCCAGACACAACATAGATACATCAGTCCTCTGACACTTGAACACACCGCACTTCCTCTCAACTCCAGGAGGGGATTAGTTTCTGTGGATCTGAGCCAATTAAATCACAGTGATACTGCCGAGCAGAGAAGTCTGACACCATGACAGACAGCTGAGAAAGTGACAGTGGCAGAGCCGGAGTGACATTAGACAACATGAAACAGACGACAGGGACGATATCACCACTCGGCTGCCACTCCCCTAACAGCCGGAATCAGATCAGACCTCAGCCAATTAAGTAACTGTGAACTAGGGCTCATGTATATTTAGAGCAGCTGGTATAAATAAACCCATCGCCCAGGGCGCCATGATTTAATGATGCAGAAGTGCATATGCATCAGTTATCATGAGTAATTACAAACACAGTTACCTTCTACTTGCGTGTTTTTTTCCCTCGCAATAATCAATTCAGACAATTCAGGTATTTATACGCATATCGTTACATATTTGGGGACTAGGGATGCTCCAAAAGTGACTGATTTACTTGTTGTTTCCACAGAAATTTAAGTTCTGAAAAACCGAATAGTCTAAAGTTAAGAAAACACTCAGAAAATAAGAGAAAATTGAGCACAAACATGGGATCAGAGTATGTGTATAAACAATGTTTCACCACCAGCCTTCGGTCCTCCTTGCAGGTTGATTTTATAATGACCTTGTGGTTACACATTGCTCTGGTTGAGTAGTTATGTCATATATAACTTTGTCTCCATTTTTATGAATCAAAATACTGACAAACTACAACGCGCTACAAGATGCCATCTGTCGCCTTTGCTTGATTTTATCCAGGTAGTAGAGTGTTGGAGCATTAGTATGGCAGTAGCCACTGGTCAGACCTACAGCCCCAGCTAGTTGCAGGTGGCTACAGCTTAGAAAAAACTTATGATTGATATTCTGAAGCTTCAATAATACAAATATTACTAATTTATTTAGCTAACTAGTAATTCCAGAGAAGACCGGCATGGGTGACGAAGTTTAATTGCACATCCCTATTAGGGACAATTACTGAAAGATACCAAAACATTTAGAATTGCTCCAGAACATCACATCAGCAAGAAGATCAGAAATGGCTGGGATGAGATTTCAGTGCACGTTATGTTGGTAGGTACATTAAAAGTGCCTTTACTGCTGTCAGACTTGGACTGTTATTAAAACTTTCCGGCAAAGGGTCACTTCACAGAAAGAGGTTTTTCACAAGATCAGATTTCTTCTTTTTGGAACGGGGAGCTGTAGCTTCACTCTGGTTGAAGCCACCAGACTCCATTGAGAAAACAGTTGTTCTACTTCTCAGCACACAGGAGGTGCTGGTCTACCTAGTAGCCTCGTTCAGTTAGTTTGTTATCATTGACGTGTCACTTCTGGTGTTTTAAATAATTAGTTTGATACAACACATATTCCGGTAACACAATATTAACACACAAAATAACCCATTGAGGCAGCAGAAAACCAGCAGCTACCCAGTTTTGCTGGCTCGAATTACTGTTTTTGTCAATAGAGTCTGGTGGACCTTGAGAAGCAATGAAACAGCTGGTTCTGGTTTCATAACAAATCTTCCCTCTTTCTAAGGATCCTTATGCCCCTCTAGGGATCATGTCTAATCCTCTGCACTCCTCCCCTCTGCTCTATTGTCTACTAATCTGTGGTTTGTTGTCCATGTTAAAAAAATACGATTTTTTTGTGTCTTCATATTGAGAGCAATGTGAAACAAATTGATACTACTTATTTGCCGTAACACACCCAGCCAGTGCAGCTTAGTCTGATCTGGTTCTGTTTCTGTAACGTTTTAAGATAACAAGAAAATAAACATCTGAGCCTGTTGGGGGCAAAACCCAGCACTTCAAGTGTTAGATGTTTGATCGGAGGTGTTCGCCCTCAATTACAGAACCATTGCAGCCTCTTTTTCTTCTGGCTGGAGTTATAAAAGTAGGGACTTAATGAACCTGTTAGTCAACTCTTTATGTGGAGGCAGATTATTAATGATATCACACATTTAGATGGTTGGGTGTTGAGCATAGTGCTAAAACCTGCATTGATCTGAGTAATAATTTAAGACTGGGCTTGTATCAATGGAAAAACTTGTGTAAAATGTTTGGTGTGTGTGTTCTTGAGTGTTGCCCTGTTAGGCAGTCTCTATTTCTGTCTGTGTGTCCTGACTGACTGAGAGAGAGCAGGTGCAGCACAATGAACAACTGTAGTCTCCCCCACCAGTCATTCAGCACTGAATGAATCACACATGGAGGAGCTCAGCAGCACAAAAATACAAATCTCACTTCATCCATTTCTTTCTTTGACACTCATGAACATGGATAAATGCACCCATGGACAAACGGGTGACCAGTGAACCACTGCTAGTCAAGGGATTGGAGCATTTTTGACAGATATCCAACAAAGCAAAGAAAAAAGTGAAACAAAGAGCTCACTGTAATGTGTTTCTTGGTTGCACCAAAAGTAGCACATCCAACATATAAAGGCGTAGAAAATACAAAAATGAATTAGACTGAAATGTGAAGACATCCTCAAAACAAACAATAAAAGCAACAAAACCATTTCCACTACAATATCAATTCCACCTTTTCAAGCTCAAAATTTAAAACCATCAAACTCTGGAACAGATTCATTTAAAAAAGAAGTTATTCATCAAAGTCATTCAACAACTCTGACAGACAATAACTCATTGAATGAAAGCCACATACCTTTCTGGTTCAGGCTATCTCCTCAAAGAGCCTCTGTGTCTCAGAGTTTCAGGTGCGTACAGTCAAACTTTATCTCAAACACTTTCCTATTTCGTTTAGAGTCCGCTTGTTCCAGAGTCCCTGAGAAGGTCAGAGCTCTGGAGGCTTGTGGGACAGGACTACTGGGACACAAAGATAGACTGACAGGTCCACAGGCCCTGCCAGCTAACACCCGCCACCCCCCACCCACTTTCTATCTACAACCGTCCTTTAGGGGCGCATGTGTTGTGGCCAGACCCACAGCAAGCATGAACCTGAGGGGTGGAGGGGGTGACAGGGGTGGGTGGATGATAAATATAGAACGGTGCTTTCCCACTTCATCAGAGCTAAGGCCAGATCAATCCAATGACCAAAGTGACAAGAGGCCATAATAAGGCCTGTAATACTGAGGGGGACAGGAGCCAAGAGAAAGGTCGACGAACTCGAAAACTGAAAATCCTTCAAGTAGAATTATAAAAGTTAATCATAAATTCTATCAGCTTGGCCCTAAAAGTGCAAGTCTGTTCCCATTCAGTGTGTAATATGAACACTTGTGACCCAGCTGTGTAAAATACTTGATTCTGATTGGCCAAAACCCCGTCAACAACTGTGATTAATACTTAACAGCAAAAGTGACACTACGGAGAACTTGATCACACGTCATATCAAATAAATCAGAAAGGAGTCCTGCACATTTCATCTCTGCCTGTTGACACTGTGGCAAAAACATAGTGTCCGTCTCAGGCTGGTCTTGGCAGTGGCGAAATATTGCAAGCTAGCGGGCACAGATGTGAGAGCAGCCTGAGGAACTACTGGACCCCAAGTGTATATGATATGGATACAAGTGGAGCAACATCCTGTCCTGCAATCAAGACCATGACAGCAGAGCTGGTGAGAGCATCTACGAGTTGCTGATCTCTATAAAGTGACTTGTGACGAGCAGTCTGTGTATCACTTTCCAAAGGTCACCACAAACCAACTCCTTTTTTGCTTCTATCCTTACATGTATTTAAATATTATGTAAGCTGGTTTGCTTCTGTAGCTATTGTGCTGTTTTTTTTTTCATAACTGTTCTATACTTCTAATCTATGGGTCAAAGAGAAGCTACACGGATCAGATAGGGACACAAGAACATCACAGTGAGGAAGAAAACAGTGGCTGAGGCTGTTTTGTTGCCTGCAGGGTACAGATCTCTCTCAAAGTAGACATCACACAAAGACATTAGAGTCCATCAGGGTGCTAAAAAGTGACATGAGGACATCTAAAAAGTCAGTTTATCAAGCAGACAAACTTTTCATTCATTAAGCTGATTATTGTTTGAGGTTCAACAGCAAGGAAGAGATGAAGATACTGACAAGGCTTCATTTAAGCTGGACTCTGAACAAAGGACGGATCGGGAACAGAAGAGGGCACTGGGACACAGCCAGTCAGGAACATAAGGCTCTATGGTGATATAAAATACAGGGCAGATACTTTCCGTTGATTTAAAGGAATACAGAAGCATTATAAATGGCATGTACTCAGTGCAATCTATCATAAGGGGCAAATGCAGACTTCCCCTTTGGTTTGCAGGTTCATGTGAAAGAGCACCATCTAGTGTTAAATCAAAGTTACAACATAATGTTCACCATGGCCTCAGTGCTCATTGTCAGTGACTTTTTAAGTCTTAAAACAACCTTGTTCTTAAAGATATCTCAGCTGATTTGTTTATGGCTGTGTGAAAAGGTGAACCCTAAAACTGATTGATGTTCTTTTCAGCTGCTGGAGGAAGCAGGTCCGGGCACAGGGCCAAGCTTTGAGGTTCCTCAGTGGGGTCTTTGTACTTTGAATCAGCTTGGAAAGCGACGGGGTTCAGCCTCTCCAGAGCTAATTAGCGATGAAGAAACATTAGTGCCTCCAAAGCCAGCAGAGGAAATGTTAGACCAAATGTGAATTCAATTTGGCCTCCTGTAAGGAGAATGCCTGATGTTGATTGCTAACATGCCCGGGCTGCACTTCACTGTCAGCACAACACAGAGAAGTGAGGGCAAAAGAAGTCGCCCTCTTGTTTTTCCATAAACAGTTGCAGATAGACCACAACAATGTCCAACAGGATGCAGAAAAACTGGAAGTATGTGTTCTATTAAATCTCATTCTTCGATGAGGGTCAGCCACGCAGGCAAACTCACACTCAGTGACTTTGTTGAAAAGGAATATTCAGTCGAACATGCAGAGCCCCCGAAACATCCACAAGCACAGGGTCAGGATGACTGCAGAGAGACCAGTACAGAGCAGACTGGGACTGCTCAGCCCTGAAACCTTCCAGCAGCATGAGACGCTTTCACACGGAGCACTGAGCATTAAATAGCAGCGCCAATTAAACTGAGACACAATAAAAGTCTGTCTAAAGTGCTGAGTAAAGACATAACAGTGAGAAACAACCACACATAGAAAGACAGCCACTGAAATGAAACCCATTTCATTACTAACATTTATATTACTAACATGTTTTATATCATATCAACAGGTTAAATTTCATCTGTATGTTAAAATGGACAATGTGCCTCCATCTCCTCCCATTGTGAGACATGAAGCCAAGATGCTGCCTCAATGAGCGCTGACCTGGTACTGACATATTGCACTGGTGGAGGCAAGAGACTGAGGAGGTTGCATTCGTCAATATTGCTGTCAATCATCTTTTTCACATCAGGTAACTGACTAAACTTTTCAAAAAAAATCACCTTAAATCAGCATGATATGAACTGTGGTGACCGAACGTATGTTTGAGGAACATCTATTCAAGGTGCTTTTGTTAATTTCCTAGTTTGACCCATAGATACAGTCGGCATCCCAGAAAACTTCACATCCGTTTGGTGCTGAGGGAGAAAACAAACCACTTGCCACAATGCAAAAGAGCTGCTGTGTGCCGTTCTGCACGATAAATGAACTAAAAAATCTGAATTTAAAGTTTTATTTATCAAACCAAAGCCCAGAGCCAAGTAGGAGAACACTTGTGGCTGCAAGACAACTGGAGGGATGTTGAGCTTGGTCGCCTGAGATCCAAAATCCAAACATGTAATTGTAACTGTAACATTATATTAACCTTATCCAAACCATGTATGATTTATACAGTGGCACCATAAATGTTGGATTAATAGTTAGAAGTCAAGTAAACTACATACCATGCTTTTTGAGTGCATAATACAGCACATCGTCGATAACAATAATCATTAGGTGGAGGTAATTCACTAATACATGCTGTTCTATTTAGCATTAATGAAATCATGTTAAGTTTAATTTATCATATCTCTAGCAAATGTGAAATGATCTCTTATCAGCGGATTAGCAAATGTCTGCGTGTTCTGTGAGTGAGATCATTCATCCAGTCTTTTACAACATATGGACAATAATCCAATCCCGTTCTGTTTGGTTTATTTATGTTTCATTCTTTGTTAATTGACAGTAATGAGTCAATTTAGGACATGACAGCTTGTTAGCATTAGAGTTTAAAATCTGTGTGTTCACAGTGTTAAAGGCTTGTTTTCCCCCTTGCAAGCCCCGCCCCAACTATGACGCAATGCTGACTGTTGCATCTGTTATGATAGGGAGGCGGGCTTTAAGACCTATACTGCAGACATTCAGCGGGTGGCTTTAAATGTGTTGGCTGCTGATCGGTCCATTGTTTTGTAAAGTCTAAATCACGGTGTCTAAGTACAGAGGCAGCAGTCCTCAATGTGGGCGGCCATAGGTTTGACTCCAACCCTCATGTAATCTCCAGCTTCTCTTCCCTCTGTACTCTATCCACCTCCTTATTGACCAAACAAAGGCAGAAAAACAATCCTCAAATGAAAACAGTTGCATGATTGAAATATTTTTGACTAACGCTTTTACTACAGAAAGTTTTTACTACTTGTTCTCATTTAGAGAACATAAAGTCATGCCTTTGGTTTTCTAAAAGCAAAAGCAAAACAGAGATTTTTTTTCTGTCCAACATAAATCTCCCTCAGGACAAATAAATGAATCTTGAATTTAACTCTGCGGTTTGTGCACATATCTCACACTGGGATTGGATTTGATGTGGATTTTCTGTTCTGTTCAGTTCAGAGGAGCTGCTACAATTTGCCAAATAATCAATTCGCCAACGAATAAAAATAATGTGCTGGGATGTTTTTCAAGCACTAAGGGTCGAGCATTTGTTGAGAGGCTTTCTTCTTTTGCTGGCTAAAATATTATGTTTAAATGAACTATATTTAATTTCAGACGTTAATTGTGACAAATCAAGATCTTAACATATAATTGTATTATTTTTTGGTAGCAGTCCTGGTTTCCATGCAGCTTGCAGTGTGTTTTCTTTAAGTGTAAATTAATCTCAAACTGGCTAGACTTACTGAATAACAATATCAGGGTATTTTTCTGTAGTAATAAATTAGTGGCTCATAAAAGCTACCAAACCTCTTAAGAAAAGCATTTGGCACAGAAGAAACTCACACCTCTGCATGTTTGCTCAAGTTAGTAACCCGCCAAACTCAGTAAACCAGGTTCTGTTCCTCCAGACGGCCTGGTGAGCATCCAGATGTGCCACAGTGGTTTTCATCAAAGCCTCTTCCTCTTCCTAAACAGTCTACACTCTCCTCTTTTCACCTTTGATGCAATGCACATCAGGCCCACACACAAACACACAAGGCCAGGCCATGATCACCTTTCAGCACTGCACAAAACAACATTTCAAGGTGTCAGTCTTCAGCCACAAATAGACCGAGTGAGAGCAGATAAGAGCTTCAGAGAGGGCAGATAAGGAGGCTGGTGAGTGAATAAAAGAAAATAAAAAAGGCACAGGGAGCAGAAGAAGGTTCCAAAGTGATGATAAAAGAGTGAAAAGGTAAGACATTAAAATGTTTTTTCTGTCAAAAAACAGACGCTCTGTTCTTAAAGTGAGCTCCTTATCTTGACAGCAACCATCAATGACAGCATCAGGGGAGCTGAGGCCATCAGACCTACAGCACTCTCTCCCCATTTCACCTCTTCCATCCCACACTGCCATAACCTATACGTGTCTACTCATCAAAGGCTAATTTACTCCTATACAAACCAAAGCTTTCCCACCAGAGCACTGCCACCCAGGCTCCCAGCAGATAAAGAGGCTTTCAGAGCACATTAATGAGCGGATACTTCCACCGCTGAGAGCAATCACACAGCTGAAACCAGACAACAACAGAACAAACTGAAGCTGAGGCTGAGAGCGGATGATGATGAACAGTTGACTGTACCTTTCATTGTGTCCTCTGCTTCAGGATTTGAAGGATAGTTTTATCTCCAGAATAACTCAGCATCTACCGTCGGAATATTTGCAAAACGCAAGGAAAGAAGAGAGAGAACGCAGGGGCATAGTGCAGAGGAGCAGGACAGAGAGAGAGTGAGACTGCTGGAGGGGAGGACTGGAAGGGACTGGCGGCTCCCCAGGAACCACGGCCCACAAAACCTCAGGGTGGGTTTGGCGGTGACACGAGTGTTGGCCCATTTAGGCAACAACAGGCACAGTTAGAGAGTCAGCCTTGTATTTGCGAGTGTGTCACCTGGATCCCAGCCAAACATTTCTCACAGAGAGGGGAGAAGTACACCTGGAGTGTGTCTAACGGCACTAACGGACAGTATGACAGCAATGAATAGAAATGGGACCGTGTCCTAATGAGGGATGGGGATGAAAGGTTGGGGAGGGGGGATGGGGAGAGTCACCCAGCAGAGATAGGAAGGAGGAGGAATGCCTTTTGATTCCTTCCAGAGGTCCTGATGAGTCAAACAGAGGGACAGTAAACCAGAAAAAGAAACCGCCTCAGAGAGAGAGAGAGAGGGAACTGCTTTCCCACATGGCTGTAAACCAAGGGCTGTAACAGACAAACACAAACATTCGTGAAGTCCCTGCAACAGATAAAGTGAGTGTGCTGTCATCCCTGTGACTGAGAGGTAGCTTTCATAAAAGGTCAGAGGTTAAACACTCTGAACTGGTGCTGCATCATATATCACACTTCAAAGCTTCACATAGTAAGGCTTGTCAGCATTATAAAATCATATCTAAAGACCAAAACTGTCACAAAATGCCGTAATCTTTGCATACTAGATCTTAGCCTTTCTTACCCTCAAGTGTGTAAAAACTGTACATTTAAAAACATTTGCAGTGAAGGAATTATTTTATAATTTTATCACCTCACTCAAACTATAGCTGGATTCGCCTGTGCTTTAAATCTATGCACAGGGTAGTAGAGGTGGGACAAAATATCAATACAGCAGTGGCCCTGACCCGACCATTTAAGATAAGATAAGATAAGATAAGATACTCCTTTATTCGTCCCACAACGGGGAAATTCATGGAGTTACAGCAGCAAACAAAAAGGTGTACAGTACAAGAATAAGAATATATATATATTAAAAAAATGTCCATCAGAGACGACAGCTTGGCCGCAATTCTCCTGTCAGCCACCACCTCCACAGGGTCCAAGCGTGGTGTTTGAGGAAAAACAGGGTTTATTGCTGCTCTGACGAAGGGATGTATCTCAGAGGAGTCATAAGAAGTGTGATCACATACAAATTTAAAAAGAAGAGACTGTAATGATTGGCATAATTGCCCATTGCACCAATAAATGTGGTGTAGATTTTTCTGATGTAACCACAGATTTTTGAGGAGATTATGTCACTAAGATTTTATAGCCTAAAGCTGCTGTCTGATTTATTTGAAGGTTTTTCCATCTGCTAAAAAAGAAAAATACTCGTTTGTAACGGTTTGTTTAATCTTCTTTGTTTTTTGTGGACACACTGCTAGCGTTTTATAAGACTGCATGTGTTGACGCTACAGACCTTGATGCAGTGGTTGCTTGTTCGACCCCCCCAGCTACAATGTCTTCCTCCACTCTGACTTCCCATATATTCTTCCTCTCTTCAGCTGTTCTATCCATTAAAGGAAAGAAAGCCCAAAGAAATAACTTCTACAGAAACATATTGCAATCCTGACTCATGCTATACAGTAATTGTATGGCTGGTGCCAAACAATAGAAAGCAGATGGATGGTTTGCTGTATTGGTGTGACAAAGGTGAGAGACAAAAAGCGACTCAGATCTTCAAACTTTGATCTTTTGGTTTAAAATTTTTAAAAGGCTCCAAACAGAATTCCCTTTAATTTGACTCACTGTATCACTACTTTGTGACTCCTCACGTTGGCCCAATGACATTAATCTAGGACTTTAACTTACAGGAGCTTTATAAGTTACCACAGAATCACAGTATTGAGATACTATTATTATATATTGGGTATAGTATTATATCAAAAGTAGAGTGCACACCCTGATATAACCTACATTAAGTATTGTGTTAAATATTGAAAAAGAAAATCATAAAGGTTAAGGTGTGAATAATAATGCCCTAGTAGTTGTAACTATGGTAAAGTGTTACATTTTTTGTTTTATCACCTATTTTCGTTTTTGTATTCCCTATACTAAGTGTTTGTTTTGATATGTTCATCCAATAGAAGGGTGTGAGAGAGTGAAAATCATAGTTCAGCCAATCAGAAAGCCCCTTTCTGCAGGTAGTCCTGCCCACCTGTCCCTGTTCTGCAGGAAGCAGGTTAATATGTTCAGTCATGCAGGTAGTGAGACAGAGAGTATCATGTCGGAATCAGAGTCGATTAAAGTAAATCAAACTAAAGAGAAACAAGAGAAAACCAGGAGAAAAGGAGTTAACAGGATCTGTCGATGATAATTTGATAACTTGTGTAAGTAGCTGCATATGAGGCAGGCTGACATCTTTGACAGCATTTGGACCTTACTGAACTATTTCTGGTTTACTTTTGCACTTGAAACAGTGAGGTGCATTCAGTAAATGTTAAAACACATTTACTTTCATGTGGTTGATTTAACTTTAAAATATGCTCACATATTCACATGTTGGGAATTAAGTGGGTAAATTTAGTGAGAACAAACCATAGACTTGTTAAGATTTAAATCAACACAACATACACTTGATCAGGCCCCTGCATACCTTCAGCACACGCTTTCTTGAGCACATGGTTAACAGCATGGCTGGGTGTGTACACAAACATGTGTGCACGCCCACAGCCATGCACTCCTACCATCTCAGGCATTCTGTGTGAACACTTTGCTATAAAAGGCAAACTGTTAGCTGCAGCATGGCACCAGACCAGAACAATGATGAGCAGCACCAGGTGCAGGTGTTCATGTCCATCTGTCAGCTCGACAAAGTCAGACTTCAGACTTTTAGTGTGACTCCTCTCTCAGTCATCACCCACCTCTGATCACTGCTAACAGGTCGGACATTAAGGGGGATTAACAGCACCTGGATCACCTGTTAACATCTGACAGCATGACCTCACACAATCAGCTGCATCAGAGTCTGTTATTAGAATTACACATAGGTTAAACAGTAGGCTGTAGATATTTGTATGTGATGATTTAATCTCTGCAAACAATCAGGTGTACGGAGAATCCCTTCCCAGTGCACAACTAACACCATGCATCTGTCATCAGACGTGACTAAGTGGACTGAATTTCAAGAATTTGGAATGAAACAGCCGGCACAAGCTTTCTGCAACCTTTACGTGATTCAGTCCTGCCGTCACTTGGATCATGTTTCAGTATGAGTCATGTCTATGGTATACTGAGAGAAACAAGCTTCATCAGGGGCCAGCTGTTACATCCAGGGCTGGGCGTAGGAGAAAAAACCCTGGGACGTGTAAGATGGATGGGTAATTGTTTTTAATTGTGAGGTTAAACGGATGTGGCACAGACATGCAGCACACATGTGATCTTAATCTGTGGAGAGAACAGAGTGGGTGGATCTGATGCCGCAGTGTTTGTGTGTGCTGGAGGTGTGTCAGTGTATGTATGGAGTCTGGAGGAGCTCAGGGGGCTCAGGAGTGAATTGCAGCTCAAACAAACAACAGGAAGCTGTGAGAAAGTTGCCAGCAGATGTTACATCCATGTGCGTGGAGTTGAGGCACAAAGGACAAGTCCAGCTCTTATGGTATAATTTCAGTTTGAGTGATCACCTCCAAACAAATAATGTTATATTCACTGAAAAAAACAGAAGCCAAAGGATAGCTTGATTTTTTGTATGAGGGGTTGTATGAGGTTGGATACACTGGTCAGCTCAGGCCTTTTTATGAGAAACTGAAAGGAGAGCCAGAGCCAGAGCGAGTTGCAGAACCCGGACTTTAAAAAAAGTGATTATGATTTTTGGACTGAAAACTAGTCTGAAAACTGTGATGATGACTGTATGTATTTACTGTTAAATTATGTCAGAGGTACTTCTAAATAATTCTGGAGACTGTAAAAACTGGAAAGCCCTTTGGGATGAATATAGTCGTATGAATCTGAATCCACAGTTAACATTGCAAGTTCACTCTTCAATTGTTTTCTCTTCAAAAACACGAAATCAAAACCTGAGTAGAGCTCTTATCAGCAAAGTTAAGTAGATTCTTCTGTGCAGGGTTACAAGACTAACCAGGCCTCTAACCCACCACCTCTTTATACCATAAATGCCAATAACGTGAATATTTTCAGTACAAAATACTAAGACACAAACAGTACACTGACTGCAAGCAGAGCACAAAGCATCCATTAAATAACCTTGCAAAGCTTCTTAGTGTGAGAATATCGGCGTCAGTGAGGTGGATGTAAACATGTTGCTGCATGGATCAAAGTCCATCAGGGTCTCTCGGCTAAAGCACTCAACCACTCACTTGCTGACACAATTAGGCCACTCAAGCCTTTGTATTTGTGTGTGTGTACTTGGAAACACACTGCCTATTGTGTCAACACAGCAGCTGATGTGGTCTAATATTTCTAACATGTAGAAAGCAATACAACACAAACAGCAGAGACAGTTCATCTTTCAGTTCCAGTGAGAGTGTTGTTGGTTCATTTATATGAACCTGCTCACGTCAAGCTCACGTTGAGCCTGCTGTTATGTTACAGAAGAACAACTCCAAACATTGTGGAAGGGTTAAATAATACTAGTTATGTGATTTTCTTTAAGACTACAGAGAATGTCAGCACTCGTCCGTTTGCGTACTAAGCTCTCCTCAGCTCAGAAGAAAGTGAGGAGCAAGTGATGGAGTTAAAACATTAAAAACCTGCTGGGTTTAATCTCTTCAAGTTGTTCTTCAAAGGCAGGCAGGCCTTTAGTAAGCTGGGGGGGGGGAATATCATAGCAAAACATTCAAGATTTTCTATCAGGAGAAACTTTTCCTTTATAGGCTGTGGGAGAGGAACTGATAACCTCTAACAGGGGTCTTATGGGGAAATACTTATACCACCCACAGCGGGCTGAGTGCACCAGCTACAAGGCATACACCTGAGGGTAACCTTGAGTCCAATTAAGTGCTGAAAGTTACGACCAACTCAAAGTTAAGCCCTGTTTATGTTACACCGGGGTGTAACATTCAGACCTAGGAAGGAGCAGGCGTAAGTTTAAAAAGTCACTGATTTAGAAAGTCAGACCAGTCGCCTCTGTAAAGAAGAAAAACAAAAATTTTACTTTTACTTTTCAATAAAGCTTATAGTTAGAGCTGGCTCAGGCTTGGACCAGCTCTTATTTATGCTGCTATAGGCTTAGACTGCTGGGGAACTGACACACTGACACACTGGGATCCTATCTCCCCCTCTCCCCCCTGTCACTTATTTTAATTCTCCCTGTCCCATTAAAGTTACTAACCATAGACCTTTCTGGAGTCCCTGAGCTCCCTTGTCTCCCTCTATCCCTCTTTCCAACCCCAACACGGTTTAGGCAGATGGCTCTCTCTCCTACGAGTCCTGCTGGAGGTTTCTTGCCTGTTAAGGAAGTTTGTCCTTGCTGCTGCAACTTGCTAAATGCTGCAAAGTGCTCTGCTCATGGTGGATTAAAATGAGATAAGATTGAGTCTTATCCTGTCTTGATGTTGGATATTTGTTAAGAATATAAAATAGAATACGGTCTAGACCTGCTCTGTTTGTAAAAGTGTCTTGAGATAACATTTGTTGTGATTTGGCGCTATATAAATAAAGATTGATTGATTTACTTCTCAGAGAGTGAGCTGATTTTAAGGTTTTGTTTTGGAAAGAAAGCACCGTATGAAAAAAGCGCTCCCCCCTCGACTCCTGCATGTGTCAGACAGGTAAGCAACGTTGTCCCCGGTCCACCCTTCTAATTGAGTATTTTTTAAATAAAATGTAAGAAAACAAGACTCTGTATTTCGTTCAACTCTACCATATTTTGACCCAGCGTACTTTGAGACATGCACTCTTTAGCAGACATGTCAGAGCCCCATAGAGCAGCCACACAAGTTTGCGGCAGATGTTTTTGTTATTAAATGTAAAACCAAGCTTGTTCAAGGACAGAGTAAGCCTTTAAAAAAAACAGGTAACTGTTGTTAACATATAATCCAGGTAGAAAAATATTCATTTAACTAATAACTGTACAATAAAAAGGTTTGTGATTTTGTTTTTGGCAGGATGAAAACAGTGAAGGATGTCTGGAGAGGAAACTTAAGGCGTTTTAACCAAACACTAAATGTGGAATTTCTGGGGGTAAACTATTTTTAAAAAGACTTTATGGTCTGAGGTTTTTTAATGATATCATAAAATAATACGACCCCTTCTAAAAAAGGGCTTAAACTAGAATGGAGCCATTACTCTAAGTAAACATTTGCAGAAGTAATAAAAACACTTAAAAGTGGAATTAAAGTGAAATCAAGAGTCCAAATCTACTTCAAAATAACAACTGATTTAAAACCAAAACTACAAAAATCACACACATACACACAAACTATACAACATGCTGTTAGCACAGATGTGTCAGGTTTGGCACCGTCTGTCGTCATAGCTGCATATGATGTCATAGATAAACAAGCAGCACTAAAGCAGCAGGAGAGGCCTCGTGCAGGTCAGCACGTCCGACTGACCCCTGAAAGAAAAAGCTCATATCCCCTCTTCCTGCCCTCATCAGCATGCCGTGCTGCTCAGAAATGAACACTATGTCCTGTTGGCTTCAGGTGATGTTTTTTTCTGTCCCATGAAACATTCAGAAACTCTGACAGAAGAATCTGTTTTCATGAGAGGAACAAAAGGATTAGACTGATGTACTTACAAGATGGTCATTGAGAGAGGAGAGGTCAGATTTCTTTCTTCAGTGTCCTGGTCTCTGAACGCCACCTGATCCTAAAAAACAAATGATGTACTGAGTCACTGCATAATGTTTGCAGTTTCATATCAAAGCTGTGACAGAGTTTTATTTTCACATCAGATAATGCAATCGCTTGGAAAACTGAGCTTACAGTGCACTGAGTGCAGAGACATCTAAATTTAGCTCACTCCATCTGTATTCTTAAAACAGCCTGATAACTTTTCACAGGATGGAGAAAACTGAGAACATGCAACATACAACAAGGTGCATATTTTAGATTTGTGAACAAACCTGTGAATATCCAATGTCAGATTTAAAGGGGAATATCAATACATTCAATTAGGGCAACTTCTTTTGACGTATCAGTTCAGGATTAGTTCCAATGGATTGCTTCAACTATCCACATAATGAGCCAAACTGGCACAACTATGAATATAAATGAGCGAACAGAACCTTCACTGAAGCCATTAACAAATCAAATGCCTGTCAATTAACGGACAACACTGCATCATTGTCTGTGTGACCTATATGAGCCTTTGCCCACACAAGAGTATGTAAGGTCGGTGAACCCAAAGGCCCTGCAGCCGTGACGCAACAAACGGAGAATCACAGAAATACAGACGGGGAGTGATAACATGATATACACCTTACACTGTAGCTTCCCTTCTCTTAATGTAGTCACCAGGATAGGAGTGATTTGATTGTTGTAAATAAATGTGACAACGTTTTCCTGATACTTCAGGTATTCAGTTCATTGTGTAACAAAAAAACTAATTTCAATTCATCAACTTATACAGAAAGGGATATAATTAATTCATCTATCGAGGGTAAACAATCTGCAGCTGTTCTGTAAACTGATTTGAAAACCTTTCCATGAGTTTTACTCCCCACAGTCTGTTTCCAGTCGTTAGAGAGTCCTAATAAAACAGGTCATTCTGTGCCTCTGCTCAACTGGATAAATGACCTCAGGTGATGTCACTAAAGTCAGCAAAAGTTGGGTTAAAGACAGGGAAAAAAATCGAATGGTGTGAAAGGTCAGACCTTGTAGTTCAATCCTAATTTCTGCTGATGGTTCATTGTTTCAGGTTTTTTTAGTAGAGCATGATACACCTGGATTTCTGACCAAACTATTAGCTTTGAAGTTACATTGTGGGAATTGAAAGTGCTCAGATTTCATCTCTGATGTTGCAAAATGCAGCCAATGCAGAAAGCAAAATGCACTTCCTGGGATCCACTTAAGGCTGCCTGCAGAAGTCAAGGAATCGCCATTAGGTCATCCGCCACATTCAATAAGCAATTTGGTCTGTAGCCCATCTTAGATTTTTTTTTTTTTTTAAGTTATATTTTTTTTACGTTATTTTTGGCCTTTTTGCCTTTATTGATAGGACAGCTGAAGAGAGACAGGAAATGTGGGGAGTAGAGAGTGGGAGAAGACATGCAGTGAATGGTCGACCGGCTGGGAGTCGACTGGCTGGGAGTCGAACTGGCGACCTTCGACGAGGACTATAGCTTCTATATCTGGGGCACTTAGACCGCTAGGCCACCAGCACCCCAATTTGTTCCAATTTTTTATATGTATAAAAAAAGCTGTTTATAGTGTAGCTGTTTCCCAGGAGACTTAAATCCAACCTTAGCTCCAACTCCTTGTTTCTTGATCGATCAAAAGTTAGCATAAGTTAGCATTTCCAATCTGGTGACCACCATCTTTGAGTTTCAAAGGGTCTCCCCAGAAATCATGGATGACGTCACAGAGATGTGTCCATGATTCACACAGTGCATGGTTCTGACAGAGGTGATGCAAGAATTGAAATGCATCTCTTAACTTCTGTGTTTGGTTTTGATCTTGTAGTATACTTTATATGATTGTGATTACTTCACTGACATATCTAGCTCTTTAAACTTACTTTCAAGCCTCTCTAACCAAAGTTATGTTTTCTCGAACCCCCATCAAATATCCATGTTTTAAAAGATTGAATCTTAATCTGGGTGTAGTTCCTTTAACTGCCAGTAGAGGCTGATTAGGGGTTTCAAAGTACTTAAAACTGACATTAAACAAGTCAAAGTCATTAAGAATAAAGAGAAATAAAACAGAGACTCGCAACAAAGGACTTGTGTCCTGTTCAAGATCAAGTTGTTGATTTTCATGGTAAACACAGCTTTGACCACTGAGCCTCACAGAAGCTCTTAAAACAGCACTTTGTGGGATCTTATTGTGAAGGGAAGAGAACTGAGGGGTAATGTAAGAGGCTCATTTCACAAACTAGTGATCTGGAACACAACATGTGTGTGAAGGTCACACAGCCACTTTGTTCCAGGCTGTTAGGCTTTATATCGTCACAGCATCACTATTCCTTAAAGATCACAGAAGAAGAAGTGCAAAAAAGTAAAAAATCTTGGACATATCAGGGATTCTACTTTTCTCTTTCCAGCGAAACAGAGTTTAACTACAGCACGTCTTTTAGCAACAAGTTTTTATGAATATTTATGTTTTATTGAGATTGATTTACTGGCAGGGAACAAAAGAGGTGGGGTTGTTTAGGGGATTGTAGACCAATAAATCATTCCTGTTTTGCATGTTTTTCCTTTGATGTCATGGCAACCCAGCCCACCCAGACCACACTCTTAACATACACGTCAGCTAATCAGCAAATAAAGATAGACACAAACCACACAACATGAAGAGACTATGTTACAGGTGGGACCATGCTTCATCACCGGGGCCAAGCTACGTCTCCCAGCAGGAGAGACTCACCGATCATCTGCTTCCAATAGCCTCCCTGCATCCCCCTCCACCACCTCCTCTGAGGGGGGCTGTGGGAGGCAGCGGACCCATCAGATCCATCTGAAGCCCGAGCCCCAGCTCTCCGGACCGGGGCCCCCAGAACAATGATGTAACACCCAACAGGCTTATGTAACTAACCTCTGCTGGCAGGTTCTCACTATGAAGTACTGAAGGTGGAGACCCTGGGAACAAAAATCTCACTGCACGCATGCACACACAAACAAAGAGGGTGGATGGATCGTGTGTAAGGGTCAGTGCAAGGAAATTACAAAGAGATTTCGTTTCAGTCATGGTTGTATTAGTTCAGCTTTTAAAGGGTACATTCGGTCCTTTCGTGACTTTGCTACAGCAACCTTTAAGAAGCATCACACTGTTGTACTGTAAAAGTCTCTTTACACTGTTTTCAGACTGAAACCTTAAGACTGTCCAGCACATTTCACCTCTGCTTGTTGACACTGTGGCAAAAACTTCTGTTACCCTCTCAGGCTGGTCTTGAGAGTCGGGAAATAATGGCAGATGTGAGAGCAGCCTGAGGAGCTTTGACCCCAACCATCTCTGATAGGGTGAAGTGGAGCAACATCCTGTCCTTCCATAATAATACATTAAGACGTTTCCAAAAAGAAACCAACTCTGTGTCTCAGTTCATGTTTGCTGCACCTACAGTCACTGTATGAGTGCCTTTAAACTGACAATTATCCCCAAATGCAGCTCACTACAAGTACAAAAATGGTTAAGTTATTACAATCAAACTGAATTGGTTCTTTTTTTCTTTTTTTTAATTACACTAAAAAATCTGAAACAATTTACATTCAAACAGAAAATGTAGGGGTCAAAGGTTGAATGGTAATTTCTCTAAAGTGCTTAACAGGTGCTGTGTTGGATTTGGGGCAACAATAGCCTGTGAAAACCAAGCGGCAACCTCCAGCCGCGAGAATTGAAGCCAATGCGGAAGTGTTAAAAACTGCAGTTCCTTAAGTGTCGACTTTATGCGGGTTCCAGAAGTACCTGAAACCACATACACCAATTCAAAAAAGCTGAAATAAACTTGTTTACAGTCTGGTACAAAACATGAGTTTGGTCTGGATAGCTTATTTCTCTATCGGCACACACTGTACGGGGGGTGAATTTTTTCATAACGCAGCAGTTTAGAAGATACTAAGATTACAGGGTTTGCATTATGAGAGGCACAGCTGACTTGATTGACAGGTGGAACACTGTAGCTGTTGGCGAGGAGACTCAAAGCCCGCCTCTTTACCTCACACTAGTTTGACAGAAATTAAGTTGAGTTCAGCATATCCAATATGGCTCCCACCAATGATCGGCTTCAAAACAGCGCTTCAGAAACAGATGGGTGACATCACATATACTACGTCCATTTATTATACAGTCTATGCTTGAAACTTAAGCACTACACAGGTAAGCAGCTTCAATAGTGGGCAAGGTGTATTACATGACATGCCTTATTTGTATCAAAGGGAGTTTATTGTAACTGATATGAAGTACTACATCTATCTACATCTTCATCTATCATGTAGCTGATGGTGCTAACGAAGCAAGACATCTCAAAACGTTTCTTATTTGACTGTATAGTTAATTTACAAGCTTGCATTGCTAGAGGAACTATTGTACCTCCATCATCTAGCAGCCACTGGAATGAGCCTCTTAAAGTGATGATAAGACATCTTATTTCCAGACAAGCTAGCAGTTTGTGAAGTGGAAATAAGGTTCGCTTCAGCTTAGCTCCATCTCTGCAGAGCTAATCACCTCGGACCATTACAAAGCCACACACAGCAGACAGGTTGGAGACACTTTGATCAAACTCCACTGGGAACATTCCTTATTTCAACTTTGTCCAAGAAAGATACTGACACTAAAGACCAGCACCGGCACATCACCGGATACTGACATCAAAACACAATGAACAGAGTTTTCTCTCCCACAGGAATGTTTGAGAATGTTGTTCCTTGTTTTGTTGGCTCAGGTTATGCGGTCGTAAAAGGCCAGGCTGATAAGTCGAGCTTCGACTTGGAAAAGGAAATGTGTGTTTTCATTATGATGGGGTCGTAAAATCTGCCATATTACAAGCAAGAAGGGGCAACACTCAAAGCATTTAAGGCTGAAGCTTCAAGTTGTTCAAAACGTTTGTCCAACTTATATGAATGGGGATACAAATCAAGTAACACAACAGTGTCCAGAAAAGGAGCATAAACAAAGGGAAGGGTTTCCTGTTACGATCAAGCCCCTGAAGGTTCTTCAAACACATCGGTATCCCCAGTAGATCATATTTGACTCAATCAGCCAGGTAAAAGCAACAATAGTTCACTTAGGGAACTGTAAGTAAAAAGTCACAATCTTGGGCAGCAAATCAGAGAGACAAGGGTGAAATCAGAGTGGATGAGCTTTACCAATCTGCCTTTCCACTTTCTAGCCATTAAAATCAAAAGAATGATCAAGCACAAGGAACTCAAGTGTTGTTACAATCCCTCTGGGTTCAGTGACCTCTCAACTTGAAGGTTTGGCAGAGGGGAATGCCTGCTAATTAGCTTCCCTACGCACTTCCAAGTGTGGAGCACAAACACAGAAGTAGTAGTCCCAATTACCCACAAGTTATTTATGTTGGCAGATTAGGCGCATCGGACAACCTGCCAAATAAGAAAGGAAAAAAAGCATTGTACTATGCATATGTGCTTGTGTGAGTGTATTAAAGTGTATGATACAATTTAGCTAAATGTGCATTTATTCAAGTCTGCAAAGATTACACATAGGCTTACAACATATGCACCAGGCTTCTCTGCAAACATGATGTGTTGTCCACAATATGCCATGCTTCATCAAACATAAAGTTTGCTTCCATGGTGAAAAAAAACATAATATAAAATAAACCATGGCAGGTTGTTTGCATTCAACACACAAAACACCATTGGAAAAACTACATTTTTAAGTTGCTTTGCCCCTCAACATCGGTAAAACACAAGCAGGAGATCAATTAACTCCTTTGATGAGTTCTGAGTATCACATGGTAAATTCAGCGGTCAGAGATGCCCATAAACAGCTTTCATTTTTAAATATCCTCATTTTTTAGCAGTTGGGTAATTGCTAGGGAGGCCAATCTCTGAGGTATTTGAAGGACTTAACATTGTGAGGATAACTTGTGCACCTATTACATAAGCCAATATTTCGCAGCACCTAACTCTGCTTGATAGGTGTAGTGCATGCCGAAACAATGACATTGTTCTATGGAATCATTTAACACCTTAAGATAAAATCTTTTAGCAAGTGAATCCGCACTACAACAAGGTAACTCTCACTTAGCAGATTCTTCCACGCAGTTTGGTGGGACGCTCTTCCCTCACTAGAAGCGCACTTCAAAAGCCCTGATGTCCTCTCCTCTTTGCAGCAGGATTGGATATCATGTACAGTGAAACATAATCGATGTGGCGCCGTGAGCTGAGTTCACAGACGATTATTTAGTCTATTGTACTCTTGGTCCTGGTTCTCTAGTTTCACATGCTGTCTAAACTCAGAGTCATTAAGATCCTGCACCTTTTACTTTTCTGTTTGAGGCGGGGACGTCTATGATGTGGCTTCTTATCAGTAGCCTCCACCTGTCTGGAGGATGGGCTCACCTTCATGGATACTGGCTAAATGTTCACATTAAAAAAGTTCACGTTAGAAAAAAATAAAGCATGCAAGTTTTTTTTAATATATCTTAAGAATTCCAAACCAGCTAAGAGGTCCCTGAAAGCACCACATGACCGCTGCAGAGTAAGCTACATTCACATGATTTGTTGCAAGTTATCGCGTTAACACTTAAAACTTCTTTCCTTTGTACAAAACCGTGCAAACAAGCACTTAATTCTTTCCCTTTAAAAGTGAGCATCATTGACCAGGAGAGGATTTTAAAGTGCAAACATTGAGGCAAATCATCTTACCGACGCTGTCCTGCAGGAAACAACTTCTCTCCGTTTGGCTGTTAAACCATCAAATACAAGCCCTTGTAACATCCCGCGGACACACACACGCACACCCGACTGCCATCCACGCAGATTCGCCTGCTGTAAACTTCAACACTTCCGTCAAGTGAACTGCAAGACACAGTTAGAGGCAGAGTACACATGTCAAAATAAACGCCTCAGATGTTTAGTGTTTCCTCAGCTGAACAAAATTTCACGTCACCTTTATTTCATTAAAGGTTGTGTAACTTATACTGTTACTTTTCTCTTTTATAATCTCATATAAATAAAGGATATCTTGTTGTTTTGATATGTTGATTGATTGATTATACAGTGTTTATGTATAATAAGATACCAAAACTGGTGGCATAGTTGTACCCAAGTGCTTTTACAACCACATACATTGAAATTACTGTCAAACAATGAGCAAAATAAAGAAAAGGTGTAGCCTGAAGACATTGCTAAAATGGTTAGAAAAAAATATTTTGCACTTTTTATCTTGCCCCTGTGCAGAAAATAAAATGGTATGTTATAATAAAACATTCACACCTTGTTTGTCTAACACTGTTTGCCTCAAATGGTGCTTTTATTTTGAAGGACGATGCCATGAGCGCTGATCAGTATTATACTTGAACTCTGGCTTTACCCAGCTCTTTCCCATTAAAACAGCTCAATCCTCTCTGTTCAGTGAGGTTTTATTCACCTGTGGTCAGGAAAACCTGAACCTGTGGTTTACCTGTGATACTGAATGTCAAATCGGAGTATGCCCCAGGGCTTCTTTACAGGTGGTGATTCAAAAGGTGCTTTCAGGAGCGCAATTTATCTGATGTGGTTATAGAATGTTCTTCAGCCTGAGCCAGAGTCAGATATGCCTAAGGGCAGAGCTTATAATATATACAAAGATGAAGAGTTTTCTGCTCAGAAGTTTCAAGAGTGAAGAGAACTTTTTGTATCAGTGCAAAAAAAATATGAGAAAGGAGAAGATGAACATTTTATTTCTTTGGTTAATTCACTTTCAGAATAAAACAGACTAGTAATGAAGTGAAAATGTAAAAAATAAAATAAAATAAAGGTGTACTCTGAGCTCCCTGCAGCTCCCTGTACTGATTTATTTTTTCATACGCCTGTCAACAATTGTACAATTTAGACTTTATTCACCAAATGTCTTTTTTTTCTGCCTTTCTTCTCCCAAATCATTTCCTCTCTTTCTCTTGTCCTATGATTGGCCCCGATACTCCAAAATATCTGTGTGACATGCATGTAGACACGCAAACTCATTCTAAGTGTTCCTGCAGTGACTTGTGGGGTCAGCCACAGTGCAATGGACAATCAATTCTCAGTCTGCTCTAATGGCAGAGTTAACAGTCCAAGCATCCTGTCCATTAAAAACAAGCCCAGATAAACACGTAATACAACCTCTAAGCTGCTTCTTCCTCTGTGACGTCACTGCCTGTAGTCTCATAAAATGCAAAATGCTGGAGGTGAACAGAAGCACTCTCTCACTGTACGACTGTTTGAAAGACAGTGCTCGTGCTTGTGGGTCAGCAATCTGTCAGATGTGAGTTGCTGAGGTGGAAAGGTAACCATGTGACTCTGTTTGACTGACTTGTCGCCTCTTCTCTTTGTTCACTTTGCCTCTTTTGAATAGTCTCCAGGGCAATGAGTTTTTGAAGCATGTTGCTAAGGGAAACAGGCCCATGGCAAACAAATGATCCCCGACCACAGTCAGAATAGTTGATGGGCCTGTCGTGAACATGAAACTCAGGAGCAGCCATATGGAAAACACAGAGGAGGAGTTAATTGGGAGCAGAGGGTGCATGTGTAGGTCGGAAACAAGGCTTGTAAACTTCAGTTGCAGTTCTCCGGAGTGATGATATTCTAAGTTATGCAGCGTTGTGGTTGCAAATGTATTCCCTATCTTGGTCTCTAACTCACGAGTTAACCATGTAGGATAAAGGACTCTTTGTTAACAAAAGAGGAATCAAAAACAATGCTTTTGTTACGACTGAGCTGCTGCTACCAAATAACTGTCTCTGAGCTGAAATGATGACAGTGAGTACATTCCATAGATGTCTTTAACGAAGATGTGAAAGTTGTAAATCAGACACACAGAAGGACAGACAGACTGCTGAGTGCCAAAGGATCTTCTGTTGTTACTTTGTATTGGAGGGTGTTTGATGAATTATTTTATTTGTGTGTACAGATGACAGCACACGTCTGAATCACACTGCACTGAATCCACATAAGCAGAAAAATAGAAAATGATATGTTGGCATAAATTATGTAAATGGTCTATTTGTTTCATTTTGTGCATGACTGCCCTTTCATAGACTTGCTTCTAAGCGATGTTGTCTTCCCAATATCTTTGGCCATCTTTTTAACCTTTTTATTCCATTTGGATTTCTTATTCGTCATTTTATGACTTTGACTTCATTATTTCCTTTACTTTTTAATGCTGTAATTGTGTTGGATTTTTTTCTATTTGTTGTTGCTTTTATTCTTCTTATGTTTTTTTTTACTTTCCTTTTTTTCATACATTTTTTGTCCTCTTGGTTTAACCTTATATTGACTTCATGGTTGAACTTCATGTTCACTGTGCCTTTGTATTGTCCTGCTACGTCTGGCAATGCTATTTGTTACATGTTGCTGTTTATCATACAGACATGATTACAGGGAAGAATGGAGAGGAGATGTCAGAGGTGATGTAATTTACAGCCGATGTGCTGCGATTTCAGAAGTGCTGTAAATGCAGGAAATACAGGCAGACCAATCACAGAGCTTGCGGTCTGCATCGATTCGGTGCGTAGTTACATTTTGGAGGAGGTGCGTTATCTACATGCGTAGGCCTCTACGAAGGTAAAGTGGCTATGCAGACCTACGCACGTTGCCTACAGCGTCGATTCGACTCATAAGTATAACCAGTTAACTCTGCCACTGAGCCACAGCCGCCCTGTAGAGTTTACAGAGGTCAGAGGTGAAGATAGCTGCTCAGTCATCCTGTAGCTACTCTGATGCAGTCCTAAAACCTGTAGTTACTGTATTGTCTTTGGTTTGGTTTTTTATTTGTCTACGAAGGAGCGAATGAAATAAGATGTGTTCAATACATCATGGCTAGCAGGGTTGCACTTCTTATGAAAGCCTTACATAAGAAAAGTTTGTAATATATGCCTTTGGACTATACGAATAAAACTTCATGAACTTGATGTTTGAGCTGTCTTTAAGCTACCTCATAGAGTCATGTGTGGTAACAGTATTTTTTTCATCTCCTGTTGTGCCATATAATATTTCAGTCCATTAGAACTGTGTGTGCTTATGTACTGTACTTTCTGCTTGTTGACTGCTGGGTCAATATTTGTTCAGATATCTCATAATGGTTTCCTTGAGAAAGATGACGCCCAGTAACACAGGTATCATTTACCTTACTCTGGTAAAGCACATGATGAGATCTGTGGCTCTGACTGTATCCTCCTGGCTCTGACAGAAATACAGTCTGTTATGTTCTTTAAGCAGGACCAGCTCCTTCAGTACTTCAGGAGTGGTTTGATGGCGATTCCATTTGGCACTCGATGCATAAGAAACACATGTGGCTCCAGCCTGCCTTTGAGGTTGTGACATTGCACATGGGTTTGGCATATACTGAACAGCATGGGCAACCACAAGTTTCTATAACATCACATTAAACAGAGACAGGGTGAGAGGAGGCCAGCTGAAAAACATCATCACATCATCATCCAAGAGCACAGTCGCAGCAAAGCAGAAGACTGAAGATTTACATTCAGCTCGTCAATATTCCGGGTTGTCATCTAGAAACAGTACAGGGAGAAGGTGAATTATTCAGAGATACTGAAAACCTAAAGCCCCCCCAGTGGCCCCTCTAGGCTGCTATTTAATATCAACACACAGAGGGATGTTGGGTTGTGACCGGATGCAGTGAACTACCATCTTTCTATTCTTAGAGCCACCAGAAGCAAGGTTAAAAATATGATTTTACTGTGTGTGTCTCCAGAGGAAATACCATCAGATCAGGATTTGACAACCTCATAGAGATATGCCCAACTTATTTCAGTTTACAAATGCCGTAGTATGGTTATACAGTATACGACTGACTAAAGTTGTACGAAAGGGGAGAACATGGAGAGTCCAGATTAGAAAAGGTTCATTCTCTAAATAAAATAATTTTCCTTGATAAATTTGATGGCAGTCTATCTATTTTATTTTGATATGTCCTGATTGGTGGAATTGTAGCCTTAAGGTAAAATAGGAAAAAAAAAATAGAAGTGTTTGAACCCACTAATGTAACCCTTGACTGATCCAGATATCAAACCCCCCACCCCTGTTTTGTGCATCGAGAAAAGTCTAGATTTTTGCCCAAATGACCTACATTATTTCTCAGACATAATGTAAACTCTGCTTAAAACAGCCCCCTAGAGATTAACATCTATTATGCTGGGAAAAAATATCCTCACTGCATACTCCCCCATCCATCTATTTCTTTAGAAATGATCCTGCTCTTTCTGTCCACCCATCTCAAATTTGTACTTCACTTCACTTCACTTCACTTCACATGAAACTGTGATGTAAATGGCATAGAAAATAAATAACTTTAAAAAGAAAGAAAGACAGAAAAGTCTGACCTTAAATCACACAGATGTTAACATGCTTGGTCATTTACGCTGATAGCTTTTCTACAAACACAACAGATCGCCAGTAGGATAATAACACTGACTCAACAAAGGTGAATGTTGTTGATAGAATAGTTACTGTTGACGTCTTGACCCCTGCATGAAAGTCAGACATTGGCTCTAAACCAAGAGGCAACCTCCGGCTGTAAGAATTGAAGCCAATGCGGAAGTGTTATAAACTGCAGTTCCCTAAGTGTCCACTTGAGGCTGGCTCCTGAAGTACAGGAAACCACATATACACCAATTCAAAAAAGCCAATCTTTGCTGCAGAAATAAACATGTTTACATCCTGGTCCAAAAAATGAGTTTATTATGAATAGCTAATTTCTCCTTCGGAACTCACTGTACAGGTGTGAATTTTTTCAGCAGTTTAGAAGATATTGAGAGTTTGGCATAGCCTGATGAGAGGCACAGCTGGCTTGACTGCAAGACAGGAACACTGTAGCTGTTGGCGATGAGGCTCAAAGCCTGCCTCTTTACCTCACACTGGCTTGACAGAAGTTAGGTTGAGGTCAGCATTTCCAATATGGCTCCCGCCAATGCTTCAGAAACAGATGGGTGACGTCGTGGAAGCTACGTCCATTTATTATACAGTCTATACTCGTTGAGATTATCCTTGGTGAGTCCTTAGAAGACCAGGTAGAAGTAACCTTATAAAATAACCTTTTCTGGTTAAGACCTAGCAGGTTTAGATTATTTCAAATACAAGAACTGCTTTATTCACCAAGCTTTCAATATAAGGTGGACTGAATGTTGTGTGATCATCATGTTGGAAACACCCAGACAGCTTGTTGGCATATAAAAAGTTGACAGTGTGCTCATAAGACAGCTTCATCTTCCATCCAATTTGTCCGATATCTCCCTTTTGTTTTTCAGTTTTCTTTGTAGCTCATTTGAAATTTCACTAAAATTCTGAGAATAATATAACATTGTTGTAACTTTTAAATAACAGAAGGCTATTAAGAAAAGCTATTCTCTCTTGCAGAGGTAACAACACAGTTCAAAGTCAGCCTGATGCAACCGATTCTTCAGACTGGTTGTAAATCAGCCGTGTGTTCTGCAGTAAAATTTAATGTTTGCAAAGAGCATGAGATGTTTGTGACAATTTCTAACAATTTACAATCAGAGCTTGCGTGGGTCAGTCTCATTGCTGCATGCCAAATGAGTTTGCATTCTTGGCATTCGAGCCGTCGTGTCTTTGGAGGTCATTTGACTGCGCCGCTCCGCCCCTTGTCAGCTGTGTGACCAGTGTAAGCTCTAGTAATCAGGTCAAACTAACAGTGTACCCTGGCAACTGTGGATACGCTAACAAGCTCTCTTTTATTCTATTGTTCTTTATGTCTCTGGAAAGGCTGAACTGGACTCCTACGGGGTTTGCCTTGAGTGCTTCTGCAGAGCTGGTGTCCCCTTCTGTTACTCTTAATTACAATATGCATTGTCAGTATTGACTGTAAGAAGTGCTGCTTGGTGTTTCTGTTGATGAAGTGCTTATGGTGTCCACATGAGAGAAATAACAGGAGGAAGAGTTATTCTTCTTCATCCTCCACATGCCAAATGATGAACTCTCATCATCCTCCAGAACTGGGAATGACCTGTGATGAAACTGCAGCTGAAAATTACAGTGTTGTCAACAATGCACCATTTAAATGTGCGAGAATCCTCGCCCACTGCAATCTGTTTTAGTTTTAATTACAGTGACTGCCCGAGATAGTTAAATGAGATGCTATTCAAGGCCATCAAGGTCCTCTAATGGGTGTAATTTAGAGCGGCAAAAAGCTTTGATTGTGCAGCACATTGCTTGGATTTGAACTTTGTCCTCCTCTCTGTGATGAAGGCCAGCCAAGGTTCTCAGTTTGAGATAAGAGTGTTTCCCACAGAAATATACCATTCTCTCACCAGAGGCTTGCACACCCCTGAGAGGAGCTATTGGATGGGAGTAGTGTAGTGGGATCCTGAACAAACACACTCAACCAGGTGAATGTTGCCTCACTTTGATGCATGCCATGAAATGAGATCTTTTAAGTCGCTACAGTTAATGAATATAACATGTTTTAAAATCATAAAGATGTGTGCTGGACCACTTTGTTCATTAAAGACATGGATCTGTTTTTTCCCCCTTTTAGAAAATAGTTTACCTTCTATCTCAGGCATCAAATGTTCATGTACTGTAATACTGGAGGAAAAAGACAGAGTACACTGACCACTAAGATACCTTGGTATGTGTGTGAGTGTGTGAGTGGGTTGACCTATGGCATGATGGATGGGATCCTGGCTGGTACAATTTAACTCTAGACTGACCCCATCAATTTTCTCGACATATTAAATCCTGGCTAATTACTGCATGCTTTCAGCTCCCTCTGGAAACAGCTCTGGCCGGAGGTGGAGCTGAACTGTAAAACATCCTAACTTTGTCAGTCAGACCCACAAGATGATACTAAACCGTAGTAACCCTGTGTTTTATGTTGAGTCCTGTGATTCCTTACAATGAGGCTGTAGTGGAGAGGCGCTTTATGTTTGAAAATTTGCAAGCTTTTTCAAGGATCACAGAAAATATGATCCAATTAGGAGGCAACCTGCAGGCCTGAGAAACAGGTCAAATGGAAAAAACAAAAAAATGCAGTTCCAAGATGCATTGGACTCCATAGGTAATTTCTACTAAAGAGGATTAAGGTGACCAGAATTTGTTTCTCAGAGTTCTTACTTTAATCTCAGAATTAAAAAATATAGCACTTTAATTTTATTTTTCCAGTGCCCCTAATCCTCTTTGGTAAATTTCCCACAACGTAACATCCATGTATGTGGTAAATATGTACATTACTCACCAGTTTACAATATATCAAGACTAAATGTTTTATAAAAATCAAAATCATTATGGCTAACTAGTGGGATCCTCAAGCTGTGCTATAGAAATAAAGATGTCTTATCTTGCCTTATATAAAAAAAAAAAGTCAGAAAGCAATTTTAGAAATGTCAAACCTGTTTTCAAGCAACAGCCAAAACACCATTGAATGACATCCAGTTTCTCTAATGTCAATAAAAGCTTACATAAACTTAAGAAAGACATTTGCTTTCAATAGCTTGTGTTTCACTTATGGTATGTTGACAAACAGTATACATGTGTACTGGTGTTACTTTTTGTAACTTCCAACAAGATTCAGCTCATGTTGTGAATTTGGAAATGTAGTATTTTCATAAAAATGTCATAACAACACGTGAACTCACTATGTAGCATGTTTATGTTGTACAGTCATCCTTTAGTGGAAGTAGAAATGAAAAACAGGTGTTGGAGTTGTGGGCTGTTGAATTAGAGAAACTGTATGTCGGAGAACTCCTTTTTTTTTCTAGGCTCTGTTTTTCTAAGATTACCACAACCTGTGATGAGGCCAACCAATGAGATATTCACATCTGTGACTGATTACTGTGAGGTAACAACAAATTATATGAGACACTTTGGCAGAGGGCCAGAGGGAATGACATAATGCAGAGTACCTTTCAATAAAGTCATGGATCATGGATTATAATAGAGCTTGTAGCTGTGATTCTGGCAGAAAAACTACTTTCAGCAGTTTTACAGGTTAAAAACTAATATTAGGAAGATTTGTAAATAAAGCAGTCCGGATGAATACGTTAAACTCTGCATGATGTGATAGTCAGAGGAAAAAGTGAACTGCTTTTGCTTCTTCAACAACATTTTTCAGACTAATCTTAAACAGCTGGATGTACTTTGACTGTGATCTAATTCAAATGACTGTTTGGTATTAATTTACTGTGGCATCACACTCAACCTCTTCAGCCTTAGTGACCCTGAAAACATGCCATAGTGTATCAATTTCTATCTAACCACGCCTTTCACTGCTGTACAGCCAAAGCAAAGTCACATGAAAAAACAGACTATATTTTGGAAACTTGTGCGTCTCCACGGCTCAAAGGACAAGTCATGACAAACAGATAAATAATGCAACAGCTCAGCGGGCCTTGTGGATTAGAGAAAGAACAAAAAACAATGTGCTTGTTGCTTACAAGTCAGACTTTTACTGAGTCGACTTTGCACGCAAGAGAACAGGGACACAAGAGAAAAAAATGAAAAAATGAAAGGGGAGCAAGATGAGACCTGGGAAAGAGGGAAGGAAACTGAAGTGAGAGATGTCTCTCACGATGGCTCAAGAGTAAAGGTTTAGTTTGCTCATAAATAGTAGTGCTAAGTGTTTCACCGTGTTTCCACTTAAATAATGTGACTGGTTTCAGTAGATTCATAAATAAACAAATGACACCTCTAGTGTTCAACACAAGGGGGTGCATTTCTTCACAGATGGGTAGAAACCTGATTAAAACTACCTGTAGCCATGAGTCAGAGGCTAGTTTTTTCCTGGACTCTGATAAATAATACTCCTTTTAAGGGCAGGGTGAAACGAGGGAGGGTCATAACTACTTCTTTACAGGCAGGGTGGACATATAACTCCACTTTTGGGGGTGTAGGTAAGGGGGGTTCATAATTCCTTCTTTTTTTTTTTTAAGTTATGTTCTTGGGGATATTTGCGTTTATTGGATAGTAAAGTTGGAGAAAGACAGGAAATGTGGGAAGTAGAATGAAGGGGAAGTCATGCAGAAAATGGTATAGGCAGGGAGTCCAACCTGCGAGCGAACCTGCGAGCGAACCTGCGAAGAGGACTGTAGCCCTCGTACATGGGGCCCATGCATGGACCACTAGGCCAACGGCACCCATGACTGAAATTTTAAGGGCAGGTAAGGGGGGTCATTACTTCTTCATGGGCAGGATGGTTAGGGGGGTTATAACTACTTTTTAAGGGTGGGGTAGTAAGAGGGAGGGGGTATAACTCCATTTTTGGGGGCGTGGTGGCAGGGGGGGTTGTAACTACTTTTTTAAGGACACTGTGGTAAGGCGAGGTAAACTCGGGGGGTTATCACAATTTTTGGGGGCATGGTGGTAAGGGGGGTACCCTCTCTTCCCTCTCCAAAGGAACCCAAAACCAGCACAATTCAACACCAACCAAAGGCAACCCATGATAAGGAAACCAGAGTCAGTCAGCAAAACATTAAAAGTTATCTTTGCCAACTGATCTTCAGATTTGTTCTCAATTCTGCGACCTGTTAAGGTTTCTGAAGAAAATAGAGGTGTTGTCAGCAATAAAGAGTTCTAAAACTATGTGTGTGTCTCTCTCTTTGTGTGTGTGAGGACTAATGTCTCATTTTCTCTGCATATGAATGTTTGTCTGGATCTAATCGTTTGTGTTTCACATGGTCTGTTTGTGTGTGTTATTTTCTTCCTCTGCTTTTATATCTCTGTATGTGTGTCTTTGTATGAGTGCATATGTGTATAACAGTGTGTGTTTGTTGAACAGACAGTGGTCCACAGATATCTAACTACTTTGGCTCCACAGCCTCTCTGTCACTGTCAGATCTTGTCAGCACCACAGCAGCAGCCTGGCTCGTCTGGTGGCTGACTTTCTGTCTGTTTGGTTGCCAGATCCAGGGTGGTCTGAACCACTGCATTCATCCTGCTTTGTCCCATATTGTTGTCAGGGGGATTACACAGATTTAGGAGCACTTCATCACCCTTCAATCCATCTCCTCATTCTCTCCTTGATCAAGTCTCCCTGCTCTCTGTTGTCGCCTGTGCCAGTTGTGGGAATGCCCTTTCGGCCAGTTGCCTGTGGGACTGGCTCTTCACATTCTTGTTGCTGCCTGTGATAATGTAAAACATATTGTGCATGAGCTGCTTTTTTTCTTCAGCAGACACAACAGCCTTAAAATGTTGGAATACATATGAAGTATTCAAAGACTTGTTGTACCCTCCTTATACTGCCAATGCTGAGAGGGAATCAGATGACTTTCATCCTGGGCCTTGTTTATCCTTTATCCTGCCTTTATCCTGCCAGCTCCCAAGTGAAATTTCAGCAAGAGCCGATGTGTGAATGCATATATATTTGGCAAATTCACCCTGAGGAAGTTGGCTGGAGTGATGTGACCAGTGTGGACTGGTAGAGTGAGAAATAACAAATAAATATTGCAGAGGTTGAAGAAGGAAAATCATTTTCTAGATAAGAAAAGTAAAGCTGATAGCTTTTGGGAGAATGATCTGCCTATCAGCTACCTTTAACAAGAGGATTATTGTAATATCAGTCCCGTCAGACATTTTAGTAATACCAAAAAAATGTCAAAAGAGAGCAAACTTTCATTGGGCATGATTAAGCATGAAATGGTGCAGTGGTTAGTGCTTTCACCTCTTGGCATGATGGTTCCTGGTTTGAAGCCCAGACAGGGGCCTCTATGTGTGACTTAAGCATGTTCTCCCCATGCATGCATGATTTCCCTCCCTCAATTGGCCCCTCACAGTCCAGAGACGTGCTCGTTATGTTAATTGGTCACTCTAAATCGCCCATAGGTGTGAGCGTGTATGGTTGTTTGTCTCTGTGTGTCAGCCCATAGACAGCAACCTATCCAGGCAGGGTTTACCACACCTCATTACCAATGGCAACTGGAATGGGCTGCAGAAACCAAGCTGACTGAACAGGATAAGTGGTAGAGATAATGGATGGATGGATGACATAGTAGACATTACAGTCTGTTTTGTGGCTCCTGATTGAAGAGGCCTCCTGAAGTAGTTTCAAAACTGTACAAGTATGTAATTTATCCATCCATCCATTATCTGGAACGTTTGGGTTGCGGGGGGCTGGAGCCAATCCCAGTTGTCATAGTGCGCAACGCAGGGGTACACCATGGACAGGTTGCCAACCTATCACAGGGCAAACATTGAGAATTAGACAACCATTCATGCTCACGCTCACTATTTCGGGAAATTTAAAGAGACTGATTAACCTGGTGAGCATGTTTTTGGACTGCGGGAGGAAGCCGGAGAACCCGGAGAGAATCCATGCATGTGCAGGGAGAACATGCAAACTCCACACAGAAAGGCATCTGACCGACAGGAGATTCTAACCAGTAACCTTTTGAGGCAACAGCTGCACCACCGTGCAACATATGTAATTTATACCATTAAAAATAATTTCCCTATAAGAACAAATTCTTTAAACTGCGTTTGTGTTGATTGGAAAATGGCAGACAAAGCTTGAATAATTGGTAAATAAAAAAATATTTTGACACATCTAATTCAGACAAACAATGGTCTTGATTATGTTTTTCTGGTATTCTAAAGCACCTTCATTATTTTGTATAATGGGATAAATAAATAGCCAGATTAGAATATTAGGCATGAAGAAAAATAACTCTTGGACTGTAATACTTTTAACAGCACTCCTCTAGATTCACATTACCCTCCTGTTACATAGCCCTTTTTAAATCACCTTCTCATCCTCTCCATTTCAGTTAACAAGGATTATCATGGAGGTTCTTTAAAGCATTATCTGAGTTGATTCTGGAGTGCAGCAGACAGGAACAGGTCATATGATCAACCTGAGGATGGCTCAGACAGTCAACCCAGTTATTGGCCAGTTATGTGGAAAGGAGTCCATTTTAACGACCACACAGCCACAACTGGGGGAATTTGCTTGTGGAACAGCATGGTCAGTACAGCTCGGTTTCCAGTGTGTACAACCCACATGAACACACGATACACAGTGGTTGACTGTACTATATATGCAGAAATGTGCGCACAGTTAAGAGGAATGTTTTGAGATGGATTCAGTGGTCATGTTGCTCATTGTAGCTCTGAGTGGGCAGTGAGCTAACAGAGGGAGGAGTTAGCTGAAACACATTTGATCCCTGGACAAAAGGATGAAATCCTCAATGATAAATACATCCAAACAGTATTATTTTTTGTCTTTTGTAACCTTAGTAGCTTAATTGGGCATGAACTTAGGGGAAAGTAAGGCACAAACTGCAAAGGGGAGGTCATCTCTAAATTTATCAAAGGTGCGTTTTGGCATATAGCAATCAAACCAACCTTAATGTGAAAACTCACTGCCAGATGAGACTGCAGGATAAAATATGTTATTGAAAAAGAAGCCAAGTCTTTCAACAGTAGCCAATAGTAGATCATTTCCTTTTACTTTTAAAGTTTTATTTGATACTTATGATTATTGCCAAGGCTCTCAGTTTTTATTAGTATCAGCATTTGGGGCGCCGTCTGTAAAGTTGTGCATACTGAAAATGACAGCAACATTTCTCCACATTTAGCTCCAAAATGTTTGAAAAAATATAGTGTGAATTTTTTTTAAGTCACTTTTTTATCACATTTAGAGCAATATGTGTGATCATTTTCAATTTTTGTTGTGAGAAATGTATTTAAGATAAAATCACTGTTTAATCTAAATACTACATATAAATAATAAATGCTAAATGTAAGTCTAATTGATAAATGTTCATCTGCGATCCTAAATATTTAGCTGATATGCAAATTCACACTGCAGATGTACCAAAATAAAAGTTTCATAAAATGCTACTCAGAGCAACGCTTCACAATAAGATTTAACGTTGTACATTTTATAATTTTGTTTAATATTTAGATAATATTAAATATATTTATATTTATATGTATAACTATAAACTAGATACTACATATAACTATTAATGTTCAACATTAAATCTTAATGTGAAATGCTGCTCTGAGTAGCATTTTGTGAAGCTTTTATTTTGGTACTCCTGTAATGTGAATTTGCATACTAGCTAAATATTGAGGATCCCAAAGGAACATTTAACATTTAGATTCAAAATGTAACATTTATATTAAACATTCAACATTTAACATTTAATATTTAACATTTAAGCTATAGAGCTATAGATATGCTGCTGTCATTTTCCGTGTACAAAATTTTACATCTGGCGCCCCATATCAGCATTTATAAATCCATATATTTCCAACACATTTTTCCGTCATACATGCACATCAAGCACTCCCTTCTAGGACACATTTATCATCACGTGAATCATGATCATGGTTGATACTTTGGACATTGCCAGATAAAATGTACAAGTATGAATGTATAACATATAAAATAAATTTGTCCTGCACAATATAAAAGTAAACCCCATCCAGAATTACCTCTGTACATATCTCCCCAAAGTAATAACACCTTTGAAAGCTATTTAACCACAGGGGGATACAACAGCTACAGAGATTAATGGTTTGAATATATCAACTTGGAAATCATGAACATACTAAAAGATGTAACAGCGTGTCACTGATACGATCGAGCTTGAGAATCACAGAGTTTTCTTTATGAGATTCATGCATGTGCTGAAACTGAAGGATGTGTGAAAAAGAGCCACATCGGTTCAACATAGTTGCATTTGAACTTTATTGACAAAAGTTCAGAGATTTAGAGTTGTGAGAGGATAAAACGGAGTGGTGTGTCTCCCAATCAGACTCTGCTGCCACTAAAGTTCCTCAAATCCATGGATAATTCATGACAAAGCTAGAGGGCCTTGTTCTGTTTGTTACCCACTGTTAGCCAAGCTGAATAATTAAAGACAGAGATTTCCTCTCCCTTGCCATGCAGCGTGTGCTCTGGTAATTTACATAATCAGTCAGGTGGAGATATAAAGGCAGGGTCCTTACAGAATAGCTGCTGGCTGTGTATGACTTGGAAGCTACCTTGTACCCCTGTGTTAAGATTGTGGCAGGTACATTGTATGTTATGTAAAGTTTCTCTGCGAGCCAGACATTCATGCTGCTCATCTGGGTGTACTTTCCTAAAGTGAGGTAATGTTTTGCAATCCGTTCTCCCCAAACTCTCAGAGCAAATAATTTTGCAATGTCATTTCAAGTGGGGTTGTTTTGCAAGTTTTCATTCCAGAAAATCGAAACAACTCTGTCCCTGGTTTTCTGCGTTTGATCTGTGCCAGATGTTGCCCTCATTCTGCATTTTCTCCTCAGTGAGTCTGTCCAGCCTGTGAAAAACATTTCTTTTAGGCATTCTCACTACAGCTACAGACTCTGTGTCGCGTTGCTTAGCCATGATAGAAACCAAACAAAACAGGTTTTCTGATTTGTGGCTACACATGTGAGCGAGGGTGGAGAGGACGAGGATGATGTCAGCTATAGAGATGGATGTCCTCTTCCCCAGGCTCTTGACCCCTTTTATTCAGATACTGGAAACATTCAGTCAAACCAAACCCACAGTGGTTTAACAACAGCTGGATCTAAGTGGTCAGAAGCTGTAACATTGCAAAGAAAGACAGATTGTGTAACAGCAAGAAACTACTTTTTGTAGACAATAGTGTGATCCTACTGGAGGCTGACAAATATCATCCTTTGTAAACAGAAATAAACAGTTCCTGCAGTGGTAAACATCATGTTCCTTGGAGAGAAAACAGGACTTACAGCCAGCTGCCTGCTGTCCAAGTGTTTGGCAGTCCGAGTGTTTTCACCGCTTGCTCTTGGACTGTCAGCCTCAAGGCCACATGCATGTTCACTTCTGGAAACATAGTGCAAACTGCAGTGAAATGGATTTAGGGATGGAACCAATCACTACATGCCCCTGGACCAGTGTAAGACAGAATATACACAAACTTGTGCAGAATGAAGCTTCACTTTTACAGAGTGAGAGGTTAAAATAGTTACTTCTTTAATGTTGTCAACTCTTTCATAGTCTTGTGAATTTAAATCAAAGGGTATACGTATCTAAAAAATAACAGTACAGTGGTTATTACTTTGCTTTTAGGGTCGATTTCATTCCCAGGTCAGCTGTCCTTGAAGAAGAAGATGCATTTCAAAAAGGTAGAACAGAAAAGGTTTTCATGAGACTGCTAAGCTCACAAATGTTGTAGTGATGCAGATGTGTCTCCAACTCCCTGAGGGCCTTTCCCTAAAGTTCTGCCAAAGTTTGCAAAGTTCTTCGTCATAGACAACATTCATATACAAAGTCCCAAATCAATCTGAAGACTCGTTTTCATTTTGTACTCCTACATCTGTCATTCATCTCTCAGGTAAGGTAGGAGAACTGGGTTGGTAGAGTAGGCACCCCATGTAAAGAGGCTGTATCTTCACACTGGTTGTTGGATTGATTCCTGGTCCAACAGAATTTGGTGCACGTCATTCGCCAGCTTCTCTCAACATTTCTTATTTCTCTTAAGCTGCCAATGAAAGCTAAAAAGGTTTTAAAAAATCTATTGAATATGTCAGTTGTGTTAATTTATAATGTAATAAAGTTTTGTTTTTACAGTAAAAATAAATATGGCAGGAACAGAGCAGCTGATATAAAATGAATGATTTCTGTCTTCTTTTTAATCCAATATCATATCCTGGTAATGTAAGCACTTGTTCTCTGGCCTGGCTCATTTGGAAAGTTAAATTGTATAAAGCCACTGATAATGTTATTATTTATATTTGTGGTTTTCAAGACACGAAAATAGATATAAGCTGGATAAAAAGCATTATAATTACTGAATTAATATATACAAAAACAAAACTTAAATCTTGTCAATTTCTCCTAAATATTTTAATTTGTAAGTCAGTGAGAGAAATGGTGTGTCCTAAATGTTTATTGAAAATGAGAGGCCTTCTTAGGGAGAGGCTGTAAGTCTTTAGTTAGGTTTAATTTTCCCCAAAGCCGGTAACACTTATAGATGAATCAAAGAGGAAACATTTATGTGAGATTTATAGAAAGAGAATTTAAAGTCAATTCAACACTTTTTGATATACTGAATTAATGCTATATTCAAGTAGGTGATAACACTACATCTGTTGAGTAATAATTCAAATGCTGATCCCTGCCCTATCAATATTTATATATCACATCAAGGTTAACACACTACTTTATTATAGTTTAATAAGAGCCCTTAGCAGACTAAGAATGTGCATATTTTACAGGTTTCATTGAAAAGATTAATGGAATACTTACAGGGCCTTAACAAACTAATCTTTTTATTTTATAGAACCAGTCTAATAAACTGGTTATTGTTCATTTAAAAGCTTGGAAATTTATTTAAGGTTTTGTAATAGTTGTTATTTAAAGTTGCCATCTATTTTTAAGTTGTATACTCACATATGTGTCACAACAAACATGACCACCGTAAAAAAAAATAACGCATATTAAAACTGGGGTTGTGATTTCACAATTCACATTACATTTAAAATACACAAGTTTGCTTTTTACCATAATACAATGTCACTAACATTACACATCACCATCAATTGTCAACTGAGGCTTAATGACGTCACGTGGTTTGATGATGTTTCTAGTATACGTTTTGTCTTCTGATGCCTTCAAATAAAGTTCTTTCAAAAAGAAAAAAAAACGCACGTGGACAGAAAATCGTCTAGTTACTTTAATATGTAATGATCTTTTATACAGTCTATGGTAATGATAGCGAAATTTAATCAAGAGGAAACAACAATAACATTAGAAGGTGTCTCACTGTCGAACATTTAACAGGTAAGTAAACACTGATTAAGAGAAGTTAAGCTAACCAGCTAAATTAACTAATGCCAAGTTAGCTCTTTTAAATTATGTTTGTCACCTGCTCCTTTTTTTCATCTTACTGTGACTTAGATTCAGAACTCCCTCTTGGTAAAAAAAAAAAAAAAGAAGAAGAAGAAGCTTTGAGTATTATAACATTGAGGGGGAAAAAATTAAAAATAGAGAAATAGAGAAGAGTAACGTGCTCACTTTAATCAATCATACTACCAATGGATTATCTCATACCATCCAAAGTGCATGTAAAGTGGCTGATTACACACAAAAATATGCAGTGAAAATCACTTTTCATCACTGACTTGATGTATAATAGCTTTTTGTCCAGCTTATTTAATGTTTATATATTTTAAAACTTTAGCTAATGTCTCTGAATTACTTTGACAAACTAAAGGAGACTTTTGAACACATGCAACTACTTCATTTCAAGCCCATTAAGGTACCTTTAATAAGGCATCACTTGATGTTACTTTAAATACATTATTATTCTGTTATTGAAAGCATATGAATCAGTAGTTGATTAACTAAAGGTGCTTCTGAAGAAGAACTACTGCCATCATCTGGTCAAAGTGTGAAACTTAAAGGATGGGACATTTATGATGAACTTGCATGTGTGCACCTATTTTATACAGTCTATGGTGTGCACTCACAGAGGGAGAGCTTTGTAATGTTTTTGTTTTTCCAGGATTTGTTTGTCCAAGTATGACGAATTATTCTTGTTATGAATTAAAAGGTCCGTCAGACAGCAAGTGCAGCACGCCTTCAAGTGAGTAGACAAGTGGGTGAAATACAAATATCAGGAAAACAGTGGTTTATGCAAAGTCGCTACAGTAATGATGGAGCAAATACATCTTAAATCACTGGGACTTATATATTTTGTAAGCTTTGCCTAGCTGCCCTAATCTTCCCCCTGTAGAGTCATTGTTTTTTACGCAGCTAACATTTGTTTCAAAAACGTATTGAAGCTCATCCAGATATTTTAAAAAAGGAACTCCAGCTTTCCTCAGTACATTACATTTACACATACATTTTTTGATAGCAACTCATGTTGATTGAATTTAAGATATTGATGTTTACTGGTTACGGTTTTTCTATCCTATAGCTATTGATCTTTAAGCTTGTAAGAGGTACTAGTCCATTAGTGCACGGTCACTCTTTGATATGATCACACTTGTTTTGTACATAAAAATCCAGTAGTAATGTAATGGTAAGGATTTAGCCTCTGTTGTTTTGAACACTTTTCATCAGTAGAAATAAGAGTGTGCTCTTGTGCTCTGTGTGTTATTTATCTGAAAGTAAAGTGTAGTAAATGACTTATGTTGTAGAGTTTTGCATACATAACATTCTCTATTTTCATAGCATGAGAACGCTTATGTACCACACCGTGATGCCATTAAAGTCCATGAGTGTTAAGTGCTAAGGCTTTATGGTGGATTTGAGGGCTGGGTCAGTGAGTGGGGACTATGATGCTAAAGGGTAAGAACTTCGTTTCCCATCTCCCTGAGTTGCCTCCTTTTCCTTCTACTCCTCCCTCCTCTTTCCCAGTCTCCTCCCTCTCCCAGTCGGAGTTTCAGGCTAGGAACTGTTGAGTTGGCAGTAAAATACCTCTTTCCACACAGCGATGGTGGTATAGTGGTAAGCATAGCTGCCTTCCAAGCAGTTGACCCGGGTTCGATTCCCGGCCATCGCAAAACACATTGTTTTCTCATGTAGCACCAAAAGTAGGCTGTGAGGAGACCAGTGTTGAAAAGTGAAATAAACTCCTCATAACTCCACTCACAAAGAACTACAAGTACCACATGCTGACGGTTTTACTCCACAAGTCAGTGCATACATGAGGTTCTGAATGAGGAACAGAACTTAAAGTTTAATTTTTCAGGCACAAAGAATTGGTCCCGGTGTGTTGCTGCATGAAGAATACATTTAGAGATAACAACAGATATAAAAGAGCAAGCAGTGCAAGTCAAGAAACACAAACACAAAGCAGAATATGGATTTCTTTTTTTTTTTTTTACAGAAATACCAAATAAAGTGGTTTTAAGAATAATGAGGTTTCTAGGTTCTGTGCGGAAACAAACAATACAGTACAAACAATCTTCTTTAGAAGTGTGAAAAACTTGTGTGGTTTTCATAATAACATAATACTTAACTTAAATAGCTAGAAATTGAGAGTCCCCCAAGGTTTAATAGAACAGAAAATGAGACAGGGAAGCTTATCTAAAGCAAGGATTTGTTTGTGCTTTTAAACTTATCCCAGACACTTTTAAAACATTACCGTCATGTAACTGTACGCAGCAAAGGAAATATTCCTTTGTCAACGTAACATTGAAAGTAACTGTCAATGAGAAGGAAAGGATAAACTTTGAACGTATATTTATGTGCTTAAAATTCAGGAGTATTTGGACAGCTTAAGCTTTATGTTGTAATGTTTCTTTCTTTTATATATATATATTTTTTGGGGGGGGGGCATTTTAGCCTTTACTGGATAGGATAACTGAAGAGAGACAAGACATTTGGGGAGCAGAGAGTGTAAATGGTTGAGGCTGGAATCGAACCTTCAACCTCTGCGATGAGGGCTATAGCCTCTGTATATGGGCGTGCACTTAGACCTCAAGGCCAACAACGCCCCATAATGTCTTTAATTTCACTTAAAAAACAAATACATATTAAATACTGGAATTTGTGGAGAAAAAAAATAAGTCACATAATGTGACATCTTTAGAGCAAGAAAAAATGGGGCCTGGACGCAGATAATTTAAGAGATTTAATGATGACATAATTTAGACTCTGTTGTGAGGTATTTACGGGGTTATTTCATGAACTTAAATATGATCATTGCTGTGCAAATTTAGCTTTAGTAACTGTCATTTCATCATTAACTATATTATTTATGAATCTTACAATAACTGGGATCAACAGAACCACACAGAAAAAGCTACATCTCCATCCCTCATGTTAACGCCCCTCTTTCTCTCCTCAGCTCCACCTTTTCCCAGACTCCTCCCCCTTACTTAGTCAAACATGAGATGTACTGCTGAGTTGGCAGTACAGCAGACTTTTGTGTATAGCGATGGTGGTATAGTGGTAAGCATAGCTGCCTTCCAAGCAGTTGACCCGGGTTCGATTCCCGGCCATCGCAGTACACATTGTTTTCTCATGTAGCACAAAAAGTAGGACGTGAGGAGACCAGTGTCGAAAAGGGAAATAAACTCCTCACAACTCCACTCCACTCCTTTCTTCTGTTTTATACACAGAGTATCACATGCTGACAGGTTTACTCCACAAGCCAGTGCATACATGAGGTTCTGAATGAGAAACTGAAGTTTAAGTTGAATTTTTCAAGCACAGAGCATTTGTCCGTGTGTGGCTGCATGAAGAATACAGTGAGAGAGAACAACAGATATAAAGGAGCAAGCACTGTAAGTCAGAAAGCAGAATATTGATACTTTTTTACAGAATATTTAAAATAAAGTGGTTTTAAGAATAATGAGGTTTCTAGGTTCTGTGCAGAAACAAACAATACAGTTCCAACAATCATCTTTAGACGTATGGAAAACTTGTGTGGTTTTCAAAATAACATAATACTTAACTTAGATAGCTGTAAATTGGGAGTCCCCTTAGGTTTTGTAATAGAAACAGAAAAGGAGACAGGGAAGCTTATCTAATGCAAGGATTTGTTTGTGCATAACAGCCATATATAAGTTAGCCATGGTTTCATCAAAAGATGCATCTTGATCTAACTTCTCAAGCCTAAAATAAAAAGATACTATTTTTGCTTAAGCTGAAAACAATAAGCCTAATTCCATCTGACCTTTTTATCTTTAGGTCTGGTTGTGTGCAGTAAAGTTTGAGCAGCATGGAAGAGACTTTGGAGGACGGTCCTGGAAGTGTTGAAGCAAGAAAGGAGTATTCAACACCAACAGGGCCTGTGAGAGACACATTCTTCAGCCATCGCCTTGCAAGGTACACTACATCCCACAACACACTTGATCTTTGTCATGTGTTACTTTGAGTGCATGAAATTTGGCAGCAGATTAACTTTAGGTGGATTTTTTATCAGAGTCAGAATCACCGCCATCTACTGAATATAACCCTGAGTTGCAGTGAGGTACATGACTTTCTTTTCAACAGTAATCATACAGGAGTGTTCAGTTATGACAACGATTTGTCTTTTATAAAATGGTCGGTCTGCCGTTAGCTATAGTAATCAATCAAATGAGAAGGCAAGTAAATATAACAATAAATACAGCAGAGGTGAAACGTAGTTGCTACAGTAATGACACAAGATAAAAACCTTTAAAATGACATGGATTGTCAGTGTTGGAAACCATGAGTAAGTTAATAGAATAACTTTGGAATATCCCAATTACTATACTTCTCTTTACTGCTTTAGGTTTTTTATTTTATCTATTTTTTTACATTTTATTTATTTATTCATTTATTTTTATTTTATTTTTTTAAATTTTTGTTATTTAAATTGTATTTGTTTATTTTTGCTACTTTAATTATTTGATTTTTGTTATTTTATTTTTATTTTATTTATTTCAGCTATTTTGTTGTGTCATCTATGTTTTTTTTTTACTCATTTTCTTTTATTGATATTGTGGGTTAAGCTTCTACAACACTTTGGTCAACTGGGTTTGTTTTAATTTAATTTTGCTATATAAATAAACTTTGACTTGACTTGACTTGACTTCAGCAAACAAAGAATCCTAATTTGTTACCTTGCTAACCCGCGAAGAACCTCATCCTGAACACTTTAAAAACATTACCGTCATGTATCAGCAGAGAAAATGTTCCTTTGGCAACATTACATTGAAAGTATCTGTCATAATGTAATGGAAAGATATACTTTTTAATGTATATTTATGTCCTTAAAATCCAGTAACCTGTAGACAGCTCAGCCTTATGTTGTAATGTTTCTACTTTTACTTCAAAAACTAAGAAATTAGAAATAATTTAAGAGATTTAAATGATGACAGAATCTTGAGTCTGTTGTGAGGTATTTACAGGTTTAAATATGCATGAACTTAAATATAACTGCAGTGCTAATTTAGGTTTAGTACCTGTAATTTCATTGTGAGCTTTGTTATTTATGAATGTTGCTGAGGGCCGCATGGTGGTGCAGTGGGTAGCGCTGTTGTTTCACAGTGAGAAGGTTCCTGGTTCAAGTCCCCGGTCGGTCAGGTGTCTTTCTGTGTGGAGTTTACTCCGGCTTCCTCCCACATTCCAAAAACATGCTCACCAGGTTTGTTGGTCACTCTAAATTGCCCGTAGGTGTGAGTGTGTGCATTGATGGTTGTTTGTCTTTCAATGTTTGCTTTGTGTTGGCAGCTGGGATTGGCTCCAGCTCTCTGTGACCCCTAAAGGGATAAGCGGTCAAGATAATGAATGGATGTATGAATGTTACTGAGATCAACAGCCCCACACAGAAAAAGCTACATCTCCATCCCTCATGTTAACGCCCCTCTTTCTCTCCTCAGCTCCACCTTTTCCCAGACTCCTCCCCCTTACTTAGTCAAACATGAGATGTACTGCTGAGTTGGCAGTACAGCAGACTTTTGTGTATAGCGATGGTGGTATAGTGGTAAGCATAGCTGCCTTCCAAGCAGTTGACCCGGGTTCGATTCCCGGCCATCGCAGAACATGTTGTTTTCTCATGTAGCACAAAAAGTAGGACGTGAGGAGACCAGTGTCAAAAAGGGAAATAAACTCCTCACAACTCCACTCCACTCCTTTCTTCTGTTTTATACACAGAGTATCACATGCTGACAGGTTTACTCCACAAGCCAGTGCATGCATGAGGTTCTGAATGAGAAACTGAAGTTTAAGTTGATTTTTCAAGCACAGAGCATTTGTCCGTGTGTGGCTGCATGAAGAATACAGTGAGAGAGAACAACAGATATAAAGGAGCAAGCACTGTAAGTCAGACAGCAGAATATTGATACTTTTTTACAGAATATTTAAAATAAAGTGGTTTTAAGAATAATGAGGTTTCTAGGTTCTGTGCAGAAACAATCAATACAGTTCCAACAATCATCTTTAGAAGTATGGAAAACTTGTGTGGTTTTCAAAATAACATAATACTTAACTTAGATAGCTGTAAATTGGGAGTCCCCTTAGGTTTTGTAATAGAAACGGAAAAGGAGACAGGGAAGCTTATCTAATGCAAGGATTTGTTTGTGCATAACAGCCATATATAAGTTAGCCATGGTTTCATCAAAAGATGCATCTTGATCTAACTTCTCAAGCCTAAAATAAAAAGATACTATTTTTGCTTAAGCTGAAAACAATAAGCCTAATTCCATCTGACCTTTTTATCTTTAGGTCTGGTTGTGTGCAGTAAAGTTTGAGCAGCATGGAAGAGACTTTGGAGGACGGTCCTGGAAGTGTTGAAGCAACAAAGGAGTATTCAACACCAACAGGGCCTGTGAGAGACACATTCTTCAGCCATCGCCTTGCAAGGTACACTACATCCCACAACACACTTGATCTTTGTCATGTGTTACTTTGAGTGCATGAAATTTAGTAGCAGATTAGAGGGTTCCCACGCGTCCTGGAAAACCTGGAAAACCTGGAAAACAGTTGACCAGTTTTCCAGTACTGGAAAACACCTGGAAAATGGGAGAAAAAGTAAAATGTCCTGGAAAATCACATATAGTCCTGGAAAATTATTCCAACATGGCTGTGTGCGACCTGACCCTATTAACAAAACACATCCCCATTCATTGAAAGTTGAGTGCACGCTGTGCTGGAAAAGACAGCGACACTGCGCAACTTTTTTCACATCTTTTCTCCTTCACTTCATAATCATGCATTCACAGAAAACGGGGGTATATTGTTTAGTTTTATGGTACATTAACCTTGTAGAGTGCTCTTTTGATTCAAAGAGTCTTATATTTAAGTTATAGTGTGACCAGTGGAGTCGGGCAGAGAGCTTGGGGGTCTGTGCCTCACAACTTTCTCTGCAGGCTGAGAGCTCAATTACCGTACTCTAGCTCAGTGGTTCTCAAAGTGGGGTCCTGGGACCCCTGGGGGTCCGTGAACCATAGCGTGGGGGTCCGTGAAATAATTTGAATACATTTCTAATAAATTATAAAATTGTGCTGTGTCATTACAAAACAGCATATACACCATTGTTATGATACCATTTGGTGGCTCGCAGGGATATGTAAGTCTTGCTACTGTTAATTTTCTGAAAGTGTTTAAGATCAATTGAAAAGTATAAATGCTGTCATGTTGAGTCCACAAGAAATTAAATGACCCTCTGTTTTAAAGAATACAAGTGGTATTTACTTGATTCAAATTGAAGTGTTATCTGTTTATCACTATGGTGCAGGTCTGAAGTATTTACATTGATACGTTTTACAATACAAATAGTTCCAAGGGCAACTAAGAATGCAAATGGTAGTAAGCATGTGCTTTAGTCATGGGAACTTCGGCTCTTTTCAGAGAGCCATCTCTTTTAACTCAGCTCCCAAAGAAGAGCCGGCTCTTTCGACTCCCGAACGGCTCTTAATTTAGGATCTTTTGTTGCCGTATATTTTACCTTAACTTTGAAAAAACTAATGGTTTGTGTTGAAAACCCTTTAAGGTACCATGTTTTTATGAGAAGCCTTATAATTGCCCAATTTTGTGCATTTCTGTTACAAAACCATTCTCACCCTGATCCTAGGGTTAGGGTTGTAATTAGTGTTAGGGTTGTGATTAGGGTTAGGGTTAGGGTTGTGATTAGGGTTAGGGTTGTGATTAGGGTTAGGGTTGTGATTAGGGTTAGGGATAGGCTTAAGGTTACGATTAGGGTTAGGGTTGTGATAAGGGATAGGGTTGGGGTTGTGATTAGGGTTAGGATTAGGGTTAGGGTTGTGATTAGGGATAGGGTTGTGATTAGGGTTAGGGTTAGGGTTCAGATTAGGGTTAGGGTTAGGGTTCAGATTAGGGTTAGGGTTAGGATTAGGGTTAGGGTTGTGAAAAGGGCTAGGGTTGTGATTAGGGTTAGGGTTGTGATTAGGGTTAGGGTTATGATTAGGGTTAGGATTAGGGTTAGGGTTGTGATTAGGGTTAGGATTAGGGTTAGGGTTGTGATTAGGGATAGGGATAGGCTTAAGGTTACGATTAGGGTTAGGGTTCAGATTAGGGATAGGGTTGGGATTAGGGTTAGGGTTGTGATTAGGGTTAGGGTTCAGATTAGGGTTAGGATTAGGGTTAGGGTTCAGATTAGGGTTAGGGTTAGGGTTCAGATTAGGGTTAGGATTAGGGTTAGGGTTAGGGTTCAGATTAGAGTTAGCGTTAGGGTTAGGATTAGGGTTAGGGTTAGGGTTAGGGTTCAGATTAGGGTTAGGGTTAGGGTTCAGATTAGGGTTAGGGTTAGGATTAGGATTAGGGTTAGGGTTGTGATTAGGGTTAGGATTAGGGTTAGGGTTGTGATTAGGGTTAGGGTTAGGGTTCAGATTAGGGTTAGGATTAGGGTTAGGGTAAGGGTTCAGATTAGAGTTAGCGTTAGGGTTAGGATTAGGGTTAGGATTAGGGTTAGGGTTAGGGTTCAGATTAGGGTTAGGGTTAGGATTAGGGTTAGGGTTAGGGTTAGGGTTCAGATTAGGGTTAGGTTTCAGATTAGGGTTAGGGTTAGGGTTCAGATTAGGGTTAGGGTTAGGGTTAGGTTTCAGATTAGGGTTAGGATTAGGGTTAGGGTTAGGGTTCAGATTAGGGTTAGGGTTAGGGTTCAGATTAGGGTTAGGATTAGGGTTAGGGTTAGGGTTGTGATTAGGGTTAAGATTAGGGTTAGGGTTGTGATTAGGGTTAGGATTAGGGTTTGGGTTGTGATTAGGGTTAGGATTAGGGTTAGGGTTGTGATTAGGGTTAGGGTTGTGATTAGGGTTAGGGTTAGGATTAGGGATAGGGTTAGGGTTGTGATTAGGATTAGGGTTCAGATTAGGGTTAGGGTTAGGATTAGGGATAGGGTTAGGGTTGTGATTAGGATTAGGGTTAGGGTTGTGATTAGGGATAGGGTTAGGGTTGTGATTAGGGTTAGGGTTCAGATTAGGGTTAGTATTAGGGTTAGGGTTCAGATTAGGGTTAGGGTTAGGGTTAGGGTTCAGATTAGGGTTAGGATTAGGCTTAGGGTTAGGGTTCAGATTAGGGTTAGGGTTAGGATTAGGGTTAGGGTTAGGGTTCAGATTAGGGTTAGGGTTCAGATTAGGGTTAGGATTAGGGTTAGGGTTAGGGTTAGGGTTAGGGTTCGGATTAGGGTTGGGGTTAGGATTAGGGTTAGGATTAGGGTTAGGGTTAGGGTTAGGGTTAGGGTTCAGATTAGGGTTAGGGTTAGGATTAGGGTTAGGGTTAGGGTTCAGATTAGGGTTAGGGTTCAGATTAGGGTTAGGATTAGGGTTAGGGTTCGGATTAGGGTTAGGGTTAGAACCAGAACTAAACTTAAGTAAACAGAACCAGAACCAAACTCATGCAAACAGAACCAGAACCAAACTCAAGCAAACACAACCAGAACCGAACCAGACCCGAGCCAGAAGGTACCAGAACTGAACCAGAACCGAAGCGAACCGAACCAGAACCAAACCAGAACCGAACCAAATTCAGCCAGAACCGAACCAGAACGTTCCAGAACTAAACCAGAACCGAACCAGAACCGAACTTAACCGAACCAGAACTGTGCCAGAACCGAACCAGAACCGAACCAGAACCGAACCGAACAAGAACCGAACCGAACCAGAACCGTGCCAGAACCGTACAAGAACCGAACCAGAACCGAACCAGAACTGAACCAGAACCGAACCAGAAACAGAACCAGAACGAAACTCAAGCAAACAGAACCAGAACCACTCAAGCAAACACAACCAGAACCGAACCAGACCCGAGCCAAAACGTACCAGAACTGAACCAGAACCGAACCGAACCAGAACCGTGCCAGAACCAAACCAGAACCGAACCAAACTCAGCCAGAACCGAACCAGAACGTTCCAGAACTAAACCAGAACCGAACCGAACCGAACCAGAACTGTGCCAGAACCGCACAAGAACCGAACCAGATTCGAAGCAGAACTGAACCAGAACTTAACCAGAACTGAACCCGAACCAGAACTTAACCAGAACTGAAGCGAACCAGAACCGAACCAGAACCGCACCAAACCGAACCAGAACCGTGCCAGAACCGAACCGAACAAGAACCGAACCAGAACCGTGCCAGAACTGAACCAGAACCGAACCAGAAACAGAACCAGAACTGAACCAGAACCGAACCAGAACCAGAACCGAACTGAAGCAAACATTATTAACGTCCTCAGGTTGGCATTGAGAAAAATCCGATGCCTTAGCTTGGATGGGCTGATCTGATTTCTCCTCTCAGTGAGTATTTGCCCGGTCTTCAAGAAGACTCTCTCTGAAGGAACAGATGAAGCCACGATACAGAGCCTCCCCTCCATCACCTGTATCCTATATCCTCACATGTGATTTGGCTGCATGGCTGCCAAGCTGACCAATCAACACAAAGTTCTGCTGTGAGCAGAGCTGGGGCTGAGCACTGTGAGAAAAAAACGAAAGGAAAAAAATGGGAGCCGGCGCTCTCTCGATGCGAGCCGGGTCTTCTGATTCACTATAAAGCATCGGCTCTCAGAGCCGCAGCTTTTGATCATGACACATCACTAATGTGCTTAATCTGTGTTACAATTATGAGGGGGTCCTTGGACAATTTTCTCACCTGTAAGGGGTCCCTGGCTCCAAAAAGTTTGAGAACCCCTGCTCTAGCTAGTAGGAACATATTAGACTATTTAGGAACTAAATTAGGAACTAAATTTAGACTGTCATACCAGCTTGATTATCAATGAAAATGTCCTGGAAATGTCCTGGAAATGTCCTGGAAATGTCCTGGAAATGTCCTGGAAAATGATCTCTGGAAAAGAGTGGGAACCCTGAGATTACTTTAAGGTGGATTTTTGTGGACACGTAAGTGTGAGTTTGTGCATGGATGGTTGTCTGTCTTTCCATGTTTACCTTGTGTTCGCCCAAATCCAGCTGGGATTGGCTCCAGCCCTCCATGAGCCCTAACAGGATAAGCAGTCAAGACAATGAATGGATGTATGAATGTTACTGAGATAACCACACAGAAAAAACTACATCTCCAATCCCTCATGGTAACGCCCCACTTTCTCTCCTCAGCTCCACCTTTTCCCAGACTCCTCCCCCTTACTTAGTCAAACATGAGATGTACTGCTGAGTTGGCAGTACAGCAGTCATTTGTGTATGGCGATGGTGGTATAGTGGTAAGCATAGCTGCCTTCCAAGCAGTTGACCCGGGTTCGATTCCCGGCCATCGCAGAACATGTTGTTTTCTCATGTAGCAGAAAAAGTAGGATGTGAGGAGACCAGTGTTGAAAAGGGAAATGGACTCCTTGCAACTCACATCACATCAAGTGCATTGTTACAAATAGTGTTGAGAAAAGTGAAGCAAATAATCAAAATGTGAGGCAGTGTTTTTGTCCATACTGACATTGACAAGTATTTCAAATCTTTTTTTTTTTCATAGTTCTTATTTTGTTTGTGCAACCTTTATTATTATTATTATTATACAGTCCAAAGTTATACAGTGAGCAAGACATGCCAGAAATGTAACTGGACATGCCATTACATATATTCTGTAAGGCTGTGAATAACATGCGGAAAATCATCTGCATCAAACAAAGAGATCTGAACTCTTTGTCTAATCAGCAGATCCTCCCAAACGCTGAAAATATTTTAGTTTCTTCTGGTCATGTTCTTGCGTGTAAACTTTCTCTGTTGCCTTCAGGGCGTCACTTTGCTTTGCCTGTTTTTAAAACTGACCGCTTTTCTGAATCTTTTATCCCCTCTGCAATTAGATTGTTAAATGCTCCTTACGTTAATTAGATGTTAATTAGCTAAACGCTTACTGCGTGTCATCATTGAAAAGGCAGCATGTGCAGAGTTCAGGAGTAATGGCTGAATCCTTCTCTCTCTTGGTAACCTCCCCTCTCTTCCCTCCCTCCCTCCCTCTGCTCCTCCTTTTTTTTCTGTCTCCTCCTTCCCATTCAAATTGTCGCACTGACCTGAAGAGTTGATGTGGCAGGCAGGTCTCTCCTTCCACAGCGATGGTGGTATAGTGGTAAGCATAGCTGCCTTCCAAGCAGTTGACCCGGGTTCGATTCCCGGCCATCGCAGATTGCATTGTTTTCTTAAGAAGAACAGCAAGTCCATAGTTTGTAAAAGTGTGGCCAAGATTAACAAAACTAACACAAACCCTTAAACTTCTCTTGTAATAGGAAGTGGAAATGGCTAATTTGTTGTCAGGATGTGTTTTTTATCTGGAAGTAATAGAAATACAAACTTTTCATTCGAGGGCTCTGTGTTTTGGGTTTTTCCTGCACATGAAAGTTAGAGCTGGCAGTCCCGGCCTAATTTGCGAACCACCTCGGCGTTGACGGATGTTTTAAAGAGGAACAGCGCTTGGTGAATTTGAGATTTCTTACAGCATCACACTGATGTAGAAATCACACTATTTTGTAATCATTCCAGTGCATCAGAGAGGACGTGGCCAAAACTGCCTCAGAGGAAGAAATGTGAAATGTTTTTTCACTGCAAGCAATGCGTCCGAAATTAAAATGTAATATGTACACTGATATATTTTTATGTAATTGTATTATTTCTTCCATTGCAAACTCCCCTCCTCACTCTTTCTCTTTCCTCTCTGTCACTGGTGGTGTGTAACATGGTACCTGCAAATATGAATTAAATTAATGATTTGATTTCTCCCCAATGTGCTTTGCTAAATGGTTGAAATTGCTGCTGTCATTGCTACAAAATAGTTGCTTGTCATTCAAGTGTAGCATCTCCTGCTTGGCTCCTTCCTTGGTAAAAACATTTGTACACTGAGGCTACAGGGGACATGAGCTGGTAAAATAAACCGTTTCCTCACAATGTGGACTACCTGTGCTTTTAAACAACTAAAACAAATTGTTGGAATGAAAAGACAGAAACAGGCAATCACTGCTAGGCAGCTCTGTGGTGTTGTGGATCTGACTGCTGCCTTACAGTCTGATGGTTTCAAGTTTATGTCCAGTGTAGGGAACACACAAGGTTGAGGCAGGGACTGTGGAAGAGATAGAAAAATTAGGGGCAGGATAAATGCCAAATTGACAAATTGTAAAGTTCTGCCCCAAATCCATCATCCCCTGAAGTTGAACACATTTTCATTATTGCAGTCTCAACATCTGGCTGAGTTTGGGGAGAATATAATAAGAGTTTTTCAGCCACTCCCACAGAGGAAGTGTAACAGGACTGATTTCGGACCTGGTAACAGTTAAATATTGTTTCTGTCAGGATGAAAAGAAAGCAGCGTAAGTTGGCTTTCGTTCCGAACAGTTCTCTTGCTTCTGCCTGAATGACGCAGAGAATGTATCACAGACTTCATACAGCCAGCTCAACCGAAGTGGTGCTGTCCCGTTGTGGTAGATTTGAGAAATGCATCTCAAAATCTATACTTTTACACAGGCACTGCTGTTTGGACAAAATACATACAAAATGTGACAGCACATTTCTTTGTCACAGAAACTCGAAGTGCTCAAATAAGTGCCCATTTTTTCCTTGTTAGCCCCGACCTCAGGTTCATATCATTTAGTATAGAATTTTCTAAAAGACTTTCTAATTGTAGCACGGTTGTGCAGTGGGTAGCGCTATTGCCTCACAGGTAGAAGGTTCCTGGTTCAAATCCCCGGCTGGGCAGGTGCCTTTCTGTGTGGAGTTTCTCCCTGTGCATGCATGGGTTCTCTCCAGGTACTCCGGCTTCCTCCCACAGTCCAAAAACATGCTTACCAGGTTGATTGATCACTCTAAATTGCCCGTAGGTGTGAGAGTGTGTGTGAATGGTTGTCTGTCGCTACATGTTTGCCCTGTGATAGGTTGGCTACCTATCCAGGGTGTACCCTGCCTTCCGCCGAAGCCAGCTGGGATAGGCTCCAGAATGTCCAGACTCTGCAGGTAGCCTTGAAGGCTTCCAAACCATGGACACAAGTGACAATGAATCTAAATTGATTTAAAAAAAACTGTGATTTTGGTTCTTATGTGAGAAAGAAAGTCTTCACTTTTAGTAGAGAAGTATTAACACACCATTGTTTAGGTTTATATTGGTTGGAAGGGGGGTAAAATGAGAGACAGACAGCTACATGGTCACTCACAAGAGTTCTGTCAATTTGGGTATGAATTACATTTGGAATACATTTATGTAAATAATTAAATGTATTTATTTAATAAATAAAAAAATACATAAAAATTATTGTCAGTGATTTTTTCTAGAATAAAGAAAAGCAAACTTCAGTTGTCTCCAAGCTTAATCGCTAAAACAAATTGTGTCACCAGGCCTCACACTAGAGATCTGCAGCCAGACCCCTCTCCAGAACATGTTTTGGACGCCTGTGTTCCTGGAGAGAACAAACACATGCAGAGAACATGCAAACTCAGCACAAAGAGACACAGCTGGGGATTTGAACCAGTAATCTACTTGCTGTGAGGAAACAACACTAACCGCTGCACAACCATGTAGCCCAACCTGTCACAGCTTGTTTAGATTCATCTTGTTAGTCCTGTTATGAACCCTAATGCCTCAAGCTCTTTCTGTCACTGTCATTTTTAACCTCAGGCTATTTTGACAAATTGATCCACATATGTAATTTGGTAGAGGTGTGCACATCAGTTATTATTTGACGTGAGGACTCTATTGACTTGCAATTTCTGCTGTTTTCCACCAGATGGTGCCATTTTTTGTGTTCCTTGGTGCAAATATATTTCAAATTATACTTCTTATAACTATGGTGCATTGTTGGGGCCGCTAAAGGGTAGTACGCCAAATAAATACAACTTAAAACAGACATGTCTTTAAGTGGTGAGAAAATTACCCTGATAATTTACAGATGATAGTCATACTTTTAATTAGGAACAAATCCAGAATTATACTAATATGCTTACTTACTGTATTACATTAACTGATGTAAGGGTTTTTTTTAATCCAGAGTGTTCTATAAGAAAGGCAGTATGGTGATATTATTATAAATCATCCCAGGTGAGGAAATGAACCATTAATCCCCAAAGCAAATCAACTAGAACTATTTATTGGCCAATGAACAATAATGAACAGAACTTTTGACCAGCGGTGTGTCTGCAGATTGAATAACAATATGTTAGATGGAAGCACAATCAACCGCGCTGTGATCTTTTTAACTCGAATCCACTCACCTCAGTGCACGTGGACTTCAATCCAAGTACCTGTATTATCAACAGTGAAGTCTTTGAGAGCAGGTACTGTTTTACAGTTTTTGATGTGCTAATCTTTGGGTAAAATGACATCTGTTCAAAGAAGTTTCATGTTCATGAATATATTTGTATCTGAAATGGTTAACAAACGTTACTATTCTGGTGACAATTTATAGTTTCAGTAACTTTAAATACCTGAACTCATTTCAACTTTTAAAATATTTATGAAAGGAAGTTGATGCCTCTGTTGGCCAGAGAAAAGCTTAAAAATAAGTTGACTGGTGAAATGTGAGGCACATCTTTGACTACTTTATTAACATTTCCTCAACTTTAAGTTGTTTTCAGATTAGCAAGGAAAAGAGGATAGATAAATATTAGTTTGCAGCCCGACATATAATGTGATTAATGAGAGAGCAGCACTGAGATAACCTGAGCCTCTCTGACTCCACACCTTTATTAAAACAACAGAAAAATAACTTCAGAAAAAAGGCTCAACATATAAAATGAAGAAAGTATGATATATACACATCAATTATTACAAATGTACAGGTGATGAGAGGAGATTCTGTAACTGTTATTTCAGCTGCTGAATATTAAGTGATATCAGGACCCAGCCGAGTGAAGTAAACAGGTAATAACTCAAATATGAATCAGATCAATGCTTTGAGAAATTAAAAACAATAAGTAAAATATATTCTGTACAGACCATAGACTGTATAATACAGACCTGACTCAAATGTTAAATTTTGTTGTAAAAATATTTTTTCGAATTCACAGTTTTTTCAAAAGTAGGATTTATAATCAAACAAAAGACAAAGCTTAAATATGAGTCACAGATTCTGTCATATTTATTAGAAATAATAAAATCTATGAAGATATTTAAAACGAAGCCTAACCTATGAGGCACGTGCAAAAATTAAAATGTGCAAAAGTGTAAGTAGAGAAAATCTTCTTTAAATAACAGTGATTGACTTCCCTGGAGTAAAAAGTATTTACAGCAGCTCGTGTGGTGTGGTCGAGGCTCATCAGAATAAAGAAAGGCACATCAGGAGAGTTTTCTGGAAATCATTTTAAAAAGAAAAGAAAACATCCAGCGCCCGACGAGAGTTTAACCTGCTGTGAGGCTGATGAAGATGAAGCTCTGTGCTGGGGGCAGTCACTCAGTCCAAAGCTTTAAAAATCATCCTGACACCTGATGCCCACCACAGACTCTGAGCATGTCAAGTGTCCTGGGATGTCTTCATGGCAACGTCACTGGATACCAGAGATTTCCTCAGAGGCCATCACTGCTGCAGTCTCCACGGGGACAGGGGACAGGTGCTCTGTGCTCGCCAGGTGTGCAGCATCACTGCGGTGCAGCTGTTCGATTGGCTACAGCAAAGTTCTGCTGCAGAACCACTAGAGAGCTGCGGAGCTGTGAGGAGAAGAGGAACTGACTCAATACATGCAACACATGCTTCAGGTTTCAACAGGTGTTACAGATACCATACAAATGAACACTTGGTGAATACTTTTACTACATTTGACTAACTGTTTCCGACATAAACTGCAGTTTACCTCAACACATCCACAGAGAAGGTGAAACGCCCATGTCTCCATTAAAATATAAAAATAGCAGCCAGTTAGCTTAGCTAGCAGCAGGAGACAGCTAGCATGGCTCTGTTGAAAGGGAAGAAAATAAGCCCTCTGGATCCTCTAAGTCCCCCAACAGAGGAGGAAAACTGATTTTCACATTGATATCCTTACAGCTTGCTTTTTAAGAAAGGCTTAGCTTTTAGCGCAAAAACATCCTAGCGTCTAGTTCTTTGAGTCTTCTGACTTTAAGTGAGTTTAGTGATGCTGAGAGCCTTCTGATCTGTGCCTTAGTGAGTGAAAGTCAGACATTAAATGACAAATGTTGAGGCACTGAAGCTGAATGTCACCTTTCTGTAAAACTGACTGTGACAAGATGCGTTTTTAACATACAGTATGTGCAGACAGTCCAATACTACAATAAGAGATCCAATCAGAACGCTCCTCCACGGCGTGTTTGAAACAGCCCGTCCTACCTGCTCTAAAAGGTTGATAGAGTCCTGTAGAACAGTTTTCAGCAGCTGCAGGTCTTCTGTAGTCGTAAACCCTGGTCCCGGTCTGGGGCCGTATTCGGGGGCCAAGCTGTTAAACAACAGAGAGCACGCACACACACGTTTAGAGAATAAAGAAGAGAAGACACAGAAACACAGACACAAAGTGAAAGAGATGGAGAAGTGGACGAGCACTGATGTAAGACTGTCACATTACTCAATTTACACAGACTGGCAAACAGGCAGTTTCAACACGGCGCCATTCAAACAAGACTTTTCTAGAGTGGCCTCTCTCCATCCACACAGATTTCTGCTTTTCAATGTTCAAAGCATCATGTGAAGGAAGATAAAGTAACCCCACCTGGCCCCACTCCTCTCCCTCAGCCGATGCTTCGTGGTCAGGTACATGCGTTGGGCTACGTCCTCCATCGCCCACAGCTTGAAGAAGAGACTAAGATTCATCACTGTCAGAATCAGCAAACTGAAAGAGACAGAGCACAGAGCGAGAAACTGACCACAGGTTCACATTTATAGAGAGGATCACACACTCTTAAGACTTTCTTTACAGTCGTCATTTAAACAACTGCATACAGAAGTACAAACCATGTTGTTTCAGGCACTTACATTACACTCATCCCAGCCACTATGGTCGTAGTGCTCCATCGGCCCGCTCCCGCAATTTCTATGGGGCCTGTCAGACAGCAGGACACACTCATGAGTCACAGATTAAAGAAAAGAGCAGGGCTGCAGCTTTGTGTTAGTTTGAGATTAACTTTCAGTAGTAAGAGACATTTAGCTAACTCTGACGTGAGATGCTGCTGTGCTGTGGGTGTGTTAGGGTGCAACCCACAGACACAGCTACACAACTCCTCTCCTCTGCTTTGCAGGGACCGTTGTGTGACATGCAGTTTGCAGAATAAACATTTGCTTTCAGGGCTTTGACGGTGCTTCTCGCTGACATGCGTGTGTAAAAGAACAAGATGTTTGATGCACTGACACTCTGACAGGCTACACGTCTACTACCTCAGTTAGATTAAAAATGTGAATGCTTGCTGTGTATGAATAGAAACTGTAGAGCTCATTTTTGGCATCTTTGAGCACCACGACTCATCGGACGTTTTTGCAGTGAAGAGTTGAAAATGTTCAAATATAAACACAGCAGTCCAAAAATCTTTAATCTGCCTGAGATTATACAGTTTGACAGTTCAGTCTCAAAGAAACAGTTTGAAACAGACTGATGCCGTCGTGTTTATTAAAGCTCCTGTGGGGAACTTTCTCGAACATGTGTAAGTTGTGTTCTCTGCTTTCTTTTTAAATGTATCACTCACGGTGGATAGTTGCTGTGGAAAAAATAATAAAAAAAGGCTTTTTTTGGCCGTGCTGTCAATCATCTGGTCTGACAACCCCCTTTTACAGGGGTTTAGATGTACTAAGTTACGATGCAGAAACTGTCAGTGTTGTTGCTGCTGGAGTCATTTTCTTTTTTTGGTCATTAGAAAGCATCACTGTTCATTTCTCTGCCTCATAAACAGCCAAAAACTCCTCACAGGAGCTTTAATTACTGAACTGGAGGATGTAGTTAGCCTAGCTTAGCATACAGTTTGAAAACAGTGATAGTAGGTAACAGAAACTTTAATATGTTTAATAAGAGAAACATGTGTTAGCTTCAGAGTGACAGAGCTGTTTCTTTTCTCAGTAGAGTGACTTCCTGTTGTCTCTGCTGGTTGCCTAGAAACCTCATGCTAGTAAACACCTTCATTTTCCCTCTGCTTCCAGGCTTTATGCTACGCTAAGTTTATTTAAGCAAAAGTTAAACAGAATATATAAAAGTAGCACAGACCACCTAACAGTCATAGGAATGTAGATCTGTGCATTTCGCCAAACATCAAACTATCCCTTTAAATCTGTCAGATGAAGTGGAACACGTCATGTACCCATGTTGCCCTCTCTGTGCTGCTCAGCATCCTGCTTGTTGGGTTTCATGTGCTCTGGCAGAGTCCGGCTATAAGTCCGCCTCCTCCTCCGGAGCCCGCTCATCTTCCCAGAGTCTCCGCCTCCCTGATTCATCTCTGCTTCCTCCTCCATCAGTTCTGCTTCTGTACGGGGTCAACACGGGGACAAAACACACACAGACAGCATGAAAAGACGGACACACATTTTGAAAAACAAGAAGAGACTGAAAGGTTGATGAAGGTTTCCTGTTGACACCCAGAGACTTTAAAAGGCTGATCTGCCTTCCTCCCTCCTTCCTCTCAGCTGTAACATGATGCTGCAGCTGAGCCTGCGACTGAGTGTTGGAGGGAAGCATTCAGATCAGATGATGTATAAAAATAACCACAGGCAAAGAGCTGGTGACGGGGAAGTGCTCTTTTCTGCCTCTGCAGTGTGTGAAGAGGTTTTCTGCTCACCCAGCTGTCTGAAGTTGTCCTCGATGCCACTCCAGGAGTTTTTGGTGATGAAGGACTTGACCAGACCCCATGGCTGCTTCTTGTATTTCACATCAGTGTAGACCCTGGCAGCACAAGAGAAACCTCACAGTCAGTCACTCCGAGACACCCTGAACAGATCATCTAACTTACATGTCTGATGTTTACCTGAGCCGACACTTCCTCTTTGAGGTACGTATGATGTAGTATCGATTCTGAGTGTAGAAGTAATCATGATAGGGAACGTCGTGAGTGTAAACCTCAGAGTCCACCAGGTAGTAATGACCATCCCTGGATTCTTTGTACAGCGTCTGAAAGGTAATGAAGAACAAATAAGAAGGGAGCCGTAATTCACACAGAAACGTGTTTATCCAGTCATTAGAGCATGCACTGACACGGATGTAAACACACCTGGTACTCTGTAGCCGTGGAGAACTTGCCAATCAGAGGGTTGTTGATGGTTATTGTGTAGTTCAGACTTCTTTTCATGTGAGCAGAGGCATCTTTTTGCCAAGCAGTACAACTGACATCTGAAAGGGGACAGTTGACGTGAAGCTTTTATTAAACAGTTTGAAAACGTTTGAGAAGTGAGACTGTAGTTACTGATCTAAACAGGATCATTCATGTATAACAGGTTAAAATCTTACTGATGATTTTCCTGATGTTCATGAACCTGCGGGTGAAGTCTGAATCCGTGAAGAGCAGTTCAAACATCTTGCTGGCGCTGATGTGGAAGACCTTGTTTAGATAAAGTCGACCCTGCACCTGAGGCAAACCCACCCGCTCCTCCACTGATGCAGAAAAGAAAAGAAGATGATTAATGATAATTATACAAAGAAAGAAACAACATGAGTGTGAGCATCCACCTACCTTCTTCAGTGCTCTCTGAACCGCTCTGCTCAGACACACCGTTCTCGTTGGCGTTCAGATCCAGAGAAAACGAAGAGCGTTTGGAAGACCGCTCTGCAACCAGGCGTTCTAGAGAGGGAGCAGGACTGCGGCGAGACGGGGTGCTGCGAGCATCATCCTGCTGGAGGGCGACACAAAAAAAAAGTATTAAAAAACAGAACATGCAGAACCCGAGTTATACAGAAAAATAAACTTGTTTCAGTACCGCGCTAGTCTGTAACCCAAGTAGGGAAGGCAAGTCCTCCCCTTGTGGTGTGGAGGTCTCCAAAGGCCCATGATCCACCCCAGGGAGTCGGAGGGAGGGGGTCCGCTCCAGCTTCCCGAGAGCGTCATCACCACCAGGCCTCACAGTCAGGCTGCGCACACACACACACACACACACACACACACACACACACACACACGGTGGTTTTAAGTTACTGCACACAGCAACTGTGGACAACAAAGGTGTGTGTAGGGAGGAGGGGGCGCTCACCTGGTCTGCATGCTTGATTCTGCTGATATCTGTAAACTCTCCATCTCTTCATGACTCAGGCCCAGATCATACCCATAATGCTGTTTGACCATCTGCCACAACTCCAAACTGGTCAGAGGCTGAAAATGCAATATATAAATAAACAAATAAATATAAGCTGTCAGAAGATGATAGAAACTCTGGAGATAAGCCCGTAAATATCTGTTCCTCTTATCCAATCAGCACTCTGCTTGGTCAAAAGGAACAATAATGTGAACAGGTTTGGAGCAGCAGGTAATCTAGAGACATAAGTCTCTGCATAGTACGCCTTAGTCTTATCTTCATTGGTGACAAACAGCCTACAAACATTATTATCTCATTACCTCACATGTTTGTGGTCACCCTTACAGACTGAGACACTTTGTCTACATTTCATAAGAACATTAATATCTGAAGAAAAGTCCTCTAAATAAGAAAACATCACATCTCTGAAGCAGGATCTCAGAGGAGCTCAGTCACTTTTGATACATTTCAGAAACAAGATCAGCCTTTTCAAACTATGTCTTAAAAGAAACCCTGCAAATAATGCCAGGCCTGATAACTATCAGTCAAATGAAGATATATTCTGTCATATTATGGAGCCACCACACACGGTGCTGCAGCGCATTAGAAACAAAGAGAAAGTTCAGCCAACACACGCACAGACTTTACTTACCTGTCAGCGGACGTTTCCCCGCAGCTGTGAGCTCTGATTGACTATCCAACAATGATCTGTAACCTGGACGCACCACGCACTCACATTCAGGAAGTCCTGGATCTGAGATCAGCAGTTGCGTAAACACGCGCCGCCCAGATTTGCACCGCGATAAGAGGTAAATAAAAGCCCGCCTGCGCCTGTCACATTCCGGTTCACCGACCACACGACAGAAACTCGTTTATTTTATCGCGTTTCTGATGAAAGTTTCAGCCCCGACTCACGCAGCGCGTCGAGTGCGCTGTGAGCGGTGAGAGCCAGAATGTAAATGAGCCTGCATGGCCACACCTGCAGAGGTCAATGAACTCTAGATGGTGATGTTTTTATACAGGTGTTTGTGCTCCGGATCCCTGCAGACTCACTCCCCCGCGGGTAGGCTGTGCAGAGTGCCTGTCTTTAAGTACAAGTTTAGGGTCGATCTAAGTGAAAGGAAACCTTTTATTTTCTGTATTTACCACAATAATAAAATACAGCTGTTTTAAAGCCTGCACGTGGGCCTACAGCCTGTGATATGCAGTCATTCAGAAGACTGTTTTTGTTACTGCTTAATCATCAACCTTTTATAGTCCAGAGGCAATAACAGTTCTCATATTAATGATGACGTCAACGTTTTCACCTAATAATACACGTTTTTTAACCCAGATTATTTTTATGTTAATATTTCTGTGAATTAAAGTGTTATCAGTGAGTCCATCATTCACAGGCTGATTCAGTATTATCAAAGGTGCTTTGGAGCAATGTTTTATAAGATTTTAAAGCAATTTCACTTTAATAATCCTTCAAAAGTTTAATAAAAAGGAATCTTCACATGAAATAAATGCATCTGTGTTTTTTAACTGTTTTCACAGTTTGCATTTAACGCTCCTGTGAGGAGTAAGGACTGAAACTAATACTGAGACCTCTATATGACCAACAAAAGCAGGCAATACCATCAGCAACAAGACTGGCTGCTTCCATATAGTTATTCTAATGCCTTTAACAGCTGCCATCAGGTAGGTGTCAGAAGAGATGATGAACTGAATACTGCTGAACAGACCTTTACATTCTCTACAATAAAGGACGAAAGTGAGGAATAACTGTACAGGTTAAAAGAGAGCAGGATTTGATTTTTCATTAGAAAACACTACTTACACAGAACAAGATCAGTAAAGAGAGAAGAGGTTCAGCTTTGTCCACAGGGGGCACCAACAAAACGTTATGGTCCTCAAGCTTTAAGATGTTCAGCATGAACAAGCAGACTGTAACTGTCTGAAAAACAAATAAATACAAACTACGTCTACACTGAGGTCACGTCTGTTGCTACGCCTGACATACATGTATGTACATGTATGTAAATGCCCCCAAACACAGCAGTCTAAATAAACAAAGGCTTCTGTCTGTTGAACTTCTTAAAAAAACCTGCTCAGCTGCTCAGAGCAGATCTTTCCCCTACACACAGAAACCGTCTGTTAACCTCAGAGGAAGACAGTCTGTGGCCGGGGCTCTATGATCTGTACTCTGGACTGGTTAGATAAGTGCTGCTGCAGACTGGGGTAAAGTCTCAGCTGCTTGAACTTCACAGCAGGTAGGTCATGTGAGCACAGTCAGTCTGTGATCCATGTGAAATGCATGTCTTGTGGACATGTTTCTTGACACATGTCACTGAGGTATGAAACTTGTTGTGAAACCTGCATGATCTCTGAAGATTGAACTGATTAAAGTCTGTAGAATTGATAAGGTATCATCAGGTGAGAGAATCAGGAAGCTACCTTGTCCAACAGCGCGTTCTGCCACATGCGAAACACTCCCAGATAACTTTTCTCTCTTGCCGAGAAGGAAGTGAAGAAATTCTAAAGGTGAAGGTATGAAGAAATGTCCTGTTATCAACAATGCCTTTATCTTCATTCATTCAGTGATGTAGACTGCTCTCTTTTTTAAACAACATACCTTCTCGGTGCTCGTGCACACCTGGATGGCGTTGGGGATGAGCCGAGCCGTTTTCTCTCGGGTCATCGTTATGATGTCTTTCAGTGCCAGTGTGATCTATAAGGAGGGTGTGAGGTTGCAGTAATTAGCGCCCATGTGTTTATTAAAGAATACTATGTAGAAAAATACTATAACATCATCAGATGGTGGCAACAGAGAGATTGAAACACGTGGCTGCATTAATATTTGGTCAACTGAGGCTGCAGTTGGTGTATGTTCCTCATCAAGCATCACGTTGGTTTCTCTATCAGACTGGTGCACTGACATTTTTTCATTCCTCTAATCCCTTCTCTCCATTATTCACGATGGAACATTTATCATTTTTAGCTATGTATTTCCTTGAAATTACAGAAATATAACCAAAATTTGTGTTGAGAGCAGATCTGTGTTGCTCAAAAATTCTGCACTTGCTTGCTTAGCCTCAGTAAAGTGTGAGCATAAACATATCTAAATACTTTGTGATCATCCCTATCCAACTGTTTCCATCTGAGAATTAAAGGAGAATAACGCTAACTCTTATCTGCATGAAAACATTGATTATATTTGCAGCTACATGAAAGGTTCCTGACGCTGGTGTTTCTGATTACCTTGGTCCCCCGAAACACGTTGCTGTAGAAACAGAGCCAGTTCTCAGAGAGGTAGAGGCGTCCCTGCAGGAGGATCTCCCGCTGGAGGGCACATGGGTAGTCTAAGGAAAAACAAAGAGAAGACATCCATCCAAACAAATGAGTGCGCTGCATCAGGATGTATGTGTCACTGTGTATCCAGAGAACAGGTTAATGGAGGATTTTATTTCACTGCAGACACTAACACATTAACACTCAGACATCAGTCTAAACATAAAAGATGTTTGTCTGATCTTTAATCTGAACTCTCATCGTTTCTAATGATGCTAACAATGTCGTGCTCATTCACAGGGTTGTATGTTTGAACATGATCTTGTAGACATGATAAGATTAAGATATTAGCTCAGTGATGGTGTCAGCTGAACTTCAGTGTAAGAGACCAAAACTGTATTTAACATGATATCAAGTGTATGTTTCTTGTTTTAGTAAAAAGATTTTAACTGAACGTTTGAGTCTCCTTGTTGCAGACCTGCTAATGCTCAATCATCTTTATTCACTTTTATTAGTCCCAACACACTGGGGCAGTGACTGAAAGGGGTGACATGAAGTGTGCACACACACAAACACACACATACATGAATGACTATATGATATTTTTTACATTTCGAAAGTAATGCAGTGTAACATATAAACATATAAATATTCTAAGCATTCTTCTTTAAGGATTTAAAAAGATGTTAATCTAAAGTCACGAGTACTTAAAGTGCTGTCGCTATCAAAGATCCATCATAGGCAATGTTTCAGTCATGTAGTCAATACGTGTGTTTTGGATAATTCAACAGTGTCCGGGAGTTTGCTTCACTTTCTTCAGGACTGATTCCTCTCCTACCCTCCTGTCTTCTGAAGTATAGAAACAATTTATAATAACAACTGCAGAAAGTATTCTACATTCACATTCAAAGAAAACTACTAGCAGCTTGTTATAGTTGATTTTGACATAAATCCCTCCTCCAATAAGGCAAAAAACACAACCACAGTTTGGGATGTTCAGCTGGTACCAGAGGTGACTGATCATATTTCATGGGCAAGCTCTTTGGACAAGCCAGTGCTAATACTTGACCCAGAGAGACTTCCACTTTGGCAAAAACAAAACATAAAGTAAAACAAAGAATACTGTGGTGTAAATGATTTGAAAAAATCTCACGAAATGGAAAAATGAACAACTGGACTGGAATAAAGTGTGTTATCAACTTCAAAAGTTCAATGAATATCTGGACCATAGAGCTCAACATTTATTATGGAAACCAGGTTTCATAACTCACCCACAATGAGTCTCTCTGTCTCCGGCAGTTCCTTAAACAACTTCTTGAATTCATCAAACTTCTGCTTGTAGGTCGGGAGAGGGGTCTGTGGAGCTGCCAGACACGGAGCCTGTGGGTCCGAGGACTGATGAAGGAGAAACAAACGCGAGTCAGTCCACTAGTAAAATGACAGTTTCAGTAGTTGCTAAGTACTGCATATAAATATGTATCAGAATAAGACACAGAGGGTATGGATAAAGCTCTGTGGTGTTATGTGCTGATGATAAAGTGACTCTGTTTTGGCTTTCAGCTGAGAGGGAGCAGAGATCCAGCATGGAGCGAGACTCTGACCCTCAGCAGGGCACTCAGGTTAACCATAGGAGCCATACCTGGCACATACACCCCTGTGGTAGCTTTATGTAACAGGACAGTGTTGCCTTGTTGACTTCATTTTTACCTCTTCTTCATCAGAGCTCCCTCTGTCCTCCACAAATGATGCTGACTCATCTGTGATGTCATCACTGCCCACCACTGACTGGTATGACACCTGGTCCATCCTCTCGGCTGTGCTGCTCACAGAAAAGGATGCGAGTGTGAAAACCTTGCAGCACACTGAGATCTAACATGTGTCAGTTCACCTGGATGCGTTGGACGCAGAGTCAACGTTTTCAAAAGAAGGAAATAAATAAGTAGAGACTTCTAAACGTAAGGTCTGGCTTTCATATAGAGTTATATAATTTCATATCAATCAATTTATTTGTAAAGCGCTTTTCATACAATGATATTGTAACACAAAGTGCTGTACAGAATTTTTTTTTAAATAGAATCAATTAAAAATATTAAAAAAGAAAAACCCCCATCCCAATCACAACCCTGACCCCAAACCCACTCCACAATCTGTATGTAAGGTTAAGAACATGATATATGCAAATAATAATAATAATAATAATAATAATAATAATTAAATAAATGAAAAAATAAAGAAAGAAGTTGCTGAACGAACTGAGGAAACCCTGTCATGATATCTAAATGAGGAAACATAAGATGTTTAAACTCAACACAGGAAATTAAACTCCCCAAATAAAATAAATTAATAAGAGAACAAAACACTAAAATATTAAACCAGCAAAACAAACTAAGATGCTACACTAAAAGTAAACACAGCAAAGTAAAACAGGATAAAATGATAATTTCATCACTTTAATGTTTTGTATGTTGTTCTGTTGTTTTATCTTTCACTCATCCTTTTTATTATTGAACTACTAATTTTAAGGGCTCTTCTTTACCTTACCTATTTCTATTTTTGATAGTTTAACTTATTTAACTCTTATTTTGACTGGTTTATTACATGTACTTTATTGCTTTCAGTGTGCATTAGTCTCTACTCCTAAATGCATTTCTGTTTGAATATGTCCCATGCCCCAAATCTTTTGCTTTTTAATGTTATAGTCGCTGTAAAGCACTTTGATTTGTATGAATGTGCTGTATAAATATATATTGATTGACTTATTTGTTTATTAAAGTGCAACTTCGAAAGCTGATCCGGTTTTAGGTGGTAGAGTTAATTACAGCACCTTTAAGCAGCTGCGCAGGTGAAGCTAACATCAGTGCAACAGAACTGGTTTGACTGGAGGAGGAAGTACAGAGATGCCATAAAACACAAACCTGAAACTACGTTTATTTAATGAAAGGTTCGTTTGTGTCAAAGAGTTAAAAACATCTGCAGAAAGTTTGACTTCACGTATAAAAACAACACGCTAGCAAACATCTCCAAACTGTGAGTGTCAGATTGTGCTCAACGAGAGTATCAGTCCACATTCATGTCAGGTCTTATCTCACTAAACCAACATGATAAAAGGTTGTGATCAGATTTGTAAATCTGTCAAACATGCACCTAAATACTTTAAAGCAGGTCACCTGGTCCTGTAACATGTCTGAGCGCGCGTGAACTGTCGTCAGGTACTCACCTGGCTCGTAGTGGACCCAGGATCGCAGCTCTGCGTGCTCCAATAAATCCGTCTGCGCCTCTCAGCCCTGAAGCCCTGCTGGGTCTAATGTTGTTCTCCTGTGTGTCTGCTACAGGTGAATCTCATCCGTCCAGGGAAACATACCTTAAGGGAGTTGTCATCTCATTGGTGACGCTCCTTGGTGTTCACATTCGCAGCTCAGGACTCCTGGATGACCTCTCCCCTCAGCTGCTCATGAGTTCTCCTGAGGAAGAGCTGGGCTATGATGGTATGAACGGTGTGTTTTCTTTATTTGAGCTACATTTGTTGTTTTAGCAGGTAAAATAAATTCAGCACCTTTATAGATCTCAGTACTTTCTTAAAACTCTCTGACCTTCTTTAAAATAATTAAGCGCTTAAAATAACTTGTATAAAGGATCTTGAGGGCAGGGTGCAGGAGCTTATGAGCGAGGTATGCAGAGCGACCAGTTCAGCAGCACCAGCAGCATCATCATGGCAAACCAAACACACAAAGACGTCTTTTTGTGTTTCCATTGTTTTTAATTGTTCAGGAGTAACATGATGAAAGTATTGGACAGCATTCGCACAGCAAAGTACACAACACTGCACAGCGTGAAAACACAACCAGTACAACAAAAAGATAGAACAACAAAGCCTTCACCACGAAACGCTGGCAATAAATAGAGTGATCTTATTAAATTTATATTCAATACTCTTCTGTACAGATGGTTCATGAATCACAACACATCAACCCCCAATCGGTCGCCTTCAGGAAGAGCAGCACGGATACACACACACGAATCATGTAAACAGAGAAAGGAAGAAACGGTGGGAAGAGATCCCTCTTTCACACACACATTTAACCACACACACTCACACACACACATGCACAATCAGAGGATCCAGAGTACGCCCATATCAGGCAACAAATAATAATGAATACAGTACATCTTTCTCTTTACCCTCCACGTTAAAATGCACACACACACTCGCACAGTCACTCATAACAAGAGGAGCACAGGGGAGCACAGGTTCAAGGGCACGAGGAGGTGGAATGTGGTTCAGCAGTGGAGGGGTCAGAGATGAACAAACCAGGAAGGCCTTAGAGGTGGGCGAGTCTACTCTTCCAATGTGCGGAAGGCATTCTGCATGTCCTCCACAAGCTGGGCAAAATCGGCCTTGATCTTGGCTTCACCATCCTTCATGGGGTCCTACAGGATCAGAACCAACAGTTTAATAACAGCTCTTCAGAGGTGGACAGAAAACAGGCTGAGTTAGATCTCTGGAGATTAATCAACAGAGGTCATCCCTCTGATCTCAGGACCCAGAGTACCAAGTACAGGGACAAAGACAAAGCTGAATGACAGCACGGCTACTCACTTCTGCTGCTTCTTAATCTGGTGGTTGAACTTTACTGAGGTCAATCTGAGGCTCATTCTGGATAATGCATCTAAGCTTGATGTTGTCTTTTCTACTTGTAGTAGTGTGATTTATTTATTAATGAAAAAATATGCAAACTAGTTACTAGAAAAATCATCTGAAGTCACATCACAGGGACACTCATACTGGACCTACAGAAGAGGCAAATGTTTAAACATCTGCTCTCAACCTTTAAACCTCATGCACTGAGCAGCAGGACAACAAACAGTTGAGTATTTACAGTCAGATATTTTGGGTTTTGCAGAAGAGATAAACAAATGTTAAAAAATATATACTTTGTGCACAATAAACACAATCTCTCACACACACACACACAGACCTTGAACTTCATGGAGCTGATCCTGTAGAGGACTTCTCCCATGTGCTCCTTGATCATGGCCCAGGTGATCTTGTTGTCACTCTGAGCTGTGGTCTCCACCGCGTGCCGGGCCATGTCGTAGAAAGAGATCATGTTGGAGAGGATTCCCACAGTCTTGTAGAAAGGACAGAACCTGAAAAGAGAAGTATTCATTACTTTTTATCAATCATTAAATGTTAAAACTCATGTTTAAACTCTGAAGAGTTAGTCTAAAGGTGAGAGCGACTACACTCTGTGTTGAATGTGATGTTACCTGTCATAAGGAGTGTAGCCGTTCTGCTGCAGGAAGTCGTCTTTGATCAGTTTGGCCACTTCCAAGGTGATCTTATCCGATTCTGCCAGTGATGCCTGTTTTATGAAAAGTTAAACGACTTTAAAAAGAGCTGAAAACACAGATACAGGAAACATTTTTGTCTTTTTCACGTCTTTCTGCCTCAGGAGTTAGCGGGGAAATCAAAGTTCATCTCCAGGTTACCTTTCCGACAAGCTGCACAATCTCAGCCAGGTCCTCCTCCTCCTGCAGGATCTCCTTGGCCTTGGTACGCAGGGGCACGAACTCAGGGAAGTGTTTGTCGTAATACTCGTCCAGAGCGCGAGTGTATTTGCTGTAGCTGATCAGCCAGTTGACAGAGGGGAAGTGCTTCCTCTGAGCAAGCTTCTTGTCCAGACCCCAGAATACCTGAGAGAGGAAATAAGAACAAACAATGGAGTAAAAGTATAAAGATTCAGAGAGGGGCAGAGAGATCAGAGTTTACATTTACCTGAACAATACCGAGAGTGGCTGAAGTGACAGGGTCAGAGAAGTCACCACCAGGAGGTGACACACTGGGAAAATAAAAAACAGTCACATTAAACTCTTCATACTGATACACAGCTCAACAATGTGCAGAGTAATGTCTCCCTCTAGTGGTACAAATCTGTACTCACGCTCCGACAATACTGACGCTGCCCTCTCTCTCAGGGTTGCCCAGACACTTCACCCTCCCAGCTCGCTCGTAGAAGGAGGCAAGACGAGCTCCCAGGTAGGCAGGATACCCGCTGTCTTTGTGCAGAGACAGAAAACACTTTAAACACGGAGGATCGGCTGCCAAGCAGGTCAGCAGAATTACATAACACAAGGTAAGAACATCGTACGGATGAGCTGGCTCTCTGTCAAAGAAGAAAACCTGCAGAGATTATAAATGTGAGAAAACAAGTAGGAGATGTAACAAGTTGCTAAGCTTGTCTTAACATTCATACACATATTTACAGACTTTTACATTTTTAAAAGGGAAGACAAAACCCCCAAATCCTGATTGTTAAATGATTTAAAGAAGTGTTGATCTATTATAATGAGCATTTTATTTTAATAAGAGAAGAAAATAATTTATGTTTAGAAGATTTCTTCTGACATACCAACAGTCTAAAAACTTTGGAAGTATATTTCAGCCTGAAGAAAATAAATAAGTAAAAGTCAGGCCTGGATCAGGCACAGAAAAAGAAGAAGAAACAGAGGAAGAACAAGAAGAAGAAATGTAACTTTTCTCCTCTGTTATGGGTCATGCTACACACATGCACAAACAGGATCATGTGGACATGCATTAATGGAGAAATGTCACAGTGAGTAGACTGCACACAGACAGGTGCACCAGCCTGTTGGGGGTTCAGTGTCCAGCTCAAAGGCACCTCAGTCGTAGAGGCAGTGCCCAGGAAGTAAACCATCACCTCTTTGGCTATCAGCTAAATTCCCATTCTTTATTTTGTTCCAGGACTTGAACCAGTGACCCTCCGGTTACCTGCAGACCGAGCTACTGCTGCCCCCAACGTCAGAGGTCAAAATGTCAAGTTATGAGATATAAAGTTAGAATTACAACAAACAACCATTTATTTTATTGTCTTATTATTATCTGTTGGTTTGTCAATTAGTTTATTCCTCTTCCTGAATTTTCTTCATTGCCTTCTGGGGTGTGCTCTTGGTCTGGGGGGAGGGGTTCAAGGTGGGGTACTGTCTGTATGAGTTCAGTATGTTGGTATGTGTGTGAAAAGTGATACAAAAATAATTACAACCAAAAAGTCTTGTTAAAGATATAAAAACATTAAATTTGAGATATGAAGTCATAATGACGAGACATTTTCTTTCTGTTTAATTATCACAGCTTTTTTTCGCTGGTGGAAATGTGCTTCAATAAATATAAGAAACATGTTTCCCATCAAAATAATCAGGGAAAACATGTTAATGTTCAAAATACTCAATAAGAACAGTTTGACATTTTTTTTGCTTTTTATGGAAATAACAAAAAAATAACATGATTAATGAATCATCATCAGATCAGTCAGTTATTTATCGTACTCTTTCAACTTGTTTGAAGAACAGGCTTTATATTGGGACAGAAAAATTATTTAAGCTGTCAGCAAAAAGTAAAACCTGAAATATAAGACTTCAAAATGTTTTCTTCTGTTTGTTTAATCTTTAAATAATTCATATGATAAAGAATGATCTCTTCTAAAGTCATGTTAGAATTCAGAGACAGCTGAAAGAGCATCTCTGTTAGTCTTTATAAATACATAGAATTACTCCCAAGACCTTTAACACAGAGGAAAAATAGATCACTATGGAGTACTCCAGTAACAAACACTTGTTCTTTCATTTCCTGTAAACCCTGAGTCAGACATTGGACCTAATGTTACCATCAGACCCTCATTAAAGATTTTCAAGAGCCCTTAAGTTCCTCATACAGCCTCCAAGAGACTCTGAACTCACCTGCAGGCATCTCAGCCAGACGTCCTGAAATCTCCCTGAGAGCCTCAGCCCAACGGGAGGTTGAGTCGGCCATCATGCTCACGTGGTATCCCATGTCCCTGAAGTACTCGGACAGCGTGATTCCTGCAGAAACAAACCAGGTTAGTACACATCTCATGCAGAAAGAGATCCCAGTGTAATCTCAGTGTAGTGCCGACTGATACCTGTGTAGATAGAAGCTTCTCTGGCTGCTACAGGCATGTTGGAGGTGTTAGCCACCAGCGCTGTTCTCTTCATGATGCTCTCTGTCTTTCCGCCTACCTCCATGGTTAGCTAAAGGATGGGAAAACACTTTTAGGACACCAATCAAAGTCACTGAAGCTGTGATCCACTCAGTGTCTATCGTTACCCACCTCAGGGAAGTCTCGCAGTACTTCTGACATCTCGTTACCGCGCTCTCCACAGCCTACGTAGATGATGACATCACTGTTGGAGTACTTGGACAGGGACTGAGAGATGACAGTTTTTCCACAACCGAAGGCTCCTGGGATGGCTGTGGTTCCTCCCTGCACACACCTTCACACACACAGAGAGTTAGAACATTAAACCATCACAGCAAACACTAGAACAAGGAGAACGTTTTCAGAGACTTACGGGAAAAGGGCGTCCAACACCCTCTGTCCAGTCAGCAGCGGGTGATTGGCGGGCAGCTTCTCTGTGACGGGACGCACCTGTCTGACAGGCCACACCTGCACCATGGTGAACTTCTCCTTCACGCCCTCAAACTCCAGCTCCATCACCACGTCCTGAAGAGACACAAACACAGTTAGGAAGAGCAGAACACGCAGCCACTTTACGGCTTAAAGTAGAGATGCGATGGACTCACAGTGACGTCATAGTTCCCAGGTGGAGCCAGGTAGGTGACAGTGCCTCTGTTTCTGGGCGGCAGCATGATCTTGTGCCTGATGAGGGAGTTCTCGTGCACCATGCCGTAGATGTCTCCTCCTGTGATGTGACTGCCAACCTAACACATACAAAGGGACATTTAATGTATCTGCTTATGTGATCAGAGCAAGATGGAGCTTTGACATTACACACCCGCAGGCTCTTGCTGGGAATAAAGTCCCACTTGAGGTCCCGGTTGAGGGCCCCGATGTTGACGCCTCTGGGGATGTAGATGCTCTGTGTGAGGTCGTTGATGTCCTTCAATGGTCGCTGGATACCGTCAAAGATGGAGCCCATGATTCCTGGACCCAGCTCCACAGAGAGAGGCTTCCCCGTCCGCAGCACTGGATCTCCAACAGACACACCGGCTGGTCTCCAGCTCAGGAAAAACAGGTCTGAACAGGAGAGCAGGACAACTCCTAACACTCCTAATACTGTGAGCTCCTGCCAGCATCCCTGACACACATTTATAAGAGCTGTCACCGTCTCCAAAAGCTAAGACGTAGTATTTATTTAAACTCTGTCTGTTTGATAACAGGATTTGGCTGAGAGGAGAAATGATTCACTGCGAGTTAGAGGGACTAACATATCACTACATGGGCAGGAAAAGATGGGTTCCTTCAATAAAACAGCAGGAACTAGGGTTGTGTTTAGTCGACTAAACCATTAAACATGATCACCCTCACTAGTCTGCACCAGAATCACTAGTCTGTTAAACTAGTTTTGGATATTTGTATTATTGTAGTCCTGATATGTTGGTCACATGTTGTGTTTGAGCTGTAGAGTAGCCTCCCTCTAACACTGGAGCAGTAGCTCTGGTTAGTGTCTGCTGCCATAAAGCTCTAAAGCTCTACTACCTGGATGTAAACAAGCACAGGTGACAGATGTCATCTCGTAGTGTGGCATGGTTTGTCAGTATGTTGATCTAGTAAATGGAGATAAAGTTGTATGTAGGATGTGTCTGGTTAAACTGACATACTCGACTAGAGCAATGAGGAACCAGCACAGGCATGTGGACTTTAACCTGCAAGGAGGACTGAAGGCTGGTAGTGCTAGCTCTGCTAGTGGTAGCCACACTTCAAACCAATTGACATTGTTTACCTGCAGACTCTGTGATCCTGTGTTCAGCTGTGTTCAATAACAGATGTTTTGATGATGGGGAAATTAGTCGCTTTGTAAGATCCCTAATACTTTTCAGAAATGACATTTACTTCATATTTTTATCTTCTGCCTTTATTCAGATTTGTTGGTCTCTGTTCTCCTCTTTCATTTTGGGTCATTTTACAACGTCATACTGCACATTAACTCTTCTCCTGTGTTTGATTCTATGTTACACATTTTATTTTATATATTCTTGTAATATAATCTCATTTTGTTCTAACAGAACTGATCACATCCTGGTTTTTATTGGTGCATTTAATGTGTTACTGTTTATGTAGGGGACTGTTTGAAATGAACCAGACAAATGAAGCTGAATCAGCACTTCTTGATGTACACGTTTTCTCTCATGGTTGATCTTTCATTTCCTCATCTTCAATTGCCTGATTATGTCTTTAGAGTAAACAGTTGTGTGTTGATAGGGTTGGATGTAGCATGTCATGGTTTTTAATGTCTGTTTCATATCATGTTGTCACTCTCTCTTCTCTGGAGATTATTTTTACCCTGTCAAACACGTGACATTAAGGACTGAAGCTTATGGACAGACAGCTGCATGGTCAAAAGGATACACGTCTCCTCGTACACCTGGATGGTGGCCATGTCTCCCTCCAGCCTGATGATCTCTCCCACTAGCTCACTGTGGCCCACACGGACCAACTCGTACATGGCCGCCCCCGCCATGGCTGTAGCCGTCACCACTGGAAAAACAAACAAGGTAAATAATGAACTCACAGGAGTCGAAACAGAAGAAGCTGAGAGGCGGTCTGTGTTTCATTTACAGGGTTAAACACTCAGTGGAGAGGATAGTGTTTATGCATTACTATTACTGACCTGGTCCGGAGACTCCATGAACGAATCCAAACTGGCTCTCTCTTTCCTCATCCCTGATCTTCGGCAGCTTGGAAGTGTCCATCTTCACGGGTTTTTAAGCCTCACTGGAAGGAGAGTGAGGAGGAAAGGAGGAGAGGAGGAGAGGGTTAATGACAGGAAGACACAAAATCCAGAGAGAATGATCGTACGAGAGCAGGAGAGGAAGTCTACTCCTCTGAAACTGTCACTGTTAAACTGTTTTAATAATACATTTTTAAATGTTTAATTACTGCTGTCACAGTTACGTTGATGTCAAACGAGACACATTGATTACAGGGTTCAGAAATATGATCTTATCATAAAAGTCAAATACTGAGAATAAGATATGGGGACATTTTTTTATTTGACATGAATACAGAAGGGGACGATCAATCAGTATAAATAAAGGAAACCTAAATTGAATAGACACAAACATTAAAGATTTGATTTTAAGACTCCTCCAGCTCACAGATGAACATTAGTCCAGCCCTCTGCCTACTGTAACCATGGAAACTGCCTTAAAAATACAGCGACATCCCTCCTCACGACTCCGTATCTCTCTGCACTACAGAATATGATCTAGGCCGTCTCCCTCCCTTTAGCTGCTCAGGATCAGGTCCAGCAGTGTGACGCGTCAGGCTAACATCAGAGGGGAATCCCACAGAGCAGCACGTTCCTGTTATACAGTACATCAGTACATGTATGCCAGCTCAGCTCCTTTTAAAGACGTAGGTTCAGAGCTTCTCCAGAGTCCAGTCTCCCCTGTTATTCTCATACCACACACTCCCTGCACACTACAGTCACGCCTTCAGGAGGGGAAAAAAAAGCCCAAGCTGTCATCAGTCGTGACACACACCCATACCCTCACAGAGCTGACTGCAGAAGCTCTCCACACAGCTTTATCAACATTATCCTGTATGCATCACACACACAAGGTCCAGGCAACATGCCTGGGAGATCCTCTCTATGAATCAACCACTACATGCAAAGCTCTACATCCATGCCCTTTTCTTGTCCTTCTCACTGATACAGATCTTCCTGTTTATGCTAGGCTGCTTTCAGACCTTCTGTGCAGGAATAAGCTAGCTCCACTTAGAGGTCAAAGCAGGAACTACAACAGCTACTAACTTCTCTCTGTTCAGTTCTCTTGAAGCACAGATCAATAAAATGCTCTTGCTCTTAAAAGGTTTGTTTCATCTTAAAGACGGAGTAGATCTCTAACATCTGGATGAATGTAAGTGTATCAGTACCTGATGAGAGACCTTCAGAGAGCAGCACAGTGAGGAGATAAGCTCTATTGTTGTGATGATTAGTTCAACAAAAATCTACTCTCTGTCTTCTTGATTAATTCTAATTCTGAAAAACAACCCCCAGTGATACACACAATAATTAGGTGTTACAGCTCAGGTCAAACTCCTATCAGAATCCTGGCTCCAACAACAGACATGAAACTTGATCATATGATCCAGGCACATGACCGGCTGGCCCTGCTGTATGAGTCTCTTTCAGGAAGTGGAAAACTAGCATGGTGCAAAACTGGGAAGTACAAACTATAACTGTGTGTGTGGAAACACTGAGAAATAATCTCCTTTATGAGTACAATCCTGAACAGAAAGTCTGCATGGAGATCATTTAACCTGCCATTATCATACAACAGAGCTTAGAGCTTATGTTTGTGTATGAGATGTGATGGATGATACACAAAAGGTGGGACTGATTAGTTGTTATCACCTGTTTCCACATTAACAGATTCACATTAATGCTGTTTGAGCCTATGGTGGAAAACAGCTGGAAAAGGCATGTATGTGTCAGGCTCAGAAATGTTACATGCATGTGAGATCCTGACACATTGATGCTAATTGCCTTCTCCACATATGCAGTTGGCTAATCTCATCATATATTCACACATGATATTATTTTACTGTAGAAACACATCCAGAACCAGGCAGTCAGAACACACTGTAACTGTGACATTGCTGTGAACCTGATCTCGATCCAGTTTGATATATTTCCTCTAAAGCTTTTATAAACCTGACACAGCAAAGACAGTCTGAAGTCTGCCGCATATATGCATGAACATGTCTGTAATTTGCAATAAAACGCCGTTTTGTTTTAACAATACAACAACGTCAGCCAGTTTCGTTTGCCATCTGTATTAAAGAGCGAAGGGTCCCTCGGCCTGGCTTACAAATGATGGATCACCCGTTTTGGTGCAATGAGGAAACTGTTTTTTCCCCTGGTATCAAACAATACAGCGATAATGTCCAAACCAGGAGAAGAAATATAAGATAGTTACCTTCTTGTTCTGATGTGGTGGATTTCTGTCTTACCTCGAGAGAGAAACGATGGGTGCTGCGATGCGTGACAGCAGACTGAGATCAGCTGACTTCATTCACTTGCTGCTCGGTTTTACTGCTGGGCTGCTGCAACTGACGCCATTTTGGATCCGCCCCGGGGCTGGAGCAAAGATATTCAAGGGGCAAGCACTGGTGATAGACGACTCAAGATATAGTCTGCAGCTACCACCGAGACCTGATGAAGGTTCATAATCTGTTCTATTATATGATTACAATAACAAAATCGTGATATTTGTATCCTTTTTTTTCATATTGATAAAGCTTCAAGCATATTTGCTCTCCACAGAAAGATTTCATTCCTCACAAGGTTTTGATAATATTAAATAAATGTATAACATATCATTTTATATAGTCTAAAAAATAGCTACATTTGTCCTGTAACTATCACTGATATTTTTTTACAAAATATTTCTTAATTAGTATTTTATTTTCAGTGAATGAAGGTGAGTTCAAAGCTGCTGTTGATAGTCACAGAGTAAACCTCTGTTCAGAGAGAGGGACTTTGAATGTAAACCATAGACTATAAAATATGGATGTAGAATCTGCGACATCACCCATTTGAAGCACTGTTTTGAGGCCAATCGGCGGCGGCAGCCATATTGCTGCTGTTGAGTGATTGTGACGTAAAGAGGCGGGCTTTGAGTCTCCTAGCCAACAGCTACAATCTCCATATCTTTGAAATTGCTGCGTTAGAAAAAAAATTCACCTCGCCTACAGTGTGTGCCGATCGAGAAATGAGCAATCCAGACTACACTCGTCTTTTGTACCAGGCTGTAAACATGTTTATTTCTGTAATAAAGATTGGTTCTTTTGAATTGGTGTGTATGTGGTTTGCGGTACTTCCAGAGCCAGTCTCAAGCGGATCCTCGATGAACTGAAGTTTTTAGCACTTCCGCATTGGACTCATATTTTTAGACCGGAGGTTGGGGCTTGATGTCAACACTATCCCTCCCAACCGGATTTCCTCTTAGCCCCCCAACACAGATCAGCATGTGCAGTCATGATAGTGCCGGACTCATAACCATTTGGAGGACGTTGTAGGGGCCGCCCCTTTACCAATCAGGACAGAGGATTGGTGATTAGCTATGATTGGTCCGTCATAACGGGAACGAGGGGAATAATAACATTGCTTGATACAAAGGCGTTGGAAAACGCAGAGATTTCGCAATACTCTCAAATTACTTCACTTACCGATGAGTACTGATGGGTATTATGACCTTTTCTCCAAACCCAGCAGAAAAAAGTAAGGTTTTTTTACACCATTCCTACCAACAGCAGCTTTAAGTCTATCTCTTTACAGCTAGAAATCTTTGCAGCTCCCTTTGAGCCAAAATGGAGCCGCTGCTATCAATTATTAACTTTATCTAAATCATCATTTTCTACCAACATAGATGATAACGTTGAAGTGGTGTAGGTGAAGACATAGTTTATATCCAAGATTTATCTTTGGTGGTTCTTTTATAAAAATGGTCTGGTTATGTCGTTAAGAATAGATTTATGTTTTATTTATTTTTTTGATGGCAGTGTATCAAAAATATTTTCCTCTGGAACAACATTCTAAAATAGGGTGAAAGAGAGAAACATATTAACTAAAGTGTATATAAACTACAATACAGTAGTTTATATTCATTTTATGGTTATGACAGAAAACAGTGAAGGTTTTTTTTGCCCTGATTTTTGTCTCGCAGGTTGCTCGTCCTCTTAAGTTTCGATTTAATCCAAGACAGTCCAGCTGTCAAAAGCCCTGTCACATTCTTCTCAAATAAACAATACATAATAAAACACAGCCAAACCTCTGAGTTTTCATAGTGGGTGTGAGGGACTGTTAAGACCTCCTGAAAGAGCAGCTCAGGGTGAAACAGTCTCTGACACAAATGCAGCAGTGCTTGTGCGCATGCGGGGGTCAGGGTTGACAGTCTCTACACAGTCGTGGAAGGAGTGCGGCGGCTAAGCTAACTGCAGCCACCGCAACTAGCTACATGTGGAGGGTAAAACGGGAGGCATCCCCGACCCTAACTCTGTCAAAATCCCTCCTTTTCACCCAAAACAACTCTTAAGTTCAGCCTCATCGAAAATAAGGGATATAATCTGTTTACAATGAAAGGGTGAGTTGAAGCTTTTGAGACTCCTTTAAGTAGCTTAGCACGAGTAAAGTTTTTCATCTCTGTTTTTTCTACCAGGGGAGGAGACGGCGAGGCGAGCTAGCTAGCTGAGCTTTTATTAACGATGTAGGAACAAAACTAACCCGACAGCACATTCTCAGAAACAGCTCTGTCATGGATTTCCTCTTTCACTGGAGAAGCCTGTCGCTTCGTTTAGGTCGCAAACAAGCTAACCGGCTAGCTGCCAGTGTGGAGCTGAGTCAGTAAACCTACTTTAGCTAAGCTACAGAGGCAGGTACTGGATCACAGGTAATGAGACTGCTACCGACAAAGTTGGCCAAACTGAACTTCAGTCTCCCTCGTTAGTTAGTCAGGTTACCATCAGACAGGTGAGCAGAACAGGTGTTTGTCTGTTCCTGTGTTAACATCAGAGTTTGTAGCAGCAGCAGCAGCAGCGTGTTAGCTGTAACCTGACATGTCAGAGGAGCTCCAGCAGCGCTGCTCGACGCTGTGAGGTTTTTGGCTGAGGACTGAGGTCTCAGATAACAACGATATGGTTTTAAATTCACTGTACACACTGAGCTGGATGGGTCTAAAGTGTGGTACAGTGTGTGTGGGCATCACACGTGAGCAACAGCTGTTATTTTGGATGTGTTGCCTCATATAAACACCTCTGTAAAGCCCTCCAACCACTCTGGCTTGTTTTTGATAACAGCAGGGTTCATGTTTACTTCCAGAGTTAATAAAAGGTGAAAAGATCACACTCCTCTGTGCAGGGAAAGGGAAATACTATTGACATTTAGCTCTGTGACATCTGTGTGTGCTGTCATTTAAATTTTTGATTGTTTTTTAACATCTGTTGAAATGAACAATTATCATACCGGTTTTTATTAATTTGAACTATGAAATGTTGAAAAAGTCTGTCATAGTTTCTGACAGTCTTCCTCCACTCTCATGTGTCGGTGACACACTCACACACTTATGGTTCAGATATAAGACAAGGGTAGCTTATATATCAGCATGACATACTTCTATAAAAATAACAATATACATAAATTGACCAGATTCATCTACTGATCATTTTATATGTGGGATATAATTATATTTAATGAATAAAGCATCTACTCTCAGGTTTTTTCTCAATATGTCAGTGACTGAATGATGGTTAGTTGGATCTCAGAGATACTGAGATGCTGCATTCAATGTGAATGATTCTGAATAACACACCCATGTCATGTCTCAGCTATTTGACCGTTCTGCTCTTGTTCCAGTAGCCGGATCGAGCTGGGGGATGTTACGCCCCACAACATTAAGCAGCTGAAACGCCTGAACCAGGTCATCTTTCCTGTCAGCTACAACGACAAGTTTTACAAAGATGTATTGGAAGTTGGAGAGCTTGCAAAGCTAGGTAAGATACATCACTCACGCAACATACTCCTAGACAGAAAGAAATGTCATGAAGGAAATCCATTTAGCAGCATTTGTTTTATACACTTGCGATGGAAAAAGTACTCCTTCACACAGCAGATGATATTGCTCTGTCATAAAAACTATTCCCTGCTCACTGCAAGTAAACAATCACTGCTGGGAGTAAGGATTTCTCTTTTTCTCATGTGTAAAACGTATCTATTCTTTGTGTTGCAGCTTACTTCAATGACATTGCAGTGGGCGCTGTGTGCTGCAGAGTGGATCACTCTCAGAACCAGAAGAGACTGTACATCATGACACTTGGCTGTCTAGCACCCTACCGTAGACTTGGAATTGGTAAGAGCTCAGCATCTCTACAAAAAGCTTCAATATGCTCCTGTCTAGTGCTTTGCTTCTCTAACTTTGCCTCTTTTTTTTCCAGGTACAAAGATGCTGAATCATGTGCTAAACATCTGTGAGAAGGATGGCACTTTTGACAACATTTACCTGTGAGTGTCTAAATAGAAAAGTGTAGTTAATATGATTTAATGAAAAGTGTAGTTTGATCTAAATGTATTAACTTTTTCATCTGTTGTACCTTCTCTCTCTAAAGTCATGTGCAGATCAGCAATGAGTCAGCCATTCACTTTTACCAGAAGTTTGGCTTTGAGATCATCGAAACAAAGAAGAATTACTACAAGAGGATAGAGCCTGCAGATGCCCATGTGTTGCAGAAGAGTCTTCGCAGCCCGTGTGCACCCCCGACTGGAGAGCTTCAGAAGGCAGAGTAGGGGCACAGCATTTGGGAAGAGCACAGACGTGCCCGCCTCCACAGAAACAGAACTGTGACAAATGCCCCAGGGTCGACACGTTCAACACTTTCTTCAAAGGACGCTAAAAAGACATAAACGAATTTAAAGTACAAAAAATGCTGCATTTATTTTGCAAAGGGGTCCCCTTTGAGTTCTGCATATTTTATTGCTCCCATCTCCCAGAATAGAGAATTGAAAATGTCAAAAAGTTCAGTTTCCAAAAGTGCTCCTGTTAACAGAGTTACAAATTTCAGACAGTTTTAGGCTTGGTGGAGGGGGAGGGTGTGGTGTTTGCAAATCATACTGTTTGTGTTTGAGTTATTCTTATGCGGTTATTAAGCTAACGGGGACGTGTGTGTACTGATGAGCTAAAGAAAACAGCTGAAGCTGCAGAAGTGTTTGAAAGACCATCATAACACAAAGTCCCAGCTGGTCAGCTTGGAGTTGATGCTTTGAATTGTTTGTGGAAGAGTCATGCCGCTGTTCCCTCGCCTCCTGAACCCTGGGATTCATAAGAACTGTGTCTGACCAGTTTGTTGATTTGTCATCATCAGAGAGGGAATGAAGAAGTGCACCTCCACGGTACAGGCGTAAGGAAGGCCGAACGGTTCTGAGGTGGTGGGAAGACTTGGTCACCACTCATTGTTTCTGAATAACTATTTTCCAGCCTGTTAATTTAATTCCCCTCCGGTTGTTTTTTTTTTTAAATTTCCACATAAAGACGGCAAGCGGTTCAGAGGCTCTCCAGGGATTACTATTACGAGTGGACACACATTAGAAATGAGAGAAACTAAATATTTTATTGAATGTGTTTCTGCAAAGGGCGCTTAGTGTTTTTGGGGAATGTTTGAACGACAACAGATTGACTGTTTAGTATTAGATTTGGGCATTGAAGGTGTGTACGGACATGTGTCTCTCAATGCATGGAAGCGTTTTGAGACATCTTACCTTCAACACCTATGGCACCTTATGTAGCCACCAAGCAGGGACTGGTTTTCTCAAACCTCCTGCCTCAAGTCAGTCTCTGTTGTCCCAAACCGTCATTAGGTTTAGAAGCCCTGCAGATTGTTTGGACATTTTGGTATGGTCTTTTTGAAAAGTGTTTTACCCTAAGGAAGCTCTGACCCCTCTGCATGCCAGGAGAGTTGTGTCCTCTCCACTGTAGTATAAGCATGTCTTTCCTTTCTTTGAAGAATTTTATCTTTTCTGGAGCTCTATATTGTAAGACTTTTTAACGTCTAAATAAAGGAATTACTATTTGCAGTAAATGTGTTTGTAAATGTCTTCTTCTGTGTCATTAACATGCTGAGATAAATGTTAAAAATGAATATAAACACGTGTACTGCATATGAAGACAGACAGCATCAGTGAGAAGATGCGTTTGTTGTAAACCCGTCCCTGGATGCCCCTATGTGCAATGCGATTGGCTGAAAACGCCCATACCTGCATTCCCATTGGCTGTTAGTCTCCTAAGGCCCCGCCCATCGCCGCACCAAGTTAGGTAGCATCAGATTGTTGTGAGAGATGAGTTCAGTTGCTCTGCTAGCCTACAGTTAGCCTCCAATCTCAAAGTTTCCGCAGGGACAGTCTGTCTCCAAAATGCCGGGGCTAGAGGTCAGTGGTTTCGGCTACCGTCCAGCAGATTCAGATGAGCAGGGACGTGAAGAAACCAAGACTTTAACGAGCCTGATAACTGGGTCGGTGACGGAAAGCTTAGCTAGCTGTTAGCCAGCTTGCTAAGGGAAAGCTAGCTGAATAATTAATTGGCAAGGTTGCTAGTTTCGTTTTAGTGAGGTGAAGAGACAGTTACTTAAACACGTGTCAGTGTAAGTGTAAACTGCTCCTGTCAGTTGTGCAGCTGTCTGTAATGATAGTGTAATATGCAGGCAGTGTAGTTCAGGACAGTCAGGGTAGTCTGCAGCAGCTTGTTAGCATCTTGTAGTTTAAGTGTTGGAGGCTTAGAGTAGCTTAACAGGGCTTTTAAATCTGCTATCTATTGTTGCTCTTATTTCACCACAGCGTGTCTGATGCTGTTTTGATCCTCGTGTTTGTGGTGTTACACACTTGTGTCTTTGTGTCTCTGATCTTCATTCTCTGGATGGTTTATATTCTCTTGGCAGACCGGGCTCGGGAGGGATTTAAGGTCCAGCTGTTAAATGTGTTGACTGGTACCTGATCAAACAGGTATCTGTCAGGACAGGATGCCAGAAATGACTGAAACCCAGACACCTGGTCGGAAACCCAAGTAAGGATGCTGACATGTCATGTGTTATTTACAGTGGTGGACAGTAACAGAGTAAATTTACTTGAGTACTGTACTTAAGTACATTTTTTGAGTATATGTACTTTACTCGAGTATTATTTCTTGGGGAACTTATTACTTTTACTCCACTACATTCAGAAGACAATTATTGTACTTTTGACTCCACTACATTTCTATCAGTGCTCTAGTTACTCACTACTTTATCATTGAAGTCAGCTCATGAATTTGTGGAGCAAACAGAGCAGATTTCACTCAGATTAGGCAGTTCATGTAGAGGTGGTAATGATGGCTATAATTCTCCACCTGAGCACCCATGTCCATATCTTCAGCCGGTGTTAGAGGTTTTTGAAATGAAGAATGATACGTATCGTTTGAGATTTTCTCCTTGTTTCCCACTCTGCCCAAACAAACAAAAATTCACTGTCCAACCTGAGAAAGCGTGTTGAGCTACGTAACATTTGTTTCATTCCAGATGAACATTTCAAACTAAGTTGTCTGTGTTTGGAGTAACTTAGTTTCTGTTTTTATTCCATGGTATAGTTTTTAGAGATTTCAAGTAATGGTTTCTAAATAAACAGAATGTAACAGAATGTACTTTTATGTATTCTTGACTGCATTTATGTGTTTTGAAAATACAATGTTTTAAGATTTTTTATGAAGTAATTTGAATACTTAAGTATTTTTAAAAGGAAGTACTCCAGGACTTTAACTCAAGTAATAATTTGACAGGGCAACTTTCACTTGTATTGGAGTAATATTTGACCTTGAGGATCTACACTTTGACTTAAGTAATGAAGCTGTGTACTTTGTCCACCACTGGTTATTTAAAGCAAATAATGAGACCAGAGAGGTGTGAGATGACATATTTGTGAACTTTTATTTTGACAGAAAGAAGAAAAACAAAGAATCTCACAATGCAGGTGAAGTAACATTTAAGCTTTCTTTCTATCCTTGCTTTCTCATGAACACAGATGTGTTGTTGGCCAATTTGATCTCTTGTAAATGTAAGTGGACATTTGGGTTTTCTCTCCTACTTTTAGTTGAGAGACACAGAAAAGAAAAGATTAACGCTGGGATAAACCGCATTGGTGACCTTCTGCCCTGTTCCCAGGCCCTGAAACAGGTAAGAGACAAGCTGGCATTATATCAAACTAGTGTCTGTGAAGGCCAGGTGAGGGTTGTGTGGCATGTTTTCTTGAGATGCTGCCATTTACACTCACACATATCTGGACAGACATATGCATTGACCAACATGCAAAACAAACAATCAAAACAAAACGCTTCTCTTGTCTGAAGAAAAAAAATGATCATCTTTACAATATTTAATGTATAATTGCCCGATTAACTGGCAACTAATTATAGAAAACATTTAGATTTGAACGTGCTTGCCTGCAGAAATCAGTCATTAACTTGATCATCTGTTAAACCTAACTGATGAAAGGCCTCCATATATCCTCAAACCTCCGTTGTTCATCTTTTAATATGTAAGTTAGCCTCTCTAATGGAAGTTTTGATTACATCTGTCTTATCCATCAAGTGCAGCTTGGTGTAGTACACTTTTTGGCACAAAGAAAACTCAGATCAATAATTGCTCGTTCATTTTTGCTGTATTGTGTTTCTTGGGGGTAAAAGCCTGACAGAAAAGTTTTGGATCAAGTGATATTGATTTTGAAATGATCTTCTACTTCGTTGTTCTTGCCTCTTTCTCACAACATTAAAATAATCCTGCATGGCCAAATACAGTGAAATTTTATGTAGTTTTCATACTTTTGTGCAGATATCTGGTATGTTTCTGTTACACTTAAGTCTGCTGCTGTCACTAGAGTCAGCGTTAACCATCCATGCCGTAATAGTCTAAGACAAGTATTTATAGACGGAGTATAAGCTACTTTTCAATCTTCATTGGAAAGTGTTTGAACTGTTCATTTTCATTCCAGGTATTCATTGTATACTCTGGATTTTCTGATGTGATACCTGTTCTCAGACTGTCCTTTAGCACTGTTTATTCCAAAGATGAATATTCTGGTCTGATAGGTGAATTATTTTGGTTTAAAAGACTTTAGGGTTGGAAATACTTGAAGGAAGGTTTTTAACTGAGGTAGTAATTCATCATCAGCTCACCAAAAGGCTTTATTGTATCTGAGGCTGTCAAACAAACTCTGATCATTTTTAGCTCCTTAGATTCCCGTATTTCCAATGTTGCACCCACTCTTCCTGATATGAAGAACTGATATAAGACTATATTGTGTGATTCGTTATTGTGATCATATTGTGACAATATTCAACATTGTAATAAACTGTGATGGTGAGTGTGTTTTGATCTCAAACCTTCTCCCCTTGTCTGTAGAGTAAGAACATGATCTTGGACCAGGCCTTTCACTATATCGCTGAACTGAAAAAACAAAATGATACCATGCTTCTGGAAGGAGGAGATAAAGTTCAAGGTACAGTACATTTTCCAAAATGTTATTGTTAACTCAGTTATGACTGCATTTGGACTCATTCTTAAATGACCACATCCCCTCTGTTTATTTGATGTGTTCTTGGCCTCTGCAGCTGAGGAGATCCGGCGGCTTCGGCGTCAGCTGGAGGAGCTGAGGAGGGAGAGCGCACACTACATCGAGCTCCTCAAAGCCCATGATATCAACATCTTGGAAGACCCCACCATTCACTGGAAGGGAAAACAGCGCTGCGCCAAGGTCGCCAAGGTGACTCCAACTCACCAACTTCCAAAGGGGATCATCGTCTACTCCAACGGCAATGTGATGTGCCCGGCAGGAAAGGAGACCAGTCCAGGAAAGAAGTCTTCTGAAACAATAATTATTCAGCCAACTTCTGAGGTCAGCACCAGTCTGAGGGTTAACGGAGCTGTGCTGCACGTCAATAGCTCCTCCTCCGCCCCAGCACTTCTCCCGGGGTCTGCTGCCACACCAGCTCAGTCTACGCCAGGCCTGAGAGTGATAGAGCAGTGTGTGGTTGAGACCCCAGCTGCATCCACTCTGCCTCCCTCTGCGTCTTACATCACCCTTCAGATCCCTGCAGCCCCCTCAGCCCTGCCTCAAGAAACACAGCTTGCCGCCCCTGTTCACACCCCCAGCATAGCAGCCACCTCAGCCACACAGATCCCCATAGTAAGCCCCACTCAGCCTGTTTCCAGTCTAACAACACTCACCCAGACCATACCAACACTGAAAGTCACCGCCACTGGAGCTGGCTCTTGGGCCCCACAAGAAACTGCCATCAGGACTGTAAGTTACACTACGATCCCCAACAGCCAAGCGCTTCTTAGAGCAGGGGCAGCAGGCAGCACACAGACTACATGGACTACCCTGCAGATGGCAGGGAACACGGTGCAGCCAGTCTGCCAGAGCGTCCCCGCCCCAGAGGTCATCAGCACCAGCCAGGCTGTGCAGCAGTTGACTGTGTGTCCAGTGGGCAACAAACCTTCTGTTCAGCCCATTCAAATACAGATGCAACCACATGTGCCTGTACAGCAAGCGCCCATCACAGCTCACATTCAAGCTCAGCCCTTTCAAAGTCCGCCCCAGCTACGGACAGCAATCCTGAACCACGCAAAGCCCCAGCCTGTCTTAGCCCCCCAACCTCAGTGTGCGGTTCTCCCGCAGCCTGCTGTTGTGGCCCACCCTGCTGTCGTGACGCAGCCCCAGCCTGCTGTACTTCAGCCAGCATCACTGGTTCCCCATCCTACAACAGCTCTCATCCCTCAGCCTCAGGCCCTCTCCCAGCCAGCACTGGTACCCCAACCACAGGCCACAGTGCTTCCCCTTCTTCAGACCATGCAGGTGCTGCAGGTCAACCCCACAGGAGGAACAGCTTCAGGTGCAACGGTATCACAGAACACCAACAACCCGAGCGTGGTCATTCTGCAACAAGCGAGTGCTTGCCCAACCCAGTCAGTGGTAAGGGAGGAAATAACTAATCAGACACCCTGTCAGCACATTGTAATCATCCAGGCGCCCAATCAGGTCCCACCTGCTGCCCAGAATCCTCAGGTTGGCATGGTGTCTGCTGCAGTTCCTGGGATGTCCACTCAAATGCCCACAAGCAGCAGTACCACGTCCTGCTCGTCCTTACAGAGCGTCGGGGGGAAGCAGCTGGTGCACATTCTGCCACGCCCCATTCAGCCCCAAATAAACCAACCCCTTCAGGTCACACAGACCTCATCTTCTCCACCAGGTCCTCCCACCCCACAGACTATCACCGTGAACGGTCAGGTGTTTGCACTTCAGCCCATGAAGACCTCTGACAAATCAAACTCCCAGGGCGGCCAGAGTACGCTTCAGCTGGTCCAGCCCACTACCACAGAGGAACCAACTACCAATGTGGCTCTCAACAGTTTAGGAGCGCTCAGCAGCCTCAATCAGAGCATCTCTCAGGGCCTTCCCATTACCATTTCAACTCAGAGCAATGCTCAGCCTCCAGCTGCTCCATCATCAGTGGTCCAACAGATGCAGCCTCCTGCTCCAGCATCCATCCCTGGACCTGCACTTGCTCTACCTGCCCGGCAGCTTCAAGTCCCTAGTTTGAACCAAGTGAAATCAGGGCAGGTGGTTAAAGCCTCTAAGCCTGCAGGAAAGAGGCTTCGCTCAAATACGAGTTCAAAATCTGCGACAGCAAAGCGGACTAAAGCAGCAAAGAAGAAGGAGCTCAGTCAGGCTCAGCCTGCCATCGCTGTTTCAGCTGAGCCCGTGGCTCCTGCAGCAGAAAACCAGACGGTTCAAGTTACAACATCTCAAGTTTTACAATCCTCCAATGTGAAAGTTACAGCCAGTCCCTCCACCTGCACCACAGCTGTCACAAATACAGAGTGTAAGCTCACAAGTGTTGCCTCTACACAAAACTCTCAGATGATGATCATGTGTACTTCGTCTAATGAGACAAATACGTCAAGTCAACCCAATCCACAGGGCAGAAACTCTGTGAGTGAGACTGATGCTCATACAAACAGTAGTAGTGTGAAACCTGCAGCCACAGCTGTTAATACTGCATCAGTGAAACCATCCGTGAGTGCAGCTGTGGCCACTGAGAGTAAAGCAGCTGCAGTTTGTAGCTCGGCTCTAACCAAACCCTCAGCTCCGGAGGTCAAACAGGCAGCCACCAGTTCAGCAGCTAGCTCAACACAAAGTAAGTCGTCTGTAACACCCGCTGCTTCAAGACAGAGCCGATCTGTGGTCAGCTCTGCCACGGACACTCACAACACCTCCACCACTGTTTCTAGTGTTTGTCCGACTCCTGTCCGCATGAGCAGCATCCCAACAACTACGCACGTATCTTCACATCAGCCCACCCAGCCTCCTCCAGTATTCTGTCCCCAAGGATCTAACACCCAAGCTCCTCTGTCCTGCACCAAACCTGAACCATCTCCATCGGTCTCTACGACTGTGGCGCTCTCATCATCTGCAGTAACGCTCTCTGCTGCCCACAGTTCTACCACTGGCCCTACAACAGGTTCAGAGTTTAGGAAAAGGGTCACAAGCAGTCGAGATCCCAGCCAGCAGACTGACATGTCCAACCCTCTCTCGTGTCAGCCTGCTGAAGTCAAACCTCCCCAGCCACCCAGGAGAGATAGAGAGGCTCCAGAAGAGAGAGGACAAGCAGCTGAGAAGGAGGGCGTGGTGACTTCTGACACACCCTCTAGAAAGGACTTGACCTTATCACAACAGGTGTACACCAACCTGGACGACCACACTATGGAGCATCCAACTCAGTCCAGCAGACAAACTGATTCTCCGATGTCAACAGTAGCAGGGGGAGGAAGAGGCTTCTCTGTGGCATCCATGCTTCCTCAGGGCCACAGTATCAGCGCGTCATCCGGCTCATTTGGGACATTTACATTCACGTCTGAGCAGGCAGAGATGCTGGCTCTGGCCCTGCTGGAACAGGACAGTCCAAGCAGGCGGAGCGGTGACAACACCACTTCAACCAACCCCTCCACAGCCACATGGGAGCCCCCCAAAACCCCACCAGTGTCCAGCAGTAAAGAACGAGGCTCCACTGGACAGCAGGTCAAAGTGACCAAACCAATGGATCCAGTACCTGTTAAACCGGCTGTACAGGTGTCTGTAAGTGGGCCCAATGGAAACAGACATCAACAACACATCTCGTACTCCCAGTCTCAGCCTCTGCCTCAGGTCGTGTCCCAGAGCGGAACCGTGGCTAGCCTCAGTGTCAACAACCTGATCCGTCCCAGCTCCAGTCAACAGCCCTTCCCTGGTTCTCCCAGTCTGGGTGGTCAACAATGCTCAGCTCCCTCACCTGCTGGGCCTTCAGCCCATATATCCCAGCCCTCAAACAACACCCTGTCACCCTGCTCAGGTGCAGCTCAGCTGAATGAGTACACACCCTTGAAAACGGCGTTAATGAGAGCTCAGGCTGGAGTCAGTGCTGGCGAGCGACAAGTGAAGATCATCTCCAAGCGGCAGGCCCAGGAGGAGGTGATGCTGAACCCTGGGAAGCGTCCCAAACCCTGCCCTCCATCAGCTCCAGCTGTTAACCACATGGACGTTAAAGCAGTAGACCACAACCAGATGATGCTGGGGCAGCTGCCCCCCACGTCCTCAGTCATGACACGGATAAATACAGAGAGTGGAGGCCCTCTCTTCTCCACCAACTCCTTCATGAGCTCAGTAGTTCGGCCTTTAGATGTCCACTGTGCTTCTCAAGTTCCTCCTGAACAGAACCAGCCAGGTGTGCTCCACCTGCCCCAGGGTCACCCACAGCATGCCGCAAACCAGCCTGGCCAGCACCTGGGAGGAAACCTGTACATGAAACAGCAGCAGCAAGAGCAACAAAGACACCATCTGTATCATCTGCAGCACCACCTGACGCAGCCTGACCCCGCACAGCGGCACTCTTTACACCAGAGGGTGCTGCAGCAGCAGCAGCAGGAGCAGCAGCAGCATCAGCACGTGCAGAAGAAACGGGGACTCGTCAGAGGAAGTCAGACCGGTTCACCTGCTGTTCTGCAACAGAAGCAGCATCACCTGGAAAAGTCTGGAGTTCAGCAGCAGCATGCACATCAACAACAACAACAACAACAACAACAACAACAGACACAGCATCAACAGCACACACAGCAGCAGCATCAACAACAGTCACACCAACAGTCACAACAGCATCAACAGCCAGCTCAACACCAACAGTCTCATCCTCAGCAGCACCAACAGCAGACACATCCACAGCAGACTCCAACACAGCACCAACAACAACTACAGCAGCAGCAGAGCTCCCACTCCAGACACCAACAGCACCTACAGCAGCAGATCCAGCAGCAGCAGCAGCAGCAGCAGCAGCAGCAGCAGCACTTCAGACACCAGGAGAAGAGCTGTGAGGCCCAGGCTGCAGGATCCAGAGGACACCACAGCAGCCACCTTGGCCAGCAGGAGCACCTGAAGGTGTGTGTCACATGGTCCATAATATCTCACAGATATCTCAACATGCGTCTTTCTGTCTGTCTTTCTATCTGTCTTTTCACTTCAGTGTTCAAGCCCTACAGATTATTCAGTATTAGTTACTTTTAAGGGTGTGTTTTTAATTATTTGAGATGTTTATTTTTTAATAATAATGTGTGAAAACTAAAGACCTCCAAAAACAAAAGCAATACACGTGTGGAGGGGGTTTTCTGTCGTGCCTGGCAGATAACAAAGCCACCCTGCCCTCACAGGAGATGGTATAATAATTAGATATGGGTGTAATGTATGTGAAAAATGTAGTTGCTGTGATTCCTCAAAGGTTTCAGGGTCTCTGTTTAATCTCAAACATCTCAGAACTTTAAAAATGCTCCTACAGTTGAGGTTGTGGACGTGTGCAGCATCATTCACCGTTAGCTTTTGTGTTACTGCAGCCATCAAGTTACAGTTGATCAGTAAAAACTTTGATATTGATTTAATCTTTGGGTTCTTTTCTCTCAGTCTGGTCAGGACCATAGCGCTCTGCAGAGGATGATGAGCTCCAGAACTCTGGAGCAGCAGCTCATCTCGCCTCCCAGTAACCCCGTGTCTCGGTCGTCTGATCTGTCCTGTGCTCCGTCACGGCAGGAGCGCCATCGTGTTTCGAACTACTCTGCAGAGGCGCTCATCGGGAAAAGTTCAACTAGTGGCGAGCAGCAGCAGCGCATGGGTCTCCATCTCCAGCCTGGTCGCAGTTCAACACAGGAGCAGCAAGACCTCCGGGGTTACCTGGACACATCACGAGGCAAGGCCAGCATCGCACACAACCCTCAAAATCGACTTCCTCCTGAGCACCCGGGGCCTGCTGATGTCCAGAGGGTCTCTGAGTGTCCTCCGTTTAAGACCATGGGAGGAGGAGCTCACCAGCTTGGTGGTTTTGAGGCTCAGGTGTCCCGTGGGAGCGACATGGCCCCTAAATCAGTGCCACCTCCTCAGAGGGGCCCTCAGGGGCAGCAGCAGGGAGGCTTCAGGATGGGTGTTGGTCCCCCAGCAGATGCTAGGAGCCGAAGCGGCTACAGTGCAGCTCATCCTGGCTCACAAGGAGTACAAGTTGGACCAGCACTGCCCCGCGAGCAGGATGGCTGTCACCAGAGTTTCATGCAGAGTCTTCTGTCCCCCCACCTGCCTGAGCAGAGCAACCATCAGCGGGCCGTGCAGTGCTGCCCCCCTGTCAGCATGGACTACAGCTGTGTGCCTGGAGGCTCTTCAGGAGACCTTCAGGCCAAGACTTCAAGCCCTAGTGTGCCCCAGACTCAGAAAGCCCCAGCTATGAGGCTCGGTGAGGGCAACAAGGGCCACATATCTCAGGTCAGCAGTAATATGCACGGGGGCCCAGGTGTCCGCGCAGGTTTACCCCACCCTCCAACTCCACACAGTTCTGAGCCAGGACGCTCCTCCGCCCCCTCCAGACCCCCCCCTGCTGTCAGCCAGCACTCCCGTCACATCGGCCGGGATACTCAGCCCACCAAGCTGAGGCCTGGAGACCGGCCTCGGTCGGGAGCTCTGAGACAGAGTAACCCCTTTGAGCCCGAGGGCCACCTGTCTCTGCCCTCAGGTGGAGGTGTGCTGCTCGGCAGGCCTCAGTCTGGAGGAGAGGCTCGGCGCAGCACTATCGTACGTTTTATGGCAGACAGCACTCAGGTTCCTAACGACAATAACCTTGTTCCTGAGCAACACCTGACACAGAACTTTGGTTTCCCCTTCATACCTGAGGGAGGGATGAATCCTCCTCCCATCAATGCAAACTCTACGTTCATCCCTCCTGTCAGCCAGCCCAACACCTCTCGGACACCCTCCCTCCTGCCTGTTGAGCCCCAGAACACTTTACCTTCTTTCTACCCTTCCTATTCACCTGCTGCACACCCCAGCCTCCCCAGTGATGTCACCCTCCAATACTTCCCCAACCAAATGTTTACAAGCCCGAGCGCCGACAAGGGCAGCGCCCCCCCTCTGAACAACCGCTTCGGCTCCATCCTGTCCCCACCTCGCCCTGTGGGGTTCGGGCAGGCCAGCTTCCCTTTGCTCCCAGATATGCCCCCCATGCCCATAACCAACTCGTCTGGGATCACCCCTCACATTTCCAACTTCAGCCTCACCTCACTATTCCCAGAGATCGCCACAGGTATGCCCCCTGACGGCTCAGCCATGCCCATGTCCCCCCTGCTGTCTCTCTCCAACACTTCGTCTGCCGACTCTGGCAAACAGCCCAACCGTCCCGCACACAACATCAGCCACATCCTGGGTCATGACGGCAGCTCGGCGGTCTGAGGACGGACCTGCTGCTTACTGATGAACATTTTAGTGAAGAGTTGAATTTTCACTTCTTTTATTTTAACTGTCTAACAAGTCCCTGAGAAGTGAAGCACCTGAGGAATGGTTTCTTTATGACAGCATATGTCTGCTGGTGACTTTCTGTTTACATGCTCTCACAGTTTGTCTCAGATGTGTCCCTCCTGCTCGGTCATGATGTTGGAGTTATGTTTGATTTTAAGGTGACAGTGAAATGATCCTCTTAACCCATCGCTTGTTGTAAAACAAATTCAAGTTCCGCTTCAGAGCTTGAATCTTTTTGTTGTTTAGAAACTTTCTGCACAGTTACCTACCAATGTAATGAACTAACTTATATCAGGTTAAACTGTACAGAATGTTTTTCAAGAGCTATTTTGTAAATACCAATGTTTCATATCAAAGTTGTTAGATTATGTATGTATTTGTAAATACAGAATTGATTAATAAAGTTTATAAGGAGACATTTGTAACTGAAGAGTCATGTGTTTCTTCTTCCACTAGGTGGCATTGAAGTCTCATGTAGCTGTCTGGGTCAGTGATAAAGGCACAGTGGCTGTTTTCAAAACCGCCTACTATACTAGCAGTACGTACCTATTTGGCCAAAATTCAGTATGTGAAAAAGTGTAAAATCTGCAGTATGTCAAAACTCCCCAGATGTCTACTGATTTGGGAAAATTTCACAGTATGCATCAGACCAGTCTGCCTAGTGTACTGTTTCCCAAAATGCAAATGCAATTTTTCTTTCCTCTTCTTTTTTTTGAGGGGAGCACTCCGTTTTTAGGTGTTGTGAAAATTATTAAATTCCATATAAAGCCCTTCCTAACTTTTTAAATCATAAGTGATGCTAAATAAGCAGTTTCTCTGTCAGCTTGGCCGTTGTTTACTCCCGCATTACGAAACCGGAAATCCAGTGACGTCTGGCTCAGCGTACTACAACACAGAACAGAACAATCATACTACATACGGCATACTAAATTCAAACGCAGTATGTAGTAGGCAATACCTACTGCCTACTACATTAGTAGGTAGTATGGAGCAGGCCATTTCGAAAACAGCTAGTGAATGACGCCCCAATGGGTAACGCATGGATAAAGCACCACAGACTCGGGTCAGGCTCATAAGCTTTTATTTACATGCTATAGTGCTCCAGCATGTGCAGCCACAGGACGGCGGCACCTCTAAGTGAGAGTGTAGATTCAGGATCTCCTTCATTTCCATTACAGATGTCTCTGCCAAAGACTAATACTTATGCACCAACCTGTGAGGGAACAATAATACTGACACACCTGTCACAGCGCCCTCACCTGGCAGTCATTTGGTAACCAGCACATGAGTAAACATAGAAGTGGTTGCAGTTTAAAGTTGAGCTTATCTATGACTGAGTTTCAGATAATTTCCAGAATCTCTCCCATTCAGTGATTTAAAAAAATAAATAACTATACAATATATCATCTCCTGTACACCACTGGACACAATGAGTTATGTTTCATACACATGTTAATAGTTTGTTAATGATGAACGATGCATAATACATGTTATTGCTATACAAAACAACAGGCAGGCTTTTATTTTGAAAATGTGACAGATCTAAACGGAAGCACCTGGTAATTACAGCATCAGACTGTCTGAATGGTCCCTTTGTTTCTCTCGAACATAAAGCTAAGTACCTTCTGTGAGGAATGATGTGAGGAGAGTCTGAACATGAAGTGCTAACAGAAAGAGGAATCCCCTGCAGATGTGAGTACTCGGCTGTTCTTCACACGAGGAATAACGTCTCAAACTCCTTAATATCCTCCCAGGAACACAATCACTACACGGTGCTCCCTTTCTCAGTGACAGCGTGTGAATAAAGAGTCTCTTTCACTATAAAAATACCTTATATACAGTTCAATCACACACTTATGTACAAAAGCATAAATATATAAATATCTGTGATACAAAAATAAATATTTTCTCTTGTTTTCTTCTGTTTGTGTGACAGTCTCTCATGCATCTGTTGTGTTGGCCGTCCCTGTGTTCTCAGGGGACGCTTCATTTGGGAGGATGTTCACTTCCTGTATTGTTATGTCTTGGGACTGTGGTGTCGAGGCTGCTGAGGATGATGTGGTGAAAATCCCTTCATCCTCTAGAGAAAGAAGAGGGAATGAGGATGTTTCTGCAGGAGGAAGAAGAGTAAACATGTTAGCAACAAGAAATCTCCCACTCAGGCATGGTACCTCATTCTTGAGGTTAAGATAAATGTGTCACAAAATAATCTCAACTCAAGGTCCTTTAAATACAAGCTTCAAAACTAGTATTGAGTTTACATTACCACACATCTTCAAATCTTTCTCTCCATACAGACTATTTATCAGTAACATACATTGATTGTTCCCTGAATAACTCTTAGTGTTTCAATTAATCAGAACTTCTGCAAGGCAGGATAATCTCACACCAGAAATACAACTTAATTCTCCATCAGTCTAAAAGGGACAAATCACCCTGATCATAAAAGGTTTGAAAGAAAGTAACTCCACGTACTTTGAATGATGATATCCTCTACTTTCTCTTCATCACAGAAGCTGCCATCATCTTCCGTTTCCGGTGAACTGAGGAGCTGGTGAGAGGAGTCGGGGAGCTGATGAGAGGAGTCGAGGAGCTGTAGAGTGGAGTCATCCTGAGGACAGCAGCTCTGTTCATGACAGCCCAACCCTCTGAGATGGACGACAGGAAAAAGTTCAAATTAAAGCTGAAACTTTTGGTTTGCCCTGCTGGAGGCATCTGCCTGTTAAGGAAGTTTGTCCTTGCAGCTGTTACTTGCTAAATGCTGCAAAGTGCTCTGCTCATGGTGGATTAAGATGAGATCAGACTGAGTCCTGTCTGTAAGATGGGACTGGATCTTATCCTGTCTTGATGTTGGGTCTTTGTTAATAATAGAACAGAGCACGGTCCAGACCTGCTCTGTTTGGAAAGAGTCTGAGGATAACATTGGTTGTGATTTGGCGCTATATAAATAAAGATTGGTTGACTGATTGATACTGAGCCAGAACCATTCATGAGTCAACAGAAAGCATTTAACCCAGAAATGCTAAGCTCACATGCTACTTTCTCTCGCAGGCTTTACGGTGAAGGTTTGGACTAAAACAGTGTTTCATTATGAATTCAAACTTTTGATCTTGAAGGGAGTCAGAATATATTCCTTTATTTTTATGAATAAAAAATTGGCTGATTGATTCCATAAAGTTCATGCTCCTCTTCTTCCTCTTCAGTCAGTAAAAGTTTAACAGGATGCTGAAATGCATCTGAATGCTCCTCAGCATGGTCTAAACCTGATCGTGATAATCTGTATGAATCCTTATTTTGCCACCTCAAGCTCTTTCTGCTTTCTCATCACCAGTGTATTTGAACTAATTCCACATTGTGCCTTTAAAACATCAGGGCACATACTGTATGAGATCTGAATGTGAACTCACCTGGTGGAGTAGTGATAAACAGGTACATGTCCATTTGACACTGTCTGTGGTAACAACGTGTCACACTCCATATCACAGTCTGCCTCCTCCTGCAGAACAAAACAAAGTGTCACATCGATTCATCCAACACTGTCAGAGTTCATTACATCTACAGCCTGAACACAGTGTCTGTACCTGCTGCAGCCCGGGCAGGAAGTGTGTGGGGTGCTGGGGCTTGCCGTTGGGAGTGTATTCTCCATTAGCAGGATAAACCCCGTGTGGAGCGGTCATGTGACCGTCCAGCGGACAGTGGCCAACCAGAGCCAGCCCCTGAAGAGGGACCATGGTGTACTGACACGACGACACAGGAGCGGCCACGGCAGGAAAACACAGGTCTGATGTTTGTTCTGGAATAAACACATAAATATTATTATTATATGTACTGACACATGTTTATTTACATGTTCAAAGAGGATTACTAAAGTGAAGTAAAACAATCTGCAGAGAGGGGCGAAATGAGACGAGCACTCACTCTGTTTGGCCCAAGCCCTCCAAAGGCAGAACGGGATGAAAGCAACGATGATGAAGACGAAGGCTACCAAGAGTACGATGCCAACTATGAGATAAGGGAGATCGCCCGGCCGAGTCACAAGCCCGTGTCCCGGTCCTAACTCTTGGTCGGGGGTTTCTGATGGAGTAGGTCGCTGTTGGTTTGGACGAGCTGGGAAACAAAATGAAAATGTGTTTAAAAACTGAAGCTCCACCTTCAAAAGAGCGGAACATGTCCCACTTCTAGACACATCAGTGAATAAATGTTCATGCTACAGTTTTATCTCCATAATGATGAGCTCACCTTTCGTTTCCAGGATCACTACATTCCCAAATTCACTCTCTCCCTTCTCGTTGAAGCTCTGCATCTTGATGTCATACGCAGTCTCAGGCTGTAGGTCGGTGATTGAGTGCCAGTATCTGTCTCCCTCCACCACATCCCTCTTGTAGTCACTGTCATTATCGCTGTCTGTCGGCCGGTAGTAGATGTAGAAACCGTAGATGGGAGTGTTGTTGACGGGGGTGTACTGTAGGGACGGAGATCAACTATGAATACAAAACCTAGATTCATCCTGATGAAGAATACCAAGTCTTCTTCATGACACTCACCGTCCATTTGAGAATAATGGTGGTCTCATTAATGGCTTCATTGTAGGTGATGTAGGGTCCATCGACAGGGCGCTCGTGGGTCCTCCCACCCACAACCGTGTAAGCCTTGGAAGGAGCGCTGGGAGGACTAGAGCCGATCACGTTCACCGCCACGACACGAAACTTGTAGGACGTACCTGCAGGCAGAGCGATAACCATCACTTGAGTGAAGCTGTTGTTGTGAAGACTAATGATGTTTGTTTTCTCTTTACTTTCAAAGTTAATCAGACCCAGTTACAGTCTGATTGATGGCAGCACTTACTGAAATGACTATAACAACACTCATTACACTGATGAATTTACAGGCCGTGGGAATGTAATTGTGAAGGACATCATCTCTGTAATTACACACACATCCTCCCTCCCTCCCCACGACTCCACAGAGTCAAACTGCTGAACAGTAACCACGCGGTTCAAAGTACCAACCTTTCTCCAGGCCTGTGATCTCCACAGAGAGTCGAGATGGGGGAATGTTCTCCACCGCTGTCACCCAGTCCTCTCCAGCCTTCTTCACCTTCTTGTACTCCACTCTGAACGATTGGATTGGGAAGCCACGGTTACCGCGAGGAATCCAAGTCACGTAGGCCGATGTTTCTGTTGCCGTTGAGACTGTGGGTTTGTCAGGGGCTTCGGGAGCTGCAGAGAGGGCCGGCCGGTGTCAGAGCAAGGACAATAACAGATATAAACTCAGACTGCACTCTGTTATTAAGACAGCGGAGGAAAAACATGCAACACTTACTGAGAGCTCATCCTTCAGACGGAAGAGGGAAAGAGAAACTTCTGTTAGTCAGAGGAGGGTGTTAGAAGTTCATAGTGTTATATAGTTTTTTTTAGCTCATTCAGAGGAAGTGATTATCTGGTTAGTTCAGTTAAGAGAGGAGAAACTAAGAACAGAAGATGACAGATACGTACGAGAGAGGCTTGGTGAAGGGACAGCTGGAGTTTTGGGCGGGTCGATCTGACCTTTACGACCTGAAAACACAAACACAGACAGTCTGATTAGAGAGCTGCTCTTCACTGTTTACAAAAACATTAACGTAACATTTTAACTAGTGCACAGCTGAGCTAGCCTTTCTCTGAGGTCCTGTTAGCACTTTGAGATAACTGCTCAAGTCTTAAATAGGTTACTGCATGACTTCATGTTCCAGAGCAGCAGGTTCCTATCGTATTTAACAAGTTTAAGTTAATAAGCATGTCCTCCAGCTCTGACCACAGTGTCACCTAACTAGCATGCTAAGGTTTGTATATTAGCACCTCACATGAACCTCTGAACATCATGTTCTTAGTTATCCAATGTGATTCATTCATCTTACAGGGACATGGATTTGTGCATGACATTTAATAAAAATTAAGGCTGAAGCAAAACTCGAAGGATCATCAGCATATAAAGATTCATCCCAATGAGTCAGTACAGACTTAAAGTTAGCTCCATGTAAAACAGGGTCACACGTTCTAGTCTTTATTTACTAAGAAAGACATCATAAAACAATACACCACCAGCCGTGGTCGTACCTTTGCCCGTTCTGAAGGTCATCATGGCAGGTTGTCCCAAACCTGCACAGTTCTTAGCCGTCATCTCCACCTCGTACAGGCTGTCCGGCTGCAGTTTAGCCAGAGTGAGCTTATGTAGAGCTCCTGAGATGCTGCTGGAGGTCCACTCTGCCAGAGGGTCTCCCACCTGAAGGAGGATCAGAGAGGTGAGTCACAGAGAAAGCACTCGCTTCCGATCCTGTGATGAGAACTGTGAGCTGACTGCAGTACCTTTCTGTATTTGATCATGTACTCCAGCACAGGTGCTCCACGTTCATGCCGCGGCCTCCATGTGAGTTCATAGTAGTCCGCCTTGCCGGTGCGGGGCTGGCTGAGGATGATGGGGGCTTCAGCAGGAAGGATCTGTCCTGGCAGCTCAGAGCAGTCCAGAGGCAGCATGGCTCCAGCGACCCCGGGCCTAACAGGCGGCTGCTCTCTCAGCACCTTGTCTGGGCTGAGTGGTCTGTAAATGGAGGGCAGCCTCCCTCTTGATGGAATCCCTGCAAAGAAAGACGAATATCATGAAATCTGAAAGCTGCAGACTAAAGAATCAAACCTGCGACAAAGTCTGAACTCTCACTTACCGGTCGACACTGTGATGAGGCGCGCAGAGGCCTGAGCGCTGCCCACCCCGTTCTCAGCCATGCACTGGTACAGTCCATCATCCTGGGGGCCCACGTTGGTGACACGCAGCCCTTTGGCAGTGAGGCGGTGGCGAGGAGACGGGCTGAGAGGGCGGGCATTGTGGAGCCACATCACTGAGGGGGCGGGTTTACCCCGGACCTGACAGATGAAACGAACCGTCTCTCCGTACACGACCTCCTGCTGCTGCTGCAGCTCCACCGTCACCTGAGGAGGCTCTGTAGAGGAGAGGAGGAACAGAGGGCAGTGCTTAGCTTGTGTGGTCGGTTTAATGTTTATGTTTGCATCAGTGTGCTGAGGACAGGTAGAATAATGTTCATTCATTCTTAAAACCGTTTTCATGTTAAATTCACATTCTGAGTCATTTCTAATAAAACAATCCAGACCTGTTCCTGTTCCAGCTCCTCAGAGCGTTTTCTGCTTCTCTGTTTGTTTCATTTTGAAAACTCACCCTGTCACTAATGTTTTTCCAACTGCTGGTCCAAAACCCAACTTATAACCCCTCTGGGTGTTTAGGAGACATCTTCAGAAGTACTTACTGTGCCAGCAGTTAAGAAGTAAAAATACAAAAATGAGAAAGGCAGAAAGAATCTGCTGAAACAACCAACGTTTGATCAATGACTTAATCCATTATTAAAATGGTTTAAGCTTCAACAATGCCAGATGTGTGAGTTTGTGTGTGTGTGTGTGTGTGTGTGTGTGTGTGTGTGTGTGTGTGTGTGTGTGTGTGTGTGTGTGTGTGTGTGTGTGTGTGTGTGTGTGTGTGTGTGTGTGTGTGTGTGTGTGTGTGTGTGTGTGCATGTGTGTGTATGTTTGTGTAGGCTGTATGGCAGTGAGTAGTACACACTGAGGCAGGGCCAGCTAGTTGATGGTTGGCTGCTTGTGAATCAGAGAAAGACAGAGCTCATTACAGCCGCAGCAGCTCTCTGGCTTTAATTAGAGCCAGCTGCAGAGAGACAAGCCCTCAACGCACACTCTATACACACACGAATACACACACACACACACACACACATATACTGAAGCATGTACACACACAGAAAATCACTGTAAAAACAGTCATCCATAACCTAGACACATTCAATCAAGTCCTGCTCCAGAAAAGAGAGCTCTGTCTCCACAAAACTCCACCCGGGCCGACTGACTTCTCGCACACACACAACTGCAAACACACAACTGCAAACACGCAAACACACAACTGCAAACACACACACACACACACACGCACACGCACACACACACAGCTCTGTGCTCTCTGTCTGCAGAACAGCAGTCAGTGTGATCAATAAATCTATGACACTGAAAAACAAAACTCTGTTGTTTTGTCTCCACATTGATTCGAGAATCACTTAACGCTCCTCAGAGCACCAGACGAACACACTACGACAACATCTACTCACCGAACACTTGCACGTCGTAGAGCACTGTGGCAGAGCTGGCCGAGCCCATGCCGTTGTCTGCTCTGCACACGTAAGTCCCCGAGTCTCTCTCTCCCACGGCGTCGATCAGCAGGTTGCTGAGCAGGAAGCGCGTGTTGTTATGAGAACGCAGGTCCTGCCCATCTTTCGCCCATCTGACCTGCGGCGTGGGGATGCCACTGGCGACGCACTCCAACACCAGACGCTGGCCTTTGGTCACCATGATGGAGCGAGAGGCTGGAGGGTAAATGATGCGAGCGGCTTCGGAGGTGGAGCCTGAGAGAGATGAGGACAGGCGAGGAATGAATACTTAATCCAGATGTGTGAGTGTGTATAGGTGTTTGTATATTTTCACATCTTACTCTGTCACTTTAAAGCTCCTGTAAGTGGATTTGATCTGGTTACTAATCAGACTAAAGTTAATATTGATGCACCAGTATGACCTTCAAACAGAGAGCAGATTAATCAATAAGCTAGATCTTTATTCATCCATTTCTGGTTAATCTATAACCTTTCAGCGGGGCAGGCATCAGATGAGTTTAAAGCATGCTGCTGAAATATCCTCTTTATTGTTTCTACACATGAAGATTTTTGGTGAGTCTCACATTACACATAAAATAAAGAAGATTGAGACTTTTTGCCAGCACACAACACACTGGAGCAGTGAACAAAAACATAATTAAAGTGATAAATCCTCCTGCTCTGTCCACAGGGGGCACTGTAAGCATGAACTCCCTAGAGTTTCTTCCAGGAGCTTTAAATCATATATCTGTTGTAGATTTATCTTCATCATGAACTCAACAGGTTTGAAGTCTGCACTCTCTGATGTTATTTAAGAAGTAAGACTTGTGCACGTCCTAACTGGTGACTGATGTGTTCATGCTTAAAGTTACCCTGAAGAGGCGAGTGTGAACCTCTGAACTTCCTGTTCTTAGTTTTCTTCTAGTCAAATAAAATTAAAGAGAATCCACCGTGATTCATTCATGTTACAGGGGCATGCATTTGTACATAAACTTGGACCTCCACTCAGGTCCTTTAAATTAATGAGGGACAGGTTCATGTTTCAGTGTGACCCTGGACTTCTTTAACTGGTTTTATTTTAATTATAATAATTAAAATTAAAGCTTGATGTTGCGACAGAACATGGTGAAGGAGGATGACTCACGGCGGATGCGCAGGCGGTCTGCAGAGGAGGATGTTTTGACCTCCTGAGTGACGGGGTTGTAGGCGGCACACTTGTACGGCCCCTCGTCATCCTGCGTGGCGTTGGCTATCTGCAGGTTCCCTGACGGCATGATGAGGTAGTTCCCTGCAACACGAAAACCAAACAAACAAATTCATTAATCTGTACGTGTACTTATGAAGCCGGTGCACAAGCTGTTACTGCTTTTCGTGAACTGGGATAAATTAAAGGGACACTTCGTATCTTAGGTGTACAGCACGAGCAGTAAAATAAAAACTGAGCTGATTTTTAGGACAGATGTTTCTTTTATATTTACATTAGCATGTTCACTGCATGTGTGTGCATTTGTATGTATATACCAAAAAAAAAAAAACTGTATGTGTAGCATGTCCAAAATAGCATGAGTGGATTTAAATAGCAATTTATGCATAAAGCATGTCCTAAAGTGAACTTTATCAACACATTTTTAGTTTTGAGGACTTCTTAATGAGTGCAAAAGAATATTTAAGATGAATACATGCAGAAATAAAGACAGAAAATTGTTTAGATAATACATTTTCATAGATAAAAATCAAATTCATAAAGTAAAAAACAGCCTGTCGTGTTCATACAGTTTGTTCTGTCAGAGGACACCTATACATGTTTCTTTATATGTTTGCACTATCAGCAGAGACCACAAGGTGGAGCCAAAAACATGGCTGTGAACAGTGAACCCTCGTGAATGTGGCGTTCATTTCCTCTGAGATAAGAGGCAGATATCAGTACCTACAGCTCGCAGGCATCATCAGCATACCAGCCACAAAGCACTAGAGCTTTTCTTCTTCTCTTCCAGGCGACTTAGAAGTAAATAGTTTCAAAAATAAACAACTGCACTCCCATGTTTCAACATTCTCCAGATAAAACCTTATCACGGGCTCTACGATGGGCCAGATAGCAGGATTAGAGCATTCCAGTGAATTATGAAGATAGTATGGGAATCAAAAGGGAGGCAGGCTGAGGTTTATGGGAAACGCTAATGAACTGGAGCGGCTCAGTACCTTTGGACGTTTCCAGCCACTCCTGTTTGACGCTGTAGCGGACCTGAGCCTTGGGCTGGCTTTCCGGGAGGTGGCATTCGATGACGGCCGTGTTGCCTTCGTCGACCTCGATCTCCTGCTGGTCGTCAGGCTCAAAGTCCCGCAGCTCTGATAGACACACAGACGAGGGAAAAGTCAGTTAGCTGCTTCACAGTGAGACTTTCTGTCATCACGTTAATGCAGAGTGTAAATCACATCCAACGGCACATGTACACAGTCAGTCCTCAGCTTTAGAGGAGCAAAACCGCAGATTGGAGCAATAATAAACTTGTGTTTCCATATTGGGTTTCTCTCACATCAGCTTGTCCCCATTGTATGAAAACTACACTCAACCCACAGCTCTCTAATGTGCCCTCTCTTTGAACATCAAACCTCTTCTTCTTCCATTTACTCATTTCTTGCCCAATGTTTTTTTGAACATGCTCTGACTAAGGTCACTCCTCTGCTTTCCCATTTCATGTCCCTCCAGAAAAGCCTGAAGCTGGAGTCTGTAACATCAGAGTGGCTGTCATTAATCCTGTCAAACATTACCCTGCCACTGGAGCTGCTTCAGGTTCTGTGGGAAACAGGGGAGTGGGATTACTGAGGGCATGTGCTGCGACTGTGTCCTGCAGACACACAGTCTGCACAGCACAGACACTCATGTGACCTCTGACCCCTTAAAATCCCCTCCCAACCCTGCCTGAGCAGCCAGGAGGCCCGGCCACGGGGTTAAAGGTGAGAGGTGTCCATCCTATAGAGTTTCAAAGACAGATATGCGGTTTGGGTTTGGGAAGAAAGAAACAAAACTTCACTCTTAAGAGAAGAAAAAGAAAAACCCACAAAAATCTAAGTGGGGGGGGTGGGGGGGGGTGTTAGCGTTTTATAGATGTGAAGCTCGAGGGACAAGAGAGGAGGAGGAACAGAGAGAGCTGGAGAAATGGGTCATGATGGAGGCCAAGAGTGAAATAAAACTTCTACAGGAACGTCATCAAACGTCTCTGCTTGATTTATTCTTCACTAACATGGCGTCTCTTCATTCTTTCCAGAGGTGCTGTAACTGCTGTGTTTGTCTTGGAGCGACTCTCTCTGCAGAGAAGCTGCTGGTACACACAGTCAGCTGACCGCACTCTGCATACAGCTCTGTGTACTGCTCTGTGTCCACTGATCAAGACTTCAGAGTGATCGAATCAAAGCCCTGAACAAACACCTCCACAGCAGGGAGCCGACTCATTCAGCGTGCTCCACTGTGACTGAGTGTAAAAGCACGCACACGCACACGCACACGCACACGCACACACACACACACACACAAACACACACTCCGTTTCAGATGAGAATCCCAGCCAGAACATGTCAAGCTAAGTTGTGTGTGTGTGTGTGTGTGCGTGTGTGTGTGTGTGTGTGTGTGTGTGTGTGTGTGTGTGTGTGTGTGTGTGTGAGTGTATGTTGGGGAAAAAGCCTTGGAGAGACCGTGTGGCGCTCCATTTGCTAAATCAATCAGGTGCTGTTTTTACAGCCCCCCCTCCTCCTCCCAAATTCCTCCACTCACACCTTTTAACCCTGAAAAAAAACTGCGCTCCGTATTCTTCAGAACCCCGCATGGGTGCATCTCAGGTGTGTGTGCATGCATAGTTTGTGTAAGTGAGTGTGTGTACGTGTGAGTTAGTGTGTGTGAGTGTGTGTGGCAGGGATGCAGGATTGATGGTATTCATAAAGTGAAGCAGACCTCCCGCACCAGCGCTGCTTGGCAGAGCAGACTTAAAATATTTCAAGAGACACTGCATTCATCATCTTTATGTGGAGCAGCAGGAGGCCTGTGTCTGTGTGTCTGAATTATAACATGTTTGTGCAACGTGTTGTGCATTCACGTTGTGCAGATACATGTCTCTGTTTTCTGCACAGAGGGGAGGGAGATTGTCTGCACAAGAATCCAAGCGAGGAGCTTTTAACTTCTGCCAAAAAAAGAGCAGATCCTCCAGAGCTGGATAGCGCAGAGGGTCTGGAATCAACCTATCCTCATCCCAGAGAACATGTGCGTACAGCTAAGAGGGCTCACATGGAGAGGCAAGCACGTACACACTCCCTGTGGAGCAATTCCTTAGGCAGTCTGGGGGTGGCCGAGAAAGAGAGACCGTTATTAAATTAGAGACGTTTTTTGGGGGGGGGGGGGTGAAAAAGTCTGCCTCCATATGTGGTTATTTCAACAACCACCACTGGAACCATCAATAACTTTGGACTCCCTTTGTACGAAAACACAGAGGAAAAACACAACACCTGGAGGAGAAGACGGGAGAGTGAGAGATAATGAGAGGATTGAGGAGGAGAGAGAGTGACAGGGTGAGGAGGGAAGCAAGCAGAGGGAGAGAAACGTGTGAAAGTGTGTGTAAGGTTATGCAGGGGAGACAGAGAATGTGACATCACGTCTCATCTTGTCTCAACGCGCCTAAAAACACCTTCAGTTTCTTAAGCTACGGCAGCCTACTCACTGCCATACAGCCTACACAAACATACACACGCACAGACACACGCACAGACGCACAGACAGACCCACGCGCACGTGCACACACACACACACACACACACACACACACACACACACACACACACACACACACACACACACACACACACACACACACACACACACACACAAACACACACACAAACACACACACACACACACACACACACACACACACACACACACACACACACACACACACACACAGCATCCTTATCTCCCCCCAGTCCTTTAACCAATTACGGGGCCATAATTTCTGTCGAGCCTGGCTGTCGGGCCCCGTGGCGAGGAATGCGGTGTTGTGGGGAGCAGAGGGTCCAGTGGAAGCAGGGGGCCCCCAGCCTGGCTGGTCCCCTCTCCCCTCAGCTCTGACCGGCCCCCGGCCCCTGAGTCCCCTCCATTCCTCTGACTCAGATTACACAGCTTCAGGCCCCCTCTCGGTCCCACGATGCATATCAAATATAACCCCACACGCTCGGGCCGCCACAAACACCAGCAGTGAGAATAATTCACTTTAGCTGCATTAGATCAAGATGACACCGCAGACCGGCGGCTGCTGACGGGTACTTTCTAACTCATATCTGTTTCAACTGTGTTCAAGTACCACCTGAAGAAGTGGAAAGTAAAATTCACCTCATGAAATTAATCAAGGGTTTACGCTAACAAAGCTGCCCCTTCACTGTTTGGCTAAACTGGAAGGTTTGTTGCACCAGAACCAACAACCGTACTGCTATCAGCCACTTATACTGACACCACTAGCCTGGCTCTGTTACTGGCTAAAATGCAAAGCTGAAGGAAACAGCCTTTAGTTCCCAGACTGTCCACTGGGAGGCCTTGTTTAAAAGCAGAGTGAAAATGTTGACTGCTTGGTACAATCAACACTTTCATCTCCATCACTTTCAGCTCTTTACTTCACTACAGAGAAAACTTATCTGTTGTTCACTGAAACCACTGTTATTCATGATTAGCTATAATTAAGAGCATGGCTGATTTGACTGACAGGTAGGTGCGTTGTAGACACCAGGTGGAAGGATATGACCTCAACTCCACTTATTCATAGTTTCTGTTTCAGACACATATGAGCTTCAGTCAGCTTTTCCTCCATCTTTGGACAGGTCAGTGAGTTGTTGTTTCAGGGGCCATGTGCATCATTACTTTCTATCAAATTAAACCAAGTGCACCGTCACTTCTACCCTCACGTCCCTGTATTATCAGTTTTAATCATCACATTCATCAGCGGTAGAGTTTTTTGTGTTCTCTCATTATGACAACTTTCACTACAACCACCATCATCATCGTTTCTTTGCCTTTAACACTTAATGTTTCACTCATGTTTGATGATCTGTTGTATAACTCTTATTTTACTTTACTGTCATTTTAAACGACCCTGCACTAGAGTTAAGCCCCTGGGAGGAATTATGGTTGGCATTGATTATGGCGCCCCCTGTGGAAAAAGCTGATTCTGTTTGGTACATTATCTGGGCAGCTTCTCACTGCCAGTGGTTTCAGACACTACAGATAACTACATAGAAATACGAACTCTTCTTGTGAAGGGACTCTTTCACTTTTTTAAGTCATAAAGAGGCTCATTAATATTTGCAGGATGAATCATGACCAGCCAAGACTCCTCACCAGAGCTAATGTCCAGAAGATAATAAAGTCAAAGGATGAATCATGACAAACCAAAGAGTGAATGTTTGTGTTTGTTCGTCTCAGTTTGTGTGCGTTTGTACTCACTAGCAGCAGTAACATTAGCCGGGACACTGGCCAGGGCTCCTGCTCCGGTGCTGGCCACACACTGGTACCTGCCCAGAGTCAGGTTGGACAGCGCTGGGATGAACAGGCTGTTAGGTCCCAGCACTATGCCAAAATCTCCGTCCGAGAACTCCTGACCGTTAAGACGCCAGCTGATGTTGGCGAGCGCGGGTAGGACACTGCAGCGGAGACTTACGCTGCCGCCCAGCTTCTGCACCACGGACATAGGCTCCTCAGTGAACACTGGCCCCTCATCTGAAGAAGAGAAGCAGTCAGTCAGTCAAAAACATAACATCATTAATCTGAATCTGATTTCTGACACTTTGTTTTATCTTTTGAAAGAAATGATCGTCATTCTCTCTTTTTTAATGGTTAAGGTTAAAGAGCTTTTTGTTGCAGCTTTTCATACAATACTTCTTTTCTTTTTCAGTTTTTCAAACTTGGCATGTGAGGCTCATGCAAACTACCAACCCCTTCATTTCAAATAAACTTCTGTTGCTGCTGCCAGACACGTAAAAACACCTCCCACCTGTGACTAAGCCAGAATATTTAGTCCCTGGCACGACTTCTCCTGCACCAGGTGTTTGGAAAACTAGAGTAAGGTCATTTATAAAGTCGGGACAGAAGAAGTCCGTCTACGTTTAGAGACTGAAGTGGAAAGTTTTGATCTGAAGATTTTGTTTTTCTGATATCATAGTTTGTACTCACTGGTGATGGAGGCGCCGCTCTGCAGGCAGCAGAGTAGTACTGCACCCAGAGCGCACAACACTGGAGCTCTTCTCTTTTTCATCCACGGAGTCCAGTCTCTCTTTCCAGACATCTTCCATACACTGCCCCCTGAAACACACAAAGAAGAAGAAAAAGGTCAGCGGTTGATTAACAGACTTCTCTCTCTCTAAACAAACAGAAGAAACCACTTTCTTCTGACTGAAACAAACACACACCCACAGAAGAGCGCAGAAAACAAAGCCTCCAAAACACGACGACATCATCCCTCCAAACAATCAGTCCTGATCCATACACACACACACACACGCACACACGCGCACACACGCGCACACACGCGCACACGCACGCACACACACACAAACGTCATACACAGGCAGACGTTAGCGGGACTCTGCACTCTGCAGCACCCTCAGCAGCAGAAACTCCAGACACAAATAAAGCCTTTCTTTTCTGTCAGCCCCCATCTCACCGCTGACCCCATCTCCTCCGCCTGCACCCGCACCCATCCAGAGTGTGTTCATCAAAGGGGCGCCCTCATTCTGCGGGCCGTAACCCGACCCCTCCACCTTCCCGCTCAGGTGTAACCGATACAGGTAGAGGGTCCAGGAGGAGGAGGAAGGAGGGGGAAGGGGGAAATACACAGGGTGCATTCAGGAGTGGGGACAAAGAACAACTAATGAGAGGCCGGACGGGGAGGAGGGACGAGGGGGGAAATATATATGAGAGCGAGGAGGGAGTGTGCGTGAGATGGAGGTAGGATGGATTGGGAGGAAAATGGAGACGAGGACGGTAATGGTCAGTCTATTAACAGTTAATGCAGAGAGGGGAGCTTTTCTCTCTCCCTTGTCGCCTGCTGCCAAGTTTCCCAAATTCTTTCCTGTCAGGTTAAACTAACAACTTCCTGTCAGGATGAGGAGGGTGGTCCTGCAGAACTGAATCTCTACTTCTCCCACTCGCTCTCTGATACATGCATGTTGCTGAACATGCACATACTCAAACTGTCCTGCATCCACAGAGTCAAAGTAGGAGTGCACAACTTTCTCAGACATATTTGTCCTGCTCTTATTTTGGCAGAGGATGATTAATGACACTCTGAGACTAGGGCCTGCTCGCATAACACACACCCATAAGAGGCCAGAGCCGGACCAGAATGGAAACTCTCGCGGAGCACCTTCATCTTCTAATGGCAGCGAGGAAAATGTTTAGCTGCCTGGCACGTTTAGTGAAAATGAGCAAAGCAGCAGGCTGATGGAAAAACACTGTAAAGTACGCCGAGCGTCACACACGGACACACTCGTACGCTTTAATTTCATGAGTGTGTGTAAACTGTGTCAGATTCATTCTCACGATGTGAACAACCATTTACAGCAACCCCTAAACTTTTATCAACACACCGGCTCTACTGAGCTTCCAGTGTCCAATATGATGACTAATGCACCTTATAATCCTGTGTGCACAAGATAACCATATCATGTCCAAATAGGATCACAAGGAAACAAGGTCACTGTTTGTGGATCGAGGTATTATCTTGCACACTTGGGCTCATCATCTTGTGGGCACAAGTTATCATCTTGTTATTCAAGCTAGCAGTGTCAGTGACTGCCTTCATTCCTCTTTCTTTGCAGTTCTTTGTCTGTATTCACTCTTTTCAATAAGGGAAAACTCTTCGTTGTAAGTTGTTTTCGTATTCCCACAAGATAATAAATATTGTGCTAGCATCTTCCCTTTACAGGACTCATTCATTAAAGCTATAGCTGGCTTTACTGTACACTAGAAATCAGTATAAACATTATGTTTTCACTAGGGTTACAAAATTCCAGAATTTTCAATGTTGGAAACTTTCCTTGTGAATTAACAGGAATAAACCAGGAATTTACTAAACTGAAGGTTGGCTCTTAATAAGGAACTTAAATAAAGTTGGGGAAAAATATTTTAGCATAATCCTGACTAAAACAACAATATTTCATGCAAGAACAGTTGAATATCTATACTATTCCTCAATCACATGCACATAGCACACTGCTTACTGCAGGGCTATTGAGACCACGCCCCCTACATGCACTTATTATTTGCATGTTGAGTGGGACTTTTTTGGGATTGCATTTTTGTTAATTTTTGAATGGGTTGGGTCGGGGGGATGAGTAATATTTAACTCAACATTCATATTTTGGTCTTCAATGAAAAAATTGATTGTTCAATAAAATATTTAACACTTGATAAAGTTCTGCTTACAACTAAATCTGTATTAATTGTATTATTTTGGATGGATGTCTGCTTATAACAAAACAAATATTTATGCTTGGATATGATACCTTCCCAATAAATTCCCAGTTAATTGCCATAATTTCCAATTTGGAATATTTCCAAAATTCCCCAGCTTAACTTCCCATGGAAATTTAACGGAATCTTTCAACCCCTTTGCAACCCTAGTTTTCACTGGTCTTGTCTTGCTCGCTAGCTAGGGGATTATGTTGCTAACTAGCTGCAGAATACTCCTCCATATTTACGAGCTAGCTGCTTAGTAAGCCTGTCTGCTGGTTGGTTGTTGAAGTAGAGTTGAGTTATTTAAAACAGTGTGAAAATAACACATTATCTGTAGCAGCTGAAGCTAGCCAGAAAGAGTTGTTAATTAATCAGTCGTATCGCTAAAACTACCAAAACTAGCTTAAAATGCTAACATTTTTGTATTGCTGAGTGGATTTGCTAACATGTTGACAAGTGTCATGATCAATATAAGCAAGCTTTTTACATCCAGTTATGTGATTTGAAGGTTTAACTGCTTTAGCATAAGATGCAAACATGAACATTGAAGAAAAATATTGCTTGAAACAACCGTGTTAGCCAAAGCTAGAGAGCTGCCAGTAACCTTTTAACCTCCAGCAACAGAACAAAAGGCAGAGGTCCTTTTTGTGATGTATATTGTTTTAAGTGTAACATCTTTATAACTCTGTAAACTCCATCCGTGTGTGATGTTAAGAGTTGTCCCCACTGTGTTTACTCCTGTGACCCTCAGAGAGGCTCATTAGCGGTGGGCTCACTCCGTAAACAAACAGCGAGCTTCTGTGGATCCAGCAGCAAGTAGAGCTGAAGGTCTGTGGCTTCTGAGGCTGGTTGCTGTACGGACACAACCCGAGACAGCTGCCCATAAGAGACACACACATCTGTATCAAGAACATGTTCCAGCTGTTAGGGTCTCTAACCGTAAACCACACCCGCCTGACTGCCAACAGGACACACAGCAGGACACAACGTCGCCAGTGAACACCTCTAACAGGTTAGAGAGCGAGACAGGAGGAGAGACAGAGCTTTGTTATAACAGCAGTAAGAGGCAGCCCCTCGTACATCATCACTCCCTAAAAAACAGGCCCCCTCCTCTCAGCCCGTCCTGTCTGTCCGTCTGATTCATTAGTCAGCTGGGCCCTGTGTTTGCTTAGCAGATACCCCGCCTCAAGATGAAAAGTTGGCCTGACATCCACATCCAACTTTTTCCATCCATCCCGGAGAAGACGCAGACAGAGAGAGGGAGAAGAGCCTCCTACGCATCAGCGAGACTGATAAAAAGCAGAGCAGAGCGCACAGACAGCTCCCCTAAATCAAGCATGTGTGTGTTACTGTGAGCCGAGGACTGTTTGGTTTCAGTCAGGAACAATGCTGCGTGGCACAGCGCTGATTCAAACATGTTTCAGTGAAGTGCTCAGAGATACGATTACACTAAATTGAAGCTGTTTTTGTGATCATGACGAGGTGCTGACGACAGACTACTGTGAAACAAGACCGACTTTAAACTCCTCTTCAGAAGTCTTTCTTTAATCAGTCTGATGTTTATGTTTAGTTTTGACTTCTTTCAGTTTGCTTTATTATTCCTGTTGTTCTTCATTTCATAACTTTCCTTTCTTTTTCAAATCATTCAGCACTTTGTAACTTTGTTGAGCTTTAAATTAATGGTTATGAATCATAACTTTTTTCATCTCTTTACCTGTTAAATGCTGTAAAATTTAAAATAACATATCAGGAAGTTTTTTCTTCCTCAGACTTTACTTTGTAGTCTTACGTCTGGTTAATACTTTGTTGACTTATTGTTGTATCTATGCCATCATGAGCACTACATACTTCTGCATTGGAGGGTCCATGTTGCTGTGCAATACTCCGCCTAAACACCAGTTTCTGCCCCTGCTACATTATCTGCTTGTGTGTGCTCAGGAAATAATGGCGACTGCCTTTGCAATTGGAGCTGGAGGGGATGTAACGTCATGTACAGCCGATGTACAGTGATACAGTAAATGTTATAAATGTCTGAACTGCGGTCTGTATCGTTTCTATGCACAGTTACACTTCGAAGGGGGTGCACATCAGCCTATCTGCGTAGGCCCCTGCGTAGGTACAAAATTACGCGAACCCACGGCATACACTATGGAGTGAGATCAACACAACAATAGAAACCAAGCTCACGTTCTTGCTTTGTTCAGCTGATTCAACATTTGAACATTGGAAAAAATACTTTATATAAATTGAACGTGCCTAAAATGGTTCAAGGTACAGGAAACAGTTTTAGAACTTTTGGTTCATGTGTCAAATAAGCCTCTGCAACATATGGGTATATCTAAACTGTGGATTAGACGCATGAAATAGAGTGCAGTGATTTTATTTTGTCTTAAGATTAAGTTGTTGGGGCGCTGGTGGCCTAGCGGTCTAAGCGCCCCACATACAGAGGCTACAGTCCTCGTCGCAGGGGTTGCCGGTTCGATTCCCGGCCGGTCAACCATTTCCTGCATGTCGTCCCCCACTCTCTACTCCCCACATTTCCTGTCTCTCTTCAGCTGTCCTCTCAAATAAAGGCAAAAGGCCAAAAATATAACTTTAAAAAAAAAAAAAAAAAAAGATTAAGTTGTTAATCAAAGTTACCCCTGGCCTCGTGTTAGCTGATATCAAAGCATTATAAATGAGTCCGTGCGGTTCAGTATGCGATCTGTAGATTACTGACAAGACTTGGACTTGGCTTCAAAGACTTAAGACTTGACTTGTCTTGAATAACCAGCGACTTGACTTGGAACAAACTCACAGTACTTGAAAACCGCTCCGACTGCAGGTGTGTGTGTCCATGTTTGGTGTGTATCATGCCGAGGACTGGGGGGGGGGGGGCTGGACCAGTAAAGCGTTCCAGCTTGCAGCAGCGGTGTGCAGGCATGCATCATGAGTGTAGGTATGCGAGTGCCTTATATGTCGTTGTGTGTGAGAGTCACTTGACAGAAGTTCATTGTGAGCGTGCTAAGTAAAGACACCGGGGCCCCTGTTCTCCCGGAGCCACTGCCAGTCCCATTGTCCCCCTGCCTCCGTGGATAAATTCATTTTGACAACCCTGCTAATTGGATAAAACCCGACTGGAGCCTCCTCCCCGAGCGCTCACATTCCATCTGCTTTCTGGCATGAAGAGGACACACGGGAGGAGGGGTGAGGGTGGAGGTGGTGGAGGGGTGGCAGGGTAGTAACTCCTTCTGAGGAGCTGAGCTGTTGAATATTTATCACCTCCTCCCTCCTCCCCTAGTTTTACGTCTCTCTGCCCCCCCTCCTCCTCCTTCTTCCCTCGAGGTTCTCCAAACACCACAAAGCCCCCCCTTTAGATAAACACATGTGGTGTCAAGTGTGAGGAGTGCCGGGGGTTCAACTGCCCCCGCTCGGGCCTTGGGCCCACAATGCCATGCTGCATAGCTGCCATGCGGGAGGCCGGTTGCCCCTGGCGACGCTAACAGGCAGAACGCACCTTAATAGAGTGGAGAGTCATTGTAAAGCAGTGAGCCGGCGCACGGACAAAGACCCCGCGGACCCCTGGAGAAAGGGGAGACGTTACTCTGAAGGGCCCAGGGAAGAGCTGATGGGCCCTGCTCAATGACCAAAGAGAGAGGGGGGGCTCCATGACCAAGAGTTTTGAAGGGGGGAGAGGAAGGGGGGGGGCTTTATGGATGGATGTGTGATGGCTGAAGGGGGTTTAAGAGGCAGAGGGGGGTGGAGAGGCTGACTGAGAAAGCAGAACGGCTCCTCAAATTAATAGAGAGGATGTCAACTGACGGGCGGGCGAGAGGAGAGAGAGCAGGGCCTCGTCAATAAGAGGGTGTGTGTGTGTGTGAGAGAGAGCCGCTCAATGTCCCAACATATTTTCACCTCACTCCCTCAATCTGTTAGACGGTCGCTCAGTTTGGCCCGGGTCTGTGTGGATGGAGTGCCAGAGGATGAAGAGGGTCTGTTTAACAAACCAACCACACTCAAAGTTTACCAACAGACCATCACACTGGAGAGTGACACCACTGCAACAACACAAGGTTTTAGACTCACGGACGGGACAGAAACCTGAACACCTGACTGCATTCTCCAGGAACACAGAAACCATCACAACACATAAAAGCTGTGGACTTTCAGCTTCTTAAACGTCCACAATGTTTGATCCACGGCTGCAATAACTCGACTGTCAAACCCCCAAAAAACATTTCAACTCTATTCAAACTACACAGTTTTCATTTCAGAGCTACAGCCATCAGATCTGCTCATTCATAATTTTTCACTCAACTAATTTCTGGTTCATCATCAGTCTAACAACACCAGAACCGTTTCCCTGTCAGTTCTGTCACTTTAAATCCTGCAGCACACACAGCCAGACCTGTTGCTGTTGTCTCTGAGTTCACAAACACCTGAAATTAATGCTCCTGTGAGGGGTCTGTACCTGGTTATAAAGCAGACTGAAATGAATGCTCATGTCTCTGTATGAGTAATAAAAACACATCAGAATATTACCAAAAAGATTGACTTCTTCTACGTGGGTTTTATTTGAGTCTGAAACCACTGATTAAGGGTAGCTGCGGGTCATAGTCATTCACTGCATGCTGCACAAACTGCTTTCTTTTAAACATTTTATATACAAGGATTAACATGAAAACAAAAACATGATACTGAAGTGTATTTGTAGCAGGTTCTGCTCTGTCCACAGGGGGCGCCACAATCGACACATATTGAAAGTTCCTCACAGGAGCTTTAACTATTGTAGTTACCAGACTGATAAGTTATTTTAGTCACATGTCCCCACATGCTGTGATACCATGTAGGCTCATCATGTTATGATCTGATGCTGCAGGACAGGCCGATCTCTATTTCAAAGCATCGTTGATAAAACAGACGGAGGAGGGGATTTCTGTTCTTCTCTTGTTCTTCACACAAGAAGAAACTTGGCAAGGGAAGAAATCTTAAACCTTTTCCCATCCATCTCTTCAGCGCTTCGAGGCTTTCCCGGAGACAAGAGAACCTTCTGGAGTCTTATCTTGGCATGAGACCCGGGCCCAACAGGTGGAGAGGGGGCCAGTCCAAATCCTCCAATCCTCCACTCCAGACATCACTCGTTCTCATGCCATAACATTACACATCAAAAGCATCTTAGCATCCCTAACGAGGTTCACAAATCCCCCCCTTCGTCCTCATAACACACACACACATATGCACACGCTTCAGAAGGTATTAACGAGCTATATGCCCGTCCTAACCCCCCTCACCAACACTAACGAGCTACAGAACATCTCGAGGATTAACGAGAGTGATGTGGACGGGCCGGCTAGCAGAGCGGGGGGCGTTCTAATCAATTAGGCACCGAAGCATTTGCATAATTTAGATAACGAAGCCGAATTAACCACGGAGAGCTAATTACTGAGCCTGAGCACACACACACACACACATTCCTCTGCCGGGTGAGGGATGCCAGCATGCACACCAAGGCCATGGGAACAGGAGCGAATCATCAGGACTGAAGGATGGATGGACCACGAGTGATCGAGACAGCATCAGAGAAAAGAAGAGAAGAGAAGAGAAGGGTGGAAAGGTAGAAAAAGAAAGAAAAATATGTGGATAATGGAGATGTTGGAAAGATAAGAAAGAAGGGAAATGCAGAGATAAGAGGTGTAGAAAGAAGAAGGAAGAAAGGATAAAAGTAAAGGAATTAAGAATGGGTGTTGGATATTTGTAGAAGAAGAAGGAAGGAAATTTTCTGGGATGAAAGGATGGATAGATGATAAAAGAAACAATTGTAGAATAATGGATGATGGAAAGATGGATGGAACAATAAAAAGATGAATGGTTGGAGTGAAGAAGGAAGGGAGAGATGAATGGTAGAAGGAAAGAAAAAGATAAAGAGATGGATGACATGAAAGGAGAAGCAGATAGAGGAAAAGATGGAGAGAAGCAACGTAGTCTGGATAAGTAAAAAAGGAAAGGATGAAAGGTGGATGGATGGAGGGACAAAGAGAGAGTGAGAGAAAGAATACAGAAGTGGGGAAGAAAGGAAGGGCAAGATGGATGAGTGATGGAAGGATGGAAACACTGTATGGAGAGAGGGACAATGACAGGTGATGGGAGGGAGAGAGAGAAAGAAGGAAAGATGATAAAGGGAAAGAAGTGATTGCACAAAGTTGAATGAGGAAGGGATTGTGAGGCAGATGGATGGATAGAAAATAAAACAGAAGCAAAAGATGGATGTTTCGAGGAAGGAGATGGATAGAAGAAAAAGCAAAGACAATAGATGGAGTAAGAGTAAAAGAGGGAAAAAAGGAGAGAAGCAATGTGTGATACAAGGGAAAGAGAGGCGAAGAGATAAAAGACACATGGATGGATGAAGGAAAGAAAAGAAGGGAAGAGTCGATGATAGACAGGTCATGGTGGTGGGATGGGAGGATGAGGGCCAGTGATGGATATATGACAGGAAGGATGAGAGGAGAATAAGACGAGTGGAAAGACATGTACAGAAAGAAAAGAGTTTTGGAAAGAACGAAAGATTAAAGATGAAGAGGGAGTGATAGAAGGGGAGAGCTAGTTTGATTATATACCATAGTTAGCTTCCACACACACACGCTCACACACACACATTCACTACTTATCAATACAGTACTGGGAAAACTCACTAATATGCAGCTTCACAGTACTCATCAGAAACACACACACAGAGTTACATATTTCATCCAGCCACAACTATTCTTTCCCTGCCTGTCCTCTCCACACACACACACACACACACACACACACACACACACACACACACACACACACACACACACACACACACACACACACACACACACACACACACACACACACACACACACACACACACACACACACACACACACACGATGACACATAAGCAAGCAATCACACAGACTGCGATTACATGGTAAGAGTGTACTCACAGAGGCTCAGAAATATGCAGACCTCAGGAAGTTTTTCCAACACGCAAAAAATAACTGACTACCACTTTATCTGTGGCCGAGAAACAAACTGCATCCACGCCGCTGCATCAGTGCACGCTAATATAGACTTTCATAGCTGCACATACACGCAGCCTGCTCTCCCTGTGTGTTCCTGCATCGAAGGGAGGAGGAGGGAGAGAGAGAGGAGGAAGGGAGGAGGGGTAAAAGGGGCCCCCAAACTCTTTTGGCAGCTCATGCATTAGAGTGAATGGAACCAATTATAAATCAAGAGCAATTTCTCCCCATTATTCAGCAGGAACCAGGAGAGGGAAAAAAGAGAGGGAGAGAGAGAGAGAGAGACTGGCTCTAGAAGTCTCAGTGGGAGACGAAGGAAGGACGAGAAAAGCAGAGAGAGTGAAATATTATATGAAAAACAGATACGAAGGCGCATTAGGAAACTGAGATAAGGCAGAGAGGAGAGCGGAAAGAGAGATGAGGGAATGGAGAGAGGCAGTGAAGGAGGCAGTTATGGGAAAAACAGATATGAAGAGGAGTTAGAAAATGGAGAAGAGGCAGGAAATTAAAGTGAAAAAGGAGGGCGTGAAGGGTGTACGAGATGGTGCAACCGCCTCAGACTGCTTGCTCCAGGGTTTTAAAGTGAAAGCTGCTGGTCTTAAGAGGAGAAACAGCTGGAGGAGGCTTGTTTCAAAGACGGTGTCAGGAGCGGATCTGTGTGCGAGACGAGCTGCCATGTGTCCCGTCACTCACAGCCTCAGATGTGCGTTAACCTCAGGGCGGGAAGACTCTGAAATATAGAATAAAACTTTGCACACACACACAGACTCACACTCGATTTGGACAGAGTACAGAAGAGGGCTGTCAATGGAAAATTCCAGCTGTGATAACCTCAGGGGCCCAATAACGAACTAATCTGGAGCCCGTGATTTATTCTGTTGTATCATGTCTTCTCCTGCCAGTTTGACATTCTTCAATGATGACTTTCTGCTCTCTGGGGCAACACTTTCAATCTGATTATTGGTTAAAGCCCGGGAACATGAGCCAGATTCCTTTACGTTTTTGTCTTTCTGGGGCTTTTATTGTTTCGTTCGCACACGCTCAAAACTAGAATGCATCACTCTGTCATTAATGCAGCACGTAAAAGGAGGTCTAGTGCGCCTGTAGGCCTTGAGCAGCCGACAAAAGCCAAGTCAAATGAGAGCAGCTTTAAGGAGAGTGACTTTAATGCAGCTCCAGTCAGAGAGCAATCTGCGCCTGTGTGTGAATGATCCATTAGAGCGTCTGGGTTGCTCTTGGCTCGTAATAACAGCCCCTAATCTTTGTCCAAATATCTGCTTTGCACACACAGGGCTTGTTTGTCTACACACACACACTTACTGCTTTCTTACCCGAGTCTGGAGTTGATCAATGATCTTAACAGCTCTCACACTGGCCTGACAATGTGTGTGTTTGTGTTTGCATGTAAGACAGAGAGAGTGTGTGTGTTTGAGAGTGTGGCCGGGGTAACTTCATTATCCAATCAAGGGCTTCTTAACTTTTACTTTAAGTAGTGGAACAATCTGCTCAGCCAGTTTAAGGGCTTTGGATAATCTCAATTAGGCTTTAAGACAACAAATGAATGACTGATTGTGTCAATGAAACTGATATCATCTGGACAGGCATGCAAATACGCTTTGAACCAAGGAAAGGTGTTCTGCAGAGAAAAAGTGGAGCACAACTCCTCCCTTCTCTGTCCTTCCTTCCCTTAAATCCTTTTTCCTTCATACTTTCCTTGATGATCTCACTCTCACTCTTTTTGATGGCGGCCTGTTTAATCAGCCTCTCCAGCGCTCTGTCACAACTTTCTCCTTCACTTTCCCCCTCTCACATTCCTCCTCTCTCTCCTTCTCTCTCCCTCTCGTCCTGGCTGACAGGGAGGATAAGGAGGACAGAGGTATGCAGCCCCAGGGGAGGGGCCTGGACCCCGGCCACCTGCCGCTCCAGGTGTCCCTCTCTGCTTATCCGATGTCTGGCCGGACACAGAACCCTCCCAGGGGCACAAGGCCTGAGCCCCGATCTCCAATCTGTCAGCGTGGAGGACTAATGCGCTGTATGTCAGCGAGCTAATAATGTCCGGGAAAATGAAGCGGGCTTATTTGTCGAATTTTGGAGTTGGTAAAAAAGTTATTAAGTTCAAACTACTTCTTTCTCTCTAATGCTGTAATCTGTAAATGACTGCACAGGTGACAAGCAACACATTCCAGTGCAAAGAGATAATCGAGCTTGGACAGGAGCGATCACTCAAACACACATGTGTGCAGAAAGGCCCTCAGATGTGCCTGCAGGCTGTTATGACTGCATGAGCGTACTGCTGTCAGAGATGAAAGCGTGCCCTCAGGAAGGAGCTTTTTTCCTCCTTTGTCGATTAACGCCAATGTTACACCCTTTACAATAACAATGCTGCTTTTTGAGCGCCGCAGTCAAAACTCGGGGACGCAAAAACACTAAATGGAGCTGTTACAGCAGTCCTCATGGCACTGACGGATGTTTGTGATCTCCTTACTGTATCTTTAAACCAATCTCCAACTTAAGACTCTGCTTTACATCCAGATGTGAAAACACTGCAGGCCTGCATCCCTCCATTCATATCTGACACCACAGCTCAATCTGGCTGTAAAATATGGGTGAGAAAGCTTTCTGCAGCTGGCCTCAAACCTAAATCCACACGGCAACTTTTCTTTAAAAGCTATTAACGCACATGAAAAGTCAGCCCCTGCACTCTGGAAGGAAACTATCCTTTGCTTGCAGGCAAATAGTGGAAAACTGGCAGCCTTTTGTCCTCGCTACACGTCTGTTTGGCGGGTAACCAAGATCAATCACATGTGATTTTAAGTTCCAGCTTCACTGTAAAAAAATCCAGCTGTAAGAGCACGACTGAAATATGTGGCCCCTAAATTCTGACAGGATTCAGGCCCTGTAACCAAAGACGATAAAACACGCTTCCTGTGTGCACATATTTTGATTTTTATGGACACCTTAAAGGCAAACTTTCTCTTCTTCCAAGTTGTTTTGGTTTGAGGCTGCAGCCGGGAAGAGTTCCCTTCACTGAAACATCCTGAATAAAAAAAACATGACATTATGCTCGTAAAGAAACTCACAGTGTGCCTGTGGTATTCAGTAATAGATTTAAGCCACTTTACTGACCTGGAACTATTAATACTTCTAAAATAAGGCTCCTGGCTGTATGTCACTAAGACTCAAGCATGACATCCTGAAATGTACTTATCTGGTCCAAGAGGGAGTCCAAAAAAATCACAAATCGGATCGTTTTGATGAAGAAGGCAAACTGAGCAGAAAATTTCTAAACTGGAGAAGATGACTGAAACAGTTTCTATCTGGTGTGTTGTTTTATCTCTGATCTGAAGGAAACCTACATACGTTTCTGTTAACATAGATTGTTAAGACCACAGACAGCGTTTAGTGTCACAGAATTAAAAACACAGAGATGTGATACAGTGGTATGCAGTAATAATCTAAGCTTGCTGTATTCTTCATCATACCTTCCCTAGTGTGGGGGTTTGATTTACAGTAGATGACCAGAGCTGCTGTTGCTGCCTAACACTGGATTATTCTGTGATATGAGCGTCATGCACCAAAGATCAATCACATCTTCCCATCATGGTGTCTCCAATCCAAGGCCTGAACCAGTAATCAAAGGGGCTGAACAGTGTGAGAAACAAGCAGATAATCAGACTGGAATCAATTAGTCCAACTTTGATGGAGCCGCCTGCCAGAGATGATCAACAACAACAACAAACCCTACGAGCAAACAACAAGAGGTTCCTTCTTACTGAGACCAATTAATTCCCTTATAAGCTGTGCGCCTAATTGGAGGAGGCCAGGCCATTCGTTTCGACTTTTAATCCAAGTGACATTGATTCAGGAGGGAACAATCGGGCCCTCTTGTCTGATGCCATGTCTGTCACTGGTTCCTCCATGCGAGGCAGCGGAGGCAGAATGTAATCCAAACAACAAAAACGACACCTGGGGTTGGAAACTTGAGCCCCTGCGGCTGTTCTTGCAGGAACTCCTTCGTGTCTCTGTTACCCCCTCCTCTGGTCCTCTGTCCCCCTGATCAGTGAGTGACACCCCCGGACCAACAGCTCATTAGCAACACGGGGATTAAGACAAACATTTTCTCATTAAAATCAGAACTGAATGAGAGAAAAGGTTGATATCTGCAGAGAGGCTCCTGATGCTGCATTCCTGGCTGCACTGAGCAGCTGTCACTTTATGGGAGGCTTTAATTAGGTTATTTTTACACCAGACTTTGGTGTGGGGGGGAGAGGGACTACAGAAATGCTCTCAGGTAGGGTTGTTGTGGTTCTCTCTATACCAACAATAAATAAAACAGGCACTCTTCTGTATTAACCAGAGGGTAAAGATCCTTAAAATAAAAAAAATCATGATGCTTTTCTGGTGATAGTGTCATTAATTGTTGCTCTCCTGTGCTATCCACTGTCCCTTTGCTCTCCCTGGTGATAATACGGTAAATCTGGCACAGCTCTCCATGTCTGTTTTCTGTTACCCTATAGCAGCGACTATAGGCTGCGGCCTAAAAAGACGCAGACCTATTCTCTCATAAAAAACACAACTATGTCCAAAAACAGAGCATGAAAACCCCACGAAGTCCCTCACATGACTTATCTATGTTAAAATACACGAATTAAGATGTAACAGTCTGCAGATAGAGGAAGAAAACTTAGGAAAGGTTTGGAAAATATGGACGCAGCGCTGCGCTCATCCAATCAACAACAGGCTACGACGCGAAACAAAGTTAACGTTTCTTAGTGAAAGTGCCTCAAAAACAGAAAACAGAAGACACAACAAAACACAATTAACACAGATGAGGGATTTAGGGAGTTTGTTTGGAGGTTTATGCGCAGAAATACAAAGAAGACAACTAAACAAATGTGGCTATCTGAGCAAAGTAACCACAATTTACGCGTTATCTACTAACTTATGTGTAACTTTCTCTGCAACAAAGTTACATTTGAGTTAGTGAAGATGTTAACAGACACCAAACAGCCTCAGAAAGAGCTCCGTGTATCTAAAAGATGTAAGAAGCGATGATATGAAACGTTAGTAAAAACATGGACCGCATGAAGGGATCAAACTCACCAAACTTCAGTATCTGGTGCTCACACCTCGTTTAAACACACCGAGCCTCTCTTCGTCTCCTTTCTGCGTTGAGTTTAAGCTCCCGAAAATACCAGATTTCACTCTCTTTCCCTCTAAAGCCTCGCTGCTTTAGTAATTTACTGCGATGCCTCCGACATTTTCTTCGGCTCCCCAAGTTCTCACATTGAAAGGCCGTTTTTGGATGACTGAGCTCTCAAACAATTCTCCCTTTTGCGACGCCTTTTCGGGTCCTCCCACTTCCCAAGCAGGAGGAGGGATCTGAACAATAGGGACTGGCTCCCAAAATCCCAGAGCTGGGTACTGCACCGCTTTTTCTCCACACTACAGATCCAAACTCACGGCACAGAAGGACTTTTCAGATTTTGTGTGTAAACTTGGAGCTATTCTACTTTTTAAAAAGCAAAGGCAGGTGTGTGAGAGGAGAAAACAACTCTTACAGACTTTGTTTCTTAAAAACTACGGTGTCCCGGAGGAGAGAAGTGCGCCCCCTCCCCCTCCTCCTGCTCTGTTCCCCCTGATTTGGTATGCGTTAGTCCCCACAGAGTTTGTATTGACCCCCGTCCATTGAAGCCTGCAGGCCCTCCAGTGCAGCTGTGCAGTGCTGTGCTGTGATGTGATGTGCTGTGTTGTTGTGAACTGGACGGGCCCAGTCAGGACTGTGCAGCACACACACTTTAACACACTTTAACACACACACTCTCATACCACAGTGATCACCCCCCCCCCCCCTCATGTGCTCCTGAGGAATTCTTCTCTTCAATCAGCACTCTCTGTAAGGTGTGGAGCCGGTCCTGTCCACTTCATTAATAACTGACTGTTCTCAGATCACAGGGCTGATAGCAGGGGTCTGTTGGAGGGAAGTGAGCCGAGTCTTCACCTCTGAAAACAGGAACTCCCACCATGATGTACCTGAGGGGTTACAGCATCCCACAAGCTGTGGCTTTAAAGACACCTGTTGCTCTTGTTCAGGTGAATGTGTGACCACACTCATTGGATTTGGATTTTATTTCAGTTAATTGAGGAAGACAATAATAAACAAATACACCTGACAGACTGCTTAAACAGAAGTTTTCCAGCTTGAAGATACGTTCAAGAACTCATTAATCGTGGTTGTTTCCAGTGTTGTGCTCCAGTTTGCCAGCACATCTCTGCCAATGTTTTGGTGTTGTTGCTGCCGGCCAGGGGCTCTGTTTGTATGTGGGACCCTCACACTAGCGCCACCCAGCAGAGTAGAAAGAGAGAGAGGGAAGAAAAATGGGAACCCCAAAAACCCCTCCACGCTGCCCCTCCCCCCTCTCCATCTCTCCACGCAGGGCTGGATGAATTAGCTCGGGACAAAAGGCTTTGTGGGCCGGCCATGAAAGGCCTATTAACCATACTGCATCCCCCAGAGGCCCTGCCCGCAGGACACCGCCTCCCAGAATGCCACTCTCCCAGCAGGCCGCAATCCCAGCATGCACCGCTTCCCTTCAGCGCTAACCCCTGTCACCCCCGAGCCTCACTATGGAGCCCCACACAGATTGTCATGTAGATGATTATAAATGTTGTTATGAACGTGACGGAGAGAGAGAAGCAGAGCAGAGTGTGAGAGGTGTGTGTCAGTGTGGCGTGATTTGTGCGTTTCACCCACAAAGACTCGGAGGTAGACGGAGGGAGAGCGCAGGGTGAGTCAGGTGTGACTTTATCCAGTGTGTCCCTTTCCTGAAGGGTGTATTGTTCATTAGTGAGTGTGTCTGAGTGTGTGAGTGTGTAGTGTATGAGGTGTTTTTTCTTCCAAGGGTCTAAACCGTGTGATGGCGTCTCCTCTACGACCCCACTCCATTGTTTCGCTGGGCACCATGACAACGACCCGCTCTCTCCTTCCTTCTCTGTATCCTGCTGACCTTAGCAGCTGTGTCACTTCCTCAGAGTGACAAAACCAGATTGAATCTCACACACACACACACACACACACACACACACACACACACACACACACACACAAACACAAACACAAACACACGCACACACACACACAAACACACACACGCACACACACACACTTCTGCTTTTTGTAGTAAAGAGCACACTTTTACCCTCACATCTACAGAAGCAGGACAGAATAGACTCTTTATCTCTCTCTCTCTCTCTCTCTCTCTCTCTCTCTCTCTCTCTCTCTCTCTCTCTCTCTCTCTCTCTCTCTCTCTCTCTCTTAGTTCATTAGATCACTGATTGTTTTGACTGAATGAAGAATCATCAGAAATGTTTTCATATTGGCCTTAAAGTGACTTCTTCACAGGTCGAGATTAGTTTGATTCTCTTTCATTCACTTCGGTTTAGCTGCTGCTCTGATCGTTGATGCAAAGAGAGCAGTTGCCAGAGTTCAAACATCATCAGCTGTGTTAGCATAACAAGGATACCCAAGCGCCCAAGCGTGCTATTACTTCGAAAGGTAAACAGCCTCAACAGGAAGTCATCTAAACAGACATTAATACGATTATCATTGAAATTTGCAGCCTGGGGGCGCTGGTGGCCTAGCGGTCTAAGCGCCCCACATTCAGAGGCTATAGTCCTTGTCGCAGAGGTCGCTGGCTCGACTCCCGGCCGTGGCCATGTCCTGCATGTCTTCCCCCCGCTCCCTTCTCCCCACATATCCTGTCTCTCTTCAGCTGTCCTATCATAAAGCCAAAAAATGTTTTAAAAATAAAGTAAAATTGCAGCCTGTGAAACACTTGATTTTGAAAGCCAAACTGGACATGCCGGATCGTGTTGCATTATCTCACCAGAATCATGAACAAAATGTCCCGACCAAAGTCACCTCCACCTGACCTTGACACCAGGTTAGATTTAGGAAGCAATCTTTGTTTTGTGAATAGGGTATCCATCAAAGTGTATGACTTGTCTAAACTGTGTGGTTTTTGAATGGATTTATTTAATTCTCACACTGCTCACTTTACTCATATTTATCACCAGAGTGCTTCATGGTTTCACATCCACCAAAGGCCAGTTCAGAGCCAGGGACCAGAGCCTGATAAAGGTGACTCCTCAAAAACAGTTAGTTTGTTTGACGTGTTGTCAGACCACATCCAAAGACAAAGGTGTTTGCAGCTGTTCCATAAAACCACACATGATAAAAATGAGAAGCCGTGTATGACAGGTGTGATACACGTTTGAATGTGTGGACTAGAGCACACACTTTTGGAGCTTCAAAGGTCTCAAACAGAAAAGCCTCACAGGGGCACCTGAGCTGAAGCTCACTGAGAGCTTCTGATGTCTAGTACATCATGTGTTGCTGCACTGGACAGGCCTTCAAAACCAACCAATCAGATTTAGACATGAAATGATTCAGGTGATCACGGTGCTGAGTTAAAAAACATGTCGGTGAGTTTAAAAATAACCTTGCGCGTGCTTTACCCTCACAGCTTTGGTCAAAGTTTGTTTTGCTGCACGTGATGGAGGTGCAGATGGATGATGGAGGTGGACAACGAGTCTGTACTTGCATATTTCTTGCAACACAAACTGGAGCTTGAATCCAGAATACTGTAAATACCTTTACATCCAGAAAAACTGAAATCTTGATTTCAAGAGTTTAATCTGACCAGTTTCACATCGTGTGACATAAACCTGCATGAGTGCTGTTTTTTCACAGTGTCACATTGACCAATGTGTAAAGGAAGTCTCTCCTGAAAACATATTTGTGTACCAAGAGTCATTTCCCCATTTCCTCTCAGTCTTAACATATCTAAGTGAATTCACTGACAAATACTCAACAGAAATGCAACCCATTACCAGAAACCTTAAGCTCTCATACAGCTGTTACACTCCGGTGTTAACACTGAGCCGACAGAAAGGTGACAAACAAATCACTCATGCTTACTTCTTGGACAGCTCAAAAGAAGAAGATACTTTTCCAAAATCTGCATCTCAAAAACCCCCTGCAGCAAGTTCTGCCTATCACTGAGCAGATAGCCAATCAAAGCTTATGGGTAAGCACATCAATGTCCTGGGTTCAATGTTTCTTTCTTTGGACCTGAAAAGGTAAGTTTGCTGTGTGGACAGGAGATCAGGCTTTCCAAAGATTATGCTGTGGCCCAGTTCAGGGCTTACATCCTTCTGAGGCTGCACCTGAAGACTAATAGTATCACAATAACACGTCAAAGGATGTCCCATTTCAAAGGGACCCTCAGATGCAGTGGACAAGTGTGGCCTACTCTTCCCGGGCCGCAAAGGATGCTCTTAAAATATCCCATGATTCTTTGTGTCTGGTATGAATGAGATGGGCGGACTCTCTGAAACGACCAAGTAATGCACTGTTAATAAGTATTTGGTTTCAAATGTTAAAAAGAGGCAGAATCCTTTTAAGTTCAAATTATCATTAACATTTTCGTAGTAGTGATTTAATTGCACGACACCAGGGGCGCTGGTTGGTCATATACTGAGGCTGTAGTCCTCATCACTGGTTCGACTCCCCACCCTGCCTTCCCTCACTCTCTACTCTCTGTCCTATCAATGAAGGCACAACTGCCCAAAAACAAAACTCAAAAATAAATCAATAAAAGTTATGTGATGCTAGCTTGTGTTAGCTAATTACCCAGCTAGCTACCCATTGCTAGGTGACGGGGCGGTGCTATGTAGCGCTGGTTTGAGGGCAGGAATAGCTGGTGACGCATAACAGGAAACCCTCAGTAGACTAGACTGTCTCAATTGAGCATGAGCATTATGTGCAGGCTTTCAGGGTGGGTCCTTTAAAGGCTGGATCCTCAGAAAGACTAGCTCCTGAACTGAGACACAGCAAATGGCAACCCTAACCCTGACCCCAACCTTCAGGAATTAACGTTCAAGAATAAAGTTTCAAGCCCAATGCGGACTGTGAGATTTGTTCCATTCGTTTTGCAGTCAACAGCTGATGGCCCGTGTAGAACATAGGAATAATAACAGTCAAAAATAACTGTGTCAGTGCACATAGAGGTTTTGATTTATGTGTCAAGACGACCCCCAAAAGAAGTCTAGACCCTTATTGACAAACTGATAGGCTCAGCTCAGTGGGAGCTTCAGGGTTCATGTGCAGCGACAGGAGCAGTCAGCTGCTGGTCGCTGCATAAGCACCCTCAGTCATGGTTCACCCCATTACCAAACACAGACATTTAACCTACAGGTGTTTCCATACCAGCCCAGCAACATCCTGTAAGGCTTCTTCTTCTTCTTCTTCATGTAAAACCATCACAGCATCAGGATAAAGGATTCAATGAAGCATGATGGGAGGTAGAGTCAACAGTACAGTGGCCTAAAAATAAACCCATGTGAGCTGCTGCAGAGCACATGTCAGAGCCGTCCAATGACAGAGATTTTTTCCTCAGTTTCTTCTTCTTCATGCAGCTTTCTTCCCTGTCCTACTACATGAAATAAAAACCTCTTAGAAGCAGCTCATGGGAAAATGTCTCCATAGAGAACTAAATGATGTTTTTTTATGACCTTTGACCTGAAGCTTCATGCACATGATTTACATCAAATTTGTCCCAGGACAAAAAGTACACACATCATTTTCTTTTGAAAAAACTCCAAATGTTTGAATTCCTGGAATTAAAAACATAAGCTGTCTTTAGAAATGTGGCGTTTCATTTCTTTTGTGAACATTTTTATTAATCCGAGGTAAATCTGACCAAATGTGCAACTGTTTCTGCTGAATATTATAACACTTTATTTTGTCATCCAGAGGTATTTAAGCTGATTCATTATTCTGCATTTTATTCCTGTTTGAAGTTTCTGACCATTCATGTCTTATAAAATCAGATGACTTATAAGAAGTAACACAGATTCACCACCTCCAGAGGAAAATATATTCTAATGTGTTCTCAATGATAACAAATTAAGTTGTTAATTACAGCATAATTTCTGTATGCTAAAAAAGCTAACACTGTTAGTTTAGCATAAAGACCGGCAGATGAGAGACACAGCGAGCCTTGGTCTGTCCATTGATACACAGGTTTTATTTCAGCGTTGAGCTGGAACTGGGTTTGTGGACGGCCTCATACTACATTAATATCTAGTTTATACATTTAGTTTAAGTACTTTGCTAAATTTTGAGACAAATGTTTTGTTTAACGGGCAGAGACAAAAAGTTTTGTCAACTTTGACCAAACTCAGTGAGGTACACAGCCTCACCGGAGTCAAGAACCTCTAAATACTCAAAGGAATACTTTAAGGAAGATTAATGAATGAAAGAAAGACTAAAAAAATGCCAGAAAGTTAAAAAAAAAAACTGGAGAAGATGGGAGAGAACATCTACACCTATAGAAGTAAGAACCCAATGGCACAAAGGGAACAACAAGCACAAATCCAGGAGACAGCAAGAGACCGAAAGACTCCTGAAAGAAAGAAGAAGCCCAAAGAAACAGTAGAAGAAGGCCACAGAATGTGTGGAAAAATGGGTCTCAAGGCATTGCAGGGTGACATCAAGCAGCACCTGGTCACACTGAGAAGAGCAGAGAGACTGAGAAAACAACACAAGAAGAGAGAGCAAACCAGGACAGTCTTCTTCAGAGATCCCTCAACAAGGAGAAAACCAGGACCCTTAAAGTACCTGTAAGGTAACTTGACCCAGCACCTTTTCTGACAATAATAGGTACGTGCCATACCATCCCAGCTGACATGCCACCAATCCAACCACCAGAACACCAGATGGACACAAGGTCCCCCACATGGAGTGAAGTTGAGAGCAGAGTACTGTGGGCAAGATCAACATCAGCCCCTGGGCCCAACAGCATTCTGTATAGTCTCTATAAGAACACCTCTGGTGCCCTGAAGCACCTCTGGAAGCTAATGGTTGTGTCATTGAAAAGTGGCTCATACCAAAGGCATGGCGAAGGACAGTAGGGATCCTGATTCCTAAGTAGAAGAACTCTTCAACCAACAACCAGTTCCATCAGATCAGTCTCTTGAAAGACTGTGTTCCTGCAGAGGAGCACTTTTGTTGCCACCTCAGTGCAGAAGGCAGTCAGGTGGTTTTTCAGGATGTTTGGAACACCTCAATATAACGTGGGACCAGTTGCAGACAGCCCAAATATTAAAATATGACCTCCATGTGGTTTTCCTAGACCAGGCTACATTGGGTTAAACCCTGTAACAACGTTGGTTAATTCTCAACAACAGAGTCAAAGACCTTGCCACAAACCATATTTCACCTCTGTCTGTTGACACTGTGGCAAAAATGTTGGTGTCCCACAGCCTTGCTAAACAACAAGGAGTATATTTCTAATGATACCCTCAATTTATGGGGACAGCTTAAAACTTTAGATTCATGGTAAAGGTCCGACCAGTCACCGGCAAAGAAAAGAAGAAGAGGACCGAAACCGCTCAGAAAGTGAGATATGTAAAAATACACAAAAGAGTCGAGTCAACGAGACATCCATCAAAATCAAAAATAGGAGCACACACGAAACTAAACACAGTTTGGTCTTTGGAAGTGTTAAAGGACAAGTTGACTAAATTAAAACATCATCAGACTCTAAAAGTTACAGGACAGAAAACGATTTTACATTCTATAACAGAAAAAACACTTTCTATACAACTATGAAACAATATTTGTGTCAACTTCTTTAAAGCTTTAGTTGGTAGCCATGTAATAAGTGGGATAACGTATAATGATTGTAATAATGATGTATAGTGAGTGGGTGGATATGCAAATTAGAAACTTTTCAGGGTAAGATGAAGGTGCTTACATTTAAGCATCCCATGACGATGGTGTTGAGACTGTGCCAACAATTTATTGAGTAATCTGTCATTATTTAATGGAAAGTTAAATTATTTTTTAATCATCATAAACCCCAAATAAAGAATCAGTCTACTAAAATAAAGGACAGCTGCTGAGTTTTCCACTGATTACTGAGTTAAAAACTTTTTGCAAAAACTTCAAGAGTGCCAAGCACACCTCAGCCATCAGAGATATATCATGAAGAACAATAAAGTTTTAAATGTATGTGTGCAATGAATTACGTTTTTGCATATTTCACTATTTCTTGGCGTGCCTCAATTTTTACAGACGCACACATTGAACTCTGCCTACGGCTTCACATCCAGACACTTAATCAAAACTCTCAGAGAGGAGAGATTTATGGTGTCTTTTATCTTCAGATGTCTATCCTTAAAGGGCATACACACACACAGTAATACACACACACACACACACACACACACACACACACGCACACACACACACACACACGGCGGTAGCATCTTGTACTTTAGCCGTACATCTCCGCCTCAGGAGCTTTTCATATCCGGAGATTTTATTGTTCTTTTCATTCTTAGTGATGTAAAGCTCACTGAGTGTGTGTGTGTGTGTGTGTGTGTGTGTGTGTGTGTGTGTGTGTGTGTGTGTGTGTGTGTGTGTGTCTGTGTGTCTGTGTGTTAGCGTGTGTCTGGGGATATGGAGGGTAATAGGCTGTTATTGATTCTCATTCCAGTGTGATTGTGCTGTTGAGACAAAGATCCAGCTCAGGTGGGGTCGGACCTCAGGCTGAGTGAGAGCGTGTGTCGCGATGTGGAATGTGTGTGTGTGTGTGTGTGTGTGTGTGTGTGTGTGTGTGTGTGTGTGTGTGTGTGTGTGTGTGTGTGACGGCTCTGATTAGATGTTGTTTTTCTGGTATCTCCACTGAGACTCTGTGCCTGTGAAACACTGCAGCAGAGGTCTGAGCGGTGATGGCATCTGTTTGTTGAGATTCATTCGGTTTATTTTATTTACTCTGTTTACTTGTTTGCTCCAGAGATTCAAAAACTTGATGTCTTTCCAGGATGTCAACATCACTCGTCATCACCGCTTGGAGCTGCAATCTGTAACTTTCCGTTTCTGTTTAGATGCTATTCAAGCCATTAGTCATTTTCAATGTGAGGAGGTTAAACGTCATGTGGCTGACTTGGTGTCTCCATAGAAGCTTCCTTTCCTTTTTTTAATGCATGGCTTCATTAAAAAAAGCTTCATCAAACATGTCTCAAGAGACCTCCAAAAATCCTAACAGCAATCTGAATCCAAATAGTTACAAAGTGTAAACAAATGAACATTGAACATTTTAGCTTCAGGTTTCTCTCAAGCCTTGAAAAAGACGGGTTGAATAGATCGAGCGTTTTGTTCACACAAGCACCGTGCAGGCAAAGTCACAGAATTTCCAGGATGCAGTGCATGTGTGAAAAGGGCTCATTTCTCGGTCTATGTCTGAACACTTTCTGGAACTTGCAGACAAAACTGTGTTTTTTGGTTGTGTTAGTCTTGGGATCTCAAATTTTTTTCCAGTAACTGTTAAAAAAACCACTCAAACATAACCGTTATGTTGCAACATGGAAAAAGATCTGGTTATTGACACAACCTCTCTCTGCCTTCTCTCTTCTGTCAGGTTTCATCAGAGCGGCCGTGTTTTGACTGCTGCTGGGCAGTAAATACGCTCTGCTCTTCTGGGTATAAAGCCTAAAAGTTGTGACTTTATATCTTTATTGGAGTGAAGTGTGAGTTTTGACTTTAACTCTAACTGTGTCCAGATGCAGCAGACAGTCCTAATTGGACCTGGAGCCAGTTAAATCCCAGACCCTCTCCGCTCGGCTCGGCTCTCATGCAGCCTGAACCTTCCTCACAGCACTTTCAAAACGACAGACATTAATATCTGCTCTTACACTTCTGTTTGCTTCATCCATCTCTCCTCTCTAGGGAGGTGGATGAAAAACAGCCCATCACAGGAGTCGGGTGGTACTAAAGGTTGGATAGTAAAGTAAAGTTATAGGCACAAGAAAGGGTCAAAGGTCAAAGGAAAGTGGAGGTGGAGGAGTGTGAGCTGTATATCAGAGGGAAGGGAGTGAACAGCAGCAGACGGAGAGGTGGGGGGAAGAAAACACATCCAGAAAATAAAGAAAGAAATGTGACATTCCACCTTTTATCAAGCACCTGGTTTTATCATCCAACGCTCCCTGCAGATGGTTTTATTTGGATCTGTCTCTCTATCACTCCCCCACTCATACTTTCCCCTCCTTCCTCCCATCATCTATCTTAGCTTTGGCTTCTCCTCCCTTATTTTGACTCACTTTCTCAAACCCTCCTCCACCCTTTGCCTCCTATCATCTATCTACCATCCCTCCCTCTTTCCATCTCTCCCTCTCTGACTTCCTGCTTTCCAGCCTGCCAGACGGTCATAATTAACGGGGAAAACGATAGTCCCCCTGGCCCTCGGGAGCCCTCTACACTCACTGCCCTGAGAGAGACATTGTGTGTGTGCGTCTTAGTATGTGTGTGTGTGTGTGTGTGTGTGTGTGTGTGTGTGTGTGTGTGCGTCTGTGTTTCCCCTCGTACCTCCAGACTTTTGGCCTACGGACGGCGCTCAGCTCAATGTGTCCTTATGTTCAGTGTCAGCAGCGAAGCATGATCTCACCACCTCCGAAAAACACACCAAATGACTTACAGAGACTCCCAAACACAGGCCGCAAACACAGACCGGCCTGCTATCCAAGAGCAATAACACACACCCTCTCACGCACGCACACACACACAAACTCACACACACACACACACACACACACACACACACACACACACACACACACACACACACACACACACACACACACACACACACACACTCACTCACAATATACTGTACAAGGCGTCCACTGGCAGTTACTCTTATTATGACTTATTCTCACAGGAAAGTAGGAGAAAGTGAAGAAGACGGGGCCTTCGCTCCTTTTCTCTCTGTTCTAATGAATTCATGTTGTTGTTGATGAGAAATGAACGTCTGAATCACTGAAAAAGAAAACAACATGTCAAAAAAAAGAACAGGCTGTCTTCAACATAACTCCACCTGTCCATATATGTGCATAACTGTGTGTGTTTCTGTGCCCTCCTGCATTGGCATGCCCTCCTCCTCCTCCTCCTCCTCCTCCTCCTCCTCCCTCCCTGGATGCAGTGCTGGGAGGCAGATCCCAGATCAGAGAGGGGCAGGGAGCTGATAAGGAGTCGCACTGATGCTATCTGTCAGTCACAGCCGGAGGGCGGGGCTCAGAGCCAGGAGGTCAGGACTCTCACGGTCCCTCGGCTCCTTCCTTATCTAAACAAACAAGTCCTCAAGATGCTCTCTCACACACACGCACAAAACACACACACACTAACACACACACAAGCAAAGTATTAACATAGCATGGTGAACACAATAATGTGAACACTTTGAATCAACACCTCTAACACTTCTTGGTCTAATGCTACAGCTCGTCTTTATTTCAGTTGTTGATGTGTTACAGACTTTAAGTTAACTGACTGACAGTTTAGTCTACCAACTGTATCTTACCTTTGATTTGTCAACAGAGCCAACGGGGAGTTTTCAAAGTTAAATGTGTCACTCTTGAGTGACATTCAGGAGCACTGTGGGGTTTTTTAATCATAGCAGCAAAAGGAAGCAGGAAGATACTGCAGCAGCTTTAATATGGTGTGCCAAAATGGACATAGGACGGGGTATAAAGAAAAGTAGCATTTTATATCTGCACCTTGATCACGACATGGTCAACATGTTACTGCTGACAGCCCCCACAAATCAATCAATGTATCTTTGTTTATATAGTCCCGATTCAAAACAATGCTTTACAAACAGAATCCAAATCATTAGCATCATATGTCTACATTGCTCCTGCTGACAACATAACATAACGTACATAATGCGATGTTTCTGCTCAGGAGGAAATTTTTTAAGCTACCTTTCATTAGGGATGAGCATTCAGCTCAGAGACCGAGTAAAAACATGGCCAACATGGCAGCTCCTCAAAAGTGAAGCAAAAAACTTTAGAGCTCCCCCTGCTGACTGGCTGCAGTACAGGTCATAAACCCCGCCTCCGCCATGATAACACATGGAACATGACTCAAACTAGAAAAAAAAACAGAAACACATCAAATATATTTTTTAAAAGATGGTTTCTGACATGATTGTTAGTTCTTATCATTCTGATTTATGCCTCATTTAGTGTAGTTTTAATTAAATATTTGATCCTGCAGAGCTGTGTGCACCGGATTATCAGAGTAGAGGAGGAACGGTGAGAGGAAACGTAACAAACACTAACACAAGAGTCATTAAACTTTCTATAACCGCGAGTGTCTGCCTCAAACCCACACAAGAATCTGTTCTGCTGTGGACTGGTCCCACCTGAGCGAGCGACAATGCTTTGTCTGTGAGTTTAATGTGTGTTTGATTGAGGCGCTCTTTGCCGAGCAGTTTAAGGATGCACCCCATGTACAGAGGCTATGGTCCTCTTTGCAGCTGTTACTGATTCGACTCCTGGCTACGATCCTATCCTGCATATCTTACCCCACTCTCAAAAATTGCCAAAAAATGCTACTTTAAAAATATATGAATGCTTGGTTAGTAGAAGGAACATGACTTCAGTTCTGCAGGTTCACCACTCAGATCGCTGATGCAGAAGCCTTGCCTCCAATATGCCTCACCAGCATAATATGTCAGCGACTGTCAGGAGGTAATTTGGCTAAGGCAACTGCACAAGCATCTTTAAGGTATGTTATGGTTAACTCCAAGCAAAATAAACACATCTTAATTTCCATCTCTGGTTGAAGGTTTTAAGTGTTTGGCACCTGTACCTCACCCACCAGTGATTCACAGTGTACTCATACACCCAGAGGTTTATAACTACATCACTGCAGCAATGTTAAATCACTGGCTGCTGAAGCATTAGGGCCTAGCTTTATATGGATGAGTTCAGCTTCAGTTGCTTTCAAACAGAATTAACACTGTGACAACCAAATGACAGACAAACCAAAAATACACACTCAGTTAAAGCAAACACTGAATTTGGATTTCATTTAAACTTTGTTTTCCCACTCTCAATAATCCCAACCAAAGGATCGAAACATGTTTTGGGCTGCGAACTCAAAATGAAGTCCCTCAATGCTGGTTCAATATGGTTAAGAATATGAAAGTTTCTCTTTCTAAAACACAACCAAAAAATAAATCTTAATAAAACAGAATACTTTTTTCTTTCCATTTATCATCTTATGACACACTCCATCTTAAACTAACCAACCTCTTTTTACACTCAGGTTTAGTGAAACAGAACTGAACTTTAATAAAGTTAAAGTTATTCTTCTTGAATAAGACATGTTATAACTCTCCTTACTCTGAGTGTGAGTTAAGTGTCACATGTTCTCAGTGACACATGCAAATAATGCTAAAGCATTCTCTCTCACCACAGCCTTTATTGTCTGCTAACTGAAATATTGCTTTTCAGAAACTGTTTCACCCTCACACCTGATCCCGCTCTGAGCTGCTGTTCACACACCAGTGTTTGTCCGCCCCTGTGTGTGTGTGCAAGTGTATGTGCTGTAGTCTGTGGTGTGTCTCTGTGGATGTGTGTGTCGGCCCGGCAGTGTAAATATTGTGTTGTGCTCTAGTAACAGCTCTTCCTCTGGCTCCGCAGTAGCTGCACGCTCGGCTGTTTATTTTCCTTCCTGACGGACGACTTCTTATCAAATAAGCAGACACTGCGTTCTCGCCCGCTGTCCAACCACACACTCCCACAGGATGTCCCGCCCCACTGGTGATTGACAGCTAAATAAACCACTCACACTGCTGTCAGTCATCTCTGCTAAATGTCTCGTCTCATTTGAAAGTATCAGTGTGAATGTGGCTGATTTACAGCGTGTGCTAACACGGAGCAGATGTGACAGACGACACAGTGTTTTCTCTCTGTTGCCATGGCAGCCCCTTCAGTGATGACACAGAGATAAGGGCTGATGGTGGCTCCAACAATGGAGGCTTTTATTAGTAAGTATGAGTCTGAAGAGTCAGTCCAGACAGTTGAATGAGAGCTTCAGAGTGAATGAATGACTGAAACAGATCTCTGGTTCAGGAGCTTTAGAGCAGTGGCGTGTCCAGAGGGGTGGCCAAGGGTGGCACTGGCACCCCTTGAAATCCAACTGGCCACCCCAGGGACCACCCCAAAACCCTAAACTATGATTGGCTGTTTGCCTTGTCAGAGGTGGGGTTTCTGTTAAAATCCATAATTTGGGACGAGTTAAAAAGCTGACAGTAGATTTCTTTATTAGTGCCCTCAAATGTGACTTTGAAAAAACATCTTTAGGTCCTTAAATAATTAAGCTTAGAAGATGTATGCCACTTTGTCTGTTTTTTTTTTTTAGTCAAAGGGAATATAACAAGTGTTTAATACTTTAATGAAAGTAGGTTGTGAAGACAGAAAGGGTAAATGTTATTCATTTGTAAATGCATTGGCCACCCCTGCCTATGTGAGAGCCTCAGTTGGGCCACCCCGCTCAAAAAGTTCTGGACACGCCCCTGCTTTAGAGAAATGATTGTTGATGAATTTAACAGCATAACCAACATGACCTAATATATTTCTCTGTTACTGGCATGACATTTTTAATAAACATGAGAGCTTCGTTCAGAGTTTAAGGAAGAGTTCTGTGCTTCAAACTCCACAGAGGATCTTCTGGGTAGTTTTGAATTTGGCGGTCCCTGTGGACAAAGCAGGATGATTTATGTTTTCTTCTGTAAGTATATAAGTAATGATCATAATGTTTATATACTTCATCCTTTTTGTGTTCAATGTCTAAAAAGCAACTCACAATTAATCTTTGACATGGCAAAATGTCATCAGTATGAGCATTTTAAAAACCAACACAGAGTGCTTCAACAAGAAGAATGAGCGCTCAGTGAAGAAACCCCTCCCATCACGCCCTCATACTAATGTTCTCTACTGAGAAGTTACCAAGCTTATACATTGCCTGAGACAGAGAGGACAGATGGACATCACTGGGGTTAAAAGAGGGCTCCTCCCTTCACCTGTGTTTTGTTGAGTTAGGCCCACGACACCCCAGAGAGCCACTCCCCTCCATGCCAGCTCCCACCATCCATCATAACCACAAGCAGAACCTCCTTATATTCCAACACTGTCAATACGGCATTGCTGCTGTCAACACACCCAAGATCCATTCATGCAAGCTCCAGGTAGTGACAACACTGATGCTACTTGTCCCCTAATGACCTCCACAACCCAAAACACAGCAAAGAGAAGAGTCTGAAGAGATGTTAGAGAGAAGACAGTGAAGGCAGAAGCCTGTTTGGGCTGGAGCTCACCTTTGCTGGGTTAGACTGTACACTCTACCTCCCCCCACTCCTCCACTCTAACGAGGCGTGAGAGGAGAGAAGAGAAGAGCGAGAAAACAGAGAGAAGAGTCTGTAGAAAAATGTATGAAAGAGTCCAGGAAGGCAGAGTGAGGACGAAAGCCTGTTTGGGCAAGAACTTACTTTCGCCAGGTAAAGATGAACGCTCTAAAGAGCAAAAAAGGAGCACACTCAAACTAAAACATGACTACACAGAGCGAATTAAAAGGTAAAGAAGTCAGCACACTAAATCCTTTTAGTAGCATACATACTTGTATCAAGAGTGCTGACTTCCTAACACTTTAAGCTGTATGCTATACCTCCCCAATTCCTCCATTTTCACTAGGGAAGCAGCATAAAGATATCATCCTCATCTGTCTGCTCTCTGATGGTCTCATTTGATTTTGAAGGTAAAATCGAAATATAAGTATTAACTTCAACAGCTCTACTTTGTCACAGAACTTATAACTCTCAGGTTTTCTTACGTGCAAACATTTTTATGCATGAACACAAAAATCATGCTGCGCGGAAACTGAAGGACAAACAAAACTGGAAAACAGTTTTAGTTAAAGAGGAAAGAGCCGGCACGAAGGTATTGTATTTTGTAGAATTGCCTAATTATCGGCTCATACAGTCTTAGAGTGTCTCCCTTTTTTATAGTTATAAAGTTTTAATTTTTATAGCTTTGAGTTTCTAACTAAAGTCCCTTTAAGACTAGAAAACTCACTCTTTGCTGACATTATTCAAACCTAGCATGTATTAGAGATGTCTAGACTGAACCTTTGCAATGTGGTGAACACTTTTTGTAATGACAGAGGTGTTAGGTTTGTAAACCTCGTACAGCTTCAGTTACGGAACGAGTCAGTGTAACATTTCCTGCATGAAGCTCCTGAAGTTGGTGAGGCAGGAAATCATTTCACGACCTTGAAGCTTCCTCAGGATGAGCTGGCATGTTAAAGGGGCATTCCAACAATCTCAAATTCAGTTCAGTCAACATTAGAAGCTTAACTTAGCCCGTGAAACCTGTCGTATATAAACTTTGATCGTTTTTTAAGGCTGAAGATAATAACCTGATGATGTCACAGTGATGTCATCAGGGTCGCCTGAGCTTTAGGTTGAAGGCTGAATATTTTTTGGAGTTTCAAAAAACTGAATGAAGTTTGATTGATTTGAGTATTTTAACAGACATGGATGATTTATTTAAAAAACAGGCTACATTGTGGGTAATGTAGGATTCGGTGTTTGAAAGATATTTTTTTAAGCTTTGTTAGTCAGATTTGTTTTTAAATCTTTATTTCCAAAGATTTCTGAAAGTTCAGATCCAAAGTGTTTTTAAAAAACTTCAAACTGCAAACAAAAGAAGGACTCTCTGTCTTTATTTCTGGTCAGCACTTCACCGTGTACCTCTCTCTTACCGTAATGTTGCTGTACTGTAACATGTTAGAACCACCCAAGTTGAATTTCTTGGAAACTTACCTGGCCAAGAAGCTAATTCAGTCCGTCTTGTTTTTTTTCTCCCTCTCTCTTTTCTTCAGGTAGAATACGTCCTAACTGAAACCACCTGGCCATTATGAGCCCGCTCCTCTCCGTCACCCCTCCTCCATCTGTGTGTGTGTGTGTGTGTGTGTGTGTGTGTGTGTGTGTGTGTGTGTGTGTGTGTGTGTGTGTGTGTGTGTGTCAGGGAGAGAGGAGTGAGAAGCTGGACCAGGCATGGTTGTGATTACATGTTTATGTCCATATTTGTAAGTCTGCTGGAAGACATTTGTGTGAGTGTGTGTGTGTGTGTGTGTGTGTGCAGTGCTGATGACAGAGTGTGTCTTCATGTGCATGTATGTGTGTGTGTGAGAGTGAAAGTGTGTACACTGTGAGTTGTGAGAGTAAATAAACGCTGTGCAGTGGGGACTCACGTGGCGTTATTATCAGAGCTCAGAGAAAAGACAAACTGTTTTTTCTCTCCAGTTTGATTCATCCCCACCCTCTGCTGCCTGCTGCCTCTCTCTCCGACCCACCGCAGTACACACACACACACACACACACACATACACATACACACAAACTCATACACATCACCTTACCCCCACCGCCCCAAATTCAACACATGGCTCCAATCAGGGGATTATTTTTAGCACTTAGGAATTCTAATCAGTCACATTGTGATTGTTTTCAGTTTTCAGTATGTGAATGAAGGTTTCAGCTCCAGCTCCAGCTCCTCTAACTCACCTCCTCTCAGAGTCACAGAGTCAGGATCATCTGGGTCATTTCTCCGTCTTTTTTTCTTCTCTTACAGACGCCGTCCGCTTGATTGCAATCACATCCCGGCAGCCTTGTCGTGATTGGGGAATTCTTCAAAATGACCCAGATGCAGGAGCCAGCCTTCTGTGGAATCACTCACTTTGATGATCTCTGAAAAAAAGAAAATCCACAAAATAAAGTTTGGTTTGGAAACCGCGGATCAAACACACACACATAAGGGCTTGTACAGTACGCAAACTCACACACTCACAATTTGTGGTACACTGAGGCATTCTTTCTCTCTCACACACACACACTAACTTACACTCATTAATCTGGGCAGACTCAGGAAACCACTCCAGCGAGCTGGCTGGAGGCCCTGGGAGGGGGCGGAGGGATGGAGGGGTGGAGGGTGGATAGGGGACGAGAAAGGGGGGGATCAAAGCCAGGACGAGAGCAGCAGACTCGCTGAAAAGAAACAGCAGAAGAGGGACGAAAAGAGAAAAGAGAGTTTGGAGAGGGAAGAAAAGAGAAAGGAAAGTTTCCTTTGCTCTTGAGCTCTGAGAACACAGGAAGGAGAGAGGATCTGAGACCCCTCGATTTAATGAACTCGAAATGTGTGTGTGCAATTGAGATGGTGTGTGTGTGTCCATTCTGTACCTACAGGATGTCATGATTTTGTCTTTGTATACTTGTGAGGACCAACCACTGATGGACAACCTTTCTTATGAGGACTTTATTACTTGTGGGGACATTTTGCAAAGTCCTGATGTACAAACAATAACTGTCTTTATAAAAGGAAATAAGAATATAATATTATTGTTTTAATATACAAAGATGGTAACATTGTGTAACTAAGTGGTACACAGGGTGGTAGTGGTTCTTTACGCAGGTTGCCATAAAGAAGACGAAGTAGCAGAAGAAGAAGACTCAAGCTGTATTCAAAACAGCCTGCTACATACTACCTACGAATATATGCAGTATGCAGTACACACTGATTACTGTGTTTAAAGGTAGTATGTCGCAGGCTGTTCTGTTTGTTCTGTCTTGCAGGATGCTGGGTCAGGCCTTGCCTGGGAGTGACAAAATTCACTGCTGTTTCTTTTTGCATGACTTCACTGTAAATGTGACAGATCGTTGAACTTTGTACTTTTGGTAACAACTGTGGTCCACATTCAAACTACAGGCTAGATTTTGCCCAAATCAGAACGTACTGCTAGTACAGTAGGCAGTTTCGTTAACAGCCTTAATAGCTAGCTAGCCTGTCCCGAACTGTGTGGCTTCTACTGCAGCGCAAATGATGTCGGAGGAGATGACAGATGAATGCGAGGTACTCGGTCGACACCCAAAAAAGTTCCCTCTGGGAGTTTGATGACAACGTGTAATGAAGAATCACATTGTTTCATTAAAGGTTTTTGAAACAAAAACAAAAAAACTTTGAACATCATAAGTAATGATGACGACACTCGAGTAGTTCAGATACATGTATTAGTATTGTTTATTAGTAACGTTTATGAAGTTAACTTGTTGCTCCAACCCAGCGTTGTAGTTGTTCCAGAATTTATTCATAAAAATCACAATAATATCTGCATCGTGAATCGAACATGTTAAATCCTGACAGCTCTAGTCCCAACGAACAAAATACCTGGTCTAGTTGAGTAGCTCCTTAGGCCCTTCTTTTAGTATTTTGAAGTGAGATTTGAACTCTCTACTGCCTCCTGATGGTATATTAAGTTTTTGCACCGGCCCAGCTACAGTGGAAATGGTGGTCCAGTTAAAGGACTTAAAGAATGTCGTCCTCACAAGATACTAAAGTCGTGTACGCATGTAGGGTGTGTATGTGTATAAAAGTCATGACTAGGGAAAGGAGGTGACCACAGAGTAAAAACACGCTTTGATACACAAGACATACACACACATAGTACTGTACACACATGCTCAGACAGAAACACACACCCATGCACACGCACGCACGCACGCACAGACACACACACACACACACACACGCATTTCTCCCCCAAAAAAAGCTCTGCAGGGAGGGTCGACAGTCCTTAAGAAAATATTCCCCAAAGCACTAATTAGAGAAACGATGGAGCTCGTTAATAGCCAGCCAGCATACACACACACACACATACACACACACACTCTCTCACACACACACGCACGCACACACATTCTCCCTCCACCTAAACTCCACCCTCACCCCACATCACCCCACTGGTCTTGCAGAAGAAGAAGAAGAAAAAATAACACAAAAACAAAACAAAAAGATTCTGGCAGGAGGAGAAGGAGCGTTCCACTGGCAGGCCTGGGTCAGGGCCCTATTTACCTACCGCAGCACTGCTCTCTCTCTCTCTCTCTCTCTCTCTCTCTCTCTCTCTTTCTTGCTTACAGCACTGAGCACCTCCCCTCATCGTGGAAACCTGACCCTCCGTCTTTCCCTGAAACTCACACACACACAAATGTACATGCATCCACTCAAACCCACCAAGAAGTGGCACATGGTTTTGGTTAAAAAGTGTCTTGGCTCCAAATGAAACCCAATCTCTGGCTGAGTTATTCCTCTCATTTCTAAATCTTTATTTCAGAAGATGTGAAAGAGGAGGAGTCACATTTTCCCCTCCATCTTTAAGAATTATTCCCCTCTTTTCTCCCTGCTTTTCTTCTCTCATCCTGATTAAGTTGCACCGTTAAAAAAAAAGAGGGAGAGTAAAATAGCCCGAGGATTTCTTGAGGCTTTATTATCCATCACTGGAGCCAGTTCAGGAAAGCTGAGACGGAGGCAGAGGAACAATAGCGTAGATTTTCTCACAGTAAAGTGGTTGAAAAGCTCAGAAACACACACACACCCTCACAGACACACTTTACATGAAAACAGTGCAGCCAAAGTGTCCTCACACGTCTCAATCAGAGCAAATGAGGTGGCAATTTCAGGGAATCAATTTGTTTTCTCTCCGCTCTCTTAGCTCTCTATCTGTTGCTGACATTTCCTCCCTGTGCCGTAGCCAACCCAACCACCCATTACTTTACCGCACAGGCCCTTATTAAATGTATATATAGTCACGCTTCAGACCGGGACACACTTTCTCACACAAAAGCCTAAAAAGAGTGGAGAACACAGGGTCGCACAACAAAACTCCTCTTACGAAAGAACACAGGCCGAGGAGGGAAGTTTAAGTTTGACCCAGATCCAAAATGGCCTCAGCCTGTGTGGGTGGATGAATAAAGTCAGATCCATCATGCCTGCGTCTCATTTCACGGCGTCCTCTTCCCACCCCCACTTCGCCAAAATGTGTGCCTCTCTGTCATGCTTCTCTCCAGCCCTCATTAGAAACATCTCACTTAGGGTAACAGTGTTATTTCAGAGTTTGTAGCTCGTTATGGGAGTGTTTTTCCTGCGGCGTGGCCCTCGTCATGACTGTGTGTGAAGAAAGAGGGGAAGAAAAAAAATGGGGGAGGTAGGAGAGGGTGGGCTTCTTAAACACGGGGTGAGAGCGTATGAGTGTGATTCCAGATGTGTTTTTTACTGCTCTGGCAGGGATGACAGGGCTGTAAAGAACCTCTCCTGGAGCAGCCTGGAGGGGGAGAGAGAAGAGGGGGGAGGTGGAGGACAGAGGAGCTGAAGGCTTCGGCAGCTAAAGGCCCTCAAGGGTGAAGCCAGAGAGGAGCTGGGGGAGCAGAAGAAGGGGGTACGTGGTGGTGCTCAGAGGTCTGAGAGAAGTCCTCAGAACTAAATCAGTCACAGTTTAAGGGGGAGGGGCAGGATGAAATAACATTTCATAGCAGAACTGTCCCTTTTTATTGGCTCAGGTGTGTCAGGTTGAAAGTCTGGAGACGTGACTATGTTTATCAGTCTAAGTGTCTCAGTGAAAAAGCTATGTATGTGTGTGTGTTCTATAGAGGAGTGTGGGTTCAGGAGCAGGGCTTTAAGTGGGCCAGTACACTTCTGTAACAAATTTAACAAATCGAACATTGAGTTTAAAGCTACAGCTAGTCAGCTGTTAGCTTAGCCTGATGTTCACTTGAATAAAATAAAAACAAACTCTGTCCAAAGGTTACCTCACCTTCTCACATCTCACATTGGATCACTTTAAAGTCTGTCTGTTAAAATTCAGGCCCAGAAGCAAGCGGCAACCTCCGGCCGCGAGAATCGAAGCCAATGAGGAAGTATTAAAAACTGCAGTTCATCGAGTGTCCACTTGAGGCTGGCTCCAGAAGTACTGGAAACCACACACACACCAATTCAAAAAAGCTGATCTTTACAGCAGAAATAAACATGTTTACAGTCTGGTACAAAAAACTTGTTTAGTCTAGATAGCTAATGTCTCGATCAGCACACACCGTACGGGGGTCAATTTTTTTCTTAACACAACAGTTAAGAAGATATTAAGATTACAAGTTTTCCATTATGAGAGGCACAGCTGACTTGATTCACAGGCGGGAACACTGTAGCTGTTGGTGAGGAGGCTCAAAGCCCGCCTCTTTACCTCACACTAGCTTGACAGAAGTTAGGTTGAGTTCAGCATATCCAATATGGTTCCCGCCAACGATTGGCTCCAAAACAGTGCTTCAGAAACAGATGGGTGACGTCATGGATACTACGTCCATTATTTATACAGTCTATGGCTAGAAGTTAACAGCCAGATTAACCTAGCATATTTTCTTATTAAACAAGCTAAAAAACAAACATGTTTACTGGTTAGCTTTAAAGGTGCTAGCATGAGAGCCAAAATAGTTGCCTCTAAGTTCCCAGTCTTAATGCTTTGCTAGGCTAACCGGTTACATGCTCTGGCTCTAAATTTATGGCACTGACCTTTAAAGTGGTTTTAATCTTATCATCTTGGTCACACATTTTCTAAATCCTTATAAGAAACATCTGTTAATCTCTGTCCATATTTAGAGCTTTAAAACAGCTAATTCAACTTTCAAAGAAAAGTCTATTTCTAAAAGTCTTTCTTTAATACTTGAGCTCAAAACCACAAAGTTTAAAGGTTAACTTTTAAAAAACATATATATACATGTATCTCTTATACATTTTTGGGCTTTTATTCAAAAAGGATGGACACTGGATAGAGCAGGAAACAGGAAGGAGGCCACAGCTCATAATTGATCCGGCCTACTTGCATGAGGACTAAAACCTCTATACAGATGACACATCACTTAACCGAGAGGCCAAACCAGAGTCCTACCGTTTTACTTTTTTAAATTAAAAAACACAAACAGGCCGGGAAAGCCAAAAACCTTAAATACTCAGTATTTAGTATTCTTGAGTATCTAACTGAAAGCCTGGTCTCATCTGTGTAAAAGCATGACGTGGGACTGACTCTTTTCTGGATCTCGTTTGTTGGATTTAAGAACACACTGCACCTGGAGTATAGGAACAGAAACATGAGCACACGAATAATAAAGCCAACAGGAAGTCGATGACAGAACTCTTCCATCATAGCGTACACACTCCTGACTACAACCTCAACACAACATTACAAGAATTAACTGCAGCCAAAATTTCTAAAGTCAAACCCAAGTTGAAGTTAAATTTATCCTTTGACATAAGGTTGAAAATAAGGATATTATAATGGTTTGGTTTATTTACTGCATGAATGTGTGAAAAACAGAGAAAAGCTGCAACATGATCATGCAGAAGTTTGTGTGTGTGTGTGTGTGTGTGTGCGTGTGTGTGTGTGTGTGTGTGTGTACACGGTGTGATCAAGCTCTGCAGGTCCTGTAGCTTGTTAGTCATGCTCGTTAATATGCGCCTTTTTTATGGGCTCTGTTCAAAGACTGACTCGGTGTTTCATCTCAACCTTACCTTCTCCTCACAGTCACAGAGGACAGGAGGACGACAAGGAGGAGGAAAAGTCAGGGGGTCAGTGGAGGAAATAAAGAGGGAGGGAGACTTGTAGATCACTGATGTGAAACGTTCACCTCTGTTGGTTGACCCTGTGGCAAAAATATTCAGGCTGCATGTGAAAGTTTGTGATAATGGCCTCGTACACAGTGCAGTTTCACCTTTGTACTCACACAGAAGCTCCAAACACACACAAACAGCGCTGCCTGCTCAGCCTTTACATATTGCCACTGTCTTCCCTCCATTCGCCTCTATTACTGCCTCCTTTGGTGGTTCAGAATCAGAACTTCTCCCCACCAGAACTTCGTATAATACACCTTGCAGACGAGGCATTATGAGGTGTAAACATCCTGCCCTGAGATGACGATAGGTAGGAGCCTAGTAAATTCAGCATGGATGTTAGAGCAGCCTGAGGAGCTACTGGACCCCAACCAACTCTGATAGAGAAAAGTGGAGCAACATCCTGTCTTGCAATCCAGGCAACGGCAGCAGAGGTGGTGAGAGCATCTCTTAACTGCTGAGCTCTAAGTCACTGAAACCAGAATAGGTAGTGATAACAGCAAGAGTGTTATTAAAAGTTGAGACATTCGCCTAATCTATGTTTAAAGGTGTTTAAATGTTCAGGCAAAAGTTAGTTTGTCCTGCATGGAAGCTGATAAGAGTGATTTGCCATGGAAGTGTTACTGACGGTAGAATCGGAGGGAGTACATTTTAAAGCTTCTTAAATATTCATTGTTGAATCAATAAATCATCTTTAAATCAGTGTGCAGTGTCAGCTTGTTTGTGTCTTTAGTTGGTAGCAGGGTAATAATGTAGATAATGGATAGTGACCAGGTGGTTATGGGACAGCTTGAGAGGAAAACTTGCTTAGATTCTGAAAATATAGTGTATAAAAGCAGAAGTGGAGGAGGATGTGGATTGTAAAAACACGCCACATCGTACCGACACGTACTGTGTGTGCGTGTGACCGCTCACTCGCCCTCTCCTCCCCTCCCTCTCCCTCACAGTCCTCCACAGGCACGCCAGCACCTCCAGGTCCGGAGAGCAAGGCTTTCTGGGGGATCAGAAACAGATGTGCCTCCTGCCCCTCTTCTCTTAACTCACACAAAAAACACACACACACGCTGGCTTGTACACACACGCTGGCGGCATTTCAGAACCGGCACCAGGACTCAGCCGGAATGACGGGGCAGCGTGACCCTGAGCTTGACCCTGGCTCGCAGCACCTCAGACAGGAAAGGGACGCAATTGGCTTCAGCTGTGACCCCCCGTCCCCTCTCTCCCGCCTGCCCCCTCCTCTCATTAAGACAAACTGTTTTTTAAGGCAAAGCAGCTTTCACTACCGCTAAAGCCAACACCCTGGAGCACGGAGAGGGGTGGCAGGGAGAGGGGGAAGGACCCAGGGAAGGTAAAAGAACAAGAAACAAATAGAGCTGGAGCAACGGGGGAACTAAGGAGGTAATAAAAAAAAGAACAAAAGATCAAGGTGAAGGAAAAAGTTGGAGAGAAAAGGGGCAGAGTGTAAGAAAATCCAGACTCAAATCCAGGGAAAAGTCAGGCATATCACTTGCAGCTGTTGCAGGCTCGTGCTCCCAGAATCCATTGCAACTTGGAACAGTTTTTCTAATGAGAAAGGGCGGTGTCATGGTTACATTAATATCAAAACATCCAAAATAACAGCTCTGAGTCAAAGAGAGAGGCAGAGACAGAGAGAGAGGGAGACAGAGAGATGAAGTCAGTTAATAATGAGAATGATTATAAACAGCACTGAGACCTTTCTGTCTTGGAGACAGACTTCTGAGTGTACAAACAACATATTTGTTTGTTTAGGGATGTACAGCAAAGACAGATGGAAAGAGTTAGACTTCTTTCACTTCCATAAAAAAGACGCTGGTTTTATTTTGCTTGCCTCTGCTTTTGTCGTCCTCTCTAATCCATCAACCCTCCCCCTAAACACCCACATTTCTGTTCCAATTTTTCTTCATCCCAGCGCGATGTTCAGACTCAGTGGAAACTGTGTATATGTGTCTGTCAGGTCGCCTGTTCCAGGACCCAGTGTCTGCAGAAACTGCTGAAAACATTTGCATATTTCATGTTTGGCAACCTGCAACGGCCGAAAACTTCAACCAAAGAAAACAAACCATACAGAGCTGTGAGTGTGTGAGTGTGTGAGTGTGTGAGTGTGTGAGTGTGTGAGTGTGTGTAAGTGAGAGTGGCAGGGCATGCTGAGGTAGATTAATACCGCTGCTCAGAGGGGGGTTCCTCCATTCAGGGCTGACTGATGTGCGTCCCAAATTGATTTATGAAAACGGCCCTTAATCAATTATGTGTGGAGAAAGAGGGAGCGAGAGAGAAAAGGAAAGAAGAAGAAAGAGGGGATCTTGGGGGGTTGAGTGGGAGTGGGAAATAAAGAGGATACAGAGGATGAATCTGCAAAGCGGGGAAAGTGTGTGAATGATGCTGCTCTGTTGAGGAATGTGCGTAATAGTCGTCAGTTTGTGCCACAGGTGTCCAACACAGTGGATGTGATGGTTTGTCAGGGAGATACGATGCACCGAGGCTGATCCTGAGACGCTGTTTCTTTGGGTGACACGCTGAGCATGCTGCATCCAGGATACAGAACTTATACAGGCTCAGGTTATCAACATTTTTCATAGTTTGATATTTTTCAGTTCCACATGCTGATGATACCATCTCTGTATTTTTAAAGTTCAATAGAGACAAACTGTTCTTATGAAAAATAAAAAACCCCAACCAAAAGCTGCCGCTAGGAAAGAGAGAGGAGGGACGGAGCAGGAGGGTTCAAGTCACAGAGAGAGAGTGAAGCAAGAGAGTTCGCTGCTGCTGAAAACAAAGTTAGCCAGAGAAATACAACATAAAGTTTGGATTGTTTCACATTTACACTTCCAAGAACCTACAGAGTCATCCACACCTCTGCACAGACATGAAGTAAGGGTGCAGAAGTTTGTTTGTTTGTCTGATAGTGAAGTTTAACCTCTTCCTGCTCGCCGTGATCCCACTGCCTCTCTTACAACCACTACTGTTCATCTCCTCAGACACAGGTGGGCAAATATCAATGACATCATAAGTGTTCACTGACAGTGAAGCTAAAAGATGTAGAGCTCCCCCTGCTGACTGGCTGCAGTATAGGTCCTAAACCCTGCCTCCTCCATGTTAACAGATGGAACATGATTCAAACTCTAAAAATAAATGCAGGTCCCATAAATATTTGTCAAACATGGTTTCTGTCATTATAGTTAGTTATTATGATGCAGATTTATCTCCAAGAGTTCATTTCATTTAATTCAGAAGTTTAGTTTGAATTTATTTGATTTTAAAAAGACAACTGATTGACAGCTCTGTCGACCAATGAGGCTCCAGCAGCGCTCAGTGCACCAGATTATCAGAGTAGAGGATGAACGGTAAGAGGGAACAAACACTAACACAAGAGTCATTGAACTTTCCATCACGGTGAGTGTCTGCTTCAAACCCACAGAAGAATCTGTTCTGCTGTGGACTGGACCCACCTGAGTGAGCGCTTATGTTTTCTCTGTAAGCTGAACGTGTGGGTTGGTTAGCTGAAGGGGAGTGGCGTCAGTCCCATGGTTCTACCAGCCAGGTCACTTCTGCACATGGCTTGGTTGCACCAGCTCAATATGTCAGGCAGTCTTTTGGCAGAGATGAAGGCATGTTGTTCGATCTTAGTGATGGACTTGACCAGTGGTCTGTTGCTGCAGGCTTCATATCACTGATCAAAACAAATGTTCGTAAGAAGAAATTAGAAAATGCAGATGGAGAGCACACCCTGCAGACACACACAACACACTCCTTCTAGGTCTACAGGATTATTCAGAGGGCATATTTTATTTTAGGTACACATTATTTCTAGGAGGATCCTGTTTACTACTCTATATGTCTACTACACGTCTACACTTCCTATACCAGCACAATGAGCAGGTTTACATTTTAAAATAACTAAAGGACCCAGCTCTGGTGCCCAGGAGTGAATTTGTTGTTTCTGTGGTATGGAAACAGGTAGACTTATCTTTATCAAACACAGAGCAGAGAAGATTGCTTCAGTTTGTCAGTAAAGAGGGAAAGGTAAAATGTGTGCAGGAGTGTGGTGTAGTTTTGGAGTGATAGTGGTTTTGGACGAGGGGGTGGCGGGGGCTGAAGAAGAGGAGAGTGAAGCTGCAGTTGTTTAAAAAGCCCTTCCCCTGCTTGCCCATTGTGCCTGAGACAGGGGTGTGTAGGGGGGAGGCGGGGGGTCACGCTGAGAGCTCGTTTCTCCTGCCTGTCAGAACTCTATCTGGGCTCCAGCCGGAACTAATCAACTCCAATAGGCCTCCCCATTACCCAGGGTGCAATGGGCCACGGGCCGGGGCTGGCCGGTGGGAAACAGAGAGGAGGAGAACGAAGACAGCCCCCCCACCCCCGTACCCCTTCTTCCACCAGTACCACCACTATCCCTACACACACACACACACACACACACACACACACACATACACACACACATACACACACACACACACACACACACGCACGCACACACACGCACTCCATACTCCACCAGCCCGTGCAGCACACACAACACTCCCACTGTTTCACACTGAAGCAATAATAAACACTTGCAATAATATTTTCACAGCAAGCAATAGCCTGCTTCAGATCAGAGCCTTGTGCAGCTGTGGAGTACAGACACAGGCACCCACTCACATACATGCACACTATCACATGCATACACACGCTCATGCAAAGGCATGTACCGTGCAGAGAGGGTTTCAGTGAGAGAAGAACTCTGCAGACTTACACACGATTAAAACAAGAACTTCAAAACTAACTGATTAGAAAGTTCAGAAAGTGTTCCCGTACTGAACCTCATGTTTATAACACTTTAATATCATACTTCTGTTTACCGTAACAACTTTAAAAGGGGATCATGCTGTGACTCTACAATAATAATGAAACAGATGCTTCCCCGTGTGTGTTACATGGAGAGCAGTTTTGACACTGATACTATTGTTTTTATAACATTCAATTATTCATAAAGTTTGGATATGAATGAGAGAAAGTATGAATTAGGGTTTGAGAAACTCAGCACCCTGAGTTAAGCATCTGGAGTACTTTAATGTCGCCCTCCAGTGGCTTGATAACCATGCTGCAGCATTACAAAAAGGGAGGGAAAGGGGGATCAAAGATAAAGTACTAGTGTAGTGCCTCTGTATCTTTAGGAATCTGCACAGAAAACATCCAACATAGCTAATTTGGATTAATGCTTTTTGTCATAGTTACTCTGTCGTACTATGACTTAAAAAAAAACAAGACCTTCTCATGATATAACTTATTAATCTGCATAAACTTGAAGTTCAAGGAGAGTGCTGGGCTCTGTGCTTGATTAAAGAAATTAAGTTTTCACCTCATAGATCCTTCTTTTGTCTCTTTTTAATAAAAATGAGGTCGTCGTTCTGAAGTTGGACCATCTGATGGAGCAGACTCCAGTTTGGACACGATCAAAGGCGATAGTGTGAGCCAATGTGTGCACAAAGTTTAGTATGTGTGTTTTTCTAAGTGACTTCAGCCTCCTTCACTGAGGTGAAGTGGGGGCAGATTTAAATGAGTAAAGAAAACTACCCCCCCTGCACACACACGCCCCCCCCCCCCCCTGTACACCCCTTTGTTATTGTGTGTGTGCATGTGTGTCTAAAGCATGCTCTAGTCTCATCCAGCATGTGTATTTGTTATTAATACAAATCTTAAGTAACATAAAGTATGTTTTCATCCTCTGCTTTCTGATGGTGTTGGTGCTGTAATGCTGCAGAGATGGTGGGTGTGAAGAAGGAGTCACATGGGAACCTTCCTGCAGTGAGTGGGGGGGTATTTAGAGGCATTGGAATGGGGTTAATCCTCATTCACCCCATGCTTCACTCAGCCAGGTCAGGCACAATAAGCCCCGCCTGCAACCCCCTGCATCTCCTCAGTGACCTCTGACCCCATGTTTATGGCGGCTGTCCCTGGCCCCTTTATGCCTCCATCCTATTATTATCTGCAATATTTACTCCTTTTGATTTCCCTGCTGGTCATTGTCGTCGCCCACACGGCCCTCCTGACTGGATGAGAGACTGAAGTGTTCTCCTCTCCTACTCCAGCATCACTCAAGAAACCTTCAAACCCTCTGCAAACACCACCTGCAGTGAAAATTAGCCCACTTATTACCACTTATCCATGACTTTCTGATTGTTGCACAAAAGAGCAAGAAGTCAAAGAATATTGTTACAGCGCCCCCCTGTGGTCCAGATGCAGCACAAGTAACCAGAACACCCCAAGTTGATGAAGTCTGGTGGCAAATACACCTCTCTCTTCCATGTTACTTTGTTAACTACACAGAAAAATCTGTGTTAGTGTGAGTTTACTTCTCTGTGGTAATGTTTGAGTTAATGGGTGTTGAAATGGGTGTTTTTCTAACACTTGCAGTGGTGAATAAGCTCTGTGGGTGGATCTGTTTCAGTATGTCCAGCATGTACACACCTGAGGTCCTCAGGATCCACAGCTTAAAGCTCCTGTGAGGAGTTTTTACTCTGCTCATGAAACAAACTGATGCTTTTGACTTCTCTTTATGACCTTGAGAAGCGAGTGAGTTCACACCCAGTAAAAATGAATGTCACAAATGTCATGGCAAATAACCAGCTTACTTCCTGCAGAAAGCCATTTATTCTAAATAAATAAATAAATAAATACACTCTGGTGTGATGGTATAGCCTGTATGTGCAGGAGTTGAGCCCCACACAGTCCCAGATTGATTAAACCCCTGATTATTGTAAAAATAGTAATGTCAGAGTTACTTTATGTATAGATATATGACTTCTACCTCATCTGAAGGAGTCATTGTCTCAATCACTGAAGAGTTTGAGCGTACAGATGCTTATCAATACAACAGCTGGTGAAAGTTTCACTGTGATTAGACATTGTATTTTGCCTTGTTTGCTCAGGTTTTGTGGGAACAAAAGCCACGCTATAAACATTTAAATATGAATCATACCTCTCAGACAGAGAGGATTAGATAAAGGACTTCCTCTAATACAGGCCTGCCTTATATAAAGGTCTGGTACCTTCAGCAGTTAAAGCAAATAAAGGCCCCAGTTTATACTTGAGGATTTATGGTAATCATAAACTAACTTCATTACTTTCTCTTTAAGCAAACAGACCTGATGAAGCCATGTTTCCAGTTACACATCCTCACCTGGTGCGCATGTGGCATCCTGTGTCTGTGGTGGATGTCCCAAAGTGAAGCAAATCTGGGTCTTGTGTTCACAGCTGAGAGAAAAGGGGGAAGGTCTCAAGGAATCCACAAGAACTGAAGACGCCTTTCAGAGGAGAGGTGAAACGTCTTAAAGAAATTCGACCACGTCCAGAATAAGCTTTTAATTACTGTGACCTGGATGATTGATGGCATGTTTCTCTAGCTGGGTCTTTTTTTTAATCCATTTTCTTTGTCTTGTGTGTATTTCCTATGTTTATCTGTTGTTGTCATTGCTAGAGTCAGAGAGAGAAACACAATCTCAAATCCTTTGTATGTATGGTGCATACTGCAGTTTTTGACAATAAAGAAGACTTTGACTTTGACTTTAAATGTCAAATGTTGCTCTGCGATCCTAAATATTGAGCTAATATTCAAATTCACACTGCCGCCGAGCAGTAATACTGACTTCTACGGGTTATAGTTAGACTGCCCACCTTAAAAATACTTTTAAAGGCAGTTTTGGAGCCCACAAAGAGATTTCACAACGCTCTATGACAGTACTGACCAAGTTTATGGTGCAGACAAGCTAAGTTGCTATTGCTAAGTCTGTATCACTTAATGAAGCTTTTATTTTGGTATTTCTGCCCAGCAGCAGTGTGAATTTGCATTTTAGCTAAATATTTAGCATCGCAGAGCAACATTTAACATTTAGATCTAACATTTGTATTAAACATTTAACATTCATATGTCACATTTAGATTTAACAGTGATTATAACTTAAATATATTTTTCACAACAAAATCAAATGTGAAGATTACAAATATTGCTCTAAATGTGATAAAAATGTTACTTTTAAAAAATCACTACATTTTTATGACGTCTTGGAGCTAAATGTGGAGAATTGTATCTGTTATTTTCCGTGCTCACGATTCTACAAACGGCTCCCCATATACAACAGTGAGAAGGTGAGTATGACAAAGGGAACTCAACTATTGTTTGTGTAGTTTAAAATGTTAACCATGAAAATCTTAGTTTTATTGATTCATTTTATCATATCTAAATACAGATTGACACAGTAATGGCGAACTAACATGGCTGATACTTCAATTCCTTTTTTTGGTACTTTCTGTTTTAGCGTTTTGAAGTCGATGTAAACATGCAAACATACCTGTTTCGTGAAGAGGGTTACGGCTCATTTTCCCGCCATTTAAGCTGTCTTTAATGGCGGGAAACTGTCATCTAGGTGGTTAGTGCTATTTTATATAGTCTATGGGTTAGAGCCGCGGTGGGGTAAAGCGGTGCTGTTGACGGCATTAAAGTGAATTCCTTTAATATGCGATCAATACGCCACAAATAGCACATATATGCATTGATGCGTTCAAGTACTGCAAGAAGTTTGACCATCTACAGATAGTGTTCCTCCACTCTGTGTTGTTTCACAATACTTAGGGTTGCTCGACCTGTATTGGGAGAACGGTTGGGACCAAGTATTGGAAATTGATAATGTACGCCAACATAGATACTCCTGGATTTATCCTGTCATTAGTTTATTTATTCTCTGCTCCTCATGTGAATAGTTCTTTTATTTGTCCACATGTTGTTGTTTTGCATGTTTCCTGGTTGCACTTATTAAGAATATCCATTGATGGAACCTTTATTTAAGTACCCCGAGTATGCCTCTTACTTAACCATGAACCCTCTGGCTTGAACTATCTGCGGCACAGCCTATGTGCGGCACAGCCTATGTGTGGCACACGTAGAGGCTGATACAAGACTCCACCATAAACTTAATCCAAAAGGCAATTGGACTTTCTGCACACTCTGTAAAAGTTCTTGTAGCTGTTTAATTTCTCATTCAAGGAGCTTCTTCAGATTGAAATTCAGTTCTATCCAGGGTATCAACACATAAACTGTAATGTATGAGGAGTTCCTTTTATTCAAGCCTTCCTTAACTCTAACCAGATTAATAAAGCATTAATAGATTATAATTATTCTTAAAGTTATATTTTTGGCCTTTTTTATATAGTACAACTGAAGAGTGACAGGAAATTTGGGGAGTAGAGAATGGGGGAAGACATGCAGGAAATGGTCGACCGGCCGGGAATCGAACCGGCGACCCCTGCGACGAGGACTGTAGCCTCTATATGTGGGGCGCTTAGACCGCTAGGCCACCAGAGCCCCAGATTATGATTATTCTTTTAGTATTTACTATGAGCTACGGGATGAAGGGGTGGCATCCAAATCAAGTCCGCTCATTAAGCCAGATCATTTCTACAGGGATGGAAAACACCAATTATAAATCTGTATCTCTTATTCTTAAACATACACTGACCCTTTCTCTGCATTATGAGCCTTCTGCAGAAGAAAAGGAGCTACAGATGTCTATGAGGTCAAGGTGTTTCTCTAAATGTTCTCTCTCTTTAGTTCACACAGTCACATAGTCGCACAATATTTTATAATCCAGTCAACATGGCTGTGCAAAATAAGGCCACACAGACACTTAGATTTAAAGAGAGTTTTTGGAGAGGTCTCAAAACAAAGATCTCTCCGCAGAGAAAATATTAAATCACTTTACGGTTGAAAGAGAACAGGCACTCGTGATATTAAATATTAAACTCTACTTGCACACACAGCCTTCAAACATACCTTCTGCATGAAAGGTGTTACATATTAAGAACAATGCAGGGTGAGAAAACCTACCAATCAAAGAGTTTGTTTTATGGGTTTGGATGTCGATATACCTGAGCAGATAAAAAACTGCTTTAAAACGTTTAATTCAACAGTTTAAAATACACAAGTAAAATACTAACAACCAGGGTTTAAATTATCGTTACAACTTCAACTTGTCTGTCATCTCACATGAGTGGACAAAGCAAACCAGCCCTCTCTCTCTGTCTGTTTCTCCATCTGTTGTGGAAAGAAAAGATGTTTTCAGATGAAAATAAAAAGCAGTGACACTTTCTTAAAACTTTTACACGTCCATATCATCTGAAGTTTCTGTGTCTGCTTACTTCTGCTCTGCCATCCCTCGTTTCTCCCCCGGGACTGTAAGATGAGACTTCAGAGCCTGCAGATCTGAATCACAATAACAATGCATCATGAGAAACAATCTGTTTGTCTTTACTGTGTCTGTTAGTAAACCAGGGAATGAGAAATGTTCTAAAAAGTTAGTTTCAGTCTTCCATAAATGTAAAGATTTCCCATTAAATTTAGATATTTATAACCTCCTAATGACGGCTCCAGTCTTGTTGATTGTTTTATAAGGAACAACGTCTGATATAAACATTATGCTACCTGCTAGCAAGAACCACAGGAGAGATAAAACACTGCTTTAATCTGAGGGAGCTACCTACCGTCTCCACACAGCGCCGGTTTGTGAAAGGAGCTCCTGTTCAGGCAACAGCAGGGACACCTCTGGACCTCCTCCTTCAGTTTGATACAGAGATTTTCACTTTTTATTATAGAGAGAGGCAATCAGACGGACAGATGGACAGACAGCTGTCAGATTGAGCTGACATACCTTCTGATTGTGGACTGAAGGCAGATGGAGGGATGGGGGAACCAGAGGGAGACACACTTTGTTTCTGCTGCTCGATGAGCTCCAGCAGACGACCTCTCGCTTCCGCACTTTGTCTGTTCAGCTCCAGGAGGCGCTGTTCCACACTGCTCACACACAGAGAGGGAGGTGATGCTGCCTGAACAAGAAAACAGTGAAAAACAACTTTAAGGATTAGAGGTGGGAATCACCGGCAGAACCATGAAATTCTATTATTCATGATTCATAAGTCACAATACAATATTATGATTTTTAACATGTTGTGATCTGAGTATTGGGACACCATTTATTAGAATGCATCGTGATTGATTGCCTTTATTTGACCTGAATATTAGGAAGGAAGAAATTATTTAAATACATTTTTAATATAATAACAAATAAATAATCTAACTTCCGTCATTTTTGGTTCTACATAAGACTGACTGACACTGAGATTAAACTTTGTAGTAAAGGTAAAGACACACTAATCTGTGTCTGTTCGAGTCTGGTCCCACTTCACTGAATGTAAACACGTATTGACGGCTGAACTACTGCAGGAACAGTTTGCCCCAGTTCCTCTGGGTGCTGCTGTAGTCTGGAGAACATGAGAAGGTAGCTGCTAGTCCTCTGTCACATAATGAGCTGTTATAGTGATGCATCCACACACCTGGGCTCCAGTGTTTTTAGCATCTAACAGAAGCCCCTGTTCTCCTCTATGTTGAATGAGTGTTGAGTTGATTTAGTGTTTGGTTCGCTCTTACATGCGTCGTATTCTTTTAATGTTTCATTTTCATGCAGCACTCCTCATTAAGAAATCCAAAATAGGTCCACAGGATTGACTTAAACGCAGACAGAGCTTTCTTCCTGACCGTCATCTCTGCTGACATCAGCTGAAAAAAACTCAACAGCACCATCAAGTGGACTGAACAAGGAATTAAAAACTAGGAAAATCAATTTATCCAGAATATGAATAAGATTAAAGGGACTGTTTTAAAGCACGGTGTAAACTTTTTTTGTAGGCGAGACTCGTATGAAACCTTTGTTTAAGAAGAAACTTCAACCCTCAGGTGCTTCAGAAAAGTGGACATCATGTTTAGACAACTGATAAACAAAACCTGAAAAACTGAATAAACCAAAATGTGACAGTAAAACGTCACCCGAGTAATCACCTGCTCTCCTTCAGCAGCCAGGACATGCTGACTCCGTCTCCCTGTCCTGGTGGAAACCGACATCCTCCTTTCTCCAACAGTTGTGGGTGTGACTCTTCCTGTGCTGCCTGGACTCAAACGTCTCTTTCCACTGCTGCTCTCAGATGATCCTGAAACCCCTGAACCAGCCTGGCTAAGTCGGGCCTTAATCAGGTCGTTCTGCTCGCTCAGCTGTGCAATCTCAGCGAGCACGGCCTCTGCAGAGAGCTGTGAGCTCAGAGCGTCAAGGGTCAATTTTAAGGAAGGAGCGGGAGGAAGGCCGGAGAGAGGGAGGCTGGAGAAGCTGGAGGCTGAGCTGAGGGCCTCATAGGAGCTCAGGGTGTCTACAGGTGGAAGCTCATGGTGTAGCAGTACTGAATGAGTCTCTGAAAAATTAGTGGTACAATCAGCAGCTGGTCGACTGAGTGTATGAGCATATATGTCTTAAACGAGCTATTGAAGACGAAACTCAGCTGTTACCAGGATTTTGATGCCAGTTGTCTCTCTGTCGAGGAGGGGAGAGCAACACAGCAGGAGAAACAGAAGGTCGTAATTGCTCCTTATGTTGTACAGCAACTGGTGCAGACTGGAGATCTGTGTCAGACATTTAAAAACAAATTACGGACGGTTCACTCTGCAAACTTTGATGCATAGACAAATACATGCTAACAGTCTGAACCTGCACCTTCAACATTTGAGTCTTGGGCTGGGTAAGCATGATCCTGAAGTAGTCCAAGTCCCCCCATCACCAGCACCACTGTGTCCAACTTCTGCTCGATTTCTGCTGTCCGATGTAGCAACCCCGCCTGAGGAGAACCGAACAGAGACAGGTTTAAAGCTCAGCCGGCATTTCAACAGAGTAGGTTACTGTTATTACCTAAACTGTATTTTACCTGCAGGGTAGCAGCCTCTTCTCTCAGAGTCATCGTCTCAGCAGTGAGTGCATCAATCAGAACACGCTGCACTCTCAACTCCTCCTCTAGTCTTCTCCTCTCATGAGACTCTATCTGAGTCTCTTCTTCTTTCTGCAGACAGTTTGGTAAAAAAGAAAGAATGAAGAGTTAAATTAAAGACAATCTAGCAATTCATTAGGACAAGGACGGGCTTAAATAGTGCAGAAACAGAGACATTACTGGCATTAGAAATCGGTTTAACACAGTAACATATCAAATTATATTTTATAGAACCACTTTATGCAGAGTATGTTATGTCATGTGTACTTTGATTTCTGATTTTAAGACATCATATTTATGTCACTGCTGTTTGAAAATGCATTTGTAAGTTCAGGTTAATTTCAAAAAGCATTACTAAGCATTAATAAAGTGACTTTAGACTGAAAGGAGGTGAAATAATTAAAGGATTCCTGGAAAGTACAAAAAACTTTAAACTTTTGAGAAAAAGAAAAGAAAGTATTAAGGACGTGATTTCTTTTGAAGGGTTAAAAAATGCAAAAACAATGGAATTGTTCTTTAATCATATTAGTTGTCTTGGAGCACTGCATATTACAACGTCACCAACAAGTACTCATATGATTAAGCATAAGGCTCCTACATACTGCAATTACAAGGATGGATATTTACATTTCCCTTTACAGAGGCGTAATGGTGGGACAAAGTCATTCCACCACTGATCCTCCCTCAGAGGAAGTCACAGAGGTGACATGAGGTGAAGAGATTGGGTGGTGGTGGCGATGTGTAGTATCCAGTCGGGTGGAACAGTGCTGTGTATCTGTGTATGTCCAAGGGTGTGTGTATTTGTAATGCCTATACCATTCCCACATCACTGTACAGTGATGTGAAATCACACACTGTGACACAAACATCAAGCCGCATTGGTGCAATGTGTAAGTGTGAGGACGGGATGATTGGGGCACTGCGCTCTAACACTGTTGTGGAATTGCAGTGTGTAAGAGGCTTTAGACGACGCTCTGCTGAGTTAAGTCAATCACCTTCCTGTAATGTGTCTGTGCATGCTGTCTTTCTGTATCTGTCTTTATGATTGTTAATTAATAAAGATTTGTTGGATCAAATAAAGCACCTGTTTGAAGAGATGTACTAAACGTCCCAGAGTGGAGACCAATGCAACAGAGAACCCTGTGAGACTTTGTGTCCCGCTCTGTGCTGAGGCTGCTTCAGGGCCGGCACTCAGAGTGTCCAGGTCTGCCGCCACCTGACCCAACATGGCCTGCAGCAGGCCCAGACTGGACTGGTCCCCACTTAGAGAGGCAACAGAGGAGCCATCCAGCTCCAAACTCCTGGATACACACTTCCTGGTCTTTCTGCTGCGTCTACTGTTCTCACCTGAAACATAAACACAGACAAAAAATAATGATTTCCTCTGTTTGTGAAGCCATTCATAAAACATTTAAATACACCATTTAGGAGATTCTTGTACTACCTGACCGGTTGAGAGGCAGCTCAGGGTTCAGAACCTGAGAAACCAGGACTGAGGGCTCTTCCTTTTCTTCCTGGGACTGACTTAGTCTGGACCGAACACGCTGAACGGCCACTGTGGCATTGAGAGCTGAAATATGATGGAGAGATTTTATATCAACTGTATCTCCAGTTGTGATAACTTCATGATAAAACTGCCCTCCTCTTTTTGCTGGAGCTCAGAGTTTCATCCTACCCCTCTCATCCGGTGCTCTGCCTGACGTACAGGGGGTCACAGGAACATTTCCTCCGTCTGCCTCGTGTGAGTTGGGATGATGGACTTTCTGTTTCGCTCTTGTTCGAGACATTGCCTTCATTTTTTGTACATTGGCCCTGAAAAGAAAAAAAATAATTAATGTAGTGAAACTGAAAGTTAAATCAGTAATCACTCACTCCCTCTTTTGATGAGTGCGTGTTTGTGGGCACTATTACCTTCTGATTATATTATAGTCTGTGCTGCCATCAGGACTGTTATCTTCATCACTGTAGTCTTCCTCTGGAGCTTCCACTTCATTAAGAGCCTGAGATAATAACCAAATCATGAATACCAACATGGTGATGCAAAATATAGCTTCATGTAAAAACTTACAGTTAATAACAAGTATGAGGAAAAAAACAGACAGACAGATTAAAGCTGAAACACACACTCATACACACACACACACACACACACACCTGTTGATCCATCATTGACTGGCTGAGCAGTGACAGCTGAGTTGGGGGATCTGGTCTCCGGAGCACAGGCAGCGCTGAGTCAGAATCACAGTTTGGTGCCATTGTCACGCTGGGATGCCCTGCAGAAATATATCAACACACTGTGTGTTACCAACAAAACTAAGACAACCAAAGAACGCTAAACACTCAACACATACATTCATCACTGCATTAATGTTATAATAATCCACAGCAGTTACAGAGACAAAGGTAAACTGTCTACCTGTCTGTCTGCGAGGAGCATCTCCAAATAAGTCTTTAACAACAGCCATGGCACGGTCCGAGCGAGCCAGCACGTCCTGCAGCAGCAGCTGATCAGAAAACACCTGCAGCAGAAAAACACGACCCAGCCAGCAGCAGGGGGGAGTTCTCTTTGTATATTAACAGACTTCATTTTTCTACAACCACCAAAAAAGTAGTCAAAGTGAGTTATACAGAGTAATCACACAAACCTCCCTGATGATGCTGAGGCTGGCATGGTCAAGAGGCGCAGGGCTGCCAGGGTGTCTTAAATGGTGCTTCAGGGCTTTCTCCCTCAGCTCCCACTGAGCCGCAGCCTTGTTGTGGGACTTGTGGATCTCATGCCGATGACTCTGAAGTAGAAGTAAACATACATATAAGAAGATATAGGCTGGAAATAAAGCTTTTAATTGTTTCAGTATGATGAGCTAAACCAGGGTTCGAGTTATTATCTGAGCTTAATGTGGGTCTGTAAAAAAAGCTTGTGTTGGGGTGGAGATATATAAATAAATACAAGAAAAAGTGCCATTTGGAATTCAACCAGACACATTAAGCTTCACAACAGGGGGCAAAAACAGTATACACACAAATCCTATAGTAAATAATAATTACGGGGAGGAAATGGACCAAAGTAGCCTCAGCAAGCTGTGGTCAAAGTCCTGGAACCCATGTGCTTTATGTCCACTGTCCTTTCTTCATCCAGGATTGAACGAGCAGGAGAGGGTTGAAGTTTTTGAATAGTAGGTCCACAAACAGCAAGGCAGCAAGGCTCCTGGATTGCAGCAGTCCCTGGTGTTACTGTCAGTGTTGAGATTTAACCTATGTATCTTGTTACTATAAATAATATTCAAACATATTATCATTTGCATATTAATACAACTTTAACACAAAGCTCAGACTCCTCCTTATGCAAGCTCAGAAACTCGAACCCTGAGTTCACTGACATCATGCTCATGTGTCACCTGAATTCAGTGTGAGCTGAAACAGTGCTGATACCTTCTTAGTCTGTGAAGTTTCTCAGCCATCCAGGTCGTGGTAATTCAAAGCTTGATCCGTAAGGCAACTGGACTGGTAGAAATTCTGGAAAACGTTTCACCTCTCCTCTGAAAGGTTTCTTCAGTTCTGACCAGACTGGGGAAGAGCTAGAAAATATAAGCCTCTAACAGTCGTGGGTGTGTCCAGGTAGTCACAAAAGGGTCCTAAGTAGGGTCGTTTTCTCGCTCTTCCCCAGTCTGGTCAGAACTGAAGAAACCTTTCGGAGGAGAGGTGAAACGTCTTCAAGAATTTATAGCAGTCCAGTTGCCACAAGGATCAAGCTTTGAGATACCTTCTTATGTGTGCTCTGGCTCAATCAAACTAAAATAACCTCAGAGAAAAAGACAAACAGCTTACCAGCTCTGCAGGTGTGAGCTTGTGCACAGACAGGTCACTCACTGTGCTCTGAAACAGACAGATGTAGGCTGTGAGTACTTCTCACCAGAATGTCCCACATGTATTTATGAGGGAAAATATTCAAAGCAAATATAGGTAAACTGTCTACTTGAAAATAATAATGCACTATTAGTGGTTTCACAAGTACTAGACAAGTATAAGGACGTGATATCGTCACTAAGATGTAAAAGAGCAGACTTCATCCTCTCCATGTCTCTCAGGTGTGTTCAGTACTCACCACCCACTCCTTCTTGGTAGCTGATGCTGCCTTATTCGGGCGAGCAGGACGCTTTCCTTTAGTGTGTTGTTGTGTCCGCCCCACTCTAACAAACGACATCTGTTCACAGAGTAGATTTAAAACATGAAGTTAGCTCTGATACTCACTCTCATCAGTTCAACTTCACTGTTCAGCTGAAAGTTAGCTGTTAGCTTTAGGCTCCGCTTTGCTTAACCTAAGCTAACATGTACTTTCTCACACAGCAGGACAGATATTTGAATATCTCTTACGTTCCCGGTTGACAATCCTCCCTTGTGTTCGTAAGAAGAGACTTTCAGACAGCATAACACTTCATGTTCACCGTTTCGAGTCTGTTGTTGTTGAGGTAAAACATCCCAACTCTTCTTCAGTTTGCTGTGACAGTTTTTCAAGAGTCGCGCGCCACTTCCTGAGCTGTTGCCACGGACACCGCGTCACAATGAAGCATGATGGGTAATGTAGTGCAGGAGAGAAAGGGGACCAGCGGGCTCAAGCTGCTGTTGGTAGGAATGGTGTAAAAAAAACTTTACTTTTTTTCTGCTGGGTTTAGAGAAAGGGTAATAATGCCCATCGGTACTCATCAGTAAGTGAGGTAATTTGAGACTATTGCAAAATCTCTGCGTTTTCCAATGCTTTGTATGAGCAAAGTTATTATTCCCCTAGTTCCTGTTATGACGGACCAATCATAGCTAATCTCCAATCCGCTGTCCTGATTGGTTAAGGAGTGGGCCTTACTACGTCCTCTGATTAGTTATGATTCCCACTATCATGACTGCACCTGCACACACCGATCTGGTGCTAAGAGGAAATCTGGTTGGGAGGGATAGTGTTGACATTTGAAGTCCCTCTCTCTGAAAAGATGTTAAGTCTGTGACTACCAACAGCAGCTTTAAGTATATCGTTAATCAGTAAATATTACCGTTCAGTAGTCAGAAAAATTAGCCCTGCTCACTGCTGAGGTTATATCATAAAAAGTAATTAATTGAGTACAATATTTTCACTAAATTCAAATAATGTAGCCGCTAGTGTTGGAGTTTGTTGTTAGACTCAGCATTGTATTTAATTCAAATTTTAACCTTTATTTAAAAAGGTAATTTACACTCTGGGTCGCATTCTCTCAGCTGCTCAATTTGTATTGAACTACTGTGTTGATTGGTTTTGGAATTGTTATCCATGAGTGAACTTATTATTAACTGGTTAATTTATTTTCTGGGGGTCTTCCCCTAGAACATTTTAAAATCTAACACTTAATCCCCTGCATTCTGGTGAATATTTATGTGACCAATTGTGGCATTCAGTTATGGAAAAAGGAAAACACAAAACATTTGTTTATATCTATATTATTGATAATATTAAACAATTAACATATCATACTTTACTACAAGGGTATTCAGAGGGCATCAAGAGGGCACTGTTTTGCGTTTTATATATTTTAGGGGCATCAAATGGCATTCAGAGGGCACTTTTCTTTTACACTTTATACGTTTAGGTACATCCAGAGAGCACTTTTTCATTTTTAAAATATTTAAGGTGCATCCAGAGAGCACTTTTTTACTTTTAAAATATTTAAGGGGCATCCAGAGAGCACTTTTCATGCATTTTCCACTGGAAGGGTACCTGAGAAGGTAATTTTGAATGTTTTATTTACTACAGTGGAATCCAAAATGGCACGTTTCGTTTGGACAGGAGGGCCCGAGTACACAACTGATTAACGTAATATTTGATGGGATGGGCTTTCAATGTTTTTATAACTGCTCTTGAGTCCCTTTTTTCAACACTTAATTCAACACTTTCAATTCTTTCTTATATGTTTTTCTTAGAATAAACACAAACCAATGATTTCCTCACCATTAAACAGGTACTCGGTCTTGTATATGTTCTGTGCTTTTTGTTCTTGAGATGAGAGATGTTTGCAATCATCGGGTAACTCCACTAGAGGTCACAGTCGTCATGAAGAGCCCCTGAAGGAGCAGCGGGGATTGGATGGATTCAATTGCAGTCCAAACATTCAGAACCACCGGATTTTTTTCTTCTTTCTACGAGACAACTGAGTTTCATTCAGCACAAAACTAAGCCGGGTGGACTTTAACTGAACCACAGGCAAAAAAGGTGACAGCAAAAAGGTAGGGAAAAGCAGCACTCATATACGGCAGGAAATATATGCTTGCCTTAACAATAAATGCACACGCTAGTTGATGTCTAATCCGTCCTTTTTTTTTTAGTTCAAATATAAGTTCTTCATAAAGTTTAATTATACACATTTGATTCTGTTCCAAAGTTTTATTTTAAAGGTTCAAACCGGAAGTCGAGAGTTGCTCTTTGCAGCCTCACTGGTAGTTCAAACTGCTTATTACCCCTGGAAAGGGGATGTGTGTTTCCATATGACTTGTTGCACGCCCCTCTCACTTTGACGCATATCAACACAGGCTGCGCGCTTTAGTTCAATTCGGCTCGATTTACCAAGACCTGCCTCGCTGTCTGACGGTGAACAATGCAGACCCAGTCACAAAAGTTTGTAAAGTTTGTGTCACTCACGAGGAAAGCGGCGAGGGATCTCTTGATTGACTGCAGGATGGTTTAGACTCCGAGTGATTTTTTTTCCCTGTGGAAAGTTATCTGAAGAGTTAGAGGGAGATACGAAGAGCTGCGCTTTGGTGCCAGAGGGGATCATTTGGCTTTCCTTTCTGGATTTGGCAAGAGCACCGGGAGCTTTATCTGGATTATAAATTAAACTTAAACTATCACTTCTGAAGCATTTTATTCTTTTAGTAGCATCTTATCAGAGTTTTGTTTCGGACAACTCTTGGATAATCTTTACTGTGGAGCAACTTTTGGAGACGTTGGATCTGAATTACGCACGGGATTCCTCTGACAAATGACAGCTTTTAAGGGATTTTTTGCGCTCTTAATTCACCCCCTCGGCTCCTTGTATCGCACCAATCCACGGCACCACTCCCCTCGCCAGGTGAGGTAACCACGGGGAGTGAAAGTTTCTCTGTTTCTTCCCCGAGGATGTGGGGAGGAGGAGGTTTACCGATGTATGTCACCGTGATCGCGACTCTTCTCTTGGTCATCATTAACGTGAAAGCCAGTGGAGAGTATTGCCACGGCTTTCACGACTCACAGGGCGCGTGGAAAGAAGGTTTCCAGTGCCCTGAGAAGATCGACGGCGAGGACTCGATCATCTGCTGCGGGAAATGCGAGCTGCGCTACTGCTGCTCCAGTACGGACGCGCGGCTGGATCAGGGGAGCTGCGACAACGACCGGCAAGATCCAGGGACAGAGAGCAAGGAGGACAAGGATTCTGGTGCAGGTATAACCTACACAGTTAATTCAGCATTTAAGTACTGTCACAAACACAGTGAAACTTTGCCTTCATAAACATCAAAATCAATCACGTTACAGACCAGAACAGTAACATACACACAACTACTGCTTCAAATAAATGATCATTGATTATTGTTAGTCTGGACTAAACTCACGTTGAGAGCCTTAAAAGGATTTCACAGAGTGGCATATGAAATTAATGATGGGGTACTGATGGCGCCATGCACAGGACGTCTTATCTCTGAAACTGCAGAGTTATTACAAAGTTTTGTTTCCTCTATTGAACTCAACAGTCCCTCAGTATCTCCCTGTAAAGACCCTCCTCTGCTGCATGCTCCTGTTGGCAACGACAGCTGTGCAGGAGACAGCAAACCCGTTAGTCTAAATGCACTTACAAATGGCACACTGCGCCGTGCTGCACTTATAAACAGACTGTTTGTTCTGGCTTGTAGCAGTGCAGAGTGGGAGCCGGGTTCAGATCACGATGTCCCCACGGGGATCGAGTTTGGAGTTGACCGGATCCTGGGCAGAGGCTCACTCAAAGGCATTGACAGCTCTGCTCATTAAAAAAAATGGCGTTATAATTTCTCGTGGAGTCCATTTCCCGTCGTCTCCCCCTCCTTTCTCCCCACACACTCACCAGTCTGGCTCCTGTCTCCTGTCTGTGGGCTCTAAAGGGCTTCACATGCCTCAAACAAGCCACATTTAGAAACTTCATATACATTAATATAAGGTCAAATATAGCCTTCCCCCTGTTTTCTATTTGAATGAATGGAGTAGGGAACAAATGTTTATCCACCATTGAGCTCTGCTTACATTCCCATATATCAGTCTGGAGCCACATGAATCTGCATCATATCATGAATAATATTAACAACAGCTCTTTAAAACAACAGAGTAATACTGGACACCAGAGGAAAGAGGCCTCCATGCTTTCATGCTTCCCTGGAGGATATCTCTGCCCTCTTTTGGACCTCCTGCTAAAATCTGTCATTTGCTAAGACTACCATGCCTTATCACTTCAGGAAGAGGTATATACATTTCATTCAGTGGCCTCCAGCCAAAATAACTTAAAGAAAAGCACCTACTTTCCTCACTATGAAAAGAGGAAGTGTGTGTTTTTTCTTAAAGGCTTTCAGTTTGTGCATTTCTTTCATTTTTCATTCGCTTACAGCCTACATTAATCATCCAGGAAAGATACACACTGTAATGTCAATGGATAACAGGCAGGAAATTATTAATGTGCTCAGCATGAGGGAACATATGGTATTTAGGAACAGGAGAACGCCCGTGGGAGAGCCGGGGGAGACGAGGGAGACTCCAGCCGGCGCAGCCACAAAGAGAGTGTGCCCAAAACAAGAGCTTAAGAGAGGGGGGCTGCTGTTACTGCAGCATGGCTGCCACGGCTCAACTCAGGCAACAGGTGTGGAAGAGTGACAGGGAACAATAGGAGGGTTCAGCCCCTGTGAGCTCAGGATGAGAAGGTCACCCGGAGCAAGAAGTAAAGGATTAAAGAACCCTTAAAAAAGGCGGTAGACAGTTAAGTCCTGAGAACTGTTTTGTAGATTTGATTTTCTATTTGCAACCTTAGTGATGAGAAGAAGACGTGTTCGAGTCCTCCTGTCTCTCTTCTATCCACTCACAGCGCTTTTACATTACATGTCACATCCACCTATACACACCACATTCATACACTGATGACAGAGGCTGCCATGTAAGCAACTTCATTGACACACAGATAACACAGCACCGGAGGCAGTTTGGAGGCTAAGCCCAGGTACAGCAGGATCTGGGTTCATACCCCCTAACATCTGATCGACAAACAACCAACTCTATCACGAGACACAGCTGCATCCCCCAAAGCCCAGCCGCATTTTAAACTAATGCTCGACTAAGCACAATATTAGGTCCTTGATTTTGATTATGCAAGGTTACTTTGTAGGAGTAATTCCCTGCAATTTAGATGAAAAACTAAGCTCACTTAAAAAGAGTAGCATCTAGCTACATGATAGAAATTAGACTGTTCAATAAGCGGTAAACCCTTTTGGCTCTGGCTCACTCTCAGAATCTGCTCTATCTGCAGATCTTCACAGATTAATTAACTGAAACAACTACAAGGCCATAAACGATGCATTCTCTGTCATTAAGATTTAAATCTTCACATTATCCAAATTTTGTAGCCCACAGCAAAATCGAGCCTGCTATGCTCATTTCTATGAATGCTAAAGTTGGTCAGTCAGTCCAGCCTCTCCGCTCCAGGCTTAAACACAAATCAAGCAAATCTCAACAACTATGTGTTTCCAGTTTCCATGACATGTTGTGCATGCGTTCATGGTAACTGGAAGACGAATTATAAAGACTTCAGTGATCCCCTGTCTGTTCACCAACACTTGTAGTTTGTGTTGTGCGTAAATGTTTTGATAGCTGATGGATTTCTGTTCTCTTCCCCTGTTATGATAAATTTAGATTTAATTACCCTTTAACACTAACCCTCACTTTTAATTCAGTGTCGTCATAATATCAAAGTTTTACATTTATTTGGGCAAGTGTTCAAATTTAACATTCCCGCCAGTCTCCGCTGTACCTAGCATATGGAAGCATTAGCAATTAGCTCAAAGCCATTAAGCTAGCAGGCCACACGGCATGACAGTAGACTCTTTGTCTTTCTTTTCTTCTTTAGTACCCAGGCTACAACCCTGGATAGATATATTCAGATCCACAGGAGAGAACATGACCCATAAACAAAGTGTAGTAATTTAGCTGAGTATATAAAATAGGTAAAAGAAGAATGCTACTTAGCCAATGGGTTAATGAGTATGAGATGTATAAAAACAGATCTAGTCATTCTTTAAATCTGTCATACTTTCTCTTTTATGCTTCACTTCAGCAGGATTTTTTCATCTAAATAAATATCTTGAGTTTGATGTTGTGAAATTTCAAAACACTCAAAAAAACATTTCCAGGAGTCTCATCTATACCTAGCATGGGCAGTGGTGGACAGTAACAGAGTAGATTTACTTGAGTACTGTACTTAAGTACATTTTTTGAGTATCTGCACTTTACTTGAGTATTATTTTTTGGGGGAACTTATGACTTTTACTCCACTACATTCAGAAGACAATTATTGTACTTTTGACTCCACTACATTTCTATCAATGCTCTAGTTACTCACTACTTTAGCTTTGAAGTCAGCTCATGAATTTACTTCTCTTTTCTGAAATCTGATCCCTAAGACAGTAAAATGTGTTTGTGTAGTTCTGTTTGTTTCAGTGTTTTAACATACCTGTATATTGTGCGTCTCCACGATTGAACGTGGAGCAAACAGAGAGCACGTTTCACTCAGATCAGGCAGTTCATGTAGAGGTGGTAATGATGGCTATAATTCTCCAACTGAGCACCCATGTCCATATCTTCAGCCGGTGTTAGAGGTTTTTGAAATGAAGAATGATACGTATCGTTTGAAATGTTCTCCCTGTTTCCCACTCTGCTCAAACGTACAAACATTCACTGTCCAACCTGAGAAAGCGTGTTGAGCTACGTGACATTTGTTTCATTCCAGATGAACATTTCAAACTAAGTTGTCTGTACTTGGAGTAACTTAGTTTCTGTTTTTATTCCATGGTATAGTTTTTAGAGATTTGAAGTAATGGTTTCTAGATAAACATGATGTAACAGAATGTACTTCTAGGTAGACTTGACTGCATTTATGTATTGTGAAAATACAAAGTTTTGAGATTTTTAAAGAAGTACTTTGGATACTTAAGTATTTTAAAAGGAAGTACTCCAGTACTTTAACTCAAGTAATAATTTGACAGAACAACATTCACTTGTATTGGAGTAATATTTGACCTGGATGGTCTATACTTTGACTTAAGTAATGAAGCTGTGTACTTTGTCCACCACTGAGCACGGGTCAGCATGAGCATTTAGCTCAAAGCAATGATCTGGCTCAGCATGACTGTAGACTGTGGTGTTCATTTTTTCTACCATGATAACAAACTCATATTTATTTCTACACCCTCAGAAGGAGAGCTGATCCATAAAAATAGAAGCATTAGACTTATTTACTAGAGTTCTTAAATTTAGTTAAACTAGCGTCATAGGTAATAAACATAAAATGCTTTCCAACAAATGCATTGATAGACTGACAACATAGTAATGTTAATTCAACGTATGTATGGCCCTGTCTTTGCAAAATATGTGAACTTTTACTTCTGTTTGCTCGACTAAAGTAGGCTTTGCTGTATACTTCCAGTGTATGAGTATTCCTCTCCCCCCTGTATTTACTGAGCTTCGCAGCTCTTTTGGCCTCCATCACTGATTTACAGAGAAGTGTTTTGGAGAGAGGCCCTGCAGTTAAAGCAGGGACGAAGTAACACAAGACCAAAGTTTTAGCTGTTCCTAATCCTTGTTGGTCGTGCAGTAAACGGGAGTGGAGATGTTGAGTTGGAGGCCATATAAGCACAGGAAAAGAGGGCTGTCGAAGCCTCCCTGGGACATTTCTGTTCTTGTAACTTATATATGTGCTGCCATGGCAGAGTTCCTGTTAAAACCTGTTTACTGGAAGGTGTTCGCTGTGAGCTGCGTTGGCCTCTGAAGTTGACACCGCTTCTTGTCAAAGGGAAATGGGTCAGGGTCCTAGTTTGTTTCATGTCACAGTATCCTAGCCTCTGCTGCAGCTGGTTTATGTCTTTTGTCACCTGGACTCAGTACCACAGCCTCAGCATGTCCTCCAGCTCTTAACAAGTTTCACTCGGTAATCCTTTTTTAATGCTCTGCTACTTTTGATGAGCGTTCTGAAAAAGTTTCTCAAGGCTGTATGGATGTATTTCAAAGAGCCCAGAGACAAAAGGAAACTGGAGCCAGTTGCCACCTCTCTCTCTTTGGCATACAGTTACACCTCATAACACATGGGCACATTCAAAGCACAAAATAACTACACCCTGTGGGAACAATAAAACACAACTAATCATTGCTAATGTAACACAGTGCTTATTGTGTTTGTAAGGTGTTTTTGTGAGTGAGCATTGGAGGAAAACACCTCAGAAGTGACCTCACCTCATCCGCCACCTTGTTCCTGCCAACAATAATTCACTCTGTGCTTTACTGTAAGGTCAAACTGTGCAGCATGAATAAAACTGTTATTGTTGTCTAAGGGAAATTTATTGTTGATCATGTTTCAAAGTTGTCTTTGGAGCTTTTCCTGCTGACATCCCATCTTCATAAACTGTAAATCTTCACTTCTAAATCTGTCATTTTAATAAAGCCTCTGGTGTCTTACCCAGCATATCACGCTCCGGTCCGTGAGACTGTCAGAGAGGAAGGGCTTTCTTTTTTACTTTAACTTACTGTTTTAACCAAAAAGAAATAAAAGGTCAGTAAGAGGGCATCGGCTTACTGCTTTGATTTAAAGTGCTGAATAACCTCCTGTTCAGCTACGTTAAATCAGTCCACTCTAATACCTTTGTTACAGCTGAAGCCAAAAACTGGAGTTCAACCTGAGTCACTTTTTTCAAAGGGTTGGTCATAAATAGTCAGAGAAAAAAGAAGGGTCACAAATATCTGCTGGCAGCCAGCCTCAAGAATGTCACACGTACACGTACACACACACACGTACACACACACACACACACACACACACACACACACACACACACACACACACACACACACACGTACACACACACACGCACACACACACACACACACACACACACACACACACACGTACACACACACACGCACACACACACACACACACACACATGTACACACACACACACACACACACATGTACACACACACACACACACACACACATGTACACACAGGTCTGCAGGGTCGAGGAGGTTGGGGACACAGTAGGGTGCTGAGGATTAAAACAGATCAAAACAAAGTTAATAACTGCTAATGAGAGCCTGGGACTCCCTGAGGACCTGATCCCAGTGCACCTTTCATTCTTTTAGTCTAAACACTCCTCTCTGCTCAGGCTCTTGTTTCAATTTCTCAACAAATTTCTGCTCACATTCAGGAGTTTTGCTTGTGCTAAAACACAATGTGTCAGACTACGTGATGCCTAAGAGTGTCTTGACTCAGTGTGTCTCTTTTTCTCTCTGCAGTGCCCATCTACGTGCCCTTCCTGATTGTGGGCTCTGTCTTTGTGGCTTTCATCCTGGTGGGCTCTGTGGTCGCTGTGTGCTGCTGCCGCTGCCTCCGACCCAAACAGGAGCTTTCATCAGGAGGTGCGACAGGAGGCGGAGCCGGTGGCGGACGCCTTTTGGAGACCATCCCTATGATGGCCAGCTCAGGGACCTCCAGAGGCTCGTCATCCCGCCAGTCCAGCACGGCAACCTCGTCCAGCTCCTCCGCCCCACCGGCTGCTCCCCGCCAAGTTCCCCCTCCTCTCATGCGGGCTCAGGCCTCCTGCTGCCTGCCCCCTGACGCCAGCGTCTTCGTCAACATGCCCACTAACTTCTCTGTGCTCAACTGCCAGCAGGCCACACAAATCATGCCTCACCAGGGGCAGTTTCTGCACCCGCAGTACATTGGCTATGCCCATCCTGTGGCTGCCACAGCAGCCTTCCTGGACCCCACTCAGGGAGGATACAGACCTCTCCAGTCCCCCTGCCCGCCTCCTACCATTGGGTCCAGTGTCAACAGTGATCAGAAATTCCCTCCAGTTACTGTGTGATGATGGGCCGACCTGCAGACCACTCTGTCGTGAAGTTTAAACCTGTGAGGGCCGTGTTAGAGACCTTAAAGGCGAGCTGCCTGAGTGGAAAAGAAATGCAGGAAATCAGACTCACATGAAGGACTTATGAGGCAGCAGGGTCTGCCTTCCTAATGTGTGATGTGTGTGTCTGTTTGTGTAATGTGACCCCTTGGCAAGTTGAAATGAGCGAAGCTCAACTTATGATGGGATCAGACAGATGTCGACGGAAAACAAATTTCTGTCTTGATGTAAAGTCAAAACTGAAAATTGGAGTGTTTTACAGCCCAGGTGGGCGCTCGTGCACAGCTCCCTGCAGCCTGCAGCTCAAACAGTGCAGTGCATGTGTGTTTGCATGTCTGTGTACGAGAGTGAGAAAAAGATTTGTTGGCTTATAAGTGCTAGTTTGAGTGATGACTGAATGATTTATAGCAGTGAACTGTATGAAAAGTGGATATTCAGGCAAAAAAATATGACCACATGCTGTGTTTATGCCATGTGCACATCTGCACTTACATACAGTGTGTGTTTGTTTATGCTGAAAGTATTAGGAGAGAAAGCTTGTGAAGAGATGTCTGTACTGTGTGTGTGTGTGTGTGTGTGTGTGTGTGTGTGTGTGTGTGTGTGTGTGTGTGTGTGTGTGTGTGTGTGTGTGTGTGTGTGTGTGTGTGTGTGTGTGTGTGTGTGTGTGTGTGTGTGTGTGTGTGTGTGTGTGTGTGTGTGTGTGTCTCAGTGTGGATGGACGGGGTTGTGTGAGTAACTATGAGTGAGCTGTGTGTAATGGGAAATGCAGGTGGTGTGATGTGAAAGGCAGTCGCAACCTCCCTGTAGACCATTTAAAGTCTAATGAAGTGAACACAGGACATAGACTGTGACGCTCCACCCTGCAATGCCCCACTGCCCCCACCCTACTTCTGCCACCCAAAAAGAAAAAACAGAAATAATCCCAGCTGCCCCGAGCGGAAACACACCAACCCAACAGAAAATAATCACGAGGTAACAGTTAATGTACCTGACAGGTGTGAGTGTGACAGAGAGGGAGGAGTCAGCTCTCTGAAGATTACACAATTAATTATGCTGCCAACTGCCCCTTCATTTCTTTACTGCCAGTGTGTTTGAATGTGTGTGTTTGTGCGTGTGTGTGTATTTAACACTCCCACAGGTCAGTGCAGAGTGCACAAGCGGCTCCAGGGCAGCTCTGAGTCATTATTTTTCCACTGAAAAAGGCACAGAGTTGCAGTTATTAGTTGTTAATCTGAAAGGTTGATTTTGGTGCTTCACAGTGCAGCATGCTGCTGTGTGCAGCTGGCTCACTGGTAACTCAGTAACATGCAACCTGAGGAATGTGCTGCTCCACTGAGCATGCAGCACGAGATGTCCCAAAGTACTAACAATGGGAACATTTGCATCGGCACTCCCGGCGCCGTGTCTGTGAGACACAGTGTGCAGCGTGTGAGAGGTAAATAAGAGTATCTGTAAAACGATGGATAATCATCGGTCTCATTTTGATGCAGGAGTGACATTTTCATATGAATTCTATAAATAAACAGCTTTTAAACAACGTGTTGTGAACGCTCTGTGATTTATAACTGTGCACTGCCGTACATGATAACAAGCAGGTCTTTATGCTTTCACCAGAGGTCTTTGTTACCCTCGGGATGAGTGTTTACATGCACACTTGGTTTACAAAATTCTAATGTGAGGGGTTTTGCACAGAAACACTCTGAGATTCTCCATCCCCTTAAGACACAAGCAAACACTCTGATACATAAGCTTTCAAACACTAATTACATCCGTTCAGAGAGAAGTCCACCACCCACAGAGTACCTGTCACACCAGCAGCTCACAGAGAGAGTGAGCAACAAACACAACAATGAAGGGTTAGAAACTATGACACAGATCAGGAGGTGTAGTTCTGGCAGGATCTCAGAGAAACATCAGTAATGTGGAAAGAGGAGCTGGCCGGTGGAGAGTCACTGGGGAAGAGCTGAACAGCATAACCGGCTCTCTGGCTCCAGCTTGGTCCGATGGATTCTCCATATTGAAGCAGCTGTAGTCGCTTTGGGCTGGGCCGCATCCAGGAAGGTGGGTGGGAAAGGGGATCTCCAGTTGGCTGTCCGGAGGCAGGGGGTTGCATTAATCGGCTAATGGTCTGTCCAGTCTCCCGTCTTCCCAGAGGTGAAGGAAGGAGCGTGGGAGAGGTTTGACTCTAGTTACATGTGAAATAATACCTGTGCAATGTACGAATTAAGTCTTTTGATCGATTCAAGCATAATGTGAACCAAATCCCTCCCTCTGCCACCCTGGATCCACACATTCAGAGTCAAGACACAGAAACACGAAGTCAGGCAATGGATTGATTAGATTTAATGATTAGGACTGAGATGGACAACCCCCGTCTCCCACCCTTTCAGTCTTGCATTCTTGAACTGGAGTGTCCTCAACACAGAGCACACAGACGATGGACTCTACATTCAGACAATACCCAGAGCCAAAACACACAATCCAGGAGAGAGTCTCAGTCAGATCCCTTCAAGACGCCTAGAAGCACTAATTCAAGTAAAATATTCCCTCTATGACGTGTCTCCACGTATGAGTACAAAAACAGGCATTAATGACGAGAGAGAAAAAAAGAATAAAAACAAATACACAATTAATGTTCACTTTAATAAAAAAATAAGAACCTGGTAAAGAAATCCAACACAACTGAAGGAGGAAGCTCAAATGCCAGGCTTGCTTCTTCTAGGTCAGCTGAAGATGCAAGACAGGAATCACAGGAGCGGTCAAAGACCACGAGAAACAGAGCGGATTAGAAAACAGACTGGCCAGGATGAGGAGCTGTGATCTAGAGACAGAGGCTGCAGAGAGGGACAGGGAGGAAGCAAGAGGAGGTCCCGCTGGGGTCAGAGCTGGAGGGGTTACAGCAGGGCGGTGGTCCAGTTTGGCGTTAGCGTTCTGCCTCAGTGGCATCTCAGAGGTGTTTGGCAGTGAGGCTCGGTGCTCTGACGGGACGCAGAGGTGCGAGCTGTGGAAGCTTGGATGCAGGGCTCGGTCTCTGCCTCCCTCCGTCCCACTTTAAAGGAATTCACCGGCTCATGTGCGTGTGTTTATTTTGACGTCCCCCCCTCCCCTCCTCCCATGCAGGCGTGTGATGACTGATTAGCTAAACCCACCTCACGTCAAAGATGAGAGAGAACCTTGGAAGCAAACTCACGCAGGGGCAGACACACACATGCACACAAACACAGGAGCGCTGATGCGTGCGGACATACATGCACAGGCAGATACAGACGCACTGGAATGAGCACACACACACACACACACACACACACACACACACACACACACACACACACACACACACACACACACACACACACACACACACACACACACACACACACACACACACAGTGGCATGAAGCAAACCCAGTCTGGGGGTATACAGATATGAGGAGCAGTCTCTGAGTTTGACTTGTCATGTCTGTGCGTGGATACGATTGCTCATGCTTGTGCAGCTTGTGTGAGTTTAAAGAACGTTTATTCCATCAAGTCGACCTGGTCCCTTCTCTCAAGTCAGTCCTCAGTGCGCCGGCGCCGGCCTCCACGCCTAACCTTGACCCCCCCCACCCTCCAGGGTTCAGGTCATAGTTCCAAGTAAGGCCACAGCAGGGGTCGGTCATCCGGCGAGAGGGTTTCTCATGAGTCTGTCTCCACTGTCACTTTGACAACCGTTGGTACGGTGAGCAGAAGCCTTGGTCAGGGCGGGTGCTAGAGGCTTGGGCGTTGTTGGCGAGTGGTGTCGTAAGAGCGCACAACCTGGGATTGGGAGACCACACCGTGCTCCTCCTGAGAGAAGGCGTAGCCATCTGCAGAGAGAGAAGAAGAAGACATGGTGTTCATGATCACAGACCGTTTGACTGGATTTATTAGTAACTGTAATTATTTTAAACACTTTTCAAATCCACTGAAGTCGTTCACCATTCTGTGAAGGGCCCACAAAAGATAAAAACATGAAGTACTGTTCCTTCTTTCATTTACTTTATGCATCAATTACAAGATTTGACATCCACAAAATGACTCCCTTAAGAAGAACATCCAAACAAATTAATCCCAGCTGACTCTGAATGCACAAAACACAGAGCATCACACATCCTTCTTTTTGTCCTATAGAGCTTTGATTCAGGGCGTTCAGGTGATAGGAGATATATGGCGGCAGACAAAAGCTGCTGATCTGGAACGACCTGAACAATCCCCATCAGGAGAAACATGCTGGGATTGTGCCCCATCGTCTCCTGAGTGAAAGCACAACTTTGAAACAGACGGAAGAAAACAACTTTCATTGTGAGAAAGATCACGATGGACCGAAAGCTATGATTTTCTAAAGCAGCTGTTTTCTGATTTAGAAACTTTAATATGTTTTCTGTATATGTTTTTATGCTTTTCACAACATGTTGTTTTCATGTCGTTGCAGCACCTTCCCTTCATCATGTGTGTCTGAACTCTTGTTTGTTTTTTACATGTTTTTGAATTTGTTTCTTGCAGATCAGACCAGCAGTACACATACTTTCACCATCATGATCTGTTTTGTATTTATGAATCTGAATCTACTGTTTGTGATGTTGTTGTTATTTGTCCCTACCCCTCTCTCTAACCCCAGCATGGACTCAGCTGATGTGTGTCTAGCACAAATCTGCTTCTGCTGAAGGTTTCTGCCTGTTAAAGGAAGTTTGTCCTTGCCACTGTAACTTGCTACATGCTGCAAAGTGCTCTGCTCATGGTGGATTAAAATGAGATCAGACTGAGTCCTGTCTGTGAGATGGGACTGGATCTTATCCTGTCTTGATGTTGGGTCTTTGTTAATGATATAGCATCGAGTACGGTCTAGACCTGCTCTGTTTGTAAAGAGTTTTCAGATAACAGTTGTTGTGATATAAATATATAAATAAAGATTGATTGAATGATCAGCTGTCCTTGTCGGTCACTGAAGTGATACACAATCTGAAAAAGTCTGAGACACACTCACCATATGAGTTAAAAAAAACCAAGTATCTTAAATATGGAGGGATGTTTTTACCTGACACTAAGCCCATATTGGAAGAATAATCACTAACTGTGAAGGTAAGCATGTGTTTAATGTTCTTTATTTTAATATAAAGGGTCAGACGAAAGAGAACAAAATCTATCAGATAACGTTCTGATATCTGGACCTCAGTTCTGGCTCCAACACTACCTGTCTGTGTTAAAGCAGGACTCGTATGACATTAGTGTGTTGGTGTGTGTGTATAATGAAAAGGGCACACTCACGTGACACAGTCTGCTGCACCGAGTTGGAGCGTCCAACGCTTGAAGGCGTTTTCCTAAAGACTCTTGTCAGCAGATGGGCCCGTTCGTTTAGACTGCAGAGGAAAGACAGACACGAGTTACTCCACAGAGAAGAGACATCCTGAGGAATTCAAGAGAGACTCAACTACTCACACGGCTACACAGCACTGTCACTATCTGCTGGGATTATTTAATTTGTGCACGTTTCAGTGCTTTGTCTCATTGTTGCCTTCAGTTCTGTGTAGCTGAAGATTTCAGAGCCCTGAAGTGAGAACAGGTCAACGGGCTCACAAACAGGATTTAAGAGCAGAGAGCTGGAAGAAGGTGGATTCAATACTGACTGCGTCTAACGTCCGATTCTAAGCCAACAGTAAGTCATTAAGTGCTTCATGGTAACAGGACTTCCACAGAAAACTTTTCCCCAGTCTCCCCCCCTCTCTCCTCGATCCTCTCCTCTGCGTCCCCCCTTTCCAGGAAGAAGACTGGATCCTCTGTGCCGAGACCACACGCCGTCACGGCTTCTCTCCTCCCGTGACCAAAAATAACTAAGACCTTTCCAGATATTGCACGCAAATGCACCCACGCACTTTTGCACACATACACAAACTCGTATACTTATGTTTTTGTCTTATAACCACCAGGAAGGATATCTAAGTCAGCAGGAGCATACTTATATCCATAAGCGCGTCACATCATCAGTTTTTACTGGCTCTATGTTAAAGAACATTTTTCTGAATGGATAAAATCTGTAGATGGTTGTTCTCAAATTGTGTGATGATTGACGGCAGTTTTGGACTACAGCCAGCACTCCCAAGGTTAAAGTTTGGATCGGGCTGTTTGGATGTTCTTCATACCGTATGTGACGGTCGGGAACCTGCGCTGGAGTATTCATTTAAAAAAAGAGGAAAACGTGGGGGGGGGGCTTTGAAGTTTGACTGAACGTCTGGCTGAAGAAGAAGTCTGTTATATCGATAAGTCAATGATAAAAGACAGAAATGAAACGTCTATGCATCGCTGCGACTTAAACTGTCCATTTTCTGTCTGCAGAATTTCTTTCTGGCGACCTCCTGATTCAGAAAAGTCCAAGGATGTGCCTCGTTTGAACTCCTCCCTGGAGACGCTCCTGTACTCTACCTCTCCAGCTCTTTCCCATGCCTACCCCAGGACCTCCTCAGGAACTACAAACACAGATGTGCTCTTTTTCCATTTTGCTCCTCTTCCTGTAACTACACTAATACCTCTCTTATACTAAATGGAGAGCGGCCCAGGTTTTCGGTCCTTTGCTGGGTTTAAAGCGGGGTCAGTCCAGGACGGGGCCTCGTGTGGGGGTCAGGAGCAGCGGTGTGGTTCCCCACCCTTCCCTCCTTAATCTGAAAAATAGTCTCTCAGTTCCCCGAGGCTGTTCACGGAGCAGACTGCTCGTAGAAAACAGCTCTTCTGTATGACTCACTCAGGATAGATAAAATGTGTTAAAGTTGGAAACAGACTTTACTTAAAGTTACGAAACATAAAAACACTCCAAGTGTTCACTCTGTGTCTTATATTTATTGAATCATTGGGTCTTTAGATTATGAGTGTGGAAGCTGTTTGAGGCGGGGCTGATTTTAGCTACTTTACATGCTGTTGGCTTGTTCTTCTTTACGGATTACATCATATTTTAGTTGATTCATCAAGTTCAATAAATAAACTGAAGCTAAATTAATCAAATATTTGCCTCTAAACGTTGTGAGGTCGAAGTGTGCAGAAGTCTAAATCAGGACAGGAGTGAGGCATACGTACCCAAAGTTTGACATGAATCTGATCATTCACTTTGACTTTCCACTAGCCAATCATGAAACCTCTGAGGAATAATCTGAGTCTACAGAACTACACAGACGACTGTCTCTAACACAGCTGCAGCTACACCGGACACACGGCTAAGTCACAACAAAAGAACGACACAAAACCAGAGGACACACCAGGTCAGTGCAGCAGTTCAAATTGATCCACCTTTGAAGCAACCCAGAGAGGCATGGACAGTCAAAAAGAGACACAAAGAAAAAAAAGGATCATAAATAATACTGAAGATGGAACAAGTTTGAAAAGATAGATAGAGGGAGGTGTGAACTCAAAAGACGTGAGGGTCACTCAGAAGCAGTTTGCAGTGGGGCACACAGGTCATGTGAGGTCAAAGGTCACACAGTGGGACAGTGCAAACTCAGAAACTACCTCTGTGAGCATGACAGCTCTGGAGCTACGAGACCTCAGCCTTTGCTTCGGCCCTGTGGACGGCACCGAGGAGTTAAAGGCTTTCACAGATACAGAAACATACACTCAGAGGACACTTTAATAATGACACCTTTACACTGTAATGCATCCAGGTCTGCTACCTGGACGGGCCTATTCTATAACTCTCTAAGATGCGTTGATTAAATACTGATACATTCAAAAATGTAGTCAGTGTTGGAGTTATACGAGACTGCATCATGATGAAACTAGATTCTAATAAACCATCTTTTCTTTCCCCTCTTCTCTTCTGAAACATTACTTTCTGTGCGATGAAGACCAGGCCAACATCTCTGAACTCTCCATTAAACATCTGAACATGCATTGTAGTGAAGAAGTTATTACTGAACTGGTTGCATGAAGGGTAACAGTTCAGGTAACACAGCAGCTAGTGCATATATCGCTTCAGCCGTATTCTTACTCTCACTGAACTCCTGAAACCTTCCTGATATTTTATGGGTGAGTTGCACGTGAGAACCTAAGTGACCTAATTTTACAGCCTGACTTTACCCGACTTTCCCCGCCAGCCCCTGGGGAACTTCCTTAGAAAGTCTGGGGTGAGACGTGCAGACACAGCAGGAAGTATTCAGAGATCTGGGAGCAGTGTTTTCTTTGTATGAGTAATATAGCTGCTTCTTACTCTTTTCAGCTCTACTCTGTTGTTGATACAGTGAATACAGTGAATATGTAGGGTTAGGGTTAGCTGTTATAATAGCTTTACACTCTGCTTATCGTAGCGTCCTTATAGCGTCTGTCAGGGGAGAGACTCCACCCTGAGACGGCCGTGTGGGAATAACAACTTCACAGGCAGGCTGTCCTGAGATTTTGTAGACCTTTAAAGGAACGTATGTGTGAAAAGAGCTTAACTGAGATACAGTGTTCTGTTTGACTTTTGTATTTACGTTTTTCAAGTTATGTTTTGCCTTTATAGGACAGGGTAGCTGAAAAGAGACAAGAAATGTCGGGACTAGAGAGGCTGCTTCCACCACTGAGCTGGTTATTCTTTCTGGACCTATTAACCGCAAAATAATAAAACAATGAATACAAAGTTACAAAGACACAAACGGACTGATGACCAAAATAATACAGGGTATGACTGAAGGTGAGCTTCAACGATGTGTTCATCATGCTGCTCATACCTGCGCCCACTGGCATCCCTCAGCACAGCCGCCCCTGGGTCGACGGCCCGAGCCTCCAGCTCCTGCACCTCCTCCAGAAGAGACTTCCTCACAGTGCGGCGTGTGCTGCAGAGCAGAGAGGAGCTCATCAGACTCATGAAGGAAAGTGTGAGACACGTGATTCATGATATAAAGTGTGTCGAAGTGTTGACACAGACTCAGTATGGGTTATGTACACGCTTCAGTGAAGCTAAATAGCCTCAGTATGGATTTCCCATGTATTTATATGAAATGAGTTCTACTTACGCGGTCCAAGCGAAGTCTTTGAGTAAACACGCAGTAGGCACCAGGACCAGGCCCAGCCAGAAGTGCCAGCACTGCATCACCTTGCCAGCCTGGGATGACAAACACACAGGCTCCATTTATTTTGCTCGTATATTAACTCAGTCGGAGTATTAAGTCATGTTTCTCTCTAACGGACACGCAGAGAAGAATCGCATGTGGAAATGTGAAACCAAGCACATCTAAAGCCTTTAACAACCTAAAAACACCAGAGTGAGCCAAAGTTCAATACCTCTAATGTTAGCCAAACATATTTAACAGCCTTCTCACAACCTGAATCTGCAGCACAGACTGGGTTTAACTGTACTCCCACTGATGGAACATAACACTGCTATGCAGCTAGAAGATTAAAATGCTGGTGAGTAACCGCAGATCACCCCCTACCTGTCTCTGCAGTCCAGCTGCAGCCGGCCTCATTGACCTTTGACCCCCTCCTCAGTGTGTCTCTAGGGATTAATCACGCTTCTAACCAGAGTCTCAATTTGTCCGTCTGTCTGTCTCCTTGCTCGTTACTCCTACAACTCTTTCTCCTCAGACTCTTTCACAACGTTCTGTCGTCACCGGCAGCCGTATCTTGATACTTGTCCTCCTCATTACAGATATCTCCTCTTTGCTAATCTCTCAGAGCTCTGTGCTATTTCACAAGCCTAAGTCTTTGTCTCTTGGTGTTTAAGTCAACACTCACAAGCACTTTCACAAGCCCCGACTTCTGCTTTATTACCCGTATCATGTGCTTCCTGTGTCCTGTGTTTGGATTCAGAGATATAGAGACAATTTGTTCCCAGGAGGAGAGGTAACATGGACCATACAGGACCCATTAGGAAATATCCTCTGCAGCAGCTGGAATCACAACCAAGACATGGCTGGACTAACTCATCCTCAATGTCTCTCTGTATGTGACACACACCTACACGCTTATTACAGCCATGGATACGCATCACATCACATGGTATTAAACACTCTGGTGGGGGGAGGCATGTCTAATGGTCCTCTCTGACTGGTTTCGTCCACAGAAACAGACTGTTGGTCCACAAATGAAACATAGCTGGACGCACAGGGGACATAAAGTCTCACATGAACAGACATGCAGAGTTATTCAAAGCAGAACGACACAGACCGGTTCCACTACGTCCGCTGTGGACAGATGGAAATATTGATAGAGGGAGCGGGGGAAATAAGAGAGGTAACAGGGCAGTTAGGGGGGACTCGGAGGGTCCTGGGGGGTGGGTGAGTGTCTCTGACCATTCCCCTGTTAGTCTGAGCAGCTGCAGAGATATTTGACCGCATTCCTGATTTCTGACACAAATTGAATTAATGGGCTGAGGGGAGTTTAGACGGCCTTGTTCTCTCAGCGGGGCACTGCATCTCCCTCCCCCCTCTGCCTGGTCCCCAAACTTTAAAATGAGTCTCTCAATCAGGGGGTCCACATACACACCCTCCTCATCATCACCCGTAGTAGCAGCAGTCCAGCCTCTTGAGTCAACACCTCCACAGAGGGCAGTAAAAGACAAGCTCCAGTGACACGCAGCAGGTGCAGGACGCCTGGTGAGAGGGGGCTGGCAGGGCATAAATCTCCCCCCGGGGCTCCAGCAGTGCCGACGTGGAACACCCAAGAGGTGAGTCTCATAGGCGCCATGTGTTTGTAACCAAGAGCGAGAGAGGGGCAGGTGATGGAGGTTCCAGAAAAGAGATGTAGAAGAAGGGCTATTTTAACCCCCCTTCACCCCCTGTTACTGACATGAGTGACACATGTTTACAGAGAGAGAGACTTGCCTGGCCCAGCATGTCAGGGGCAATAGGGATGGTGGGCCAGATGGCGGAGTAGACAGCAAAGAAGACCATCCAGAGCGCCATGCTTCCCCACACAGCCAGGTGGGAAAACTACAAGAGAGAGAGAGGAAGAGGAGCAGAAGATGAAGATCAAGGCAGCATGCGATCAAATAGTTTACAAACAGCTCATCCGAATATACACAACCTCTTCCTCCCTCCTCCCCCTGACTCCTTCCTGCTCTCTGTGATCTGCTGTAAGGGGACACTGTGTGAATTCCAGCGGGACCCTGCTTCATTACTGCCAGGCTGTTGTGTGGACAGCTGAACGGGCTAAAGTGTCAGCGCCCTTCTGTGCATCCTGCCAATCTCAGTCTCTCTCTGTTTCTCTCTCCAGCAGCAGAGAGGAGCTCAATCATGTCGCTGTCACGCTCCGGGCTACTGTTGTCCCCAATTCTACATCAATCTCTGCCGACTGCACGCCAACACCACCGAGTCTGAAGCAACATAATATTCTTAGTTTCGCTTTCATATTTTATGTTTAGACATTTATTGATAACACATTATCTTTTTATGTGTTTACATAGTTCATGCTCAGCCCCTTTAATGTGGTGCGATCATTTTAAGTTGATGTAAAGTTGTTCGTGGTATATTTGAAATCACACATCACTGTTATTTATCATGTTCCCGTTTGTATTACCTCCCTAGTGTCAATTGATATAAAATTAGTATTCCTGCTAACTCCGGCAAGTTTGTCTTTTTATTATTTCTTTCTTTTACAGATCTTAATGAACTTGCTCAGTCCCTGTGAAATATATCCAAAGTTTTATAACATGTTTGAGCACTGTGAAGTGTCTGATGTAAACATTTTTCAGTATTTGGCATATTTCAATGGTAATGAGCCAGATGAGAAGAGCCTCCTGCAAACATAGTACTTTTGAGTCACACAGACTTTCAGAAAAAAACATCATTCTAATAGGTTCGCTAGTTTGGTCTGTAATCTAGTCATTCGCAGCATCAGAGGTTTTTCCAGGGGATGGCTAGGGCCGGCCTCCTGGAAACACCTTAGTGCCACCCCAAATTCCTAAGCTATGGTCGGCTATTTGCCTGGTCAGAGGACTTACGTTAAAATCAACTGTGTGGGCTGTGTGAACAGGCTGACAGCTGACAGCAGCTCTCTTTGTGTTTACATGTCGCACGTTGTCTTTTAGTGCCTTCAAGTGTGACATCTCTCGAAGTCCTTAGAGGTTGAAACCTGGAGGATTATGCGTTTCCACTATGTTGTGTTATTATTTAAAGTCTACAATTAAACACATGAATCACTGCTTTAGGTTAAATGATAATGTTGTTTAAGTATTGAAGGTAGAGAGGGTAAATGTCATTGAACCTTGTGCCATGACTGCCCGCCCAGACACTGTGACGCTTCATATTTGATGCTTGCATCATCAGACTGTACAGTCTAAAGGTTTGACAGTAACCATATAGATGAGGGTAAAACCTGATTCCCATGACTGGAATAAAACCGTCTTTGAAGGAATGAGGACGTCTGGGTGAACTGTGCTGAATTGAGTCTGTCATGCTCTTATGTTTCTGTACGTACTGTGTATCTCACAGACAGTCATCTGTTCTTCAAACTCTTTCTGCTTTTCTAAGACGTGTTGGTTTCAGGAGAGGTGACATGCGTTTGACCTAGTTTAGGATCTTATAGCGAATCAATCATTTAAGGTCTTACAGTTTTCAGGAGCTGTGCTTTTGAGGATGCATGACATGATCGCCATTTTATCGGTATCGGCAGATAAGAAAACTTTGACATGTCTGTACAGCTGGTAAAGTGATGCACTCGATGACACGAACAAGCTTCATCATGTTGGCTGTATGATACGACATCAGACACGTTACTGAATGTATATGAAAAGTGTATGAAAAGGAAACGTTTCTCATTTATGGTAGAATCAAATGTTTGTCTTTTTCTTAAACAATCAGACTGTCAGATTAACGATCCTTTATAGTACAGATGAGACTTTACAATAAAGAAAAGGTGTGTCTGCTCTCAGGATCAGCCTACATGAGTTTAAAAACATCAGAATATCAAATATTAGTCCCTTCTGTGCTTCTATGTGAGGGTCTCCTTGTTGTTAATCTCAAGCATGTGTGAGCAACCGAGTTAAGCAGTGAGGATAGCATGACAAGATGTGCTGCAGTCAGCAAAGACGACAACTGGGTCATCAACATGTATGCAAACATGCTAGATTTAAGGGCAGTGGTTAAATCCTGCTGCACCCCATGAACAGAGGCTGTAGACCTCAAGAGCGGCAGCTTGGGTTTGATTCAGACTTTTGGCTATTCACTGCATGTCATTCCTGACTTAAGCTTCTTACTGTGAATAAAGACATTGAAGCTCCAAAATAAACTTAAAAGAACATGCTAGATTTAAACCAGCTTAGAAAACAGACTTGCAACATGTTTTATTAGAAGTTGATTTATCTGTTAAACATGGAGGATTCATGCAACGTGTTTCTCTTATTTTTTAAGAATGTCTGGAGTGCTCATTGATAATAAGTGTTACCCACAGGAGATGCCAATAAGTACGGCCCTTTTATTGAGAACTCGTTCAAAGTGGCATTACGGAGGCTCGTCTTCACACCGCTGCATAGAGAGCGTCTTATCTATGAGTCGTGTTGGAAAGCAGGTTTGTGACGGCAAAGAGATGAAAAGTTCTAATGTAGTCCTCACTAATGCTAACACTGAGAGAGGTGTTTACGACAGACTGTCTTAAAATGAGCTAAATCATGTGGAGCATGGCCGAGCTTTCATGTACTCTGTTTCTCAACAAAGGAGCTGAGCTCATTTATTTAAAGCAAACTAAACTCTTATTCTTCACACATTTGAAATACTTAAGCTGTTGATTTTAAGAATGAAGTCACCAACATCTGCAGCCGCATGTGAACTGTTTAGAAGGAAAGGAGCGAAGCAACTGCAGTTAAAGAACCCAAAACCTCCACCACAAGATCATGGTGAGCCACATCTTTCCCCATGTCTCTCCTGACTCTGACAAATGTAAATCTGGTGATGTGAAATCCTCACAGAGAGCCCCTCCTCTTCCTCACCTCCTCCTCCCATTTATTTATCAACGTTTGAGTAAAATACACCGCATGAGGAGTGTGTTCCTGTTCTTACCCTCGTCCAGGCTGTGGTCTCCATTCCAGCTTTCAGGCATACTGTAACTACCACATACTACACACACACACACACACACACACACACACACACACACACACACACACACACACACACACACACACACACACACACACACACACACACACACACACACACACAGAGACACACACAGAGACACACACAGGATTAGTTTGCTGGCAGCTGTGGGGATAATAAACATAACTGTTGTATAGTAAACTCAGCGATGTCTGCTGAAACACTTAGCCCCCATGCTGCCCCCCTGCAGTCTACACACACTCATAACACAACAAATAAACAGCACTGACGTTCTCATTAGCCTGTAGGGAGTAGAATGATAGAGAGAGTGTGAGGTGGAGAGGTGAGTACAGAGAAGAGATGGATGAGTGTGTGGAGGAGACAGGCTGGCTAGACGAGTTCAGATTGAGTGGAGACTCGCAACGACTCAGAGGAAGCAGCACAGAGCCGATGTGTACACAACTACTGTGTTTATACACAAATCCAACAATCTGCAGGCCAACAGACAGAAACACAAACAGAATAAACATAAATAAAGTCAAGGGAATGCTTACTGTGTAGACCATGTTCCCAACAAACAGGTAGTCGTTTCCCTGACCGTTGTTAAAGGGAGAGTCTGTGAGGAGCAAACACACACACGCACACACACATGCTTAAAACAGGCTGGGATTATGAGGGTAGACTGAATAACTGAGCGATGTCACTGAGCTGCTACAACTACTATCAGTCTCACTACTATCATTTCTCTCTCTCTATTCATCTCCCTCTATCTCTATTTCCAACCCCAACTCAGTCTCAGCAGATGTGTCTCTAACATGAGTCTGGTCCTGCTGGAGGTTTCTGCCTGTTAAAGGAAGTTTGTCCTTGCCACTGTAACTTGCTAAATGCTTCAAACTGCTCTGCTCATGGAGGATTAAGATGAGATCAGACTGAGTCCTGTCTGTAAGATGGGACTGGATCTTATCCTGTCTTGATGTTGGGTCTTTGTTAATAATAGAACATAGAGTACGGTCTAGACCTGCTCTGTTTGTAAAGAGTCTTCAGATAACTTTTGTTGTGATTTGGTGCTATACAAATAAAGATTGATTGGTTGATTGACTCACCGTGCTCCAACATTTTGAGAGGAAACCAGAATAGGATAATAGAATGAATCAGTGCATTGATACAGTGACCCCAAAACACCTGAGAGACAGACAGAGACATACGGAGAGACCAGAGAACAGAGGGAAACAAGTCAGTGCAAATGAACACCATACAGCTCATATAAACATGCAAACTGACACACACACATACACGTGCACACACACACGCAAACAGCATATCTAAATCTTACAGCACATATAACTCTCACTGTGCGCTCCTGTGCTGTACACACACACACACACACACACACACACACACACACACACACACACACACACACACACACACACACACACACACACACACACACACACACACACACACACACACACACACACACACACACACACACACAGTAGATCAGGTTGCCGTGTTCCCTCTAAAATGAAAGACTTCCTTATTCTGTCCTGCTGAATCTCATTATGGGTTGCCATGGAGACCCCCCAGTCTCCTCACCACTCTTGTTTACTCGCTGGTGTCCCAAACAAACAGCTGGCATGACCCGACGATCTCACAGGGGAGCCACTAAACTGACAGATTTGATGCGTGCTGCAGCAGGCGGTTTTCTGTGTTTGCTCTTTGACTGGAAGTGTGCGTGCACGTACCTTGGTGTTGAAGCCCTCGGCATTCTGGGTAATTCGGTAGAGCTGGGGGAAACGGAGCATGTTCTGCTGGCTGCACGGCCGGTCGAATATCCCCAGAGTGAAGGGAGGCAGTGCAGTAAATATCTGTAACACACAGAGAGACATTAAAACACACAGGAACTGAGCAGCGTGCATAAACATCAGGGTCAGGAGGAGGAGGGTTCAAGAACGTTGGCGTTAAGAGGAACACCATCATGATGTAAAATGTGGAGCCTGAAGGCACACGCAGCAGTCACCAGAACACTCAGAGAAGCACACAGACAGAAGGTTAGGAGACAAAGCAGAGCAGTTGATTGACAGACGAGTAGAGAGCACTGCACGGCACTTGACAACACTGGAAAATGGAGAGATGGAAAAGAGTGGCAAAATTTGAGAAGGAGAGAGGGTTGATACTCACCACGTTGTAGAGGCCTATACACCAGCGCTCAAAGAGGATCTGCCCGGAGAACCCGTTCACAAAGGCGAACCAGAGCTGAGAGCACAAAGAGAGGGATGAGAGGGGATGAGAGGAACAATAGAGGATGCCTCAGGCGGGGGACTGATAGTGGAAACAGCAGGAAGGATGGACAGGTCTGAGCTGTTCTCTAGATTTGATGGACAGAAGTACTGAGACAAAACATGGAGCACCTTTTCTGTTATCTACCAAAGTTTACGAACATGCCGGGATGTCCAGAAGATTTAGAAACTCGTACGGATTCACACATTTGAACCAGGTCCTGTAGATTCCTCTGTCAGTGTGACGGCTGTCTGAGCCTGTTTATGCTGTTTGAAGCATTGTAGCACATCAGAGCGTCTTCATAGGCCACCCTCAGATATCACTCTCTGTGGCACTGTTTATCTCAGCTGCCTCACCGCTGTTTAATGTCTCTGCTGCATTGATAACCATCATCTTAAAATCTGCTTCATGACTCCGCCTACTTTTGAGTCACTTTGTTCCGGATGATCACCGTGTCTCTCCATCTTTCATCCTCCTGACACAGAGGTTGTGAGTGACAGAGCATTCAGAATCCAGAAGCCCAAACATGAGACGATCCCACTATTTCAGATATTTAAAATAAACTCTTGGAAAAGGTATTTATCTGGCACAGTACTTAAAATATGCTAACACTGAAATGGCATGACTTCAGCTCCATTACATAATTTGGCAAAGAGCTTAAAATGAATTCCTCGCGCAGGCTGCAGCTGGCTCAGAAACCTCGTTCTGACTTCACAGAAGTTAATCTACTGAAACACTGTGTCTAAAAGTGACTCTGGCCCAAGGGAAACATCATTAACGCCTTCACACACACTCACACACACACAGTAGACGCAGGCTGATCTAGGGGCAGATAAAACGTTTGGGGCCGCTGGTGGGAGCTGTGGCATTCCTGGGTATACAGTGGAGCATATAGCCCAGGGGTGAGGTCAGATACACAAAAACACACACACACCCATCCCCCTTATTCTGTCTCCAACCAGTGGACAGAGACAGTCTCTAACCTTTGGCCCAGAGGGGCTCTGCAGGGAGCCAATCATGTGAGATAATCATGGAAACACACACACACACACACACACACACACACACACACACACACACACACACACACACACACACACACACACACACACACACACACACGCAGAGTGGTGGTGTGAGCAGGGGCAGTAGACTACAGGCTGTGGCTCCCATGAGGACCTGCACCTGCTGGCACCCTTAATGTCAGACGGAGAGGCAGGAGGGTGGAGCACAGCTGACAAATACCCATCATAACAGGAGAGCCAGAGCGGTGCTGTGCCCCTCCACGACACACACACACACACACACACACATAGAGCTGTCGACCCTTGGAGCCAAGGTCTCATCACTGCTGGTCTAAACACACGTCGTCTTTTTCTGTGAGTGTGTGTGTGTGGTGTATGTGCGTGTGCAGAAGAGACAGAAAGCAGACACCAGAAGGGCACCTCGTCCATCACTGTCAGCCATGTCGACAAACAGCTGCAAAACGTCTCTGTTAATGTAATGTGTGAGTGTGTGAGTGTGTGTGTGTGTGTGTGTGTGTGTGTGTGTGTGTGTGTGTGTGTGTGTGTGTGTGTGTGTGTGTGTGTGTGTGTATGTGTGTGTGCGTGTGCATGTGCGTGTGTGTGCGTGTAAGTGTGTAAGTGTGTGTGTGTGAGGCTCTTACCTCTATAATGTAGAGGACCACATTCTTATAGAAACAGTAGAGGATGCACTTGGTGACACGGTTGTAGCTCCATGCCCCGTGGACCAATAGCAGCTTCTCTAGGTAGGAGAACTACCAATCAGAGGGGAGGAGAGAGGAAGAGAGAGAGAGATTTCTGTAATTAGATGAAAATGAAGATCTGAAATCAAATAAGAATGAAGGGAACAGAGAAAGAAAGGCAAGAATGTGACTCGGACACTCGAATGTGGAGACGAGAGGAGACACTGATAAGACGGCCAGAGGCTGAAAGATAAAACTCAGACAGTGAAAGTGAAAGAATGAGTGCGTCTCCTCAGTGATAAGAAGAGTCCTCTGACCCCATTTCATCCCTTTCACTTTCCTTAATGTGTTGTCAGAATGGGCAGAACACATCATTAATGTAAACCAGGATTACACATACGTAAAAAAAATCAGAAAACAGTCAAACTGACGTTATCTCAGGACGTGTAGCGACCTCTTCAAACAGGCTGTTTCTCCCCACCATCAGAGTTAAACCAAGAACATGCAGTTCAGCAATAAGTGAGATTCCTCATGTCTGAGAAGCTGAAACATGGGATTGTTTATTATTAATAAATGTTTTAAACGATGACTGAATAATCACAGCTGTAGGAAAGCCTCATTGTAAATTTATATCCCTATAAATTGAGGAATGTTGATTTTAAACAGATAACAGATCTCTTTGTTATCTGATAAAGACATTCATTTTTACATTCTTGCATCAAATATATTTTGCGGTATCAGAGAGGGTCTATGGAGCAGTGGTTCTCAAAGTAGGGGTTGGGACCCCCTGTGGGGGGAAGAAGAACCATCAGTGACCACCAAGCCTCAGTATATGATCTACTTCCATGTAAAGCCCCAAAACAAAACTTCTCTGTCTCCATCCTCACCTGTGCTATGGAGTAGTCAGAGGAGTTGGTAGCCTGCATTCCCTCATTGCCGCTGATCCCTACTCCAACGTGAGCCGTCTGAATCATGCCCACATCGTTAGCACCGTCGCCTATCGCCAGAGTGATGGCCTTGACATGTTTCTTCACCATGTCAACAATCTCTGACTTCTGCAGCGGGGAGACTCTGCAGTAAAGATTCAAAGAAGACAGACAGAGATGGTTGGTTTAGGATACAGTTGGCAGCCTGAACGTTGAAGGATATTAGAGGTGTAAAAGTTGGAAGAAAAAAAAGAGAGCTAGAAGGACAAAAAAAGAGGCAGGCTATCGAGGAAAAAACGATGTTTGAACTGTTTCCCACTTGCCGTTTTTCAAAGAGGGAAAAATGACACACACACATGCAGGCTTGTGTTTATGGCTCCTCAGTGGATATCAGGAAACAATGATTCACTGTTCTGCTAACAAGACGCTGGGTAGCTAACATTTGATTCGTTCATATAAGTGTGTGTGTGTGTGTGTGTGTGTGTGTGTGTGTGTGTGTGTGTGTGTGTGTGTGTGTGTGTGTGTGTGTGTGTGTGTGTGTGTGTGTGCACTTATACTGCTGTGGGTGTGTGTTCAGGGAGCCTCCAGTGGTACTCCACCCTCTTGACCTGTATCACTGATCCCCTGTTTATAACCGGTTCTGTCTCTTGACTGACAATGGAGAGGACCCACCGAGGCTCCATTACACACTCTTCCCCTCGGGACACGGAGAGACGATGGTGAGGAGGCGATCTGCATTTGCTGAAGGACTGCTGGTATATCTTATCATTTATTACAGTGCTGTGTGTTAAATCGGCTCCGCCCAGTGCTGTATGTCAAATTTGTTTTATGTTTGGCTTTAGGAATAAAGGTTGAATCATTATTTTTCCATGTTAGCCTTCCTCCTCTCCCAGTGTCTGCATGGAAATCAGTGGATTTAAGTGAGCTGGATGTAAATATGAGGAAAATCAAGTCCTTGTCCTTCGGCTTGTTCCTTTATAAATGATTTCAATTCCCCGAAGGAGCTTTTTATCTTTACTTTAGCTCTTGTTAATGTAAAATTGTAAAGAAAATGGATGTAATTAGCCTTAAAGCACAGTCTTGGTAATGTCCCTGTGAGGCAGCAGATCTGAAGTGTTGGATGGATCACAGGGTCTGCTTCAGTGAAGAGCCGAGTGTGCTTAGTCTCCATAAAGTCTAGAGAAAATTCACAGTGCTTGTTGCTTTAACCAAATCCAAAAGATTTGATCATAGAGTCAACCTATTTTAGCGTCAGAGGCCTTAAACAACAAAATCAGTGACTCAGTCCAGTAATAACTAATATTCTAAGGGTACAATACTTTAATAATAATAATATTAATAATATTAATGTGCTTTACCCCACAGGTGATTCATCAATTTATGGCACAGGTACATAACTGATGTAACTCATAAAAAGATAATCATATAAAATCATCAATATTAAAATCATCCAATGCTGTCAATATGATGCATTTAATGTTTTTTCCATCACAATAGAATAATTTAATAAAAAACAGAGTTTGAATTTTTCTTCTGTTTGTTTTATCATAAACAGACGTCTCAACTGTTTGATAGGCCTGCATTTTTAAAAGGTCTGATTAATAAAAAACAATAAATAAGGTTTTATGTTTTCTCCGAAACTAGTGACGTACTGACTAATTTCCTCGTATTTAACAGAAATTTAAATTCTGACAGGCTGACTTGTGCAGAGATCAGAAAACTGAGCAGAATTTATTGAACACAGCTGAATACAGTTTCACAGAGCCTGCAGGTTTACAAAGTGTGGCTACCATCAGCAAAGCTAGCACCACCAGCCTTCAGTCCTCTCTGCAGGTTAAAGTCCACATGCTGGTTACTCATTGCTCTGGTGGAGTGGTTATATGTCAGTTTAACCAGACACAGCCTACATACAACTTTATCTCCATTTATAGATCAACATCCTGATAAACAACACCGTGCTACAAGATCACATCTGTCATCTGTGCTTGTCTACATCCAGGTAGTAGAGCTTTAAAGCATAATGGCAGCAGGCATCAACCAGAGCTACAGCCAAAACTTGTGGAGGGAGGCTGTGCTACAGCTCAGACACAACATATGACCCATGTGTCTATTCGAAACGCTTCTGTAATATCTGTAAGCATTAACAGGAAATTAAGTGTCTTTATTCTACACCATCCCTCCGTCCATGTGCATTGAGATACGTGCCTTTTATTTGTGTAGTTTAAAGTTCAGCTTTGAATAAGAGCTCTTCTTTAGAGAGCTGAATCAGTGAATGATGAAGCTCCGCCGGTCAGGGTCTCGTGTGCTGCTTGTGTGAGAAAAATTCAACTCGCTAACTGTGTTTGTGTTTTCAGAAGCTGCATCTGAACCCAATGACCAGGCTTCAACTTGTTTTCATCTCGTCTTTCAAAATAAGCTTTGTACGAGGAGGCGTTCCTCCTGCCTCTTATTCACAAGCTGCACAGATTAAGAAGAACTCGTACTACCTGCCACCTGTACAGAGAACACAGATCTACAGAGGAATAGAGACTGAACAAACCAGGGATACAGAACACGACAGTACACCTCTACAGTACGAGACAAAACACTGTACAGCTTCTTATGACAGGATGTTAGGTCATTAAATATACTGTAACATGGAGCAGTCTGAGCCTCAGTGATTCATCAGGTTAGAGTTACTTCAGTATTAGTAACACACTGAACTGTGCAGCTAAAGTAATCCCCACTCTGAGATTTGGATGCGTGGTCCATGTTCCTCAGAGCTCTGATAATAATATTATAAAAATCTAATTATGTGCAGCTGCATGAGCCATCACATGCACACAGAGCACAATATGATGCTTTGATAAAGATATGGCAAAATCAAATTATGAGCAGATGCATGACCCCTCGCACACATACACACACACACACACACGTACACACACCCACACATCCGGCTGGAGCCCACAGGTCATAAAGATGGTCTATCTTCTATGAATATGTAGGAAGGAATATGTCCCGATCAAGCTGGAACCACAGAGCTGGGTGGTCTGCTTAGTATTCATACAGAGGCGTGTCTAAATACACACAATTTACACACATGCACAAACACACACCTCCGCCCCCCCCCCTCCTATATTTCCAGGGGGAGACCTCAGACAGAGTCTTGGCCTGTGTGGTTGTTGCTGAAGGATGGGATCAAACTCTGCTCTTTGTTTCTCCTGTTTCAGCGTCTGAAGTGTGTGTGAGCCCGTCTGCCTGCGCGTCTCTCGGCCTCTGACCACAAATCTCTCTTTATCTCTCTCTCTCTCTGTCTCACTCTACCTTTACTCTACACAAACCCCAGACACTGTTAGCAGTGTTTAAAGTGGTGCTGGGAGAGATGAAAGGCTCCCCGTGCTCTTCACGGTGGAGCTGAGCAGAAAATGAGCTGCCACTAAGTCCTCCGATAAACAAACGCACAGTGAAGTTAGGAAGCCATGCGTACGAGCACACCCTGACTCTGCTGCCCCTGAGAAACACACACACTCCTTAACTGTGATCCTTCATACACATACAGTACATTACTCTGAGGTTGTCCAAACCTTTTAAGCTTTGATGAAAAAAGCAGATCTACAGTCACATTTATTTAGTGACAGAGGCAAGCAGCAACCTCCGGTCTTGAAAGATGAAGCTGATGTGGAAGAGTTACAAACTGCAGTTCCCTGAGCGTCCAATATGAGGCTGGATGTAGAAGCACCAGAAACCACATACACAACCATTCAAAAAAGCCAACTTTTACAGCAATAATAAACATGTTTACAGCCTGATACAAAAACAGTTTGAGTCTGAAATGCTCATTTCTCTATCTGCACACACTGTACAGGGGTGAATTTTAATACAGCTCATTAGTGTGGAAGATATTAAATTATTGATTTCTGCATAATTAGGGGCGTGGTTGACTTAGCTGTCAGCGAGGAGGCTAAAGGCCTGCCTAAGCTCCACCTCTTTACCTCGAACTAGATCGACCCAAGTTAGTTTGAGTCAGCATTTCCAATATGGCAACCCCAAACAATTTAGACTTAAAAACTCTTCTTCAGGAACAAATAGTTGACATCACAGAGGCTACGTTCATGTTTTATATAATTGAATGCATGGAGGTTAAGAACAGAGAGCGAGTGCTGCTGATGAAAACAAAGATGTGAAACAGTAAATGAAGATGTCAAAAGTCAGAGGGAACAGTCTGAGATATTTATGGGTCTTTACTTTGTTGTGAGGAAAATCTTTTTTTTAATGTTGACGTTTTGTTAAATGTGGATCTGTGTTTTTTCTGTTTTAGTACTATGTGCAGATTGTAAATCAGAAACAAGTAAATAACAACTATGGGAAGCTCAGTTGAACTCAGTGAGTTAATTTTTCGTTGCAGGTTTTGATGTTGTTTGATTTAAGTATGGTATTGTTATCCTTGTTGCTTAAAATTCTGGTGTCATGATATCTCTACATGAGATATGATCTCAAAGGAACCCGACCATTACATGTTAATGCAACAACTCATTTCTGAGACGTATCATTGACAGTCATGTGTAATGGATCTGTACTCACTAAAAGACGCACCTGCACCTCCCAAAACACTAAGAGATGATCACTCGTCAGGGAAACAAAATTCAATATTTCCCTTCACCAGTTTCTGTCACCAAGTGTCTAAAAATAACTCAGATTAAAGAGCTGGATTAGCTCAGCTTCTCAGTTTAAGTGGTGAGAGTCTGAGTGTGACTTGTAACAGAGGACGCCATGCACTGTAAAACATATCCACCAGAATCAACACTTTGTTCCTGTCTGCTTTATTTTATAATGTTTAATACAAACTCAATACGACGTTTCAGAACCACCTGCTTTTCTGGTGCTAACTGCAGATTTCAAACAGACAGCTGGTAAAATAAATTGATAAATCAACCTTCTGCTGGTGCCTCTGAAGACGAGAGGCTTACAGCTTTCAAACATGGACAATCAGCCAACAAGGAGCAGTAACTTTTTATAACAGAAGGAGTCATAATAAAAGAACCCTGACCCTAATTTACCTTTACCTGCGACTAGAAACACTTCAGAATCAAGCTTCACATGTTCTGCGTCTCTACGTTTGGGTTTGCTCTTTCACTCACATTCTTATTTTAAATCACAAACTCACAACAAACTGGACCAGAACTACAAACCCAACTTCTGTTAGACTCTTTCATGAATTAACTTTATGGACAAATATGGGTCTGTATATAAAAAAAGGGATCCCATGGCACATATAACCACAGCCGAGGTAATGAGACAGAGATATGGGTGGTGGAGAGGAGAGGAGAGGAGGGGGGGAGGTGCACAGAGAAAGAAGAAAGCAAGCTGGAGGCTGTTTGCAGGGCCTGTGAGACCTGAGCCCGGATATGCAATGAAGAGTCAATTATTTCCCTCCTAGTTACACACACACACGCACACACACACACGCGCACGAACAAAAGGCGAGTGGAAACACTTTTAAATATCAACAGCTGGTGTTGAGCGTAACAAGACTGAAAACTGGTCCACGCTATAAACATTCAATGAACGGAGTCAGTTTGAATGAATGATAGCAAAGACTGTGTGTGTGTGTGTGTGTGTGTGTGTGTGTGTGTGTGTGTGTGTGTGTGTGTGTGTGTGTGTGTGTGTGTGTGTGTGTGTGTGTGTGTGTGTGTGTTCCCACTCCAGAGGTACCAGCAGTAAATGAGTCATGGCTCTGACATTTCCATGCAGTGTAGTGTATTGCATTACTCCTGCTGTGCAGCGGGACAGGCTTGCAGACCGTGGGCAACAGACAACCTTTACAAGCAGACACACACACACACTCACAAACAGGTATGCAGACCTGCGCATGCACTCACACACTTCCTCTTCAGCGTGCACACTGAACTGAGAACTGATGTGTGAGTGTTTTTGGATTAGACAAACCTTCTTAATGAATGTGTTTTTCCTTCCCTCTACCTCGGCTGCTTCATTATTCAAAGATTTTGTTTGTATGTGTGGCTTTATTCCTCTCTTTATCCAGGATTGTGGTCTTCTTGTCTGAGATCATCACTTCTAAATTTTGTAATACTCTTCCTCAAACTCTGATCTTGGTGCTAAGAGTTACCTGCTTGCGCTCAGAATGTATTCTTGCACTGAGACACATCGTCGCTAGCACAAACTTCTGCTTCTGCCATTCAACACTAGCATCTCTAATATCTGGAGTGCTGCGAAAATCTCACAACCACTAACATGCAGTATGGGTTACTAATGTTGATCCTTGCTTTAATGTTAGCTTGTTGCTTAAGTTTTAGAGCATCCCCACGCTAGCCTGCTCTTCAAGGATCAAATCCTCTCGCTGCATCAGGGCTTATGCAATAATTTTTTGGGGCGGCAGTAACTCAGTCCATAGGGACTTGGCTTGGGAACTGGAGGGTCACCTGCTCAGGTCCCACTATGGATGAGGTTTAGTAAGTGTTCTGGTGGCTGGAGAGGTGCTGGTCCATTTGACTGGGCACTGCCGAGGTGCCCTTGAGCAAGGCAATGAACCCCTTACTGCTCTGGTGGCCCTGGTTGATGGCAGCCTCCTCACTCTGACATCTCTCCATTACTGCATGTTGGTGCATGATTGTATGAATATCAAACTATGCGTGTGTGTGTCGCATGATCAAAAATTGAATTTCCACTATGGGGATTAATAAAGTACGTTTAATAAAATCAAGTATGTTTACCTTATAAATCAGTTAAAACAGGACATGAGAGCTTTACCTTCTTTTACCAGCTAAACTAACATCTCTGCAGACCTCTCCTCTGTCTGACTGAAAGAAAAACATCATAACTTAAGAAAAAGTCACACAGACCACTGACCAACATGAGCTAGCAACATGTGAAGGTTAACATTTCTCCAAACAGCCACGCTGGAATAAAGAGAGGAATAAAACTCAAACCTTTTGTCTGTGCAGAATAAGAAATACTTGTTGATAAGAAAAAGAGCTTTGAGATTTCTTTCTTCTGTCTGGTACTTTTGTGTTTCAGACATAAATAATGAGTGTTCAATAAATCGTGTGCACAGGTGTTTTCTCACAACAGCACAATGATTCTGTGGATCTGTTTGAAACTCCGGCCTGAGAGAGATCATAAATCCAGACCTTGTCTAGACTTGAGCTATCTCAGATATCTGGTCAGGACATGAATGCATCTTTGATTCTTTTTGATTCAAATTCAAATTCAAAAACTTTATTTGTCCCCAGGGGGCGATTACAGTTTGTTTTGTGACATGCTCCATTTATGGACAATGAGCTCTATTCAATACTTTGATTCAGCTGAGTGAAGCATCACTGTAAAATATAACTTCCTTTTCATCACTGAGAAATAAATCAACTGCACTGTGAAGGACTTCTGATCCGTCTCAAGTGACCATATTCTTCTTCTTCATGTATTTATGTATTTGTGTGTCTGTATGTTTGTGTGTTTGTGCATTTGTGTGTCTATGTGTTTGTGTGTGATGACTAAATCTTCCTTACCGGCAGCAGATGACAGCCTTGCATGACAACGCCAAGTCGAGGAAGGCCTGGCGAAGCTCAAAGGACAGTGCGTATTTCAGAGTCTGACCATCGATGATCAGCGCCAGCTCGTTTTCCTTCCTCAGAGAGTCACCTAGGGACGAGCAGTGAGCTGTCAGCGTGGCCCGAGTCGCCTGCAAAGAGACACACAGGGGAAGGTTTGGTTTAGTTTGTCTACAGGAAGAAGAAAAGTTTTTACCTGGAACTTAGCCAGAGAGACTGATCAAATAATTCCACATATAATCTCAGAGCCACCATAGTTTAATCTGCACTATCTCCTCTACAACAGGCAACACAAACATCGCAGCGCCCAAAAGAAACCCCTACCTCAGGCCTAAACCTCGACATCATTATCTACATCCGAAGCAAACAGAACTCAGAATCGCCCCCTGAAGATGACTCTTCTTCATGGGATCTGACAGCAAAAATCTGAAGAGACCGCACATTAAGATTTTATGTTTCTGTGGAGATATTGTGGCTTGAAAGCGTGGTGAGAACGCACGCGCGCGCGCACACACACACACACACACACACACACACACACACACACACACACACACACACACACACACACACACACACACACACACACACACACACACACACACACACACACACACACACACACACACACACACACACACACACACACTTAAACCAATTTGTTGAAAGGTCAAAACCACCGGCGCTTAATGGAAGACATGTGCTCCTGGTCGCTCTGGCTGCTTTCATCTCTGGAAAGAATTTGCCTCTGTGTACACCAAACAATTAAGAATGCAGAAATAAAGTTCACTGTTTGTGTAGAAACTAACGCTGCGCAGAGCTGGAGGCACGCTGAACCCTAAACCTCTACTTCGCAAGGAAACTACACACCACGTGAGGAAAGAGGGGAACCATGAATGAGTTCCACTTCTGTGGCTTCAGGGAGAGATGTTTCATTCATTTTTAACAAACTGTGTGTGTGAGTGTGAATGTGTGTGTGTGTGTGTGTGTGTGTGTGTGTGTGTGTGTGTGTGTGTGTGTGTGTGTGTGTGTGTGTGTGTGTGAGTGTGTGTGTGTGTGTGTGTGTGTGTGTGTGTGTGTGTGTGTGTGAATGCCAGCCTGCCTGCGGGGCAGCATTTTGGGGCAGTTTTGATGGAGCTCTTGATAACAGAGGAGCAGGGATTAATAGAGAAAATAAACATCCTACTGGGTTGTAATGAATCCCATGTGGAGGAGCAGGCATGCTACATGCTTCCAGGCCACACACACATGCATGCACACACACACACACTGATAACTTAATAATGATTTCCGTGAGATCTCACTATTACAGCGTTAAAATGCCTCCTGTGGTGTATTTGTACCTTTTAGATCCTAAACAGAAGTCACGTCTATCATCCAGAAAATAAATAAATAAAATATCTTAAAAAAACTTCTATGAACTCTCAGGTATTACTCGTCATATCACCACTTAAAAACTGTAAGAATAGGCTTAAAGAGGTTGGATTATTGACCCAACATCTTCATCAATAGCCAGGTGAATTCAGATTAAAATGACCCCAGTCCTGAACTGATGGGGCAACAAGGTTTCACCCATCACGAACCATCCAACAGAAGTACAACAGATGGCTCCATCACTGTCTCTCTGAGGATAACTTGGTAAGATGTAGACAGGGATTCAGCTTATATAAATATTAAACTGTGGGGGAAACATGGGCAGTTCAACTAAACACATACTAATCACCAGACCAAACTCCGGACGCTAGAGTGCACAAACATCTGAAAATGTGGCGCCATTCACACAGGCTCTCTCAGTGGGTTATTGGCAGCCATCAGACATGAGCGAGTCAAGTTACCTGCAGAGAGATGACCCTTCTACCACAGAGTGGAGGGTTGAGCAGTCACACAATCACATAAACATGTATGCAACAAACTCATGAGAACAACGCCGCCTCTCTTCCTCAAGCCACACCATGATGCACACGTGTCCCTCCTCTTCCCCAAAACTCCCTGCTCTTGTTTTCTCAGCCTGAGGCTGTGTGTTTTTCTTTGTACGCCGGAATTCCTGTTTGCATTCACCTTTTTCCCCAAACAGGGGAAAGGAAAACAAAAACATAATGAAGGGATTAGAGGGGATTACAGGTTGTCAGAGTTCTGAAAGTCAAAGTGTCTATGTGTGTGTGTGATGTACATGTGTTTTCATAGAGGAGTTCAACATGTGTATGCACGTGTGAGTGTTTGTGTGTGAGAGTGTGTGTGTATGTGTGTGTTGCTGAAGTAAATGTGTAAGAATCAGATTCAGTTTTTTCGCCCGCTTGTCGTCACCTCATCACAGAGATACGGACAGGAAAGCCTGGGCTTTAGAGAGAGTAAACAGCGTGTAAATGAGAGATGATTGCATAAACATACAGCTCATGAGACAAGTGAGGCTACGGGTGTTGATGCATTAAGGCTTGCACAACTGTCAGGGTCTGATCCTGCACACATCTGAATAAACTTTAGGATTACTGCTCTTGATAATATGAACCTGTGCATTGTGTCTGTCAACCTTTATCTTTCTGCTTTATCCCATCAGATTACAGATTATTTCCTCACCACAGTGACTTGTCACAGCAGGTTCAGTCAAAGCTTTAGCAGCAGCTAAGATAACCCAGGATCATAACCAGGCTAAGTCTGCATGGAGCTGTAGAGGATTACAGCGGTGCACAAACTAGTTAGCTTTAAAGTTAACTGGCAGGCTCCGGCTAAAGTGCGGACATGACTGAAGACAAATAACAGCAGCTTAGCATGACAAGAAACAGGTCCCTAAAAAGGTCCTGTGTGATACGTTAACATTATTCCAAACTAGAGAACAAACAAAAGAGCCAAAAAAAATCCATTACAGTGCAACTTTCCCCTTCCCACGCTAAATCAGCGACTATTTTTAGAGACCTGGGAGGAAAAATGCTTCATACTTTGATTGCAGAAGTTGCAATTTGACAAATCTCATTAGCAAGCATTCTTCAGGTCCAAACTAAATGTTTACTTTTCATGTGCATCTGAGATGGAAGAGAACGGAAACACTCAAACACACACACAGACTCTGTAAACCCTGTTCACAGGCCGTTCTGCGGGGGATCTTATCAGGTTTATATTTGGACCTCAAAATGAGCAGGACATGGAGGGAGGCTGAGATATCACAGGTCACC